>NC_091973.1:19515242-20137232 GCF_036711975.1 Onthophagus taurus | reverse complement strand
GCGGCGCTCCGGGAACATTTCAGAATTTGGTGGATAAATTACTGGGTCCAGAACTGGAGCCATATGTCTTTAAATATTTGGACGATATCATCATAACCACTCCAAATTTTGATAAACATTTGGAGGTATTAAAAGAAGTTTTAGCGAGATTATTTAAGGCGGGAATTACTTTAACAAGAGACAAGTGTTTATTTTGTAGAGAAGAGTTGAAGTATTTGGGCTATGTGGTAAATCGTTTAGGAATTAATGTGGATCCAGAAAAGGTGAAAGCTATCGTTGAGGTTCCTGTACCGAAAACCATAAAGGAAGTTCGTAGAATCTTAGGAATGATGTCATGGTATCGGAAATTCATACCAGATTTTTCGGAAATTGCTTCTCCACTTACGAACTTGTTAAGGAAGAATACTAAATTCCTTTGGAACGAGGATTGTGCAAAGGCCTTGCAGAGATTAAAGGATGCTCTTATTCAACCACCAATATTGGCTTGTCCGAATTTTGACTACCCATTTACGTTACAATGTGATGCGAGTGCGTATGGTTTAGGTTGTGTTTTAACTCAAAATATAAATGGTGAAGAAAAAGTGATAGCTTATCTTTCTCGTAGTCTGACTAATAGTGAAAGGAAATTTACCGTTACGGAAAAAGAACTATTGTGTGTGCTTTGGAGTATTGAGAAGTTAAGGTGTTATATTGAGGGTTTTAAATTTAAAGTTATTACGGATCACTATAGTTTGTTGTGGTTACACAATTTGAAAAATCCTCAGGGACGTTTGGGTAGATGGGCGTTAAAAATGCAACAGTATAACTTTGAAATAATCCATAGAAAAGGGAAGGAACATGTTGTACCAGATTGTTTATCTAGAGCTGTAGAAATTGACGAAGGAACTCAAAATCTTAATACTATACAAAAAAATCAAGAAAAGCGAGAAGATCGATGGTATAATAAAATGTATAATGCTGTAGAAAGAACCCCGTTGAAATTTTTAAAATGGAGAATTATAGATGGGAAGCTGTATAAAAGTGTCAATGTGTCTGAAAATGATACGATAGAGGAAGTGAATTTATGGAAATTGGTAATTCCTAAGCCACAAAGAAAGATAATGTTATCCGAAGCTCATGATAATGAAAAAGCAGGTCATGCTGGAATTTATAAAACTTATTATCGTGTAATGAATAAATATTTTTGGCCGCAAATGAAAGCAGATGTGGTGAGATATGTAAAGTCCTGTAAAACTTGTGCTAAATACAAAGTTGAACAACAAAAACCTGGCGGATTTATGGGTTCAAAACCGGAAATAAATCAGAATTTTCAATATATTAGTTGTGATTTGGCAGGTCCTTTTCCTCGAAGTTCAAATGGCAATGTTTTCATATTCGTCGTGACTGATTACTTTAGTAAATTTGTACTATTATTTCCTTTACGGAAAGCAACTTCATCTTCTATAAAAAAGATATTGGAAGAGCAAGTATTTTTGATGTTTGGAGTGCCTGAATTTTTACAAACGGATAACGGTACTCAATTTAAAAGTAAAGAATTGCGAGATTTGTTGAGGGAATATCGTATTCAGCCTATTTTTAATCCCGCATATCGTCCCCAAGCTAACCCAACGGAAAGGGTAAATAGAGTGGTTAAAACCATGATTGCTTCTTACGTGGGAGAGTATCATAGGAAGTGGGATGTCAATTTAGCTAAATTTGGTTATGCTATTAGATCAGCAACACATGAAGTTATTCAAACAACTCCAAATTTGTTAGTTTTTGGAAGAGATATAGTAATTGAGGGGGACGAGTACAAAGAAAGAAGAAGAAAGCATGTGATTTTAGAAGAATCTGAGAGAAGAAAAGATGAACTAAATAAGAAAAGAAAGATATTGACTGATTTGAAATGTATGGTAAAGGAGAGATTAATTAAAAGTATGGAGAAAACTAGAGAACGTTACAATTTACGGAGAAGGCCAATGAGTTTTGTTGTTGGAGAGAAGATTTGGAAAAGAGAATTTCCGTTATCAGATGCTCAAAGATGTATTAGTGCTAAATTGTCTGAAAAATACAGTGGACCTTATATTGTCAAAAATAGGAATTGATTAAATGTTTATGAGCTAGAAACGGAAGACGGCATATCAAAAGGCTGTTGGCATGTGAAGGATTTGAAACCCTATTATAACAAAGATTAGTTATTTGAAATTACTACGTAATTTCTAAGGGGAGGGGAGTTGTTACGGTTGGAGTTGATTTTGATTTTTTTTGAGGGTTTTTAAATGATTTTCAAAGCGCAATGGTTTATATTCGTTTATTTTATTGCTCGATGCAGAATTGAAAAATTGTATTTTATTTTTGTTTGAAAACATGTGGCGTGACGTCGAACTCGGAAAACCAGTTTGTGCGTGAACGATTGGTGCATTTTTCTGAAAAGAAGAGTTGAACGAAAGGTTTTGGGAAAGACTTTCGTTTAGAGTAAAAAGTTCTTACTTACCTTAGAAAAAGGGAATTTATTGAGCGATTATTCTATCCCAGTGTAGTGTGGTGTGTTTTTGAGTATTTTTGGTAAACATCATCACCATTCGCTTATGCGGAAGTTATAACCTTTCGAAAAGAATCTGTGGAAACCGACCAACAACTAAGGTTTGTACACCATCTTGGCGTGAATTATCGATTTATCTGGAAACAAAAATTAATTTAAATATATTTAACTGTATCTAGGTTTCAACTTATACTAGTTTTCAAGATAGTACTAGTTTCGAATTTATAAAACTACTGTTCTACTAATGTTCGAGTACTCACCGTACTTAATTAATCAGGAGCAGATTGATTGGAGATCTTCAGAAGTGTTTACGTCATCGCTAGCGTGGTATCCTGGTGAACCTTGGTAGAGATCTGAAACAAAAATAAAAAAGAAGATAAACCAGATAAGTGAATTTAACTATTTTAAATTACGAATCAACTTACCTGTGTCGAGTAACTAAGATTGAATTCTTTAGTTCGGTATTATCGTGATTGTACTTACCTTATTTGTTTATTGAATTCAACATCTGAGTTGAATAGTTTAATGATTTTTTTTCTCTTTCTTCGAAGTATATCATTTATTTGATTAGGAGTATTAATTGATTTTGATTTCAATAATTGAAGTTAGTAAATATTTTTTTGTTTTGTTTTCTTTATTTTGTTCGAGATATTATTTAAATTTTTTTTTATGCATTTTCTTAATGTTGTTGTGAGGGGAAACATAAGCTTATGCGGACCAAAGTTATTTATTTTTGTTATTGATTTTAAAAAGGTATTTTGCATTGCTTTAGAGTTTGAAATTTCTCTCAAAAATTTCTGGCGCTCAACATTTAATAAATTTAATTCGTATTATATTTTTTTTACATCACTGTTTTATTTACTCACACCCGTCTTCACTGAATTAGCCGTAAGCACCCGCAATAGGGTTACATATATTTTTTTTTGTGTCACCTTTGACCTGAAATCTTTGCCATTTCTTGAAGTCTATTATAGGTGCCCACGAAATTAGTTCCTTGGTCTGATAGAATGAGTGTACATCGACCTCTTCTGGATGTAAATCTTCTCAAAGCCGCAATAAAGGCCTCTGTGGAGAGATCTGAAACCAATTCTAAGTGTATGGCTTTTGTTGACGTACACACAAATACAGAAATATAAGATTTGATACACCTCGCTCCTCTACATCGACTGATTGTGGTATAAAGGGGTCCTGCGAAGTCCACAGCTACCCTGGAAAAAGCCTTAGCTTCAGCTACTCGAAATGCTGGCAGGTCCGCCATCAATGGTGCATATGAACGAGGCTTGCATTTTACGCAACGGATACATCTGGATACAACACGATGTACTAAACTTCTCGATCCAAGAATCCAATATTGTTGCATTACCAGCGATTGTAAGGTTCTTTGACCCACATGAAGATGTTTTTTATGAAGTTCTTCCACCTACAGTTCACTGACCCGATTAGTTTTTGGTAACAACACTGGGTGTTTATGATCAAATGGTATCACTGCATATTTTAAACGCCCGCCCACCCTAATTAAACCCTCTCTATCAATGAACGGAGCCAATTTTCGAAGAGGTTTAGGGGGTAATTGGTTATTTTTTATGGAAATGAACAGTGACGAAAAGTGTTGATTCTGAACGTGGCGGAGCATAGTAGTTAAAGCCTGCTGAACTTCAAACAAAGATAAGTTTATACCAGAACATCCTTTTTGCCTTTGACATAGATTTAGGAATCTTTGAATGTATGCTAGGATACGTTGAATTTTTGATAGTGAGGAAAATTTATTCAAAAGAATATCAATGATATTAGTTTTAATTTCAGTAGTTTGAACGAATTTCTGTTGTTGTTCACGTAGAATATCTTCTGTTTCAGGAATTTTATTGATAGATGGCCAATATTCTGGGGATTTATTAAGCCATGAGGGACCTTTCCACCACAATTCTGTGGCAATTAGTTGATCTCGGAACATGCCTCTAGATCCGCAGTCAGCGGGATTAGAGGACGAGGGAATGTATCTCCAAGAAGTTGACGGCAGAATGTTATTTATGTGAGACACACGATTAGCGACGAAGACCTTCCAACGACTTGGGGTGGAAGCAATCCACGCCAAGGTGACTTGCGAATCCGACCAGGCGGTAATTGATTTAAAATCTATAAGTGGAGACAATGTTTCCTTAATATTTTGCAACATGTCTGCAAGAAGAACTGCGCCACACAATTCCAAACGTGGAATTGAAATCGTCTTCAGAGGTGCGACACGAGCTTTAGCACATATGAAAGATGTGGTTATGGAGGTGTCAGTTTTAGAGCGTAAATAGGCAACTGTGCAATACCCCTGTTGAGAAGCGTCGCAGAATAAATGAAGTTGCACCGATTGAGTTTTAATTGGAATCATTAATCGAGGTAAACTCCATTCGGATAACACTGGAAGATTGTTTTTAAATGTTTTCCAATTTTCAGTTACATGGAGCGGAGGAGTTTCATCCCAAGATATTTTTAGTTGCCATAACTGCTGCATGTAAATTTTTGCTTTGAGGGTACATGGAGTAAGAAACCCTAGGGGATCGTATATTCGAGCGATCTCTGATAATATAGATCTTTTGGTACAAGGAGCCTGACGAGAGGAGAAAGAGTACTGGAATTGATCGGAGGTATTATTCCATTGTAATCCAAGCACTTTTCCGCAATGAGTGTCATCATAATCCAAGGATATTGGCATTGAAAGGTCAGTATTGGACACAGAACGTAATATTTCTTTACAATTGCTCGCCCATTTTCTTAGCTCAAAGCTTCCTCTTCCCAATAGATCAATCAATTCCTGCTGTACTTTCAAAGCTTCATTTATCGATTGGGCTCCTGCAACGATGTCATCCACATACACATGGTTGCGTAAAACCGTAGCTGCTCTAGGATAGTAATTCTCATATTTGTTGGCCAATTCCAATAAGGTCCGTAAAGCCAGAGAAGGTGCCGACGCTACGCCATACGTTACTGTGTTTAAACAATATTCCTCTATCGGTTCTGCAGGAGAGAACCGCCATAAGATCTTCTGAAACGGCCGATCAGAAGGGGATATCAAAATTTGCCGATACATCTGCTTAATATCGCAGATGAATGCATAGTTGAACCATCTAAATGACATTAAGATTTTTACGATATCCTGCTGAAGCTTGGGCCCAATTAATAAATTATCATTTAATGATATGCCATTAGACGTTATGGCAGAGGCGTCAAAAACCACTCTAAGTTTTGTAGAAAGACTATCTTCTCGAACAATACAATGATGTGGTATATAATAGGATTTTTCAGAAGGAGATTTTAATAATGACAAACGTGTCATGTGATTAGATTCAAGATAATCCTTCATAAATTTAACATAATCATCTTTTAATGCAGGATTCTTCAGGAGTCGATTTTCCAATAACAAAAAACGTTTTAACGCCATAGTATAAGAATTTCCAAGAACGGGTTCCTTTGTTTTGAATGGCAAGGAAACCATTAACCGACCAGAGGAGGTAAGTTGACAGTTCTTTTTAAAATGAGATTCACACATTTCTTCTGATGATGATAATGATGTTTCTTTTGGTGTGGATTCCAATTCCCAAAATCTTTGAATCGATTTTTCAAGCGAGGCATTGGTGGTTGAAAGGCAAGTTGAGTGATGATTTGGATTGGAAATAGAAGATTTTCCCATTATGATCCATCCGAAAACGGAATTAACCGCAATAGGCTCATTAGCCCTGAATGCGACCATCAGTAAATATTTGAGGCACCAGCTCAGCTCCCAATAAGAGATCGACGGATATCGTGGTAAGGTTTTTATCTGGATTTATGTTTAAGTGTTTTAGGTGTGAGTACATGGAGGTAATGGATGAAATGGATGGTTGGTTGGAACAAATGCTTGGTGTGATGATTGCTTTAAATTGAAAAGATGGTTGGTGAGAATGGATGGGTTGAACGGAACAATGAATTGATCCCTTTTTACATAGAGATGTCATCGAGTTTAGTCCTTGAATCTCTACACATGATGTATATTCTCGAGGGAGATGTAATTTCTTTGAGAGTCTTTCAGAAATAAAGTTTGACATACTTCCGGAGTCAATTAAAGCATTTACGGTATGTAGTTTTCCAAATTGATCCGGAGTGTTGACTTGAATAATGGGTAGAATAACCTTGTCAGTTGTTTCTTTTATATTAGAAGACATTTCATGGAAGGATGTCCAGACGTGAACAGATGAAGAACCTTGACCCTTCAGATGTAAGGATGAATGGTGATGTTGGTTGCATAGACGGCAGGTACGAGTAGAGGTGCAATTGTGGGTTGCATGTTTTTGACTGAGACAATTCCGACACAAATTGTGTTCTCTTGCAAGTGATAATCTTTCCAGAGCTGACTTGCCATTAAAAACGTGACAGCGATAGATAGGATGAGACTCTGAGCATAAGACACATTTCAGCGATGAAATCTTCGAATGATTTTCAATTTTTAAATTCACTGATCGAGTGGTGGGTTTTGAACGCCCAAGGGAAGTTTTATCTCCCGACGTTAATAAAACTGACTCTATTGCCTTTGCTCTTTTTTCAAGGAAGGACATCAGCTGTACATAGGTTGGAATATCTACATGAGTATGTTCCGCTTCAAAGGCTGTTCGGATGGCGTCTGTTAATTTTTGCAACATTAAATTGAAAAGTAAGAAATCCCAATTGTCAACGGGGAATTCCAAGGTACGAAAACCTTCAACGTTTTCATGAAAGGTATCAATTAGTGATCGAAAACCTTTTGCAGACTCGTCCTTCAATGGTTTCACATGAAGGATTTCAAGAAAATACAAAGTGGCTAAATGCCGTTTATTATGATATCTTCCTTTTAAGGTTTTATAGGCCGTTTCATAGTTAGCCTCTGTAACAGGCAATCCTTTTAAAAGATTAAAGGCTTCTCCTTTTAAGGATGTAAGCAGATACTGGTATTTAACGATAGACGACAGAGAATTGTTTTCATGGACCAGAGAACGAAATAAATCATAAAATGTATGTCACTCCTTATAATTACCATCAAAAGTAGGTAACGAAATTTTATTCAGTTTTGGTGACGATGGTGCAGAAACGTTACTAATTGTGGCAGGTGGTGGTGAACGTTGATGAAAGAGAGCTTTGATTGTATAGTATGCAGTAGCTGCTGTTTTTCTAACTTTATCATGCTCGTCAAAGTCAGTTTCTTCAATCAGTCCAATAATCGTATTATGAGCCGTTTGGAAATCTTTATAAATGCCATCAATGTCTTGTGCTCGTTCATGAAAAATGCTATTTTTTATAGGATCGGAAGAGGTATCTTGACCCAGGGCTAGGCATTCAAGTAGGTGGTTATAGAAACCAGTATGGCGTAAAGTGAGTTTTGTAAGTTTTTCGCTCATAATGAGATAATAAAGTAATTTTGTTTAAAAATAGAATAGAAACAAAATTTATTTAATGATTCGCAACTCGATTGATGAGAGCGAGAGAGAATGTTTGAGAGAGTGAAAGAAAGCCTAGAGAGAGAGAGTGAGAGAGAGAGACTTGTGGAAGGAACGAGGTATACGTATATAAAATACTTAGGATGATTTTTGTAAGGACGATTTAAAACGAAACGATTGCGACCAATGAGGTAAGGGACCAAATTGTTTACCATAAAAAGTAATGCTAAAAATAGCTGTATCCAAGTTTTTAGGTGCCAAATGTTCGAAACGTCGAACGTGGAGGACCAAAAAAAAACGCTTGGATGAAAGAAGGAAACGTGAAATGAAAAGCGTAATGACAAAAAATAATGAAAATAATAAGAAAAATAAATGAAAATGATAACGAAAATAAATCCGGAATGCTATCCGGCTCGAAGGACCAATGTTCGCGCAGCAATAAATGCCGGGACAAAATTAAAAAAAAGGGGGGTGCTGATTCAAAGCAAAATTAATAGAAATAATAAAAAATAAACTGAATTAAAGAAATTCTTATTATATTTACCCAATACTCTTTCCCTTCCCCAAATCACACAAAGGTTTTTACTTTCACAAATTACAAAATCTAACAACTCGCGTGTTATCGCATTGAGGGTGGCGACGATAAGAGATCGATCCAAAAGATCGATCCAATTTTTATCGTTTTAACGTTCGGCGGTTCAATTTCTACCGGCGCCCAAAAGGTGGCGCTCACACACGTAGTATTAATAAATATTTTAATTTAATTGAAATTAAGTAAATTATTTGAACAATTACTATTTAAATTAGAGAAAAAGCGTTAAATTTTGAAATTAAAGGCCGAAAAATTGAAAAAAAATAAAATAATTGAAACTCACAAAATTGAAACTTAATTAGATGTCGATATCTTGTTTTAAGGGTGTAGACTAGCGTTACCAACCTCAGAAGTTATAAATATGTTACAGTTGTCAAAAAATTATGGTACTTTAACAAAAATTATAGTTATTAATTTAAATTACATTTATTATTATATTTTTTAATTCTTTATAACAATAAAGAAATAAAATTATAAAAATAAAGAAATGAAATTATAAATATCAATTAATAAAATTATAAATATCAATAAATAGAATAATGTATGTAATATAATGTGTTTCACTTAAAACTCCCAGGCCAAATTACGTAACGTATTTTAAGGCTGATTAACTAAATAAATCAAAATAGCTTTGAGAAAAGCTTGTTTTTGTCAAGAAAAGAACACCAAAAATAACGAACAACGGAGTATATAGAATAAATCGAAAAATAATTCATATAAATGAATAGTGAAAATAGCGTTAAACCTTCAGTGTGTTCAAGTTCGAATAACCCTCCCCGTTAATACCAAACATCTAATTTATTAATACTACTAATATATTTTAATACTGAGATTAAGTATTAATCTCAGTAAAATCAAAGACAACATCTTCAACATTTGTCCCATAGATCTTCTCTTTTACCATTTGAGTTATCATTTCAGATGTTGGTGTGCATTTTACGTAGCTTCTCATAGAATGCATATGTTGCTTCGCTAATAAATTCGCCAATTATTTATGCTGCTAAATATGTGTTCAATTTCTTCAGTTGCAACTTATTTATGGGACAGCCATTGCTCATCAAAATATAGTGTTAAGGCTGACGATTGCTCTAACATCCGGTTGACAACCATTTCTAATGATAACCATCTGGTTGCTGATGGATATAATTTGTGGATGTTAGTGTCGGTAAATATTTGAAATTGAGCAAATTCGCATATTCTTTTTGAACTAAAACTAAAGAAATTATAGACATTTCTTGCAAGATCTTCGCAATGTCGCGGTAACTGTTTGCATGCTTCATTCGCACACATATATAATGAATGGCAGATACATTTAAACGTGTATATGCCAGGGTAGTCCTTGATAAATCTGCTGCAAACTGAATTTTTTTCGCCAAACATGACATTGGCACCATCTGATGCGAATCTAATTATATTGTTGTCGGGTATGCACCTAAACTATTAGAAAAGTATCTTTCTTGTAAAAGAAAAAACTGTATGTAAAAGTCAAACAGAATCCATCATTCCAACATTCTGCCTTACTTATCATATTTTGTTTACTCCAAGTCTTTTGCATTAAACATGGTCCCAAGCCTTCTTCAAAGCATTATCCTTAGTATTACTCAATTTATTAAAAAAAAACATAAAGCTTTCAAGCAGCGTCCTTTAAAAAAGAGTCAACTACATCGTTAGGTGTACGGTCAGTTTTATGCAATTTCTTATTATAAAGTTTAATAAAGTGCTTGAGTAATAGTAAAGTTAAATGCGTTGATAATCTTTTACTTATCTCAGTACCATGTTTAGAGCAAAAGGATTGGGGAAAGTCAGAATATGATAAGTGAGATAGAATATTGGGATGGCGGATTACGTTGGGAATGTTAACAAAAATTCTTTCTTTCGCAACAGCGATAATATTCACGAATGTCGCCGAAGGATATTTCATATTCAAATTGCCGTTTGTCTCGTTATCCGACAAAACTAATGAATTATGAACATCAGATATGCCATCAAAACGAAAGAACTGAGCGCAACACGCACACTCATAACTTAATAGTTTTTTAATCACGTACTCTGCAACACAAGCTGACTTATTAAGGTCAACTTCAGAGAACAATACGGTACTTTGAATGATGCTTGACAATTTTGTCGTGCTATCATAAGGAGAACAAGCGGAGGTAGTTGATGGAATGTCAGATGGATCAGAGGAAGCGGTGTTACTTGGATCGTTGCCCAGCAGGATTTGATACGAAAGAAGAACATCGTCACCATCATCCTGACAATTCGTCCCAATACCACTAGCAGTATTACTTAAAATAACTGTCTTGTAAGCATCGACAAACTGAGAGGCAAATGGTTTTGTATTACTACCAGAAAACCCTCTCGCAACACTAAAGAGATTCTCTAAAGGGTCCTGATTTAATGATCTGAAAGTGAGATGCTTAAAACCCGTCCCTTTTAAAAAATCCCATAAATATCGTACATTGCCAATAGTTGCTAACAGTAACTAGATCGTTGGCGGCTTTCCTACACACTTACCACCGGAATAGAATTTAATACGATTTAAATTCCTCCTAGCAGTATCCCAAAATGCAAGATGTTGGGAAGTTCCAGTTAATTGGCACGCTAACGGCTTTGTGGAGCTAGAAACCGAATTCATGGAATCAAATGAATCCATGAACTAGACGAATATCGCTGTTCCCGTAGCATCCATAACGCCTGTCTTCGATAGAATGTTTAGATATACGTTATATACGTACTTTTCTTGGTGAATGAAAAAACGCTACACTTGCAGCAATTCAGTTGTTATCTATTATCATTACAAAAGTTGTAAAAACGATCGAGATCATTCTGAAGCTCAGCGCAGTCATTGCGGCTAGAGATTGGCGAAAATATCTTTAAGTCATCGGCATACATTAGAAATTTCGAAAATTGAAAACAGATTGTTACATCGTTTATGAAAATATTAAATAACAAAGACCCCAAGTGACTACCCTGCGGTACGCCAGACGTAACTGGTACCGGCCGAGAAATAGCATCACCAATGGCGACGACTTGGGATTTACCCATAGTGTATGATCTCAACCAATCCAAAAGGCCAGGATTTATTCCAATTCGACGCAACTTCAGAACAAGGATCTCATGGTCCACTCTGCCGAAAGCTTTACTGAAATCCGTATATATAGCGTCTATTTGATTTTGATCATCTCCAGACAAAAAACTGATCAGTATAATATAGCAGATTAGTTTCGATAGAGCGACCCGAGAAGAATCCGTGTTGTGCTGGTGTTAAAAAAGAACGAATAAGTGAGAAGGTTCCTTCCATATAAGATTTTCTCTAAAAATTTTACCCATAATACAAAGTAAAGAGATAGGCCGATAATTATCAACCGAACCTCGGCCGCCGGATTTAAATATCGGACAATAATTGGGAATGCCATTGCCACCTATCTTTCTCTTAACATAATTCCAAAACCGTTTAACGACTGTGACAATGCTAGACTGAACATTGCCGAGATAGTTTATGTAATCTCTATTAATTAAAAATTTTGCACGACCTCTCAACAAAGAAAAACTAAGGTAGTTCAGTCGATTCCTGTACCGCTTCCATCTCGTATGCGCAGACCAGGCAGGATATCCCATGACGGAAGGGCGCGATCGAGGAACATGCCGTTCTATGGCCAAATTAAGGTCTTTACCCACTACACCGTTCCATACTAGGACCATAACAGGAACGTGTCAAGCACGTAAGAACACGTTCCGAATACTACTATGCCCACTGCAACGGACCAACAGCGTTCTATTCTCGTATGAAACGGGTATTATGCCCGTATGCAACGCGTATTATGCCTGTGTATGCAAACTGTGGATGCCTCGTTCGGATCCCGTTTAGTGCAGCACCAGATATGTTAGTAGTTGTACGTTTTTGCTGTTGCGCCTACCTGCGGAGAGTATCAATAAAGCGACGGTATGGCTATTAGAAAGTTATCTATCAGACAATTGGCAATGATTGCTATTATTTTCGACGAGGAAGAAGAAGTAACGCAAAAACAGCGACGACGGTACTGGATTCACAATGCTCTAAAAGAACGAAAAGCTGAATGAGAATACCGGACATTATTTACACACTTAATTGATGATGAAGAAAAAACTTTTCAGTACTTTCGAATGTCATCATTTCAATTTAATGAATTGCTGAATAAAATAGAAGGTGATATAGCCAGAAGAAATACCAACTTTAGAGAAAGTATCTTACCTAAAGAAAAGCTTGCTGTATGTTTACGGTAAGTGAAACAATTTTGAATACTAAATATGTTATATGTTTTAATCGAACATGGCACAAATATAACTTAACTGAATGGTTCACATATGTACTGTAAAATATTTGTTAAAATTATCGATATTCGTTTGGTAACCGATCATTCCAATTGTTACTTGACACATCATTCCAATCCCCAGGGGATGTGGGCATGGGCGTAGCACTGGGTGTAACATGTGACGCTGTCGACAGCGGAGATGGGTTTTCGAAGGCATTGGAAAACGCATATTGAGGTGAATGAGCAAAATTAGGGGGTGTAAGCTGCCGAATTTCCATATCTGAATCTAAACGAAATATTTTGTTTTTTGCCAGTGCGTTGGTAAGGCGAAAATGTCTTCACTGTGTCTAATATATTTAAAAAAAAACGATCTACCCCATCGTGTTCACGTTGTGGAGGATAGTTCCGTTCATCCAATAACTTTTCCATCAATACGGCAGATGCTGATTGTACTCGTTTCCTGTAAATATAATGCTGCTCCATTTTTGGACACAAGTCATCAGAAACAACGACAATAAAATTGAATTTGATTGGTATACGAAACCGACATTTTCCGGTAGTAAAAAGTACATAAAATAAAACATAAAATCAACACAGTTTTGGCCATAAAGTATAGAGTTCGGAAAATTTCGGAACCTAATTTAATCAACATTAACCTAAATAAATTCAAATCTATTTTTGTTGCTAACATGTATCCTCCTAAATTGCTTAATAAACTTATGTTCGGTGTTATGGGGGTAAATGGGGATGTTGTTAATCAGACTGACAACGATAATGCTACTGTCTCTCCGGTATATAAAAAATTAATTTACATTCCTGGTTTAACTCAAAAATTGGTAAAGATGTTCAAAAATCATTGTAATCTTGAAAATACTAAAAGAGTTGAACACTATTCACTTAAATCTCAATCGGTTTTTACTAACCTGAAGGATCCAACACCCTTACACTATAAATCTGGAATCATATACAGTGTTTCATGTGGTGGTTGTGGTGGTTGCTATGTGGGTCAAACGTCTCAATGGTTAAAAAAAAGAATAAGAAAAAAGTAAACATAAAAGTCATATACGTTGTAATAAGAGATCATGTGCTCTTGCACAACACAGTTTAGACAATGGTCATGTTTTTAATTTTGACAATGTTAAAGTTCTAGATGTCAGTAATAATTATCACAACAGAATTTTCTTAGAGATGTTCCACATAGCAATTACCACCGGTACCGTGAACTACACAACGGATATAGATTCATTAAGTAATATTTATTCTTTAATTTTTAACTTTTGTAAAAATAAATTAAAAAATTTAGATGTATCATTGGTTGTATAGTTTTAAGATATATTTGGTTGCATAACTTAGTTATTAATTTTCGCGCGCTTTTCGCTTCACGAAAAGTTTTTAGCCGTATCACGTTTTATCTTAAGAGAGAAAGAAAGTTCAAACAGGGCTCAAAACGTCGTATAACGCCACCAAATCACGTTTTGGGGACATTTTATTTCTTAGTTCTAACGTGTTCCAATATGACATTTACCATCTGAATGTCACATATATGGTCGACAGAGATATCGGAACCAAAAGAGATAAAAAGTTCAAACGGCTCAAAACGTCGTATAACGCCACCAAATCACGTGTTGGGGACATTTTATTTCTTAGTTCTAACGTGTTCCAATGTGACATTTGTCACCTGAATGTCACATATATGGTCGACAGAGTTAACGGAGTCAACGTATTAGATTTTAGAAGTGATTTTATTATTTTAGAAGTGAAAAAGGTAGAGCTTGGTGGCGCCCTGTTACTATCTATACATATTGTTTTCTCACTCTTTTTGGGTCGTACCCCCACGACCCAATCTATAAGACTGAGCTATCGAGCCTTAGCATTTAATTTTGTCACACCGAAGGTTTTCGGCGCGTAAAAAGAGTTATCGGAAACAATAGAGGTAGAAAGTTCAAACATGGCTGAAAACGTCATATAACGCCACCAAATCACGTTTTGGTCACATTTTGTTTTTTATCTCCAACGTGCTCCAATATGACATTTACCATCTGAATGTCACATATATGATCGACAGAGTTATCGGAACCAAAAGATATAGAAAGTTCAAACATGGCTCAAAACGTCGTATAACGTCATCAAATCACGTTTTGAGACATTTTGTTTTTTATCTCCAACGTCTCCAATATGACATTTACCATCTGAATGTCACATATATGGTCAACAGAGTTAACGGAACCAAAAGAAATAGAAAGTTCAAACATGGCTTAAAACGTCGTATAACGTCACCAAATCACATTTTGGGTACATTTTGTGTTCTATCTGCAACGTGCTCCAATATGACATGTACCATCTGAATGTAATGTATATGCATACCCCTGGCACTTGTTAACGTCGTGTTCGTACAAAGTGACGTCATTTTTAGTATTGGGCCGACGGGATAGATGGCGTTATATTGCGTTATATTATGTAGATATCTACTTTATCTTGGCAGTTTAAATTAATAAATATTTTAGGATTTAAGTAGTCGTTTCGTCAATTCATTTTTCTACTATTGTCTAAGTTGTTTGTCAAGTTGGTTAGTGTTTTGATGCGGCTTTGTGTTTGATAGTTTAGTTTTCGAATTTTGCAAGGTATTTTCCGTATATTACGAGCACTTTAGAAACTTTAAAAAAATTTACGAAATGTTATTCGTGGTAACTACATTTGATATACTTTTTTTTTATTTATTTCATATTATTATATTATGATCTCCAGTTTCATAATAAATTTTTAAATATAAGTTGCCCTTAAAATAATATGGAAACTAATACTCATAAAAAACCTCTGAAATTTAAACATTGATTATGGAACTGGATTAGGTATTTGTAAAATAAATATATATGTATCTTATTCTCTTGTAGCAGTAAATGTCAAAAAGTTGCGCCATTACTGGATGCATACAAAGGTATGGAAGTTTCTACCGATTTCCAAACCCACAAATGTATCCAGAAATATATCAAAGATGGGTTTTATGTTGTGTGCGAGAAGACCTGCTTCAGTGTCAACAGTTGAGGGTTTATAATAATTTTCGAGTTTGTGATAAGCCTTTTCGACGAGATTATGTTCGACGTAACAACAAATTGTTGAAAGGAGTAGTACCATCATTAAATTTGCCAGTATGTGTATAAAATTATCAAAATGTTGTTAGGACTGAGGCAGTTCAGGCTGCTTCAAGATCCACCAGTGCGAACTCATTGGAGACTCCAAGTAAGAAATTATATGTTTTATAAATCGTTTATTTTGAAAAGCTCCTCATTTTTTATTTTTTATATGGTTAAATTACCTATAATGGCGTATAACTCTTAATAAGAGTTATTTATTAATAAACGAAACATCATTAAAAAAACGTTTAATTTCCCTTTTATTACAAAAGAATGTAGTATAATTTTTTTATAGTTTGATTTCATATTACAGGGAAACCCCGCTTAACGGGGAAACAGCATTAATCGGGATCATTATTGGATATTTTTTGATAGGTAAACAAAGAGAGAGTTTATTGGAGGAAGTTGGTGTCCAGAAACAAGACGACTTATCACCAAAAGCCCAACATTTATACAGGAAAGCAGTGATGTATAAGAGGAAATTCCAGCGCCAGTGTATAACATCCAAAGAAATAAAAGAAAATTATTACCAAAGAGACAACTTTTTAAGCAGTCAATTTGAAGTTTAGACAGACTAAAACAATCCTTTCTTTTGAGCCAATATGACAACGAAGGAAGAAGGTTACAGGGGAGGCGTTATACACTTGATGACAAAATATTGGCATTACATTTAATGCTACAAAATGGAAAGGGGTATAAGGTGTTATAAAGTGTAAAGTTACACTGTGAGGAATAAACAGATTAACACCGTACTTTTAACATCTTTTAACAAAGTTATTTTGACTCTCAAATGTGTTGCAACCTATTAGAATTTAGTTAAATTTACCACTTTTTCGCGGTAATATTTCACCTTATACCAGAGAGTTAAATTACTTCGTAAAATTTTTAACAGTGTATCATTAATCATTACACATTGTTTATAGTTATTGTTCTTTTATATTAAAATAAGACTTTATGTTTATGATTATAATTTTAACAAAAAAAATTATTAAAATCCACAAATGTCTTTTATTTTTTTATTTAATTCCACACAAAAAAATTAGAAAATTTTATATTTAAGATTTATCACGTTAGCCGCTATTTAATATTAGTAATGGGCCAAGCCGTTCGGAGCGCTGGTGCCGTGTACAAAAATTTTACGTAAATGTCACAATTATATAAGTTATCTATGTGCATATGGTCGACAGAGTTATCTTATACAGGTGTCTCAGCGAGACCGGTCATTAGACGTTTCTGTGGTTCTGGCCAAAATAAAAAATTGAGAATTCAGACTTAAGTATTATCAATTACGTTCTCTTCGTCTAAAATATTTTCAGATTTCTAGCACTTCCGGTTATACCGGAAGTCGCCACCTAATTTATTTTTTTAAATGGAACATCCTGTATATTTTTACATATTTGCATTTGTCTGTTTTGAAGGTTTATAAATAACTTTACTTTTTGCAATTTGATTCGACCGTTCTCGAGTTATTCGATTTTTTCTAGAAAAATCTGCTCCAGCGGACATTTGTTCAAAAAATCATAGAACACTCGATTTTTGAGATATCAATTTAGGATTCAGAACATGTTTAAACAACATGATGGAGTATGTTTTGGTGCTAAGAACGGCTGTCTAGATCATTTGGTCACTTTACTATGACACGTTAACTTTTCGAAATTTGGAACTACCATAACTTCATTTTTTTAAATGGCACCCCCCATATTTTATTACTTAGTCGTCTTCGGCGTCTCATTTTACATCTTTTATACTCTATATGTCCTATGCCTAACATTAATAGTTTGAGAAATAATTAGGGTTGCAATGGTGTCAGCAATGCAAAACCTGCGTCATACCTGATACTAATGTAACTATTGATGAACAACTCGTTGGGTTTAGAGGTAGATGTACATTCGTTCAATATATGCCAAGTAAACCGACAAAATATGGACTTGAAATATTTTGGATGTGTGAATCTACGTCTGGTTATGCTTTGGATGGTTTAGTTTATGTTGGTCGCCAGCCCGGAGAACCTCCACATAAAAACCTGGGGCTTGAAGTCTTGTGCATGGCATTCATAATTCTGGTCGCAATCTCACGATAGACAATTTCTTCACTAGTGTTCCGCTAGCAACTTATCTGTGGGATAAAATATTACTGTTGTGGGTACACTACGTCAGAACAAGCGTGACATTCCGAAAGAAATGAAAGCCTTAAAAGATCGTGTAGTCTACTCTTCATTGTTTTGTTTACAAAATAACGTATCCATGGTAAGTTGCGCACGTAAAAAGAACAAATGCGTAATTTTACTAAGCACCATGCACCACGACGCATCTATCAATGACGACGCACAGTGGTTCAAAACGGCGAAAAGTGACGCATAGACCTTTAGAGATTTATTACATTGATGAAATTTGGTATGTGATTATTGTACCAAAAATTATGATTTGTATCAAAATTTAGACTAAATTCGTCAACCGAAAGTGACACTTTACCTGAACACATACCTATACTTTTTCATATAAAGTTGCACTTTAAATTGAGGTAGATGAATGCCATTTTGTATAACCTATTATAATCATGAAAAATATCAAGATATCAAATTTCAAACAAATCGCATAACCGGAAATGGTACTTTACCTAAACACATACCTACAGTTTTTCATATAAAGTTGCACTTTAAATTGGGATAGATGCATGCAATCTTGTATAACCCATTACAATTATGCAAAACATCCAGATATTAAATATCAATCAAATCGCGTAACCGGAAGTGGTACTTTATCTGAACACATACCCAATTTTTTTCATATAAATTAACACTTAAATTGGACTAAAGAAATAAAATATTCTATAGACTAGAATCAAATATTTTAGATGATATAAATATGTTGGTAACTCCAAGAACAGTCTATAAAAAATAAATATACATCCATATATCGCGTATGTATGTATGTATCATATACACAAGTCATGTGTAGACCATTTTACGTTGACAACCTTAAATGATTTCTTCAAACTCTTCTACGGAGACTGGTAAAGAAATATCATCATCTAATTGGAAGTCGTCATCGGAATCCGAGTCATACGACTCATTCAAAGGAGATTCCTCAAAATGAACGGTATCATCTATGTGCAGCTTTTTCGTAGCAGATTTCGTTTTTACAGATGACCTATTAAATGCTCTGAATATTTTAAAAAAGAAAGGATCAGATGTAAGCATAAATCGGTTGAAAATATCTTCAAGGGTATCTTTCCGCGAAGTTTTTCTTGAAAAATCAGTCCGATATTTCTTAAAATCTTTATTTCTGGATTCCTGGGGTTCCTCACTTAGTGCACCTATAAAACAAAAATTATAGTTTTCTTATTCGTTGTCTACTCAAGTACAATTTACCTAATGGAACTGATCGAAAATGTTGTATATACTCATGGCCGTGAAACAAAATTTTATGCACAGTTGGCGAAAATGTAAAAGAGGGGTATGTATCTAAAAACAGTTGTGCTGTCGCTATCCCGTATTTTTCATATTTTTTGAAATCTACCACCCTGTTGCAGGATATTGCCGCTAACAGATTTGAAAACCGTTCAATAATTTCAACATCAATTCCGGTTATTTCTGATGTCAGTTGATGATCTTGAAAAAATCTTCGGGCCGTATTCCCATCATGGGAAATGCCAAAACCTGGCTTGGGTTTGTCTATAATCAGACCAGTCTTTTCTTTAAATAGTTTTTGGATTTCTTTCTTCCGTACTTCTGGCTGCTTGCTTTCGTCCATTCTGGGAAGGAATTGGTCATAGAAAATAATGACTAATTAAAATTAAATCTTTTACTTACTTGTAGGCACATCGTAGCAAAAACTGCATGATGTTAATTTTGGCGTGTAATGGCGATATACCAAATCCAAATACAGTTTTGTTAATGGCCTCTTTATTTGGCAGTTTATTCAAATCTTTTGGCCCAGCTAAACACACTGGACATCTCTAAAATCATTTAATTTTATTTAACTTACTCACAAAATTATTTTTTTAGAATCCTAGGATTAATATAATTATTATGAACAAACTTACCGAAGTAGCGGGATTTTTAATGATAGCGTTGATAACTTTTCCATTTATCATGGTGAATAGAAAAGTATGGGTCATTTCCACCTCATATGTCTCTGACATCTTAATTTTTGATGGTCTTAAATTATCTATTTCTTACAGCATCCTCGTGTATTCTGCCATTATAGAATTTTGGTCCTCTTTACAGAATGCCATCCGTATTGGCCTACATAGACTAAATTTTAAAAACTCATGATTAGAAACTGCTTTAAAATATTTTATACGAAAAAATACCTTGACGAATTAGGAGATTCATTATTCCAAACTAAAATTTTATCACCTTCTATGAATAAGGGTAATGCGTACGTACACATTACGGTGGCATCCGAATTTTCAGGGTTAATAAACCTTTGTTTAAACTCAGGATGACCACTGCTGCCGTATCTCGTGGTATGTTGGATAAATATCAACTTCTATAAAATAAATGCAATAAAGTAAATTAGGTGCGCTTACTTAATAAAATTAATATTACTTTTCCACAAGGCTGCTGAACGCATATTTTGATGCTGAGCCTTTGTTTGTTTACCATTTATAATAAATAAAGCTATTGCTTCTTCTGGGGTAAATGGTTCAGGAACACTGCGCCCTACGGCAGACAATACATCTTCGGGGACTAGAGTAGCCATTTTTACAGCTTTTGCTGCATCTATTTTGTGTTCTTGCCTAAGTGCAGATGTAGCTGCATATGATAATTCTTCAGATGTGTAACTATCTCTTATTTCTAAAAGTTAAGTTTATAGTCACATTATATCACACACGTGCTGAACTATTACCTTTGGTTGCTCTATTTTTTTGAGAAGTTGACAAATCTGCAAAACATTTTCGTTTTGAAGGTCCAGCTTCTGACACCTCTCATCAGATAACTTCTTAAATGGTTTGTCATCTAACCAACTTTGATTTTTAATAATAAATTTTTCCCAAGAATGTCCAGAATTTCTCCATTTTTCTGCCCATTTCTTTAAAAAAGGTTTAACTTAAAAGGTTTAAAAAGGTAATACTTAAAACTATATTTACAATCAATAACCAAAGTGGGCTTAAGCCGGCTTCAAAATTTAGTAAGCCTTATTTACTTAATAATTGCGTGTGTTACGAAGATGTGGTGATAAAATGCAAAATATTTTCGACAGGCGGATCGTGGCGGGTCTAAATCATACACCACGAAATACGTAATACTTTAAACTATTTTTACGATCAACATTCAAAGCGGGCGTAGGCGGGCGTCAAGACTTATTATAGTTCAAAACCTCAAAATCGTCAAAATTCATGATATACTTTCTCATAATGTTAACTGGCAATCAAGACATCAATTGAAAAACTGTTATATACATATGATAATACTTACCTAAAACCTTGAAATCCATAGTTTCTTCAAAAATTACTATCACTCAAAACGTCACAAAATTAACTGAAAGTATACCAATGAAGCGCTGAGACAAAGTGAACGATTAACTTGCCCTGCGCCCTTATAAGGAAATCCATGTTGCTCAGGTAGATTTGCATATAATTGACTTTGAGTAAAAGTAATTCTTAGAAAAAAGTGTTATTTATAAAAGGGACTTTCCAAAATTACCTAGGGGTAAATTTGTTTTTTACCTCTATGCGTCACTTTTTCGCGTTTTGAACTACTGTGCGACGCTAAGAGGAAGCCTGAAATCATCTCTCATTATAAAAAACAAAGGGCGGTGTTGACATCATGGATCAAATGGTGTCGACATACACGTGCAAGAGGCAAAGTAAACGATGGCCCATGACATTTTTCTTCAACATCATTGATATTGCAGCACTCAATGCATATATAGTCTTTACGAAAGAACATCCAAACTACAACATAGGAGTGACTCACAAACGCAGAATGTTTTTGAAAGATTTAGCGAAGGAACTAGTGATACCACATATGCAGAGAAGATCTACTAACCCTAACCTACGGCGTACTGTCCGGGAGTGTATGAGCAGATTTATTGATATATGTGGTCCGCCAGCCGCTCACACAAGTGCAAAAATTAAGAGAAAAAGATGCTCAGTATGTCCCGCAAGTATTGATCGTAAAAGCACAATGTTATGTATTACTTGTAAAAATAATATCTGTAATGAGCATAGTATTAGAATGTGCACTAAATGCTTCTCTAATCCCTAAAAACAATAAACAATAATGTTTTTTTAACAATAATGTTCACTTTCATATTTAACCTCACGTTTGTAACGTACATATATATATATATATAAATAAAGTTTTACTTCAATAACTTTGTTTCTGTTCTGACTACACTTGATTTTATATAACGGGTCTCAGAAGCCCGGATTATGTAAATGAGGATATTTTATTGGTTAAGTATCCTAGGGTTAATATTAATATCCTGCCTTTGCATCATGAACCTTTTTGAATTTTTAAACTTATAAGAAAAAGGGCAACTTTTGTTTTAATTCCCTTACACTGGTCAATTCTCAAGTATATCTACTGATGATAGCTTTATAAGCCGAAACTAATTCCGAGCAAATAAAAACAAGCGAATGAGAGAGGTTGGTCTGTTTTCATTTTTCCTAATAAAACAATAAAGGACAAAAAATAAACAAAGTGTGGGTAAGGGCTAAATTTGTTTTTACGAAAAATACAACCGTAATACTGTATAAGTTGTTTATTTTAAACATATAATTGAATTTAAATTTCACCATTTTAATTTTAACATGTGATGTTCCATACAATTTAAAATTTTATCATGTGACATTGAATATAATTCAGAATTGACTACTTGAAAGTTAACCTGCAAAATTTTTTAAAATGTTTAATATATGTATTTGATCTTAAAATTGTTATGTTCACTTAGTCATAGTTTCTGGAGATGATATTGTAGGCGGAACTAGTGAGACTGATAATTAAAATAATATTTAAATAATAATAAATTTTTATTATTTTATTTATTTCTTTTCTTTTATTTAACTGAGATCACTTTTTTTTTATTTAATACATAATTTGAAAGTTTTAATTCAACTATGTTACGTAATAAGCTTCCGGTATTTGTTTTGAAATACCGTATGACGTTTTCCCCGTAAGTTATTTATTTAACCCTAGATAAATAGTCTGCGTAAAATTGACGCATTTCAAGTTTCTGCTTTTTTATATAAATAAATAAATATAAATGCAGAAATTATGGTATTTATTTTATCTGTATATATAAATATGTAATAAAGATTGGTATATTCAAATCAATAAATAAAACTTGAGATTAAAGCTAGTTAAAGCTCATGAATCAATTTTACGCATAAGTTCTACACCGTACTACGTACATCACAATATTTAAGATTATCTTTGTAGGGTTAAGTTCAACTTACCCTACCACTGCTGTTACCGCTACTCACCACCCACCGCATGCCGGTATAACAGGTCCCTCTCCACTACACACCACAAGGTGGCACCCTACCAAAGTTTCGCTGCCCACAAGCTTTCACAAAAACCACCAGGTGGCGCCCGACCCACCGTCTGCAGATTCCGACTCAAGTTTTCACTACCAACAGGTGGCGCGCGAATTTTCGCTGGCGGCGGAACGCCGAGAAGGCGCAATTTCCGGTCCAGAACTCTCATTTCTACACTACTATTTTTTATGCCAAATTATTAGGGTTAACAAAACATAAATATCGACGTGTTTTGGCTCATAACGATATCTCGAACCGTTTTTAAATTAGATAGAGGGGGTTACTTACAGCAGTAGAAAAATCAGCAACGATTAATATTTTTTACTCAGCCCATTCGGTAATCCTATCTTAATCCCAGAATACTAACGGTATGTTGTTTGCCCGTTAATATTAATACGTAAATTTTACATGGGTTATTATTCTAGGGTTAAACTCCTTTAAAACATTATTGGGTAGAAAGTTGAAGTTAACAAAAGGTATAAATTTTATTATTTAAAAAAATTTATTAAACTGCTGAAATTTATTTTTAAATTTAACAATTATAGTGAACATTTTAACTTAAATATTGCAATATTTAAACCAAAATGCATAATTATCCATACAATTTGGTTATAAATAGGTTTTAAAAGTTTTTTATCTTTGTAACTTTTACTAACCAATTGAAAAAACCATAAACCTTCTTGTATTCCTTAAATAAAAACATTCGTTTTATAATTTTCAAATTACCCAAGTATTATAAATGACTTACCTGTAGTGCGGCTTCACAAGATATTTCCCTAAACAAAGGTACTTCGACCATAAGCGGCTTCTGACACATGGTAAGAAAAATTAACACATCTTTTCTTGTTGACACATCTGTTTCATACCAATTCATGGCATAAACGGCATCCGACACCATCTTAGCCTATCATGAAACAAAAAATACATTCAAATTTTTTAATAATAATAAGAATGAGTTGTTCATACCGCTGTAGTAAGTTTTTGTCCGATTATGTAGCATACAAATGACGTTATTAAAGACAATACGGTCATAGAAAAGTTTTTCAAGTCCTTTGTCTAAAAGTATTACATTTATTAAACGAGCTATTTGATGCGGTAAATCAACATTCAAACCAGAACAAATGCAGCAGTTGAAAAGGCCAAACACAGCAAAGCAAAAATTTTTGATGGTACAAGAAAGGCAGCAATGAAATCTTTAACAACTTGAAATAATCTGCAACCAAATAATATATCATAAAATTCCATAGAAGAAATATTTTTCAATACTTAAATATTTCTTGATATTGTAAGATGAGAGGTCGCAACATTTTAAAGTTTTCCTTTTTACTTCTGGTCAGGTTAATATTATAAATTGACTCATTAAGATGTTCGATTCGTATAATTAGTAATTCCACCAAATACCAATATAATAATATTATGTGTAAGAAAACGTTCGCCGCTATATTTATGGTATGTATTTGAA
This sequence comes from Onthophagus taurus, assembly GCF_036711975.1. NCBI lineage: Eukaryota > Metazoa > Arthropoda > Insecta > Coleoptera > Scarabaeidae > Onthophagus > Onthophagus taurus. Next base: position 20,112,314 of record NC_091973.1, on the reverse strand, counting down.
ATAACATTAACAACGTTATTACCCGTTCATTTAAATTAATTGGAACGTAATATTCAAATATTGAGCAATACTTCGTGTTCTTAAAAGTTGCACAGTTATCCTCCAAAATAATAACGTACGTTATATAATACGCGATAAGAAATACTCCACAACGAATACTTTTTAATATACATTTCATATTCTTTTCAATAAATATAAATTTTTTTGAAACACCATATTGATTGAAATTGCTTAACATTTCAATAATTTTGAATAAACAATGTTGTTTACGCAATAACTGGAAGTTAAAAGATACAAGTAGTGCTCCCACCGATACGTACTCCATATGAAACAAACATGTTCTAATATTCGTCCTATAATCTAAAAATTATTTAAAAAAAGTAACAGGTTTTTTCTTTGGTAACATTAAATGACACCAACTTTTAATTTCTAACAGAAACGGGTACATTGCCCAAATCGCATTAATACTTATCAGCATAATTGGTGCAACATCTCGAAGTCCTCTAGATGTGGGCCAACACCGCAATTTCCGAAAATATTGTTCTAAAAGATAAAAACCGAGTGTTTTTGACATTTTGAATGCAACCGACCCGATTGAAATGAATCGACGAACTGTGAGTGGAAAACAAGAAGACTTGGTATTATAGTATTAGTATTAATAATTGAATCATGAGAATTGATTTACATCGATGGTATTTTCAATTTTTAATGTGGTTTAAATAATATATAAAACGCATTATAAAGAAAAGAATCACCTTTGTAACGATAAAATCCGAGTTTGAAAATCAGCTTTAACCATTTTGTTATTCTTAAACTTATTCTTTTAGTACCAAAAAGGCTTTGTAAAATAATTTTATAGAAATCAAACGTTTTTAGGAGAATTTAATTTTAAGAGAATCGCAAAAATTGATAAAAATTAAAAAATGGTCATGTACATCTAAATTATGATAGTAATTAACTCTTGCACTTAAAGAATTAACTCTTGAACCAAATTGTAGTTTAAATCTTCCTCTTTCAAGAAATATTAAAGTTATTCTTTTAGCAACTAAAACAATTTTTAAAGAAATGATGCGTTTATGAAGTTTTAGAAGAATAGCAAAAGAATGATAAAATTCAAAAAATAGTGAAGCTTTTATTTTTGAAAATTATAAAATAACGTTCCTCTTCATGAAAACATACAACTCATTCTAATTTTTATTTTATTCTTCTGTACCTTTATAAGTTTTATTTGAAATCGTTATATCACTACTTTTATTAGTTATCATCAGTTAAAATGTCAGTTAAATCACAGTTTTATATAGTATTGAAATCCATAACGCTATCTACCATTATTCATATCATCATCATTATTGATTGTGACAAATCCGAATTTATCTTTTCAACACATCGAACACAATTACTTAAAGACATCAAATTTCATATCCGTTGTTATATGATCAATATATGTCAATTATATCGAAAATTTAGATCAGCTTGTTGAGACGTACACTTACTACAAATAAAACGATGCAAGTCTCAATGAGGGATTTGGCCACTGACCAGCTTTTAAATAGTGCAGACGGGTGCGTTCGCCATTTTATGGGCGCCACGGTCTTTAACAAACTCCCTATTGAAACAATAACTGCCACAAACCAATTAAGTCCGAACTTAGTTACGGAAATAAAAGAAACAAACATTTTACCTGCAAAATCTTGGAAATAGGTTCCATTTAATCAAAACCCAGCTAGTGATAGTGCTTCACGTGGTCTTTATCCCGATCAACTTATTTCGTCCGATGTATGGTGGAACGGCCCTAAATGGCTTGACTTAGGAGTCATGGCAGCATAGAAGATGAAGAAAAAATCATCAATGAAAAAAGAGCAGTGGTAATTTGCTCAACAGGATTTTAAGTAATTATATACTTAAAATACCAAAAAGACAAGGATGCAAATTGTGAACAATTGTATTTACAATTTTTAAAAGACTTAAATAGCAAGTAAAGTGCTGTGAAACTTTGGTGTATCGGAAATGAATAAGAAGGCGAGTGTATCATATACGTTCACATTGACAGGATAATCGTCAGAATTACAGTACAGTTTTAATCCTAAAATATATTTAGACGAATCACAAAACTATGAAATCGCATTATTAAATTTTGACTCATTTAACTCAATTCCGAATATGGACGAGAGCAATAGTTTAATTCATTACAATTGTAACGATCTGATATTTTGGTAGGTCTTTAATGTATTGTTTTGGTGTAAATTTGTTTTGTGTTGTCAAAGAAGGAAGATTTTGGGTTGCATAATACGCTTAACGTAATATGTTTTTTTTTATTGTTCAATCGCTAATGACATTATTTTTTTGAATTTTGTTTTCGGAACCTTGTATAGTTTATTTTGTTTTAATTTTTGCGAAATTCTAAATTTAATCTTTTTGTTGTTCATTTCTTTTTTGCTTTTCGTTCTTTGGGTATTATCCCAAATCAATATTATTGCAACTCAAATCTTCGACTTATTTTTTTGTTGTTGTGTTTGTTGTTTTTGTCATTTGTTTACAACACTCACTCTACCAACTTCACGTCACAGTTCGTGGATAATACAGGAGCAACTGTGTGGCGCCTTAAAGAAATTTTACCCGACCCAATCTCCAATTGAGCTAGGCGAGGACCCGTGTTGTGTTTGGTGTTGTAAATGTGTTGGTTATTATATGTATTTTTTTGTTGTTGTAATTAAGGTGTCACAAATTTTTGGCGCCCAACGTGGGGCTCGAGAAAAAAAAATTTTTTTCTTATAGGAGGAGCCTTCCTGGATCCTGTTTGGTGGAACAAATTTTTTTTGTTTTGTTGGATTTGTGTCGAACAGTTTTGGTCATATTTTGATACATTTGTAAGATTTGGGTTATTTTTTTTTGAAATGGCAACTAATTATAAAATTGATGCATCTCGTTTATGTAAAAACGAATTAACTTATGAATTAAAGGTCCGTGGTTTGGGGTGCGAAAATTTATCTTTAGATGAACTTAGAAACGCGTATCGGGAAGTTTTGCGGTTACGTGAAACCAGTTTTACTACTTCTACAATAGCTTATCTATTCAACATTTTCAACACTCTTCTATTCTTCACATTTTTGAAAAATTCTCGATATTGATGCATCTGGGAGCAAAAATGTTACAGACCATTGCGTTAAGGGCACAACTTGCTACAACTTTTGTAGTAAAAGTTTTTCTCTACTATGCTTCCGATACCGTTCTTTTCAACGCTCTTCTATTCTTCACATTTTTGAAAAATTCTCGATATTGATGCATCTGGGAGCAAAAATGTTACAGACCATTGCGTTAAGGGCACAATTTGCTACAACTTTTGTAGTAAAAGTTTTTCTTTACTATGCTCCGGATACCGTTTTTTTTCAACACTTTTCTATTTTTCACATTCTTGAAAAATTCTCGATATTGATGCATCTGGGAGCAAAAATGTTACAGACCATTGCGTTAAGGGCACAATTTGCTACAAATTTTGTAGGAAAAGTTTTTCTCTACTATGCTTCCGATACCGTTTTTTTTCAACACTCTTCTATTCTTCACATTTTTGAAAAATTCTCGATATTGATGCATCTGGGAGCAAAAATGTTATAGACCATTGCGTTAAGGGCACAATTTGCTACAACTTTTGTAGTAAAAGTTTTTCTTTACTATGCTCCGGATACCGTTTTTTTTCAACACTTTTCTATTTTTCACATTTTTGAAAAATTCTCGATATTGATGCATCTGGGAATAAAAATGTTACAGACCATTGCGTTAAGGGCACAATTTGCTACAACTTTTGTAGTAAAAGTTTTTCTCTACTATGCTTCCGATACCGTTTTTTTCAACGCTCTTCTATTCTTCACATTTTTGAAAAATTCTCGATATTGATGCATCTGGGAGCAAAAATGTTACAGACCATTGCGTTAAGGGCACAATTTGCTACAACTTTTGTAGTAAAAGTTTTTCTGTACTATGCTCCGGATACCGTTTTTTTCAACACTCTTCTATTCTTCACATTTTTGAAAAATTCTCGATATTGATGCATCTGGGAATAAAAATGTTACTGACTATTGCGTTAAGGGCACAATTTTGCTACAAATTTTGTAGTAAAAGTTTTTCTCTACTATGCTTCCGATACCGTTTTTTTTCAACACTCTTCTATTCTTCACATTTTTGAAAAATTCTCGATATTGATGCATCTGGGAGCAAAAATGTTACAGACCATTGCGTTAAGGGCACAATTTGCTACAACTTTTGTAGTAAAAGTTTTTCTCTACTATGCTACCGATACCGTTTTTTTTCAACACTCTTCTATTCTTCACATTTTTGAAAAATTCTCGATATTGATGCATCTGGGAGCAAAAATGTTACAGACCATTGCGTTAAGGGCACAATTTGCTACAACTTTTGTAGTAAAAGTTTTTCTGTACTATGCTCCGGATACCGTTTTTTTTCAACACTTTTCTATTTTTCACATTCTTGAAAAATTCTCGATATTGATGCATCTGGGAATAAAAATGTTACAGACCATTGCGTTAAGGGCACAATTTGCTACAAATTTTGTAGTAAAAGTTTTTCTCTACTATGCTTCCGATACCGTTTTTTTTTCAACACTCCTCTATTCTTCACATTTTTGAAAAATTCTCTATATTGATGCATCTGGGAGCAAAAATGTTACAGACCATTGCGTTAAGGGCACAATTTGCTACAACTTGTGTAGTAAAAGTTTTTCTGTACTATGCTCCGGATACCGTTTTTTTCAACACTCTTCTATTTTTCATATTTTTGAAAAATTCTCGATATTGATGCATCTGGGAATAAAAATGTTACAAACCATTGCGTTAAGGGCACAATTTGCTACAACTTTTGTAGTAAAAGTTTTTCTGTACTATGCTCCGGATACCGTTTTTTTCAACACTCTTCTATTCTTCACATTTTTGAAAAATTCTCGATATTGATGCATCTGGGAATAAAAATGTTACTGACTATTGCGTTAAGGGCACAATTTTGCTACAAATTTTGTAGTAAAAGTTTTTCTCTACTATGCTTCCGATACCGTTTTTTTTCAACACTCTTCTATTCTTCACATTTTTGAAAAATTCTCGATATTGATGCATCTGGGAGCAAAAATGTTACAGACCATTGCGTTAAGGGCACAATTTGCTACAACTTTTGTAGTAAAAGTTTTTCTCTACTATGCTTCCTATACCGTTTTTTTCAACGCTCTTCTATTCTTCACATTTTTGAAAAATTCTCGATATTGATGCATCTGGGAGCAAAAATGTTACAGACCATTGCGTTAAGGGCACAATTTGCTACAACTTTTGTAGTAAAAGTTTTTCTCTACTATGCTTCCGATACCGTTTTTTTTCAACACTCTTCTATTCTTCACATTTTTGAAAAATTCTCGATATTGATGCATCTGGGAGCAAAAATGTTACAGACCATTGCGTTAAGGGCACAATTTGCTACAACTTTTGTAGTAAAAGTTTTTCTTTACTATGCTCCGGATACCGTTTTTTTTCAACACTTTTCTATTTTTCACATTTTTGAAAAATTCTCGATATTGATGCATCTGGGAGCAAAAATGTTACAGACCATTGCGTTAAGGGCACAATTTGCTACAACTTTTGTAGTAAAAGTTTTTCTTTACTATGCTCCGGATACCGTTTTTTTTCAACACTTTTCTATTTTTCACATTTTTGAAAAATTCTCGATATTGATGCATCTGGGAATAAAAATGTTACAAACCATTGCGTTAAGGGCACAATTTGCTACAACTTTTGTAGTAAAAGTTTTTCTCTACTATGCTTCCGATACCGTTTTTTTCAACGCTCTTCTATTCTTCACATTTTTGAAAAATTCTCGATATTGATGCATCTGGGAGCAAAAATGTTACAGACCATTGCGTTAAGGGCACAATTTGCTACAACTTTTGTAGTAAAAGTTTTTCTGTACTATGCTCCGGATACCGTTTTTTTCAACACTCTTCAATTCTTCACATTTTTGAAAAAATCTCGATATTGATGCATCTGGGAATAAAAATGTTACTGACTATTGCGTTAAGGGCACAATTTTGCTACAAATTTTGTAGTAAAAGTTTTTCTCTACTATGCTTCCGATACCGTTTTTTTCAACGCTCTTCTATTCTTCACATTTTTGAAAAATTCTCGATATTGATGCATCTGGGAGCAAAAATGTTACAGACCATTGCGTTAAGGGCACAATTTGCTACAAATTTTGTAGGAAAAGTTTTTCTCTACTATGCTTCCGATACCGTTTTTTTTCAACACTCTTCTATTCTTCACATTTTTGAAAAATTCTCGATATTGATGCATCTGGGAGCAAAAATGTTACAGACCATTGCGTTAAGGGCACAATTTGCTACAACTTTTGTAGTAAAAGTTTTTCTCTACTATGCTTCCTATACCGTTTTTTTCAACGCTCTTCTATTCTTCACATTTTTGAAAAATTCTCGATATTGATGCATCTGGGAGCAAAAATGTTACAGACCATTGCGTTAAGGGCACAATTTGCTACAACTTTTGTAGTAAAAGTTTTTCTGTACTATGCTCCGGATACCGTTTTTTTTCAACACTTTTCTATTTTTCACATTCTTGAAAAATTCTCGATATTGATGCATCTGGGAGCAAAAATGTTACAGACCATTGCGTTAAGGGCACAATTTGCTACAAATTTGGTAGGAAAAGTTTTTCTCTACTATGCTTCCGATACCGTTTTTTTTCAACACTCTTCTATTCTTCACATTTTTGAAAAATCTCGATATTGATGCATCTGGGAGCAAAAATGTTACAGACCATTGCGTTAAGGGCACAATTTGCTACAACTTTTGTAGTAAAAGTTCTTCTTTACTATGCTCCGGATACCGTTTTTTTTCAACACTTTTCTATTCTTCACATTCTTGAAAAATTCTCGATATTGATGCATCTGGGAGCAAAAATGTTACAGACCATTGCGTTAAGGGCACAATTTGCTACAACTTTGGTAGGAAAAGTTTTTCTCTACTATGCTTCCGATACCGTTTTTTTTCAACACTCTTCTATTCTTCACATTTTTGAAAAATTCTCGATATTGATGCATCTGGGAGCAAAAATGTTACAGACCATTGCGTTAAGGGCACAATTTGCTACAACTTTTGTAGTAAAAGTTTTTCTTTACTATGCTCCGGATACCGTTTTGTTTCAACACTTTTCTATTTTTCACATTCTTGAAAAATTCTCGATATTGATGCATCTGGGAGCAAAAATGTTACAGACCATTGCGTTAAGGACACAATTTGCTACAAATTTTGTAGTAAAAGTTTTTCTCTACTATGCTTCCGATACCGTTTTTTTTCAACACTCTTCTATTCTTCACATTTTTGAAAAATTCTCGATATTGATGCATCTGGGAGCAAAAATGTTACAGACCATTGCGTTAAGGGCACAATTTGCTACAACTTTTGTAGTAAAAGTTTTTCTTTACTATGCTCCGGATACCGTTTTTTTTCAACACTTTTCTATTTTTCACATTTTTGAAAAATTCTCGATATTGATGCATCTGGGAATAAAAATGTTACAGACCATTGCGTTAAGGGCACAATTTGCTACAACTTTTGTAGTAAAAGTTTTTCTCTACTATGCTTCCGATACCGTTTTTTTCAACGCTCTTCTATTCTTCACATTTTTGAAAAATTCTCGATATTGATGCATCTGGGAGCAAAAATGTTACAGACCATTGCGTTAAGGGCACAATTTGCTACAACTTTTGTAGTAAAAGTTTTTCTGTACTATGCTCCGGATACCGTTTTTTTCAACACTCTTCTATTCTTCACATTTTTGAAAAATTCTCGATATTGATGCATCTGGGAATAAAAATGTTACTGACTATTGCGTTAAGGGCACAATTTTGCTACAAATTTTGTAGTAAAAGTTTTTCTCTACTATGCTTCCGATACCGTTTTTTTCAACGCTCTTCTATTCTTCACATTTTTGAAAAATTCTCGATATTGATGCATCTGGGAGCAAAAATGTTACAGACCATTGCGTTAAGGGCACAATTTGCTACAAATTTTGTAGGAAAAGTTTTTCTCTACTATGCTTCCGATACCGTTTTTTTTCAACACTCTTCTATTCTTCACATTCTTGAAAAATTCTCGATATTGATGCATCTGGGAGCAAAAATGTTACAGACCATTGCGTTAAGGGCACAATTTGCTACAACTTTTGTAGTAAAAGTTTTTCTTTACTATGCTCCGGATACCGTTTTTTTTCAACACTTTTCTATTTTTCACATTCTTGAAAAATTCTCGATATTGATGCATCTGGGAGCAAAAATGTTACAGAGCATTGCGTTAAGGGCACAATTTGCTACAACTTTTGTAGTAAAAGTTTTTCTGTACTATGCTCCGGATACCGTTTTTTTTCAACACTCTTCTATTTTTCACATTTTTGAAAAATTCTCGATATTGATGCATCTGGGAATAAAAATGTTACTGACCATTGCGTTAAGGGCACAATTTGCTACACATTTTGTAGTAAAAGTTTTTCTCTACTATGCTTCCGATACCGTTTTTTTTCAACACTCTTCTATTCTTCACATTTTTGAAAAATTCTCGATATTGATGCATCTGGGAGCAAAAATGTTACAGACCATTGCGTTAAGGGCACAATTTGCTACAACTTTTGTAGTAAAAGTTTTTCTCTACTATGCTTCCGATACCGTTTTTTTTCAACACTCTTCTATTCTTCACATTTTTGAAAAATTCTCGATATTGATGCATCTGGGAGCAAAAATGTTACAGACCATTGCGTTAAGGGCACAATTTGCTACAACTTTTGTAGTAAAAGTTTTTCTTTACTATGCTCCGGATACCGTTTTTTTTCAACAATTTTCTATTTTTCACATTCTTGAAAAATTCTCGATATTGATGCACCTGGGAGCAAAAATGTTACAGACCATTGCGTTAAGGGCACAATTTGCTACAACTTTTGTAGTAAAAGTTTTTCTTTACTATGCTCCGGATACCGTTTTTTTTCAACACTTTTCTATTTTTCACATTTTTGAAAAATTCTCGATATTGATGCATCTGGGAGCAAAAATGTTACAGACCATTGCGTTAAGGGCACAATTTGCTACAACTTTTGTAGTAAAAGTTTTTCTTTACTATGCTCCGGATACCGTTTTTTTTCAACACTCTTCTATTCTTCACATTTTTGAAAAATTCTCGATATTGATGCATCTGGGAATAAAAATGTTACTGACCATTGCGTTAAGGGCACAATTTGCTACACATTTTGTAGTAAAAGTTTTTCTCTACTATGCTTCCGATACCGTTTTTTTTCAACACTCTTCTATTCTTCACATTTTTGAAAAATTCTCGATATTGATGCATCTGGGAGCAAAAATGTTACTGACCATTGCGTTAAGGGCACAATTTGCTACAAATTTTGTAGTAAAAGTTTTTCTCTACTATGCTTCCGATACCGTTTTTTTTCAACACTCTTCTATTCTTCACATTTTTGAAAAATTCTCGATATTGATGCATCTGGGAGCAAAAATGTTACAGACCATTGCGTTAAGGGCACAATTTGCTACAACTTTTGTAGTAAAAGTTTTTCTTTACTATGCTCCGGATACCGTTTTTTTTCAACACTTTTCTATTTTTCACATTCTTGAAAAATTCTCGATATTGATGCATCTGGGAGCAAAAATGTTACAGACCATTGCGTTAAGGGCACAATTTGCTACAACTTTGGTAGGAAAAGTTTTTCTCTACTATGCTTCCGATACCGTTTTTTTTCAACACTCTTCTATTCTTCACATTTTTGAAAAATTCTCGATATTGATGCATCTGGGAGCAAAAATGTTACAGACCATTGCGTTAAGGGCACAATTTGCTACAACTTTTGTAGTAAAAGTTTTTCTTTACTATGCTCCGGATACCGTTTTGTTTCAACACTTTTCTATTTTTCACATTCTTGAAAAATTCTCGATATTGATGCATCTGGGAGCAAAAATGTTACAGACCATTGCGTTAAGGACACAATTTGCTACAACTTTTGTAGTAAAAGTTTTTCTTTACTATGCTCCGGATACCGTTTTTTTTCAACACTTTTCTATTTTTCACATTCTTGAAAAATTCTCGATATTGATGCATCTGGGAGCAAAAATGTTACAGAGCATTGCGTTAAGGGCACAATTTGCTACAACTTTTGTAGTAAAAGTTTTTCTGTACTATGCTCCGGATACCGTTTTTTTTCAACACTCTTCTATTTTTCACATTTTTGAAAAATTCTCGATATTGATGCATCTGGGAATAAAAATGTTACTGACCATTGCGTTAAGGGCACAATTTGCTACACATTTTGTAGTAAAAGTTTTTCTCTACTATGCTTCCGATACCGTTTTTTTTCAACACTCTTCTATTCTTCACATTTTTGAAAAATTCTCGATATTGATGCATCTGGGAGCAAAAATGTTACAGACCATTGCGTTAAGGGCACAATTTGCTACAACTTTTGTAGTAAAAGTTTTTCTCTACTATGCTTCCGATACCGTTTTTTTTCAACACTCTTCTATTCTTCACATTTTTGAAAAATTCTCGATATTGATGCATCTGGGAGCAAAAATGTTACAGACCATTACGTTAAGGGCACAATTTGCTACAACTTTTGTAGTAAAAGTTTTTCTTTACTATGCTCCGGATACCGTTTTTTTTCAACAATTTTCTATTTTTCACATTCTTGAAAAATTCTCGATATTGATGCACCTGGGAGCAAAAATGTTACAGACCATTGCGTTAAGGGCACAATTTGCTACAACTTTTGTAGTAAAAGTTTTTCTTTACTATGCTCCGGATACCGTTTTTTTCAACACTTTTCTATTTTTCACATTTTTGAAAAATTCTCGATATTGATGCATCTGGGAATAAAAATGTTACAGGCCATTGCGTTAAGGGCACAATTTGCTACAACTTTTGTAGTAAAAGTTTTTCTCTACTATGCTTCCGATACCGTTTTTTTTCAACACTCTTCTATTCTTCACATTTTTGAAAAATTCTCGATATTGATGCATCTGGGAGCAAAAATGTTACAGACCATTGCGTTAAGGGCACAATTTGCTACAACTTTTGTAGTAAAAGTTTTTCTGTACTATGCTCCGGATACCGTTTTTTTTCAACACTCTTCTATTCTTCACATTTTTGAAAAATTCTCGATATTGATGCATCTGGGAATAAAAATGTTACTGACCATTGCGTTAAGGGCACAATTTGCTACAAATTTTGTAGTAAAAGTTTTTCTCTACTATGCTTCCGATACCGTTTTTTTTCAACACTCTTCTATTCTTCACATTTTTGAAAAATTCCCGATATTGATGCATCTGGGAGCAAAAATGTTACAGACCATTGCGTTAAGGGCACAATTTGCTACAACTTTTGTAGTAAAAGTTTTTCTTTACTATGCTCCGGATACCGTTTTTTTTCAACACTTTTCTATTTTTCACATTTTTGAAAAATTCTCGATATTGATGCATCTGGGAGCAAAAATGTTACAGACCATTGCGTTAAGGGCACAATTTGCTACAACTTTTGTAGTAAAAGTTTTTCTTTACTATGCTCCGGATACCGTTTTTTTTCAACACTCTTCTATTCTTCACATTTTTGGAAAATTCTCGATATTGATGCATCTGGGAATAAAAATGTTACTGACCATTGCGTTAAGGGCACAATTTGCTACACATTTTGTAGTAAAAGTTTTTCTCTACTATGCTTCCGATACCGTTTTTTTTCAACACTCTTCTATTCTTCACATTTTTGAAAAATTCTCGATATTGATGCATCTGGGAGCAAAAATGTTACTGACCATTGCGTTAAGGGCACAATTTGCTACAAATTTTGTAGTAAAAGTTTTTCTCTACTATGCTTCCGATACCGTTTTTTTTCAACACTCTTCTATTCTTCACATTTTTGAAAAATTCTCGATATTGATGCATCTGGGAGCAAAAATGTTACAGACCATTGCGTTAAGGGCACAATTTGCTACAACTTTTGTAGTAAAAGTTTTTCTTTACTATGCTCCGGATACCGTTTTTTTTCAACACTTTTCATTTTTCACATTCTTGAAAAATTCTCGATATTGATGCATCTGGGAGCAAAAATGTTACAGACCATTGCGTTAAGGGCACAATTTGCTACAACTTTGGTAGGAAAAGTTTTTCTCTACTATGCTTCCGATACCGTTTTTTTTCAACACTCTTCTATTCTTCACATTTTTGAAAAATTCTCGATATTGATGCATCTGGGAGCAAAAATGTTACAGACCATTGCGTTAAGGGCACAATTTGCTACAACTTTTGTAGTAAAAGTTTTTCTTTACTATGCTCCGGATACCGTTTTGTTTCAACACTTTTCTATTTTTCACATTCTTGAAAAATTCTCGATATTGATGCATCTGGGAGCAAAAATGTTACAGACCATTGCGTTAAGGACACAATTTGCTACAAATTTTGTAGTAAAAGTTTTTCTCTACTATGCTTCCGATACCGTTTTTTTTCAACACTCTTCTATTCTTCACATTTTTGAAAAATTCTCGATATTGATGCATCTGGGAGCAAAAATGTTACAGACCATTGCGTTAAGGGCACAATTTGCTACAACTTTTGTAGTAAAAGTTTTTCTTTACTATGCTCCGGATACCGTTTTTTTTCAACACTTTTCTATTTTTCACATTTTTGAAAAATTCTCGATATTGATGCATCTGGGAATAAAAATGTTACAGACCATTGCGTTAAGGGCACAATTTGCTACAACTTTTGTAGTAAAAGTTTTTCTCTACTATGCTTCCGATACCGTTTTTTTCAACGCTCTTCTATTCTTCACATTTTTGAAAAATTCTCGATATTGATGCATCTGGGAGCAAAAATGTTACAGACCATTGCGTTAAGGGCACAATTTGCTACAACTTTTGTAGTAAAAGTTTTTCTCTACTATGCTTCCGATACCGTTTTTTTCAACACTCTTCTATTCTTCACATTTTTGAAAAATTCTCGATATTGATGCATCTGGGAATAAAAATGTTACTGACTATTGCGTTAAGGGCACAATTTTGCTACAAATTTTGTAGTAAAAGTTTTTCTCTACTATGCTTCCGATACCGTTTTTTTCAACGCTCTTCTATTCTTCACATTTTTGAAAAATTCTCGATATTGATGCATCTGGGAGCAAAAATGTTACAGACCATTGCGTTAAGGGCACAATTTGCTACAAATTTTGTAGGAAAAGTTTTTCTCTACTATGCTTCCGATACCGTTTTTTTTCAACACTCTTCTATTCTTCACATTTTTGAAAAATTCTCGATATTGATGCATCTGGGAGCAAAAATGTTACAGACCATTGCGTTAAGGGCACAATTTGCTACAACTTTTGTAGTAAAAGTTTTTCTTTACTATGCTCCGGATACCGTTTTTTTTCAACACTTTTCTATTTTTCACATTCTTGAAAAATTCTCGATATTGATGCATCTGGGAGCAAAAATGTTACAGAGCATTGCGTTAAGGGCACAATTTGCTACAACTTTTGTAGTAAAAGTTTTTCTGTACTATGCTCCGGATACCGTTTTTTTTCAACACTCTTCTATTTTTCACATTTTTGAAAAATTCTCGATATTGATGCATCTGGGAATAAAAATGTTACTGACCATTGCGTTAAGGGCACAATTTGCTACACATTTTGTAGTAAAAGTTTTTCTCTACTATGCTTCCGATACCGTTTTTTTTCAACACTCTTCTATTCTTCACATTTTTGAAAAATTCTCGATATTGATGCATCTGGGAGCAAAAATGTTACAGACCATTGCGTTAAGGACACAATTTGCTACAAATTTTGTAGTAAAAGTTTTTCTCTACTATGCTTCCGATACCGTTTTTTTTCAACACTCTTCTATTCTTCACATTTTTGAAAAATTCTCGATATTGATGCATCTGGGAGCAAAAATGTTACAGACCATTGCGTTAAGGGCACAATTTGCTACAACTTTTGTAGTAAAAGTTTTTCTTTACTATGCTCCGGATACCGTTTTTTTTCAACACTTTTCTATTTTTCACATTTTTGAAAAATTCTCGATATTGATGCATCTGGGAATAAAAATGTTACAGACCATTGCGTTAAGGGCACAATTTGCTACAACTTTTGTAGTAAAAGTTTTTCTCTACTATGCTTCCGATACCGTTTTTTTCAACGCTCTTCTATTCTTCACATTTTTGAAAAATTCTCGATATTGATGCATCTGGGAGCAAAAATGTTACAGACCATTGCGTTAAGGGCACAATTTGCTACAACTTTTGTAGTAAAAGTTTTTCTGTACTATGCTCCGGATACCGTTTTTTTTCAACACTATTCTATTCTTCACACTTTTGAAAAATTCTCGATATTGATGCATCTGGGAATAAAAATGTTACTGACCATTGCGTTAAGGGCACAATTTGCTACAAATTTTGTAGTAAAAGTTTTTCTCTACTATGCTTCCGATACCGTTTTTTTTCAACACTCTTCTATTCTTCACATTTTTGAAAAATTCTCGATATTGATGCATCTGGGAATAAAAATGTTACTGACCATTGCGTTAAGGGCACAATTTGCTACAACTTTTGTAGTAAAAGTTTTTCTTTACTATGCTCCGGATACCGTTTTTTTTCAACAATTTTCTATTTTTCACATTCTTGAAAAATTCTCGATATTGATGCACCTGGGAGCAAAAATGTTACAGACCATTGCGTTAAGGGCACAATTTGCTACAACTTTTGTAGTAAAAGTTTTTCTTTACTATGCTCCGGATACCGTTTTTTTTCAACACTTTTCTATTTTTCACATTTTTGAAAAATTCTCGATATTGATGCATCTGGGAATAAAAATGTTACAGGCCATTGCGTTAAGGGCACAATTTGCTACAACTTTTGTAGTAAAAGTTTTTCTCTACTATGCTTCCGATACCGTTTTTTTTCAACACTCTTCTATTCTTCACATTTTTGAAAAATTCTCGATATTGATGCATCTGGGAGCAAAAATGTTACAGACCATTGCGTTAAGGGCACAATTTGCTACAACTTTTGTAGTAAAAGTTTTTCTGTACTATGCTCCGGATACCGTTTTTTTTCAACACTCTTCTATTCTTCACATTTTTGAAAAATTCTCGATATTGATGCATCTGGGAATAAAAATGTTACTGACCATTGCGTTAAGGGCACAATTTGCTACAAATTTTGTAGTAAAAGTTTTTCTCTACTATGCTTCCGATACCGTTTTTTTTCAACACTCTTCTATTCTTCACATTTTTGAAAAATTCTCGATATTGATGCATCTGGGAGCAAAAATGTTACAGACCATTGCGTTAAGGGCACAATTTGCTACAACTTTTGTAGTAAAAGTTTTTCTTTACTATGCTCCGGATACCGTTTTTTTTCAACACTTTTCTATTTTTCACATTTTTGAAAAATTCTCGATATTGATGCATCTGGGAGCAAAAATGTTACAGACCATTGCGTTAAGGGCACAATTTGCTACAACTTTTGTAGTAAAAGTTTTTCTTTACTATGCTCCGGATACCGTTTTTTTTCAACACTCTTCTATTCTTCACATTTTTGAAAAATTCTCGATATTGATGCATCTGGGAATAAAAATGTTACTGACCATTGCGTTAAGGGCACAATTTGCTACACATTTTGTAGTAAAAGTTTTTCTCTACTATGCTTCCGATACCGTTTTTTTTCAACACTCTTCTATTCTTCACATTTTTGAAAAATTCTCGATATTGATGCATCTGGGAGCAAAAATGTTACTGACCATTGCGTTAAGGGCACAATTTGCTACAAATTTTGTAGTAAAAGTTTTTCTCTACTATGCTTCCGATACCGTTTTTTTTCAACACTCTTCTATTCTTCACATTTTTGAAAAATTCTCGATATTGATGCATCTGGGAGCAAAAATGTTACAGACCATTGCGTTAAGGGCACAATTTGCTACAACTTTTGTAGTAAAAGTTTTTCTTTACTATGCTCCGGATACCGTTTTGTTTCAACACTTTTCTATTTTTCACATTCTTGAAAAATTCTCGATATTGATGCATCTGGGAGCAAAAATGTTACAGACCATTGCGTTAAGGACACAATTTGCTACAAATTTTGTAGTAAAAGTTTTTCTCTACTATGCTTCCGATACCGTTTTTTTTCAACACTCTTCTATTCTTCACATTTTTGAAAAATTCTCGATATTGATGCATCTGGGAGCAAAAATGTTACAGACCATTGCGTTAAGGGCACAATTTGCTACAACTTTTGTAGTAAAAGTTTTTCTTTACTATGCTCCGGATACCGTTTTTTTTCAACACTTTTCTATTTTTCACATTTTTGAAAAATTCTCGATATTGATGCATCTGGGAATAAAAATGTTACAGACCATTGCGTTAAGGGCACAATTTGCTACAACTTTTGTAGTAAAAGTTTTTCTCTACTATGCTTCCGATACCGTTTTTTTCAACGCTCTTCTATTCTTCACATTTTTGAAAAATTCTCGATATTGATGCATCTGGGAGCAAAAATGTTACAGACCATTGCGTTAAGGGCACAATTTGCTACAACTTTTGTAGTAAAAGTTTTTCTCTACTATGCTTCCGATACCGTTTTTTTCAACACTCTTCTATTCTTCACATTTTTGAAAAATTCTCGATATTGATGCATCTGGGAATAAAAATGTTACTGACTATTGCGTTAAGGGCACAATTTTGCTACAAATTTTGTAGTAAAAGTTTTTCTCTACTATGCTTCCGATACCGTTTTTTTCAACGCTCTTCTATTCTTCACATTTTTGAAAAATTCTCGATATTGATGCATCTGGGAATAAAAATGTTACAGGCCATTGCGTTAAGGGCACAATTTGCTACAACTTTTGTAGTAAAAGTTTTTCTTTACTATGCTCCGGATACCGTTTTTTTTCAACACTTTTCTATTTTTCACATTTTTGAAAAATTCTCGATATTGATGCATCTGGGAGCAAAAATGTTACAGACCATTGCGTTAAGGGCACAATTTGCTACAACTTTTGTAGTAAAAGTTTTTCTTTACTATGCTCCGGATACCGTTTTTTTTCAACACTCTTCTATTCTTCACATTTTTGAAAAATTCTCGATATTGATGCATCTGGGAATAAAAATGTTACTGACCATTGCGTTAAGGGCACAATTTGCTACACATTTTGTAGTAAAAGTTTTTCTCTACTATGCTTCCGATACCGTTTTTTTTCAACACTCTTCTATTCTTCACATTTTTGAAAAATTCTCGATATTGATGCATCTGGGAGCAAAAATGTTACTGACCATTGCGTTAAGGGCACAATTTGCTACAAATTTTGTAGTAAAAGTTTTTCTCTACTATGCTTCCGATACCGTTTTTTTTCAACACTCTTCTATTCTTCACATTTTTGAAAAATTCTCGATATTGATGCATCTGGGAGCAAAAATGTTACAGACCATTGCGTTAAGGGCACAATTTGCTACAACTTTTGTAGTAAAAGTTTTTCTTTACTATGCTCCGGATACCGTTTTGTTTCAACACTTTTCTATTTTTCACATTCTTGAAAAATTCTCGATATTGATGCATCTGGGAGCAAAAATGTTACAGACCATTGCGTTAAGGACACAATTTGCTACAAATTTTGTAGTAAAAGTTTTTCTCTACTATGCTTCCGATACCGTTTTTTTTCAACACTCTTCTATTCTTCACATTTTTGAAAAATTCTCGATATTGATGCATCTGGGAGCAAAAATGTTACAGACCATTGCGTTAAGGGCACAATTTGCTACAACTTTTGTAGTAAAAGTTTTTCTTTACTATGCTCCGGATACCGTTTTTTTTCAACACTTTTCTATTTTTCACATTTTTGAAAAATTCTCGATATTGATGCATCTGGGAATAAAAATGTTACAGACCATTGCGTTAAGGGCACAATTTGCTACAACTTTTGTAGTAAAAGTTTTTCTCTACTATGCTTCCGATACCGTTTTTTTCAACGCTCTTCTATTCTTCACATTTTTGAAAAATTCTCGATATTGATGCATCTGGGAGCAAAAATGTTACAGACCATTGCGTTAAGGGCACAATTTGCTACAACTTTTGTAGTAAAAGTTTTTCTCTACTATGCTTCCGATACCGTTTTTTTCAACACTCTTCTATTCTTCACATTTTTGAAAAATTCTCGATATTGATGCATCTGGGAATAAAAATGTTACTGACTATTGCGTTAAGGGCACAATTTTGCTACAAATTTTGTAGTAAAAGTTTTTCTCTACTATGCTTCCGATACCGTTTTTTTCAACGCTCTTCTATTCTTCACATTTTTGAAAAATTCTCGATATTGATGCATCTGGGAGCAAAAATGTTACAGACCATTGCGTTAAGGGCACAATTTGCTACAAATTTTGTAGGAAAAGTTTTTCTCTACTATGCTTCCGATACCGTTTTTTTTCAACACTCTTCTATTCTTCACATTTTTGAAAAATTCTCAATATTGATGCATCTGGGAGCAAAAATGTTACAGACCATTGCGTTAAGGGCACAATTTGCTACAACTTTTGTAGTAAAAGTTTTTCTTTACTATGCTCCGGATACCGTTTTTTTTCAACACTTTTCTATTTTTCACATTCTTGAAAAATTCTCGATATTGATGCATCTGGGAGCAAAAATGTTACAGAGCATTGCGTTAAGGGCACAATTTGCTACAACTTTTGTAGTAAAAGTTTTTCTGTACTATGCTCCGGATACCGTTTTTTTTCAACACTCTTCTATTTTTCACATTTTTGAAAAATTCTCGATATTGATGCATCTGGGAATAAAAATGTTACTGACCATTGCGTTAAGGGCACAATTTGCTACACATTTTGTAGTAAAAGTTTTTCTCTACTATGCTTCCGATACCGTTTTTTTTCAACACTCTTCTATTCTTCACATTTTTGAAAAATTCTCGATATTGATGCATCTGGGAGCAAAAATGTTACAGACCATTGCGTTAAGGGCACAATTTGCTACAACTTTTGTAGTAAAAGTTTTTCTCTACTATGCTTCCGATACCGTTTTTTTTCAACACTCTTCTATTCTTCACATTTTTGAAAAATTCTCGATATTGATGCATCTGGGAGCAAAAATGTTACAGACCATTGCGTTAAGGGCACAATTTGCTACAACTTTTGTAGTAAAAGTTTTTCTGTACTATGCTCCGGATACCGTTTTTTTTCAACACTCTTCTATTCTTCACACTTTTGAAAAATTCTCGATATTGATGCATCTGGGAATAAAAATGTTACTGACCATTGCGTTAAGGGCACAATTTGCTACAAATTTTGTAGTAAAAGTTTTTCTCTACTATGCTTCCGATACCGTTTTTTTTCAACACTCTTCTATTCTTCACATTTTTGAAAAATTCTCGATATTGATGCATCTGGGAGCAAAAATGTTACAGACCATTGCGTTAAGGGCACAATTTGCTACAACTTTTGTAGTAAAAGTTTTTCTTTACTATGCTCCGGATACCGTTTTTTTTCAACAATTTTCTATTTTTCACATTCTTGAAAAATTCTCGATATTGATGCACCTGGGAGCAAAAATGTTACAGACCATTGCGTTAAGGGCACAATTTGCTACAACTTTTGTAGTAAAAGTTTTTCTTTACTATGCTCCGGATACCGTTTTTTTTCAACACTTTTCTATTTTTCACATTTTTGAAAAATTCTCGATATTGATGCATCTGGGAATAAAAATGTTACAGGCCATTGCGTTAAGGGCACAATTTGCTACAACTTTTGTAGTAAAAGTTTTTCTCTACTATGCTTCCGATACCGTTTTTTTTCAACACTCTTCTATTCTTCACATTTTTGAAAAATTCTCGATATTGATGCATCTGGGAGCAAAAATGTTACAGACCATTGCGTTAAGGGCACAATTTGCTACAACTTTTGTAGTAAAAGTTTTTCTGTACTATGCTCCGGATACCGTTTTTTTTCAACACTCTTCTATTCTTCACATTTTTGAAAAATTCTCGATATTGATGCATCTGGGAATAAAAATGTTACTGACCATTGCGTTAAGGGCACAATTTGCTACAAATTTTGTAGTAAAAGTTTTTCTCTACTATGCTTCCGATACCGTTTTTTTTCAACACTCTTCTATTCTTCACATTTTTGAAAAATTCTCGATATTGATGCATCTGGGAGCAAAAATGTTACAGACCATTGCGTTAAGGGCACAATTTGCTACAACTTTTGTAGTAAAAGTTTTTCTTTACTATGCTCCGGATACCGTTTTTTTTCAACACTCTTCTATTCTTCACATTTTTGAAAAATTCTCGATATTGATGCATCTGGGAGCAAAAATGTTACAGACCATTGCGTTAAGGGCACAATTTGCTACAACTTTTGTAGTAAAAGTTTTTCTGTACTATGCTCCGGATACCGTTTTTTTTCAACACTCTTCTATTCTTCACACTTTTGAAAAATTCTCGATATTGATGCATCTGGGAATAAAAATGTTAGTGACCATTGCGTTAAGGGCACAATTTGCTACAAATTTTGTAGTAAAAGTTTTTCTCTACTATGCTTCCGATACCGTTTTTTTTCAACACTCTTCTATTCTTCACATTTTTGAAAAATTCTCGATATTGATGCATCTGGGAGCAAAAATGTTACAGACCATTGCGTTAAGGGCACAATTTGCTACAACTTTTGTAGTAAAAGTTTTTCTTTACTATGCTCCGGATACCGTTTTTTTTCAACAATTTTCTATTTTTCACATTCTTGAAAAATTCTCTATATTGATGCACCTGGGAGCAAAAATGTTACAGACCATTGCGTTAAGGGCACAATTTGCTACAACTTTTGTAGTAAAAGTTTTTCTTTACTATGCTCCGGATACCGTTTTTTTTCAACACTTTTCTATTTTTCACATTTTTGAAAAATTCTCGATATTGATGCATCTGGGAATAAAAATGTTACAGGCCATTGCGTTAAGGGCACAATTTGCTACAACTTTTGTAGTAAAAGTTTTTCTCTACTATGCTTCCGATACCGTTTTTTTTCAACACTCTTCTATTCTTCACATTTTTGAAAAATTCTCGATATTGATGCATCTGGGAGCAAAAATGTTACAGACCATTGCGTTAAGGGCACAATTTGCTACAACTTTTGTAGTAAAAGTTTTTCTGTACTATGCTCCGGATACCGTTTTTTTTCAACACTCTTCTATTCTTCACATTTTTGAAAAATTCTCGATATTGATGCATCTGGGAATAAAAATGTTACTGACCATTGCGTTAAGGGCACAATTTGCTACAAATTTTGTAGTAAAAGTTTTTCTCTACTATGCTTCCGATACCGTTTTTTTTCAACACTCTTCTATTCTTCACATTTTTGAAAAATTCTCGATATTGATGCATCTGGGAGCAAAAATGTTACAGACCATTGCGTTAAGGGCACAATTTGCTACAACTTTTGTAGTAAAAGTTTTTCTTTACTATGCTCCGGATACCGTTTTTTTTCAACACTTTTCTATTTTTCACATTTTTGAAAAATTCTCGATATTGATGCATCTGGGAGCAAAAATGTTACAGACCATTGCGTTAAGGGCACAATTTGCTACAACTTTTGTAGTAAAAGTTTTTCTCTGCTATGCTTCCGATACCGTTTTTTTTCAACACTCTTCTATTTTTCACATTTTTGAAAAATTCTCGATATTGATGCATCTGGGAGCAAAAATGTTACAGACCATTGCGTTAAGGGCACAATTTGCTACAACTTTTGTAGTAAAAGTTTTTCTGTACTATGCTCCGGATACCGTTTTTTTTCAACACTCTTCTATTCTTCACACTTTTGAAAAATTCTCGATATTGATGCATCTGGGAATAAAAATGTTACTGACCATTGCGTTAAGGGCACAATTTGCTACAAATTTTGTAGTAAAAGTTTTTCTCTACTATGCTTCCGATACCGTTTTTTTTCAACACTCTTCTATTCTTCACATTTTTGAAAAATTCTCGATATTGATGCATCTGGGAGCAAAAATGTTACAGACCATTGCGTTAAGGGCACAATTTGCTACAACTTTTGTAGTAAAAGTTTTTCTTTACTATGCTCCGGATACCGTTTTTTTTCAACACTTTTCTATTTTTCACATTTTTGAAAAATTCTCGATATTGATGCATCTGGGAATAAAAATGTTACAGACCATTGCGTTAAGGGCACAATTTGCTACAACTTTTGTAGTAAAAGTTTTTCTCTACTATGCTTCCGATACCGTTTTTTTCAACGCTCTTCTATTCTTCACATTTTTGAAAAATTCTCGATATTGATGCATCTGGGAGCAAAAATGTTACAGACCATTGCGTTAAGGGCACAATTTGCTACAACTTTTGTAGTAAAAGTTTTTCTCTGCTATGCTTCCGATACCGTTTTTTTTCAACACTCTTCTATTCTTCACATTTTTGAAAAATTCTCGATATTGATGCATCTGGGAGCAAAAATGTTACAGACCATTGCGTTAAGGGCACAATTTGCTACAACTTTTGTAGTAAAAGTTTTTCTGTACTATGCTCCGGATACCGTTTTTTTTCAACACTCTTCTATTCTTCACGCTTTTGAAAAATTCTCGATATTGATGCATCTGGGAATAAAAATGTTACTGACCATTGCGTTAAGGGCACAATTTGCTACAAATTTTGTAGTAAAAGTTTTTCTCTACTATGCTTCCGATACCGTTTTTTTTCAACACTCTTCTATTCTTCACATTTTTGAAAAATTCTCGATATTGATGCATCTGGGAGCAAAAATGTTACAGACCATTGCGTTAAGGGCACAATTTGCTACAACTTTTGTAGTAAAAGTTTTTCTTTACTATGCTCCGGATACCGTTTTTTTTCAACACTTTTCTATTTTTCACATTTTTGAAAAATTCTCGATATTGATGCATCTGGGAATAAAAATGTTACAGACCATTGCGTTAAGGGCACAATTTGCTACAACTTTTGTAGTAAAAGTTTTTCTCTACTATGCTTCCGATACCGTTTTTTTCAACGCTCTTCTATTCTTCACATTTTTGAAAAATTCTCGATATTGATGCATCTGGGAGCAAAAATGTTACAGACCATTGTGTTAAGGGCACAATTTGCTACAACTTTTGTAGTAAAAGTTTTTCTGTACTATGCTCCGGATACCGTTTTTTTCAACACTCTTCTATTCTTCACATTTTTGAAAAATTCTCGATATTGATGCATCTGGGAATAAAAATGTTACTGACTATTGCGTTAAGGGCACAATTTTGCTACAAATTTTGTAGTAAAAGTTTTTCTCTACTATGCTTCCGATACCGTTTTTTTCAACGCTCTTCTATTCTTCACATTTTTGAAAAATTCTCGATATTGATGCATCTGGGAGCAAAAATGTTACAGACCATTGCGTTAAGGGCACAATTTGCTACAACTTTTGTAGTAAAAGTTTTTCTTTACTATGCTCCGGATACCGTTTTTTTTCAACACTTTTCTATTTTTCACATTCTTGAAAAATTCTCGATATTGATGCATCTGGGAGCAAAAATGTTACAGACCATTGCGTTAAGGGCACAATTTGCTACAAATTTTGTAGGAAAAGTTTTTCTCTACTATGCTTCCGATACCGTTTTTTTTCAACACTCTTCTATTCTTCACATTTTTGAAAAATTCTCGATATTGATGCATCTGGGAGCAAAAATGTTACAGACCATTGCGTTAAGGGCACAATTTGCTACAACTTTTGTAGTAAAAGTTTTTCTGTACTATGCTCCGGATACCGTTTTTTTTCAACACTTTTCTATTTTTCACATTCTTGAAAAATTCTCGATATTGATGCATCTGGGAATAAAAATGTTACAGACCATTGCATTAAGGGCACAATTTGCTACAAATTTTGTAGTAAAAGTTTTTCTCTACTATGCTTCCGATACCGTTTTTTTTCAACACTCCTCTATTCTTCACATTTTTGAAAAATTCTCGATATTGATGCATCTGGGAGCAAAAATGTTACAGACCATTGCGTTAAGGGCACAATTTGCTACAACTTGTGTAGTAAAAGTTTTTCTGTACTATGCTCCGGATACCGTTTTTTTCAACACTCTTCTATTTTTCATATTTTTGAAAAATTCTCGATATTGATGCATCTGGAAATAAAAATGTTACAAACCATTGCGTTAAGGGCACAATTTGCTACAACTTTTGTAGTAAAAGTTTTTCTTTACTATGCTCCGGATACCGTTTTTTTTCAACACTTTTCTATTTTTCACATTCTTGAAAAATTCTCGATATTGATGCATCTGGGAGCAAAAATGTTACAGACCATTGCGTTAAGGACACAATGTGCTCCAATTTTTGTAGTAAAAGTTTTTCTCTACTATGCTTCCGATACCGTTTTTTTTCAACACTCTTCTATTCTTCACATTTTTGAAAAATTCTCGATATTGATGCATCTGGGAGCAAAAATGTTATAGACCATTGCGTTAAGGGCACAATTTGCTACAACTTTTGTAGTAAAAGTTTTTCTTTACTATGCTCGGGATACCGTTTTTTTTCAACACTTTTCTATTTTTCACATTTTTGAAAAATTCTCGATATTGATGCATCTGGGAATAAAAATGTTACAGACCATTGCGTTAAGGGCACAATTTGCTACAACTTTTGTAGTAAAAGTTTTTCTCTACTATGCTTCCGATACCGTTTTTTTCAACGCTCTTCTATTCTTCACATTTTTGAAAAATTCTCGATATTGATGCATCTGGGAGCAAAAATGTTACAGACCATTGCGTTAAGGGCACAATTTGCTACAACTTTTGTAGTAAAAGTTTTTCTGTACTATGCTCCGGATACCGTTTTTTTCAACACTCTTCTATTCTTCACATTTTTGAAAAATTCTCGATATTGATGCATCTGGGAATAAAAATGTTACTGACTATTGCGTTAAGGGCACAATTTTGCTACAAATTTTGTAGTAAAAGTTTTTCTCTACTATGCTTCCGATACCGTTTTTTTTCAACACTCTTCTATTCTTCACATTTTTGAAAAATTCTCGATATTGATGCATCTGGGAGCAAAAATGTTACAGACCATTGCGTTAAGGGCACAATTTGCTACAACTTTTGTAGTAAAAGTTTTTCTCTACTATGCTTCCGATACCGTTTTTTTTCAACACTCCTCTATTCTTCACATTTTTGAAAAATTCTCGATATTGATGCATCTGGGAGCAAAAATGTTACAGACCATTGCGTTAAGGGCACAATTTGCTACAACTTTTGTAGTAAAAGTTTTTCTTTACTATGCTCCGGATACCGTTTTTTTTCAACACTTTTCTATTTTTCACATTCTTGAAAAATTCTCGATATTGATGCATCTGGGAGCAAAAATGTTACAGACCATTGCGTTAAGGGCACAATTTGCTACAAATTTTGTAGGAAAAGTTTTTCTCTACTATGCTTCCGATACCGTTTTTTTTCAACACTCTTCTATTCTTCACATTTTTGAAAAATTCTCGATATTGATGCATCTGGGAGCAAAAATGTTACAGACCATTGCGTTAAGGGCACAATTTGCTACAACTTTTGTAGTAAAAGTTTTTCTTTACTATGCTCCGGATACCGTTTTGTTTCAACACTTTTCTATTTTTCACATTCTTGAAAAATTCTCGATATTGATGCATCTGGGAGCAAAAATGTTACAGACCATTGCGTTAAGGACACAATTTGCTACAAATTTTGTAGTAAAAGTTTTTCTCTACTATGCTTCCGATACCGTTTTTTTTCAACACTCTTCTATTCTTCACATTTTTGAAAAATTCTCGATATTGATGCATCTGGGAGCAAAAATGTTACAGACCATTGCGTTAAGGGCACAATTTGCTACAACTTTTGTAGTAAAAGTTTTTCTTTACTATGCTCCGGATACCGTTTTTTTTCAACACTTTTCTATTTTTCACATTTTTGAAAAATTCTCGATATTGATGCATCTGGGAATAAAAATGTTACAGACCATTGCGTTAAGGGCACAATTTGCTACAACTTTTGTAGTAAAAGTTTTTCTGTACTATGCTTCCGATACCGTTTTTTTCAACGCTCTTCTATTCTTCACATTTTTGAAAAATTCTCGATATTGATGCATCTGGGAGCAAAAATGTTACAGACCATTGCGTTAAGGGCACAATTTGCTACAACTTTTGTAGTAAAAGTTTTTCTGTACTATGCTCCGGATACCGTTTTTTTCAACACTCTTCTATTCTTCACATTTTTGAAAAATTCTCGATATTGATGCATCTGGGAATAAAAATGTTACTGACTATTGCGTTAAGGGCACAATTTTGCTACAAATTTTGTAGTAAAAGTTTTTCTCTACTATGCTTCCGATACCGTTTTTTTCAACGCTCTTCTATTCTTCACATTTTTGAAAAATTCTCGATATTGATGCATCTGGGAGCAAAAATGTTACAGACCATTGCGTTAAGGGCACAATTTGCTACAAATTTTGTAGGAAAAGTTTTTCTCTACTATGCTTCCGATACCGTTTTTTTTCAACACTCTTCTATTCTTCACATTTTTGAAAAATTCTCGATATTGATGCATCTGGGAGCAAAAATGTTACAGACCATTGCGTTAAGGGCACAATTTGCTACAACTTTTGTAGTAAAAGTTTTTCTTTACTATGCTCCGGATACCGTTTTTTTCAACACTTTTCTATTTTTCACATTTTTGAAAAATTCTCGATTTTGATGCATCTGGGAATAAAAATGTTACAGACCATTGCGTTAAGGGCACAATTTGCTACAACTTTTGTAGTAAAAGTTTTTCTCTACTATGCTTCCGATACCGTTTTTTTCAACGCTCTTCTATTCTTCACATTTTTGAAAAATTCTCGATATTGATGCATCTGGGAGCAAAAATGTTACAGACCATTGCGTTAAGGGCACAATTTGCTACAACTTTTGTAGTAAAAGTTTTTCTGTACTATGCTCCGGATACCGTTTTTTTCAACACTCTTCTATTCTTCACATTTTTGAAAAATTCTCGATATTGATGCATCTGGGAATAAAAATGTTACTGACTATTGCGTTAAGGGCACAATTTGCTACAACTTTTGTAGTAAAAGTTTTTCTCTACTATGCTTCCTATACCGTTTTTTTCAACGCTCTTCTATTCTTCACATTTTTGAAAAATTCTCGATATTGATGCATCCGGGAGCAAAAATGTTACAGACCATTGCGTTAAGGGCACAATTTGCTACAACTTTTGTAGTAAAAGTTTTTCTGTACTATGCTCCGGATACCGTTTTTTTCAACACTCTTCTATTCTTCACATTTTTGAAAAATTCTCGATATTGATGCATCTGGGAATAAAAATGTTACTGACTATTGCGTTAAGGGCACAATTTTGCTACAAATTTTGTAGTAAAAGTTTTTCTCTACTATGCTTCCGATACCGTTTTTTTCAACGCTCTTCTATTCTTCACATTTTTGAAAAATTCTCGATATTGATGCATCTGGGAGCAAAAATGTTACAGACCATTGCGTTAAGGGCACAATTTGCTACAAATTTTGTAGGAAAAGTTTTTCTCTACTATGCTTCCGATACCGTTTTTTTTCAACACTCTTCTATTCTTCACATTTTTGAAAAATTCTCGATATTGATGCATCTGGGAGCAAAAATGTTACAGACCATTGCGTTAAGGGCACAATTTGCTACAAATTTTGTAGGAAAAGTTTTTCTCTACTATGCTTCCGATACCGTTTTTTTTCAACACTCTTCTATTCTTCACATTTTTGAAAAATTCTCGATATTGATGCATCTGGGAGCAAAAATGTTACAGACCATTGCGTTAAGGGCACAATTTGCTACAACTTTTGTAGTAAAAGTTTTTCTGTACTATGCTCCGGATACCGTTTTTTTCAACACTCTTCTATTCTTCACATTTTTGAAAAATTCTCGATATTGATGCATCTGGGAATAAAAATGTTACTGACTATTGCGTTAAGGGCACAATTTTGCTACAAATTTTGTAGTAAAAGTTTTTCTCTACTATGCTTCCGATACCGTTTTTTTCAACGCTCTTCTATTCTTCACATTTTTGAAAAATTCTCGATATTGATGCATCTGGGAGCAAAAATGTTACAGACCATTGCGTTAAGGGCACAATTTGCTACAACTTTTGTAGTAAAAGTTTTTCTTTACTATGCTCCGGATACCGTTTTTTTTCAACACTTTTCTATTTTTCACATTTTTGAAAAATTCTCGATATTGATGCATCTGGGAATAAAAATGTTACAGACCATTGCGTTAAGGGCACAATTTGCTACAACTTTTGTAGTAAAAGTTTTTCTGTACTATGCTTCCGATACCGTTTTTTTCAACGCTCTTCTATTCTTCACATTTTTGAAAAATTCTCGATATTGATGCATCTGGGAGCAAAAATGTTACAGACCATTGCGTTAAGGGCACAATTTGCTACAACTTTTGTAGTAAAAGTTTTTCTGTACTATGCTCCGGATACCGTTTTTTTCAACACTCTTCTATTCTTCACATTTTTGAAAAATTCTCGATATTGATGCATCTGGGAATAAAAATGTTACTGACTATTGCGTTAAGGGCACAATTTTGCTACAAATTTTGTAGTAAAAGTTTTTCTCTACTATGCTTCCGATACCGTTTTTTTCAACGCTCTTCTATTCTTCACATTTTTGAAAAATTCTCGATATTGATGCATCTGGGAGCAAAAATGTTACAGACCATTGCGTTAAGGGCACAATTTGCTACAAATTTTGTAGGAAAAGTTTTTCTCTACTATGCTTCCGATACCGTTTTTTTTCAACACTCTTCTATTCTTCACATTTTTGAAAAATTCTCGATATTGATGCATCTGGGAGCAAAAATGTTACAGACCATTGCGTTAAGGGCACAATTTGCTACAACTTTTGTAGTAAAAGTTTTTCTTTACTATGCTCCGGATACCGTTTTTTTTCAACACTTTTCTATTTTTCACATTTTTGAAAAATTCTCGATTTTGATGCATCTGGGAATAAAAATGTTACAGACCATTGCGTTAAGGGCACAATTTGCTACAACTTTTGTAGTAAAAGTTTTTCTCTACTATGCTTCCGATACCGTTTTTTTCAACGCTCTTCTATTCTTCACATTTTTGAAAAATTCTCGATATTGATGCATCTGGGAGCAAAAATGTTACAGACCATTGCGTTAAGGGCACAATTTGCTACAACTTTTGTAGTAAAAGTTTTTCTGTACTATGCTCCGGATACCGTTTTTTTCAACACTCTTCTATTCTTCACATTTTTGAAAAATTCTCGATATTGATGCATCTGGGAATAAAAATGTTACTGACTATTGCGTTAAGGGCACAATTTGCTACAACTTTTGTAGTAAAAGTTTTTCTCTACTATGCTTCCTATACCGTTTTTTTCAACGCTCTTCTATTCTTCACATTTTTGAAAAATTCTCGATATTGATGCATCCGGGAGCAAAAATGTTACAGACCATTGCGTTAAGGGCACAATTTGCTACAACTTTTGTAGTAAAAGTTTTTCTGTACTATGCTCCGGATACCGTTTTTTTCAACACTCTTCTATTCTTCACATTTTTGAAAAATTCTCGATATTGATGCATCTGGGAATAAAAATGTTACTGACTATTGCGTTAAGGGCACAATTTTGCTACAAATTTTGTAGTAAAAGTTTTTCTCTACTATGCTTCCGATACCGTTTTTTTCAACGCTCTTCTATTCTTCACATTTTTGAAAAATTCTCGATATTGATGCATCTGGGAGCAAAAATGTTACAGACCATTGCGTTAAGGGCACAATTTGCTACAACTTTTGTAGGAAAAGTTTTTCTCTACTATGCTTCCGATACCGTTTTTTTTCAACACTCTTCTATTCTTCACATTTTTGAAAAATTCTCGATATTGATGCATCTGGGAGCAAAAATGTTACAGACCATTGCGTTAAGGGCACAATTTGCTACAACTTTTGTAGTAAAAGTTTTTCTGTACTATGCTCCGGATACCGTTTTTTTCAACACTCTTCTATTCTTCACATTTTTGAAAAATTCTCGATATTGATGCATCTGGGAATAAAAATGTTACTGACTATTGCGTTAAGGGCACAATTTTGCTACAAATTTTGTAGTAAAAGTTTTTCTCTACTATGCTTCCGATACCGTTTTTTTCAACGCTCTTCTATTCTTCACATTTTTGAAAAATTCTCGATATTGATGCATCTGGGAGCAAAAATGTTACAGACCATTGCGTTAAGGGCACAATTTGCTACAACTTTTGTAGTAAAAGTTTTTCTTTACTATGCTCCGGATACCGTTTTTTTTCAACACTTTTCTATTTTTCACATTCTTGAAAAATTCTCGATATTGATGCATCTGGGAGCAAAAATGTTACAGACCATTGCGTTAAGGGCACAATTTGCTACAAATTTTGTAGGAAAAGTTTTTCTCTACTATGCTTCCGATACCGTTTTTTTTCAACACTCTTCTATTCTTCACATTTTTGAAAAATTCTCGATATTGATGCATCTGGGAGCAAAAATGTTACAGACCATTGCGTTAAGGGCACAATTTGCTACAACTTTTGTAGTAAAAGTTTTTCTTTACTATGCTCCGGATACCGTTTTGTTTCAACACTTTTCTATTTTTCACATTCTTGAAAAATTCTCGATATTGATGCATCTGGGAGCAAAAATGTTACAGACCATTGCGTTAAGGACACAATTTGCTACAAATTTTGTAGTAAAAGTTTTTCTCTACTATGCTTCCGATACCGTTTTTTTTCAACACTCTTCTATTCTTCACATTTTTGAAAAATTCTCGATATTGATGCATCTGGGAGCAAAAATGTTACAGACCATTGCGTTAAGGGCACAATTTGCTACAACTTTTGTAGTAAAAGTTTTTCTTTACTATGCTCCGGATACCGTTTTTTTTCAACACTTTTCTATTTTTCACATTTTTGAAAAATTCTCGATATTGATGCATCTGGGAATAAAAATGTTACAGACCATTGCGTTAAGGGCACAATTTGCTACAACTTTTGTAGTAAAAGTTTTTCTCTACTATGCTTCCTATACCGTTTTTTTCAACGCTCTTCTATTCTTCACATTTTTGAAAAATTCTCGATATTGATGCATCCGGGAGCAAAAATGTTACAGACCATTGCGTTAAGGGCACAATTTGCTACAACTTTTGTAGTAAAAGTTTTTCTGTACTATGCTCCGGATACCGTTTTTTTCAACACTCTTCTATTCTTCACATTTTTGAAAAATTCTCGATATTGATGCATCTGGGAATAAAAATGTTACTGACTATTGCGTTAAGGGCACAATTTGCTACAACTTTTGTAGTAAAAGTTTTTCTCTACTATGCTTCCTATACCGTTTTTTTCAACGCTCTTCTATTCTTCACATTTTTGAAAAATTCTCGATATTGATGCATCCGGGAGCAAAAATGTTACAGACCATTGCGTTAAGGGCACAATTTGCTACAACTTTTGTAGTAAAAGTTTTTCTGTACTATGCTCCGGATACCGTTTTTTTCAACACTCTTCTATTCTTCACATTTTTGAAAAATTCTCGATATTGATGCATCTGGGAATAAAAATGTTACTGACTATTGCGTTAAGGGCACAATTTTGCTACAAATTTTGTAGTAAAAGTTTTTCTCTACTATGCTTCCGATACCGTTTTTTTCAACGCTCTTCTATTCTTCACATTTTTGAAAAATTCTCGATATTGATGCATCTGGGAGCAAAAATGTTACAGACCATTGCGTTAAGGGCACAATTTGCTACAACTTTTGTAGGAAAAGTTTTTCTCTACTATGCTTCCGATACCGTTTTTTTTCAACACTCTTCTATTCTTCACATTTTTGAAAAATTCTCGATATTGATGCATCTGGGAGCAAAAATGTTACAGACCATTGCGTTAAGGGCACAATTTGCTACAACTTTTGTAGTAAAAGTTTTTCTGTACTATGCTCCGGATACCGTTTTTTTCAACACTCTTCTATTCTTCACATTTTTGAAAAATTCTCGATATTGATGCATCTGGGAATAAAAATGTTACTGACTATTGCGTTAAGGGCACAATTTTGCTACAAATTTTGTAGTAAAAGTTTTTCTCTACTATGCTTCCGATACCGTTTTTTTCAACGCTCTTCTATTCTTCACATTTTTGAAAAATTCTCGATATTGATGCATCTGGGAGCAAAAATGTTACAGACCATTGCGTTAAGGGCACAATTTGCTACAACTTTTGTAGTAAAAGTTTTTCTTTACTATGCTCCGGATACCGTTTTTTTTCAACACTTTTCTATTTTTCACATTCTTGAAAAATTCTCGATATTGATGCATCTGGGAGCAAAAATGTTACAGACCATTGCGTTAAGGGCACAATTTGCTACAAATTTTGTAGGAAAAGTTTTTCTCTACTATGCTTCCGATACCGTTTTTTTTCAACACTCTTCTATTCTTCACATTTTTGAAAAATTCTCGATATTGATGCATCTGGGAGCAAAAATGTTACAGACCATTGCGTTAAGGGCACAATTTGCTACAACTTTTGTAGTAAAAGTTTTTCTTTACTATGCTCCGGATACAGTTTTGTTTCAACACTTTTCTATTTTTCACATTCTTGAAAAATTCTCGATATTGATGCATCTGGGAGCAAAAATGTTACAGACCATTGCGTTAAGGACACAATTTGCTACAAATTTTGTAGTAAAAGTTTTTCTCTACTATGCTTCCGATACCGTTTTTTTTCAACACTCTTCTATTCTTCACATTTTTGAAAAATTCTCGATATTGATGCATCTGGGAGCAAAAATGTTACAGACCATTGCGTTAAGGGCACAATTTGCTACAACTTTTGTAGTAAAAGTTTTTCTTTACTATGCTCCGGATACCGTTTTTTTTCAACACTTTTCTATTTTTCACATTCTTGAAAAATTCTCGACATTGATGCATCTGGGAGCAAAAATGTTACAGACCATTGCGTTAAGGGCACAATTTGCTACAACTTTTGTAGTAAAAGTTTTTCTGTACTATGCTCCGGATACCGTTTTTTTTCAACACTCTTCTATTTTTCACATTTTTGAAAAATTCTCGATATTGATGCATCTGGGAATAAAAATGTTACAAACCATTGCGTTAAGGGCACAATTTGCCACAACTTTTGTAATAAAAGTTTTTCTGTACTATGCTTCCGATACCGTTCTTTTTCAACACTCTTCTAATTTTCACGTTTTTGAAAAATTCTCGATATTGATGCATCTGGGAATAAAAATGTTACAAACCATTGCGTTAAGGGCACAATTTGCCACAACTTTTGTAATAAAAGTTTTTCTGTACTATGCTTCCGATACCGTTTTTTTTCAACACTCTTCTATTCTTCACATTTTTGAAAAATTCTCGATATTGATGCATCTGGGAGCAAAAATGTTACAGACCATTGCGTTAAGGGCACAATTTGCCACAACTTTTGTAATAAAACTTTTTCTGTACTATGCTCCGGATACCGTTTTTTTTCAACACTCTTCTATTTTTCACATTTTTGAAAAATTCTCGATATTGATGCATCTGGGAACAAAAATGTTACAAACCATTGCGTTAAGGGCACAATTTGCCACAACTTTTGTAATAAAAGTTTTTCTGTACTATGCTTCCGATACCGTTCTTTTTCAACACTCTTCTAATTTTCACGTTTTTGAAAAATTCTCGATATTGATGCATCTGGGAATAAAAATGTTACTGACCATTGCGTTAAGGGCACAATTTGCTACAAATTTTGTAGTAAAAGTTTTTCTCTACTATGCTTCCGATACCGTTTTTTTTCAACACTCTTCTATTCTTCACATTTTTGAAAAATTCTCGATATTGATGCATCTGGGAGCAAAAATGTTACAGACCATTGCGTTAAGGGCACAATTTGCTACAACTTTTGTAGTAAAAGTTTTTCTTTACTATGCTCCGGATACCGTTTTTTTTCAACACTTTTCTATTTTTCACATTCTTGAAAAATTCTCGACATTGATGCATCTGGGAGCAAAAATGTTACAGACCATTGCGTTAAGGGCACAATTTGCTACAACTTTTGTAGTAAAAGTTTTTCTGTACTATGCTCCGGATACCGTTTTTTTTCAACACTCTTCTATTTTTCACATTTTTGAAAAATTCTCGATATTGATGCATCTGGGAATAAAAATGTTACAAACCATTGCGTTAAGGGCACAATTTGCCACAACTTTTGTAATAAAAGTTTTTCTGTACTATGCTTCCGATACCGTTCTTTTTCAACACTCTTCTAATTTTCACGTTTTTGAAAAATTCTCGATATTGATGCATCTGGGAATAAAAATGTTACAAACCATTGCGTTAAGGGCACAATTTGCCACAACTTTTGTAATAAAAGTTTTTCTGTACTATGCTTCCGATACCGTTTTTTTTTCAACACTCTTCTATTCTTCACATTTTTGAAAAATTCTCGATATTGATGCATCTGGGAGCAAAAATGTTACAGACCATTGCGTTAAGGGCACAATTTGCCACAACTTTTGTAATAAAACTTTTTCTGTACTATGCTCCGGATACCGTTTTTTTTCAACACTCTTCTATTTTTCACATTTTTGAAAAATTCTCGATATTGATGCATCTGGGAATAAAAATGTTACAAACCATTGCGTTAAGGGCACAATTTGCTACAACTTTTGTAGTAAAAGTTTTTCTCTACTATGCTTCCGATACCGTTTTTTTCAACACTCTTCTATTCTTCACATTTTTGAAAAATTCTCGATATTGATGCATCTGGGAGCAAAAATGTTACAGACCATTGCGTTAAGGGCACAATTTGCTACAACTTTTGTAGTAAAAGTTTTTCTGTACTATGCTCCGGATACCGTTTTTTTTCAACACTTTTCTATTTTTCACATTCTTGAAAAATTCTCGATATTGATGCATCTGGGAATAAAAATGTTACAGACCATTGCGTTAAGGGCACAATTTGCTACAAATTTTGTAGTAAAAGTTTTTCTCTACTATGCTTCCGATACCGTTTTTTTTCAACACTCCTCTATTCTTCACATTTTTGAAAAATTCTCGATATTGATGCATCTGGGAGCAAAAATGTTACAGACCATTGCGTTAAGGGCACAATTTGCTACAACTTGTGTAGTAAAAGTTTTTCTGTACTATGCTCCGGATACCGTTTTTTTCAACACTCTTCTATTTTTCATATTTTTGAAAAATTCTCGATATTGATGCATCTGGAAATAAAAATGTTACAAACCATTGCGTTAAGGGCACAATTTGCTACAACTTTTGTAGTAAAAGTTTTTCTTTACTATGCTCCGGATACCGTTTTTTTTCAACACTCTTCTATTCTTCACATTTTTGAAAAATTCTCGATATTGATGCATCTGGGAGCAAAAATGTTATAGACCATTGCGTTAAGGGCACAATTTGCTACAACTTTTGTAGTAAAAGTTTTTCTTTACTATGCTCGGGATACCGTTTTTTTTCAACACTTTTCTATTTTTCACATTTTTGAAAAATTCTCGATATTGATGCATCTGGGAATAAAAATGTTACAGACCATTGCGTTAAGGGCACAATTTGCTACAACTTTTGTAGTAAAAGTTTTTCTCTACTATGCTTCCGATACCGTTTTTTTCAACGCTCTTCTATTCTTCACATTTTTGAAAAATTCTCGATATTGATGCATCTGGGAGCAAAAATGTTACAGACCATTGCGTTAAGGGCACAATTTGCTACAACTTTTGTAGTAAAAGTTTTTCTGTACTATGCTCCGGATACCGTTTTTTTCAACACTCTTCTATTCTTCACATTTTTGAAAAATTCTCGATATTGATGCATCTGGGAATAAAAATGTTACTGACTATTGCGTTAAGGGCACAATTTTGCTACAAATTTTGTAGTAAAAGTTTTTCTCTACTATGCTTCCGATACCGTTTTTTTTCAACACTCTTCTATTCTTCACATTTTTGAAAAATTCTCGATATTGATGCATCTGGGAGCAAAAATGTTACAGACCATTGCGTTAAGGGCACAATTTGCTACAACTTTTGTAGTAAAAGTTTTTCTCTACTATGCTACCGATACCGTTTTTTTTCAACACTCTTCTATTCTTCACATTTTTGAAAAATTCTCGATATTGATGCATCTGGGAGCAAAAATGTTACAGACCATTGCGTTAAGGGCACAATTTGCTACAACTTTTGTAGTAAAAGTTTTTCTGTACTATGCTCCGGATACCGTTTTTTTTCAACACTTTTCTATTTTTCACATTCTTGAAAAATTCTCGATATTGATGCATCTGGGAATAAAAATGTTACAGACCATTGCGTTAAGGGCACAATTTGCTACAAATTTTGTAGTAAAAGTTTTTCTCTACTATGCTTCCGATACCGTTTTTTTTCAACACTCCTCTATTCTTCACATTTTTGAAAAATTCTCGATATTGATGCATCTGGGAGCAAAAATGTTACAGACCATTGCGTTAAGGGCACAATTTGCTACAACTTGTGTAGTAAAAGTTTTTCTGTACTATGCTCCGGATACCGTTTTTTTCAACACTCTTCTATTTTTCATATTTTTGAAAAATTCTCGATATTGATGCATCTGGGAATAAAAATGTTACAAACCATTGCGTTAAGGGCACAATTTGCTACAACTTTTGTAGTAAAAGTTTTTCTGTACTATGCTCCGGATACCGTTTTTTTCAACACTCTTCTATTCTTCACATTTTTGAAAAATTCTCGATATTGATGCATCTGGGAATAAAAATGTTACTGACTATTGCGTTAAGGGCACAATTTTGCTACAAATTTTGTAGTAAAAGTTTTTCTCTACTATGCTTCCGACACCGTTTTTTTCAACGCTCTTCTATTCTTCACATTTTTGAAAAATTCTCGATATTGATGCATCTGGGAGCAAAAATGTTACAGACCATTGCGTTAAGGGCACAATTTGCTACAACTTTTGTAGTAAAAGTTTTTCTTTACTATGCTCCGGATACCGTTTTTTTTCAACACTTTTCTATTTTTCACATTCTTGAAAAATTCTCGATATTGATGCATCTGGGAGCAAAAATGTTACAGACCATTGCGTTAAGGGCACAATTTGCTACAAATTTTGTAGGAAAAGTTTTTCTCTACTATGCTTCCGATACCGTTTTTTTTCAACACTCTTCTATTCTTCACATTTTTGAAAAATTCTCGATATTGATGCATCTGGGAGCAAAAATGTTACAGACCATTGCGTTAAGGGCACAATTTGCTACAACTTTTGTAGTAAAAGTTTTTCTTTACTATGCTCCGGATACCGTTTTGTTTCAACACTTTTCTATTTTTCACATTCTTGAAAAATTCTCGATATTGATGCATCTGGGAGCAAAAATGTTACAGACCATTGCGTTAAGGACACAATTTGCTACAAATTTTGTAGTAAAAGTTTTTCTCTACTATGCTTCCGATACCGTTTTTTTTCAACACTCTTCTATTCTTCACATTTTTGAAAAATTCTCGATATTGATGCATCTGGGAGCAAAAATGTTACAGACCATTGCGTTAAGGGCACAATTTGCTACAACTTTTGTAGTAAAAGTTTTTCTTTACTATGCTCCGGATACCGTTTTTTTTCAACACTTTTCTATTTTTCACATTTTTGAAAAATTCTCGATATTGATGCATCTGGGAATAAAAATGTTACAGACCATTGCGTTAAGGGCACAATTTGCTACAACTTTTGTAGTAAA
This sequence comes from Onthophagus taurus, assembly GCF_036711975.1. Lineage (NCBI taxonomy): Eukaryota > Metazoa > Arthropoda > Insecta > Coleoptera > Scarabaeidae > Onthophagus > Onthophagus taurus. Next base: position 20,074,432 of record NC_091973.1, on the reverse strand, counting down.
AGTTTTTCTGTACTATGCTTCCGATACCGTTTTTTTCAACGCTCTTCTATTCTTCACATTTTTGAAAAATTCTCGATATTGATGCATCTGGGAGCAAAAATGTTACAGACCATTGCGTTAAGGGCACAATTTGCTACAACTTTTGTAGTAAAAGTTTTTCTGTACTATGCTCCGGATACCGTTTTTTTCAACACTCTTCTATTCTTCACATTTTTGAAAAATTCTCGATATTGATGCATCTGGGAATAAAAATGTTACTGACTATTGCGTTAAGGGCACAATTTTGCTACAAATTTTGTAGTAAAAGTTTTTCTCTACTATGCTTCCGATACCGTTTTTTTCAACGCTCTTCTATTCTTCACATTTTTGAAAAATTCTCGATATTGATGCATCTGGGAGCAAAAATGTTACAGACCATTGCGTTAAGGGCACAATTTGCTACAAATTTTGTAGGAAAAGTTTTTCTCTACTATGCTTCCGATACCGTTTTTTTTCAACACTCTTCTATTCTTCACATTTTTGAAAAATTCTCGATATTGATGCATCTGGGAATAAAAATGTTACTGACTATTGCGTTAAGGGCACAATTTTGCTACAAATTTTGTAGTAAAAGTTTTTCTCTACTATGCTTCCGATACCGTTTTTTTCAACGCTCTTCTATTCTTCACATTTTTGAAAAATTCTCGATATTGATGCATCTGGGAGCAAAAATGTTACAGACCATTGCGTTAAGGGCACAATTTGCTACAACTTTTGTAGTAAAAGTTTTTCTTTACTATGCTCCGGATACCGTTTTTTTTCAACACTTTTCTATTTTTCACATTCTTGAAAAATTCTCGATATTGATGCATCTGGGAGCAAAAATGTTACAGACCATTGCGTTAAGGGCACAATTTGCTACAAATTTTGTAGGAAAAGTTTTTCTCTACTATGCTTCCGATACCGTTTTTTTTCAACACTCTTCTATTCTTCACATTTTTGAAAAATTCTCGATATTGATGCATCTGGGAGCAAAAATGTTACAGACCATTGCGTTAAGGGCACAATTTGCTACAACTTTTGTAGTAAAAGTTTTTCTTTACTATGCTCCGGATACCGTTTTGTTTCAACACTTTTCTATTTTTCACATTCTTGAAAAATTCTCGATATTGATGCATCTGGGAGCAAAAATGTTACAGACCATTGCGTTAAGGACACAATTTGCTACAAATGTTGTAGTAAAAGTTTTTCTCTACTATGCTTCCGATACCGTTTTTTTTCAACACTCTTCTATTCTTCACATTTTTGAAAAATTCTCGATATTGATGCATCTGGGAATAAAAATGTTACTGACTATTGCGTTAAGGGCACAATTTTGCTACAAATTTTGTAGTAAAAGTTTTTCTGTACTATGCTCCGGATACCGTTTTTTTCAACACTCTTCTATTCTTCACATTTTTGAAAAATTCTCGATATTGATGCATCTGGGAATAAAAATGTTACTGACTATTGCGTTAAGGGCACAATTTTGCTACAAATTTTGTAGTAAAAGTTTTTCTCTACTATGCTTCCGATACCGTTTTTTTCAACGCTCTTCTATTCTTCACATTTTTGAAAAATTCTCGATATTGATGCATCTGGGAGCAAAAATGTTACAGACCATTGCGTTAAGGGCACAATTTGCTACAAATTTTGTAGGAAAAGTTTTTCTCTACTATGCTTCCGATACCGTTTTTTTTCAACACTCTTCTATTCTTCACATTTTTGAAAAATTCTCGATATTGATGCATCTGGGAGCAAAAATGTTACAGACCATTGCGTTAAGGGCACAATTTGCTACAACTTTTGTAGTAAAAGTTTTTCTTTACTATGCTCCGGATACCGTTTTGTTTCAACACTTTTCTATTTTTCACATTCTTGAAAAATTCTCGATATTGATGCATCTGGGAGCAAAAATGTTACAGACCATTGCGTTAAGGACACAATTTGCTACAAATTTTGTAGTAAAAGTTTTTCTCTACTATGCTTCCGATACCGTTTTTTTTCAACACTCTTCTATTCTTCACATTTTTGAAAAATTCTCGATATTGATGCATCTGGGAGCAAAAATGTTACAGACCATTGCGTTAAGGGCACAATTTGCTACAACTTTTGTAGTAAAAGTTTTTCTTTACTATGCTCCGGATACCGTTTTTTTTCAACACTTTTCTATTTTTCACATTTTTGAAAAATTCTCGATATTGATGCATCTGGGAATAAAAATGTTACAGACCATTGCGTTAAGGGCACAATTTGCTACAACTTTTGTAGTAAAAGTTTTTCTGTACTATGCTTCCGATACCGTTTTTTTCAACGCTCTTCTATTCTTCACATTTTTGAAAAATTCTCGATATTGATGCATCTGGGAGCAAAAATGTTACAGACCATTGCGTTAAGGGCACAATTTGCTACAACTTTTGTAGTAAAAGTTTTTCTGTACTATGCTCCGGATACCGTTTTTTTCAACACTCTTCTATTCTTCACATTTTTGAAAAATTCTCGATATTGATGCATCTGGGAATAAAAATGTTACTGACTATTGCGTTAAGGGCACAATTTTGCTACAAATTTTGTAGTAAAAGTTTTTCTCTACTATGCTTCCGATACCGTTTTTTTCAACGCTCTTCTATTCTTCACATTTTTGAAAAATTCTCGATATTGATGCATCTGGGAGCAAAAATGTTACAGACCATTGCGTTAAGGGCACAATTTGCTACAAATTTTGTAGGAAAAGTTTTTCTCTACTATGCTTCCGATACCGTTTTTTTTCAACACTCTTCTATTCTTCACATTTTTGAAAAATTCTCGATATTGATGCATCTGGGAATAAAAATGTTACTGACTATTGCGTTAAGGGCACAATTTTGCTACAAATTTTGTAGTAAAAGTTTTTCTCTACTATGCTTCCGATACCGTTTTTTTCAACGCTCTTCTATTCTTCACATTTTTGAAAAATTCTCGATATTGATGCATCTGGGAGCAAAAATGTTACAGACCATTGCGTTAAGGGCACAATTTGCTACAACTTTTGTAGTAAAAGTTTTTCTTTACTATGCTCCGGATACCGTTTTTTTTCAACACTTTTCTATTTTTCACATTCTTGAAAAATTCTCGATATTGATGCATCTGGGAGCAAAAATGTTACAGACCATTGCGTTAAGGGCACAATTTGCTACAAATTTTGTAGGAAAAGTTTTTCTCTACTATGCTTCCGATACCGTTTTTTTTCAACACTCTTCTATTCTTCACATTTTTGAAAAATTCTCGATATTGATGCATCTGGGAGCAAAAATGTTACAGACCATTGCGTTAAGGGCACAATTTGCTACAACTTTTGTAGTAAAAGTTTTTCTTTACTATGCTCCGGATACCGTTTTGTTTCAACACTTTTCTATTTTTCACATTCTTGAAAAATTCTCGATATTGATGCATCTGGGAGCAAAAATGTTACAGACCATTGCGTTAAGGACACAATTTGCTACAAATGTTGTAGTAAAAGTTTTTCTCTACTATGCTTCCGATACCGTTTTTTTTCAACACTCTTCTATTCTTCACATTTTTGAAAAATTCTCGATATTGATGCATCTGGGAGCAAAAATGTTACAGACCATTGCGTTAAGGGCACAATTTGCTACAACTTTTGTAGTAAAAGTTTTTCTTTACTATGCTCCGGATACCGTTTTTTTTCAACACTTTTCTATTTTTCACATTTTTGAAAAATTCTCGATATTGATGCATCTGGGAATAAAAATGTTACAGACCATTGCGTTAAGGGCACAATTTGCTACAACTTTTGTAGTAAAAGTTTTTCTGTACTATGCTTCCGATACCGTTTTTTTCAACGCTCTTCTATTCTTCACATTTTTGAAAAATTCTCGATATTGATGCATCTGGGAGCAAAAATGTTACAGACCATTGCGTTAAGGGCACAATTTGCTACAACTTTTGTAGTAAAAGTTTTTCTGTACTATGCTCCGGATACCGTTTTTTTCAACACTCTTCTATTCTTCACATTTTTGAAAAATTCTCGATATTGATGCATCTGGGAATAAAAATGTTACTGACTATTGCGTTAAGGGCACAATTTTGCTACAAATTTTGTAGTAAAAGTTTTTCTCTACTATGCTTCCGATACCGTTTTTTTCAACGCTCTTCTATTCTTCACATTTTTGAAAAATTCTCGATATTGATGCATCTGGGAGCAAAAATGTTACAGACCATTGCGTTAAGGGCACAATTTGCTACAAATTTTGTAGGAAAAGTTTTTCTCTACTATGCTTCCGATACCGTTTTTTTTCAACACTCTTCTATTCTTCACATTTTTGAAAAATTCTCGATATTGATGCATCTGGGAGCAAAAATGTTACAGACCATTGCGTTAAGGGCACAATTTGCTACAACTTTTGTAGTAAAAGTTTTTCTTTACTATGCTCCGGATACCGTTTTTTTTCAACACTTTTCTATTTTTCACATTTTTGAAAAATTCTCGATTTTGATGCATCTGGGAATAAAAATGTTACAGACCATTGCGTTAAGGGCACAATTTGCTACAACTTTTGTAGTAAAAGTTTTTCTCTACTATGCTTCCGATACCGTTTTTTTCAACGCTCTTCTATTCTTCACATTTTTGAAAAATTCTCGATATTGATGCATCTGGGAGCAAAAATGTTACAGACCATTGCGTTAAGGGCACAATTTGCTACAACTTTTGTAGTAAAAGTTTTTCTGTACTATGCTCCGGATACCGTTTTTTTCAACACTCTTCTATTCTTCACATTTTTGAAAAATTCTCGATATTGATGCATCTGGGAATAAAAATGTTACTGACTATTGCGTTAAGGGCACAATTTGCTACAACTTTTGTAGTAAAAGTTTTTCTCTACTATGCTTCCTATACCGTTTTTTTCAACGCTCTTCTATTCTTCACATTTTTGAAAAATTCTCGATATTGATGCATCCGGGAGCAAAAATGTTACAGACCATTGCGTTAAGGGCACAATTTGCTACAACTTTTGTAGTAAAAGTTTTTCTGTACTATGCTCCGGATACCGTTTTTTTCAACACTCTTCTATTCTTCACATTTTTGAAAAATTCTCGATATTGATGCATCTGGGAATAAAAATGTTACTGACTATTCGGTTAAGGGCACAATTTTGCTACAAATTTTGTAGTAAAAGTTTTTCTCTACTATGCTTCCGATACCGTTTTTTTCAACGCTCTTCTATTCTTCACATTTTTGAAAAATTCTCGATATTGATGCATCTGGGAGCAAAAATGTTACAGACCATTGCGTTAAGGGCACAATTTGCTACAACTTTTGTAGTAAAAGTTTTTCTTTACTATGCTCCGGATACCGTTTTTTTTCAACACTTTTCTATTTTTCACATTCTTGAAAAATTCTCGATATTGATGCATCTGGGAGCAAAAATGTTACAGACCATTGCGTTAAGGGCACAATTTGCTACAAATTTTGTAGGAAAAGTTTTTCTCTACTATGCTTCCGATACCGTTTTTTTTCAACACTCTTCTATTCTTCACATTTTTGAAAAATTCTCGATATTGATGCATCTGGGAGCAAAAATGTTACAGACCATTGCGTTAAGGGCACAATTTGCTACAACTTTTGTAGTAAAAGTTTTTCTTTACTATGCTCCGGATACCGTTTTGTTTCAACACTTTTCTATTTTTCACATTCTTGAAAAATTCTCGATATTGATGCATCTGGGAGCAAAAATGTTACAGACCATTGCGTTAAGGACACAATTTGCTACAAATTTTGTAGTAAAAGTTTTTCTCTACTATGCTTCCGATACCGTTTTTTTTCAACACTCTTCTATTCTTCACATTTTTGAAAAATTCTCGATATTGATGCATCTGGGAGCAAAAATGTTACAGACCATTGCGTTAAGGGCACAATTTGCTACAACTTTTGTAGTAAAAGTTTTTCTTTACTATGCTCCGGATACCGTTTTTTTTCAACACTTTTCTATTTTTCACATTTTTGAAAAATTCTCGATATTGATGCATCTGGGAATAAAAATGTTACAGACCATTGCGTTAAGGGCACAATTTGCTACAACTTTTGTAGTAAAAGTTTTTCTCTACTATGCTTCCGATACCGTTTTTTTCAACGCTCTTCTATTCTTCACATTTTTGAAAAATTCTCGATATTGATGCATCTGGGAGCAAAAATGTTACAGACCATTGCGTTAAGGGCACAATTTGCTACAACTTTTGTAGTAAAAGTTTTTCTGTACTATGCTCCGGATACCGTTTTTTTCAACACTCTTCTATTCTTCACATTTTTGAAAAATTCTCGATATTGATGCATCTGGGAATAAAAATGTTACTGACTATTGCGTTAAGGGCACAATTTTGCTACAAATTTTGTAGTAAAAGTTTTTCTCTACTATGCTTCCGATACCGTTTTTTTCAACGCTCTTCTATTCTTCACATTTTTGAAAAATTCTCGATATTGATGCATCTGGGAGCAAAAATGTTACAGACCATTGCGTTAAGGGCACAATTTGCTACAACTTTTGTAGTAAAAGTTTTTCTTTACTATGCTCCGGATACCGTTTTGTTTCAACACTTTTCTATTTTTCACATTCTTGAAAAATTCTCGATATTGATGCATCTGGGAGCAAAAATGTTACAGACCATTGCGTTAAGGACACAATTTGCTACAAATTTTGTAGTAAAAGTTTTTCTCTACTATGCTTCCGATACCGTTTTTTTTCAACACTCTTCTATTCTTCACATTTTTGAAAAATTCTCGATATTGATGCATCTGGGAGCAAAAATGTTACAGACCATTGCGTTAAGGGCACAATTTGCTACAACTTTTGTAGTAAAAGTTTTTCTTTACTATGCTCCGGATACCGTTTTTTTTCAACACTTTTCTATTTTTCACATTTTTGAAAAATTCTCGATATTGATGCATCTGGGAATAAAAATGTTACAGACCATTGCGTTAAGGGCACAATTTGCTACAACTTTTGTAGTAAAAGTTTTTCTCTACTATGCTTCCGATACCGTTTTTTTCAACGCTCTTCTATTCTTCACATTTTTGAAAAATTCTCGATATTGATGCATCTGGGAGCAAAAATGTTACAGACCATTGCGTTAAGGGCACAATTTGCTACAACTTTTGTAGTAAAAGTTTTTCTGTACTATGCTCCGGATACCGTTTTTTTCAACACTCTTCTATTCTTCACATTTTTGAAAAATTCTCGATATTGATGCATCTGGGAATAAAAATGTTACTGACTATTGCGTTAAGGGCACAATTTTGCTACAAATTTTGTAGTAAAAGTTTTTCTCTACTATGCTTCCGATACCGTTTTTTTCAACGCTCTTCTATTCTTCACATTTTTGAAAAATTCTCGATATTGATGCATCTGGGAGCAAAAATGTTACAGACCATTGCGTTAAGGGCACAATTTGCTACAAATTTTGTAGGAAAAGTTTTTCTCTACTATGCTTCCGATACCGTTTTTTTTCAACACTCTTCTATTCTTCACATTTTTGAAAAATTCTCGATATTGATGCATCTGGGAGCAAAAATGTTACAGACCATTGCGTTAAGGGCACAATTTGCTACAACTTTTGTAGTAAAAGTTTTTCTTTACTATGCTCCGGATACCGTTTTTTTTCAACACTTTTCTATTTTTCACATTTTTGAAAAATTCTCGATTTTGATGCATCTGGGAATAAAAATGTTACAGACCATTGCGTTAAGGGCACAATTTGCTACAACTTTTGTAGTAAAAGTTTTTCTCTACTATGCTTCCGATACCGTTTTTTTCAACGCTCTTCTATTCTTCACATTTTTGAAAAATTCTCGATATTGATGCATCTGGGAATAAAAATGTTACTGACTATTGCGTTAAGGGCACAATTTTGCTACAAATTTTGTAGTAAAAGTTTTTCTCTACTATGCTTCCGATACCGTTTTTTTCAACGCTCTTCTATTCTTCACATTTTTGAAAAATTCTCGATATTGATGCATCTGGGAGCAAAAATGTTACAGACCATTGCGTTAAGGGCACAATTTGCTACAACTTTTGTAGTAAAAGTTTTTCTGTACTATGCTCCGGATACCGTTTTTTTCAACACTCTTCTATTCTTCACATTTTTGAAAAATTCTCGATATTGATGCATCTGGGAATAAAAATGTTACTGACTATTGCGTTAAGGGCACAATTTTGCTACAAATTTTGTAGTAAAAGTTTTTCTCTACTATGCTTCCGATACCGTTTTTTTCAACGCTCTTCTATTCTTCACATTTTTGAAAAATTCTCGATATTGATGCATCTGGGAGCAAAAATGTTACAGACCATTGCGTTAAGGGCACAATTTGCTACAACTTTTGTAGTAAAAGTTTTTCTTTACTATGCTCCGGATACCGTTTTTTTTCAACACTTTTCTATTTTTCACATTCTTGAAAAATTCTCGATATTGATGCATCTGGGAGCAAAAATGTTACAGACCATTGCGTTAAGGGCACAATTTGTTACAAATTTTGTAGGAAAAGTTTTTCTCTACTATGCTTCCGATACCGTTTTTTTTCAACACTCTTCTATTCTTCACATTTTTGAAAAATTCTCGATATTGATGCATCTGGGAGCAAAAATGTTACAGACCATTGCGTTAAGGGCACAATTTGCTACAACTTTTGTAGTAAAAGTTTTTCTTTACTATGCTCCGGATACCGTTTTGTTTCAACACTTTTCTATTTTTCACATTCTTGAAAAATTCTCGATATTGATGCATCTGGGAGCAAAAATGTTACAGACCATTGCGTTAAGGACACAATTTGCTACAAATTTTGTAGTAAAAGTTTTTCTCTACTATGCTTCCGATACCGTTTTTTTTCAACACTCTTCTATTCTTCACATTTTTGAAAAATTCTCGATATTGATGCATCTGGGAGCAAAAATGTTACAGACCATTGCGTTAAGGGCACAATTTGCTACAACTTTTGTAGTAAAAGTTTTTCTTTACTATGCTCCGGATACCGTTTTTTTTCAACACTTTTCTATTTTTCACATTTTTGAAAAATTCTCGATATTGATGCATCTGGGAATAAAAATGTTACAGACCATTGCGTTAAGGGCACAATTTGCTACAACTTTTGTAGTAAAAGTTTTTCTCTACTATGCTTCCGATACCGTTTTTTTCAACGCTCTTCTATTCTTCACATTTTTGAAAAATTCTCGATATTGATGCATCTGGGAGCAAAAATGTTACAGACCATTGCGTTAAGGGCACAATTTGCTACAACTTTTGTAGTAAAAGTTTTTCTGTACTATGCTCCGGATACCGTTTTTTTCAACACTCTTCTATTCTTCACATTTTTGAAAAATTCTCGATATTGATGCATCTGGGAATAAAAATGTTACTGACTATTGCGTTAAGGGCACAATTTTGCTACAAATTTTGTAGTAAAAGTTTTTCTCTACTATGCTTCCGATACCGTTTTTTTCAACGCTCTTCTATTCTTCACATTTTTGAAAAATTCTCGATATTGATGCATCTGGGAGCAAAAATGTTACAGACCATTGCGTTAAGGGCACAATTTGCTACAAATTTTGTAGGAAAAGTTTTTCTCTACTATGCTTCCGATACCGTTTTTTTTCAACACTCTTCTATTCTTCACATTTTTGAAAAATTCTCGATATTGATGCATCTGGGAGCAAAAATGTTACAGACCATTGCGTTAAGGGCACAATTTGCTACAACTTTTGTAGTAAAAGTTTTTCTTTACTATGCTCCGGATACCGTTTTTTTTCAACACTTTTCTATTTTTCACATTTTTGAAAAATTCTCGATTTTGATGCATCTGGGAATAAAAATGTTACAGACCATTGCGTTAAGGGCACAATTTGCTACAACTTTTGTAGTAAAAGTTTTTCTCTACTATGCTTCCGATACCGTTTTTTTCAACGCTCTTCTATTCTTCACATTTTTGAAAAATTCTCGATATTGATGCATCTGGGAGCAAAAATGTTACAGACCATTGCGTTAAGGGCACAATTTGCTACAACTTTTGTAGTAAAAGTTTTTCTGTACTATGCTCCGGATACCGTTTTTTTCAACACTCTTCTATTCTTCACATTTTTGAAAAATTCTCGATATTGATGCATCTGGGAATAAAAATGTTACTGACTATTGCGTTAAGGGCACAATTTTGCTACAAATTTTGTAGTAAAAGTTTTTCTCTACTATGCTTCCGATACCGTTTTTTTCAACGCTCTTCTATTCTTCACATTTTTGAAAAATTCTCGATATTGATGCATCTGGGAGCAAAAATGTTACAGACCATTGCGTTAAGGGCACAATTTGCTACAAATTTTGTAGGAAAAGTTTTTCTCTACTATGCTTCCGATACCGTTTTTTTTCAACACTCTTCTATTCTTCACATTTTTGAAAAATTCTCGATATTGATGCATCTGGGAGCAAAAATGTTACAGACCATTGCGTTAAGGGCACAATTTGCTACAACTTTTGTAGTAAAAGTTTTTCTTTACTATGCTCCGGATACCGTTTTTTTTCAACACTTTTCTATTTTTCACATTTTTGAAAAATTCTCGATTTTGATGCATCTGGGAATAAAAATGTTACAGACCATTGCGTTAAGGGCACAATTTGCTACAACTTTTGTAGTAAAAGTTTTTCTCTACTATGCTTCCGATACCGTTTTTTTCAACGCTCTTCTATTCTTCACATTTTTGAAAAATTCTCGATATTGATGCATCTGGGAGCAAAAATGTTACAGACCATTGCGTTAAGGGCACAATTTGCTACAACTTTTGTAGTAAAAGTTTTTCTGTACTATGCTCCGGATACCGTTTTTTTCAACACTCTTCTATTCTTCACATTTTTGAAAAATTCTCGATATTGATGCATCTGGGAATAAAAATGTTACTGACTATTGCGTTAAGGGCACAATTTTGCTACAAATTTTGTAGTAAAAGTTTTTCTCTACTATGCTTCCGATACCGTTTTTTTCAACGCTCTTCTATTCTTCACATTTTTGAAAAATTCTCGATATTGATGCATCTGGGAGCAAAAATGTTACAGACCATTGCGTTAAGGGCACAATTTGCTACAAATTTTGTAGGAAAAGTTTTTCTCTACTATGCTTCCGATACCGTTTTTTTTCAACACTCTTCTATTCTTCACATTTTTGAAAAATTCTCGATATTGATGCATCTGGGAGCAAAAATGTTACAGACCATTGCGTTAAGGGCACAATTTGCTACAACTTTTGTAGTAAAAGTTTTTCTTTACTATGCTCCGGATACCGTTTTTTTTCAACACTCTTCTATTTTTCACATTTTTGAAAAATTCTCGATATTGATGCATCTGGGAATAAAAATGTTACAAACCATTGCGTTAAGGGCACAATTTGCCACAACTTTTGTAATAAAAGTTTTTCTGTACTATGCTTCCGATACCGTTCTTTTTCAACACTCTTCTAATTTTCACGTTTTTGAAAAATTATCGATATTGATGCATCTGTGAATAAAAATGTTACAAACCATTGCGTTAAGGGCACAATTTGCCACAACTTTTGTAATAAAAGTTTTTCTGTACTATGCTTCCGATACCGTTCTTTTTCAACACTCTTCTAATTTTCACGTTTTTGAAAAATTCTCGATATTGATGCATCTGTGAATAAAAATGTTACAAACCATTGCGTTAAGGGCACAATTTGCCACAACATTTGTAATAAAAGTTTTTCTGTACTATGCTTCCGATACCGTTTTTTTTCAACACTCTTCTATTCTTCACATTTTTGAAAAATTCTCGATATTGATGCATCTGGGAGCAAAAATGTTACAGACCATTGCGTTAAGGGCACAATTTGCCACAACTTTTGTAATAAAACTTTTTCTGTACTATGCTTCCGATACCGTACTTTTTCAACACTCTTCTAATTTTCACGTTTTTGAAAAATTCTCGATATTGATGCATCTGGGAATAAAAATGTTACAAACCATTGCGTTAAGGGCACAATTTGCTACAACTTTTGTAGTAAAAGTTTTTCTCTACTATGCTTCCGATACCGTTTTTTTCAACACTCTTCTATTCTTCACATTTTTGAAAAATTCTCGATATTGATGCATCTGGGAGCAAAAATGTTACAGACCATTGCGTTAAGGGCACAATTTGCTACAACTTTTGTAGTAAAAGTTTTTCTTTACTATGCTCCGGATACCGTTTTTTTTCAACACTTTTCTATTTTTCACATTTTTGAAAAATTCTCGATTTTGATGCATCTGGGAATAAAAATGTTACAGACCATTGCGTTAAGGGCACAATTTGCTACAACTTTTGTAGTAAAAGTTTTTCTCTACTATGCTTCCGATACCGTTTTTTTCAACGCTCTTCTATTCTTCACATTTTTGAAAAATTCTCGATATTGATGCATCTGGGAGCAAAAATGTTACAGACCATTGCGTTAAGGGCACAATTTGCTACAACTTTTGTAGTAAAAGTTTTTCTGTACTATGCTCCGGATACCGTTTTTTTCAACACTCTTCTATTCTTCACATTTTTGAAAAATTCTCGATATTGATGCATCTGGGAATAAAAATGTTACTGACTATTGCGTTAAGGGCACAATTTTGCTACAAATTTTGTAGTAAAAGTTTTTCTCTACTATGCTTCCGATACCGTTTTTTTCAACGCTCTTCTATTCTTCACATTTTTGAAAAATTCTCGATATTGATGCATCTGGGAGCAAAAATGTTACAGACCATTGCGTTAAGGGCACAATTTGCTACAAATTTTGTAGGAAAAGTTTTTCTCTACTATGCTTCCGATACCGTTTTTTTTCAACACTCTTCTATTCTTCACATTTTTGAAAAATTCTCGATATTGATGCATCTGGGAGCAAAAATGTTACAGACCATTGCGTTAAGGGCACAATTTGCTACAACTTTTGTAGTAAAAGTTTTTCTTTACTATGCTCCGGATACCGTTTTTTTTCAACACTTTTCTATTTTTCACATTTTTGAAAAATTCTCGATATTGATGCATCTGGGAATAAAAATGTTACAAACCATTGCGTTAAGGGCACAATTTGCCACAACTTTTGTAATAAAAGTTTTTCTGTACTATGCTTCCGATACCGTTCTTTTTCAACACTCTTCTAATTTTCACGTTTTTGAAAAATTATCGATATTGATGCATCTGTGAATAAAAATGTTACAAACCATTGCGTTAAGGGCACAATTTGCCACAACTTTTGTAATAAAAGTTTTTCTGTACTATGCTTCCGATACCGTTCTTTTTCAACACTCTTCTAATTTTCACGTTTTTGAAAAATTCTCGATATTGATGCATCTGTGAATAAAAATGTTACAAACCATTGCGTTAAGGGCACAATTTGCCACAACATTTGTAATAAAAGTTTTTCTGTACTATGCTTCCGATACCGTTTTTTTTCAACACTCTTCTATTCTTCACATTTTTGAAAAATTCTCGATATTGATGCATCTGGGAGCAAAAATGTTACAGACCATTGCGTTAAGGGCACAATTTGCCACAACTTTTGTAATAAAACTTTTTCTGTACTATGCTTCCGATACCGTACTTTTTCAACACTCTTCTAATTTTCACGTTTTTGAAAAATTCTCGATATTGATGCATCTGGGAATAAAAATGTTACAAACCATTGCGTTAAGGGCACAATTTGCTACAACTTTTGTAGTAAAAGTTTTTCTCTACTATGCTTCCGATACCGTTTTTTTCAACACTCTTCTATTCTTCACATTTTTGAAAAATTCTCGATATTGATGCATCTGGGAGCAAAAATGTTACAGACCATTGCGTTAAGGGCACAATTTGCTACAACTTGTGTAGTAAATGTTTTTCTGTACTATGCTCCGGATATCGTTTTTTTCAACACTCTTCTATTTTTCATATTTTTGAAAAATTCTCGATATTGATGCATCTGGGAATAAAAATGTTACTGACCATTGCGTTAAGGGTACAATTTGCTACAAATTTTGTAGTAAAAGTTTTTCTCTACTATGCTTCCGATACCGTTTTTTTTCAACACTCTTCTATTCTTCACATTTTTGAAAAATTCTCGATATTGATGCATCTGGGAGCAAAAATGTTACAGACCATTGCGTTAAGGGCACAATTTGCTACAACTTTTGTAGTAAAAGTTTTTCTTTACTATGCTCCGGATACCGTTTTTTTTCAACACTTTTCTATTTTTCACATTCTTGAAAAATTCTCGACATTGATGCATCTGGGAGCAAAAATGTTACAGACCATTGCGTTAAGGGCACAATTTGCTACAACTTTTGTAGTAAAAGTTTTTCTGTACTATGCTCCGGATACCGTTTTTTTTCAACACTCTTCTATTTTTCACATTTTTGAAAAATTCTCGATATTGATGCATCTGGGAATAAAAATGTTACAAACCATTGCGTTAAGGGCACAATTTGCCACAACTTTTGTAATAAAAGTTTTTCTGTACTATGCTTCCGATACCGTTCTTTTTCAACACTCTTCTAATTTTCACGTTTTTGAAAAATTCTCGATATTGATGCATCTGGGAATAAAAATGTTACAAACCATTGCGTTAAGGGCACAATTTGCCACAACTTTTGTAATAAAAGTTTTTCTGTACTATGCTTCCGATACCGTTTTTTTTCAACACTCTTCTATTCTTCACATTTTTGAAAAATTCTCGATATTGATGCATCTGGGAGCAAAAATGTTACAGACCATTGCGTTAAGGGCACAATTTGCCACAACTTTTGTAATAAAACTTTTTCTGTACTATGCTCCGGATACCGTTTTTTTTCAACACTCTTCTATTTTTCACATTTTTGAAAAATTCTCGATATTGATGCATCTGGGAATAAAAATGTTACAAACCATTGCGTTAAGGGCACAATTTGCTACAACTTTTGTAGTAAAAGTTTTTCTCTACTATGCTTCCGATACCGTTTTTTTCAACACTCTTCTATTCTTCACATTTTTGAAAAATTCTCGATATTGATGCATCTGGGAGCAAAAATGTTAGAGACCATTGCGTTAAGGGTACAATTTGCTACAACTTTTGTAGTAAAAGTTTTTCTTTACTATGCTCCGGATACCGTTTTTTTCAACACTTTTCTATTTTTCACATTCTTGAAAAATTCTCGATATTGATGCATCTGGGAGCAAAAATGTTACAGACCATTGCGTTAAGGGCACAATTTGCTACAAATTTTGTAGTAAAAGTTTTTCTCTACTATGCTTCCGATACCGTTTTTTTTCAACACTCTTCTATTCTTCACATTTTTGAAAAATTCTCGATATTGATGCATCTGGGAATAAAAATGTTACTGACCATTGCGTTAAGGGCACAATTTGCCACAACTTTTGTAATAAAAGTTTTTCTGCACTATGCTTCCGATACCGTTCTTTTTCAACACTCTTCTAATTTTCACGTTTTTGAAAAATTCTCGATATTGATGCATCTGTGAATAAAAATGTTACAAACCATTGCGTTAAGGGCACAATTTGCTACAACTTTTGTAGTAAAAGTTTTTCTTTACTATGCTCCGGATACCGTTTTTTTTCAACACTTTTCTATTTTTCACATTTTTGAAAAATTCTCGATATTGATGCATCTGGGAATAAAAATGTTACAGACCATTGCGTTAAGGGCACAATTTGCTACAAATTTTGTAGTAAAAGTTTTTCTCTACTATGCTTCCGATACCGTTTTTTTTCAACACTCTTCTATTCTTCACATTTTTGAAAAATTCTCGATATTGATGCATCTGGGAGCAAAAATGTTACAGACCATTGCGTTAAGGGCACAATTTGCCACAACTTTTGTAATAAAACTTTTTCTGTACTATGCTCCGGATACCGTTTTTTTTCAACACTCTTCTATTTTTCACATTTTTGAAAAATTCTCGATATTGATGCATCTGGGAATAAAAATGTTACAAACCATTGCGTTAAGGGCACAATTTGCCACAACTTTTGTAATAAAAGTTTTTCTGTACTATGCTTTCGATACCGTTCTTTTTCAACACTCTTCTAATTTTCACGTTTTTGAAAAATTCTCGATATTGATGCATCTGGGAATAAAAATGTTACAAACCATTGCGTTAAGGGCACAATTTGCTACAACTTTTGTAGTAAAAGTTTTTCTCTACTATGCTTCCGATACCGTTTTTTTCAACACTCTTCTATTCTTCACATTTTTGAAAAATTCTCGATATTGATGCATCTGGGAGCAAAAATGTTACAGACCATTGCGTTAAGGGCACAATTTGCTACAACTTTTGTAGTAAAAGTTTTTCTTTACTATGCTCCGGATACCGTTTTTTTTCAACACTTTTCTATTTTTCACATTTTTGAAAAATTCTCGATATTGATGCATCTGGGAATAAAAATGTTACAGACCATTGCGTTAAGGGCACAATTTGCTACAACTTTTGTAGTAAAAGTTTTTCTCTACTATGCTTCCGATACCGTTTTTTTTCAACACTCTTCTATTCTTCACATTTTTGAAAAATTCTCGATATTGATGCATCTGGGAGCAAAAATGTTACAGACCATTGCGTTAAGGGCACAATTTGCCACAACTTTTGTAATAAAACTTTTTCTGTACTATGCTCCGGATACCGTTCTTTTTCAACACTCTTCTATTTTTCACATTTTTGAAAAATTCTCGATATTGATGCATCTGGGAATAAAAATGTTACAAACCATTGCGTTAAGGGCACAATTTGCTACAACTTTTGTAGTAAAAGTTTTTCTCTACTATGCTTCCGATACCGTTTTTTTCAACACTCTTCTATTCTTCACATTTTTGAAAAATTCTCGATATTGATGCATCTGGGAGCAAAAATGTTAGAGACCATTGCGTTAAGGGTACAATTTGCTACAACTTTTGTAGTAAAAGTTTTTCTTTACTATGCTCCGGATACCGTTTTTTTCAACACTTTTCTATTTTTCACATTCTTGAAAAATTCTCGATATTGATGCATCTGGGAGCAAAAATGTTACAGACCATTGCGTTAAGGGCACAATTTGCTACAAATTTTGTAGTAAAAGTTTTTCTCTACTATTCTTCCGATACCGTTTTTTTTCAACACTCTTCTATTCTTCACATTTTTGAAAAATTCTCGATATTGATGCATCTGGGAATAAAAATGTTACTGACCATTGCGTTAAGGGCACAATTTGCCACAACTTTTGTAATAAAAGTTTTTCTGCACTATGCTTCCGATACCGTTCTTTTTCAACACTCTTCTAATTTTCACGTTTTTGAAAAATTCTCGATATTGATGCATCTGTGAATAAAAATGTTACAAACCATTGCGTTAAGGGCACAATTTGCTACAACTTTTGTAGTAAAAGTTTTTCTTTACTATGCTCCGGATACCGTTTTTTTTCAACACTTTTCTATTTTTCACATTTTTGAAAAATTCTCGATATTGATGCATCTGGGAATAAAAATGTTACAGACCATTGCGTTAAGGGCACAATTTGCTACAAATTTTGTAGTAAAAGTTTTTCTCTACTATGCTTCCGATACCGTTTTTTTTCAACACTCTTCTATTCTTCACATTTTTGAAAAATTCTCGATATTGATGCATCTGGGAGCAAAAATGTTACAGACCATTGCGTTAAGGGCACAATTTGCCACAACTTTTGTAATAAAACTTTTTCTGTACTATGCTCCGGATACCGTTTTTTTTCAACACTCTTCTATTTTTCACATTTTTGAAAAATTCTCGATATTGATGCATCTGGGAATAAAAATGTTACAAACCATTGCGTTAAGGGCACAATTTGCCACAACTTTTGTAATAAAAGTTTTTCTGTACTATGCTTTCGATACCGTTCTTTTTCAACACTCTTCTAATTTTCACGTTTTTGAAAAATTCTCGATATTGATGCATCTGGGAATAAAAATGTTACAAACCATTGCGTTAAGGGCACAATTTGCTACAACTTTTGTAGTAAAAGTTTTTCTCTACTATGCTTCCGATACCGTTTTTTTCAACACTCTTCTATTCTTCACATTTTTGAAAAATTCTCGATATTGATGCATCTGGGAGCAAAAATGTTACAGACCATTGCGTTAAGGGCACAATTTGCTACAACTTTTGTAGTAAAAGTTTTTCTTTACTATGCTCCGGATACCGTTTTTTTTTCAACACTTTTCTATTTTTCACATTTTTGAAAAATTCTCGATATTGATGCATCTGGGAATAAAAATGTTACAGACCATTGCGTTAAGGGCACAATTTGCTACAACTTTTGTAGTAAAAGTTTTTCTCTACTATGCTTCCGATACCGTTTTTTTTCAACACTCTTCTATTTTTCACATTTTTGAAAAATTCTCGATATTGATGCATCTGGGAGCAAAAATGTTACAGACCATTGCGTTAAGGGCACAATTTGCCACAACTTTTGTAATAAAACTTTTTCTGTACTATGCTCCGGATACCGTTCTTTTTCAACACTCTTCTATTTTTCACATTTTTGAAAAATTCTCGATATTGATGCATCTGGGAATAAAAATGTTACAAACCATTGCGTTAAGGGCACAATTTGCTACAACTTTTGTAGTAAAAGTTTTTCTCTACTATGCTTCCGATACCGTTTTTTTCAACACTCTTCTATTCTTCACATTTTTGAAAAATTCTCGATATTGATGCATCTGGGAGCAAAAATGTTACAGACCATTGCGTTAAGGGCACAATTTGCTACAACTTTTGTAGTAAAAGTTTTTCTTTACTATGCTCCGGATACCGTTTTTTTCAACACTTTTCTATTTTTCACATTCTTGAAAAATTCTCGATATTGATGCATCTGGGAGCAAAAATGTTACAGACCATTGCGTTAAGGGCACAATTTGCTACAAATTTTGTAGTAAAAGTTTTTCTCTACTATGCTTCCGATACCGTTTTTTTTCAACACTCTTCTATTCTTCACATTTTTGAAAAATTCTCGATATTGATGCATCTGGGAATAAAAATGTTACTGACCATTGCGTTAAGGGCACAATTTGCCACAACTTTTGTAATAAAAGTTTTTCTGCACTATGCTTCCGATACCGTTCTTTTTCAACACTCTTCTAATTTTCACGTTTTTGAAAAATTCTCGATATTGATGCATCTGTGAATAAAAATGTTACAAACCATTGCGTTAAGGGCACAATTTGCTACAACTTTTGTAGTAAAAGTTTTTCTTTACTATGCTCCGGATACCGTTTTTTTTCAACACTTTTCTATTTTTCACATTTTTGAAAAATTCTCGATATTGATGCATCTGGGAATAAAAATGTTACAGACCATTGCGTTAAGGGCACAATTTGCTACAAATTTTGTAGTAAAAGTTTTTCTCTACTATGCTTCCGATACCGTTTTTTTTCAACACTCTTCTATTCTTCACATTTTTGAAAAATTCTCGATATTGATGCATCTGGGAGCAAAAATGTTACAGACCATTGCGTTAAGGGCACAATTTGCCACAACTTTTGTAATAAAACTTTTTCTGTACTATGCTCCGGATACCGTTTTTTTCAACACTCTTCTATTTTTCACATTTTTGAAAAATTCTCGATATTGATGCATCTGGGAATAAAAATGTTACAAACCATTGCGTTAAGGGCACAATTTGCCACAACTTTTGTAATAAAAGTTTTTCTGTACTATGCTTTCGATACCGTTCTTTTTCAACACTCTTCTAATTTTCACGTTTTTGAAAAATTCTCGATATTGATGCATCTGGGAATAAAAATGTTACAAACCATTGCGTTAAGGGCACAATTTGCTACAACTTTTGTAGTAAAAGTTTTTCTCTACTATGCTTCCGATACCGTTTTTTTCAACACTCTTCTATTCTTCACATTTTTGAAAAATTCTCGATATTGATGCATCTGGGAGCAAAAATGTTACAGACCATTGCGTTAAGGGCACAATTTGCTACAACTTTTGTAGTAAAAGTTTTTCTTTACTATGCTCCGGATACCGTTTTTTTTTCAACACTTTTCTATTTTTCACATTTTTGAAAAATTCTCGATATTGATGCATCTGGGAATAAAAATGTTACAGACCATTGCGTTAAGGGCACAATTTGCTACAACTTTTGTAGTAAAAGTTTTTCTCTACTATGCTTCCGATACCGTTTTTTTTCAACACTCTTCTATTCTTCACATTTTTGAAAAATTCTCGATATTGATGCATCTGGGAGCAAAAATGTTACAGACCATTGCGTTAAGGGCACAATTTGCCACAACTTTTGTAATAAAACTTTTTCTGTACTATGCTCCGGATACCGTTCTTTTTCAACACTCTTCTATTTTTCACATTTTTGAAAAATTCTCGATATTGATGCATCTGGGAATAAAAATGTTACAAACCATTGCGTTAAGGGCACAATTTGCTACAACTTTTGTAGTAAAAGTTTTTCTCTACTATGCTTCCGATACCGTTTTTTTCAACACTCTTCTATTCTTCACATTTTTGAAAAATTCTCGATATTGATGCATCTGGGAGCAAAAATGTTACAGACCATTGCGTTAAGGGCACAATTTGCTACAACTTTTGTAGTAAAAGTTTTTCTTTACTATGCTCCGGATACCGTTTTTTTTCAACACTTTTCTATTTTTCACATTCTTGAAAAATTCTCGATATTGATGCATCTGGGAGCAAAAATGTTACAGACCATTGCGTTAAGGGCACAATTTGCTACAACTTTTGTAGTAAAAGTTTTTCTGTACTATGCTCCGGATACCGTTTTTTTTCAACACTCTTCTATTTTTCACATTTTTGAAAAATTCTCGATATTGATGCATCTGGGAATAAAAATGTTACAAACCATTGCGTTAAGGGCACAATTTGCCACAACTTTTGTAATAAAAGTTTTTCTGTACTATGCTTCCGATACCGTTCTTTTTCAACACTCTTCTAATTTTCACGTTTTTGAAAAATTCTCGATATTGATGCATCTGGGAATAAAAATGTTACAAACCATTGCGTTAAGGGCACAATTTGCCACAACTTTTGTAATAAAAGTTTTTCTGTACTATGCTTCCGATACCGTTTTTTTTCAACACTCTTCTATTCTTCACATTTTTGAAAAATTCTCGATATTGATGCATCTGGGAGCAAAAATGTTACAGACCATTGCGTTAAGGGCACAATTTGCCACAACTTTTGTAATAAAACTTTTTCTGTACTATGCTCCGGATACCGTTTTTTTTCAACACTCTTCTATTTTTCACATTTTTGAAAAATTCTCGATATTGATGCATCTGGGAATAAAAATGTTACAAACCATTGCGTTAAGGGCACAATTTGCCACAACTTTTGTAATAAAAGTTTTTCTGTACTATGCTTCCGATACCGTTCTTTTTCAACACTCTTCTAATTTTCACGTTTTTGAAAAATTCTCGATATAGATGCATCTGGGAATAAAAATGTTACTGACCATTGCGTTAAGGGCACAATTTGCTACAAATTTTGTAGTAAAAGTTTTTCTCTACTATGCTTCCGATACCGTTTTTTTTCAACACTCTTCTATTCTTCACATTTTTGAAAAATTCTCGATATTGATGCATCTGGGAGCAAAAATGTTACAGACCATTGCGTTAAGGGCACAATTTGCCACAACTTTTGTAATAAAACTTTTTCTGTACTATGCTCCGGATACCGTTTTTTTTCAACACTCTTCTATTTTTCACATTTTTGAAAAATTCTCGATATTGATGCATCTGGGAATAAAAATGTTACAAACCATTGCGTTAAGGGCACAATTTGCTACAACTTTTGTAGTAAAAGTTTTTCTCTACTATGCTTCCGATACCGTTTTTTTCAACACTCTTCTATTCTTCACATTTTTGAAAAATTCTCGATATTGATGCATCTGGGAGCAAAAATGTTAGAGACCATTGCGTTAAGGGTACAATTTGCTACAACTTTTGTAGTAAAAGTTTTTCTTTACTATGCTCCGGATACCGTTTTTTTCAACACTTTTCTATTTTTCACATTCTTGAAAAATTCTCGATATTGATGCATCTGGGAGCAAAAATGTTACAGACCATTGCGTTAAGGGCACAATTTGCTACAAATTTTGTAGTAAAAGTTTTTCTCTACTATGCTTCCGATACCGTTTTTTTTCAACACACTTCTATTCTTCACATTTTTGAAAAATTCTCGATATTGATGCATCTGGGAATAAAAATGTTACTGACCATTGCGTTAAGGGCACAATTTGCCACAACTTTTGTAATAAAAGTTTTTCTGCACTATGCTTCCGATACCGTTCTTTTTCAACACTCTTCTAATTTTCACGTTTTTGAAAAATTCTCGATATTGATGCATCTGTGAATAAAAATGTTACAAACCATTGCGTTAAGGGCACAATTTGCTACAACTTTTGTAGTAAAACTTTTTCTGTACTATGCTCCGGATACCGTTTTTTTTCAACACTCTTCTATTTTTCACATTTTTGAAAAATTCTCGATATTGATGCATCTGGGAATAAAAATGTTACAAACCATTGCGTTAAGGGCACAATTTGCTACAACTTTTGTAGTAAAAGTTTTTCTCTACTATGCTTCCGATACCGTTTTTTTCAACACTCTTCTATTCTTCACATTTTTGAAAAATTCTCGATATTGATGCATCTGGGAGCAAAAATGTTAGAGACCATTGCGTTAAGGGTACAATTTGCTACAACTTTTGTAGTAAAAGTTTTTCTTTACTATGCTCCGGATACCGTTTTTTTCAACACTTTTCTATTTTTCACATTCTTGAAAAATTCTCGATATTGATGCATCTGGGAGCAAAAATGTTACAGACCATTGCGTTAAGGGCACAATTTGCTACAAATTTTGTAGTAAAAGTTTTTCTCTACTATGCTTCCGATACCGTTTTTTTTCAACACTCTTCTATTCTTCACATTTTTGAAAAATTCTCGATATTGATGCATCTGGGAATAAAAATGTTACTGACCATTGCGTTAAGGGCACAATTTGCCACAACTTTTGTAATAAAAGTTTTTCTGCACTATGCTTCCGATACCGTTCTTTTTCAACACTCTTCTAATTTTCACGTTTTTGAAAAATTCTCGATATTGATGCATCTGTGAATAAAAATGTTACAAACCATTGCGTTAAGGGCACAATTTGCTACAACTTTTGTAGTAAAAGTTTTTCTTTACTATGCTCCGGATACCGTTTTTTTTCAACACTTTTCTATTTTTCACATTTTTGAAAAATTCTCGATATTGATGCATCTGGGAATAAAAATGTTACAGACCATTGCGTTAAGGGCACAATTTGCTACAACTTTTGTAGTAAAAGTTTTTCTCTACTATGCTTCCGATACCGTTTTTTTTCAACACTCTTCTATTCTTCACATTTTTGAAAAATTCTCGATATTGATGCATCTGGGAGCAAAAATGTTACAGACCATTGCGTTAAGGGCACAATTTGCCACAACTTTTGTAATAAAACTTTTTCTGTACTATGCTCCGGATACCGTTCTTTTTCAACACTCTTCTATTTTTCACATTTTTGAAAAATTCTCGATATTGATGCATCTGGGAATAAAAATGTTACAAACCATTGCGTTAAGGGCACAATTTGCTACAACTTTTGTAGTAAAAGTTTTTCTCTACTATGCTTCCGATACCGTTTTTTTCAACACTCTTCTATTCTTCACATTTTTGAAAAATTCTCGATATTGATGCATCTGGGAGCAAAAATGTTACAGACCATTGCGTTAAGGGCACAATTTGCTACAACTTTTGTAGTAAAAGTTTTTCTTTACTATGCTCCGGATACCGTTTTTTTTCAACACTTTTCTATTTTTCACATTCTTGAAAAATTCTCGATATTGATGCATCTGGGAGCAAAAATGTTACAGACCATTGCGTTAAGGGCACAATTTGCTACAACTTTTGTAGTAAAAGTTTTTCTGTACTATGCTCCGGATACCGTTTTTTTTCAACACTCTTCTATTTTTCACATTTTTGAAAAATTCTCGATATTGATGCATCTGGGAATAAAAATGTTACAAACCATTGCGTTAAGGGCACAATTTGCCACAACTTTTGTAATAAAAGTTTTTCTGTACTATGCTTCCGATACCGTTCTTTTTCAACACTCTTCTAATTTTCACGTTTTTGAAAAATTCTCGATATTGATGCATCTGGGAATAAAAATGTTACAAACCATTGCGTTAAGGGCACAATTTGCCACAACTTTTGTAATAAAAGTTTTTCTGTACTATGCTTCCGATACCGTTTTTTTTCAACACTCTTCTATTCTTCACATTTTTGAAAAATTCTCGATATTGATGCATCTGGGAGCAAAAATGTTACAGACCATTGCGTTAAGGGCACAATTTGCCACAACTTTTGTAATAAAACTTTTTCTGTACTATGCTCCGGATACCGTTTTTTTTCAACACTCTTCTATTTTTCACATTTTTGAAAAATTCTCGATATTGATGCATCTGGGAATAAAAATGTTACAAACCATTGCGTTAAGGGCACAATTTGCCACAACTTTTGTAATAAAAGTTTTTCTGTACTATGCTTCCGATACCGTTCTTTTTCAACACTCTTCTAATTTTCACGTTTTTGAAAAATTCTCGATATAGATGCATCTGGGAATAAAAATGTTACTGACCATTGCGTTAAGGGCACAATTTGCTACAAATTTTGTAGTAAAAGTTTTTCTCTACTATGCTTCCGATACCGTTTTTTTTCAACACTCTTCTATTCTTCACATTTTTGAAAAATTCTCGATATTGATGCATCTGGGAGCAAAAATGTTACAGACCATTGCGTTAAGGGCACAATTTGCCACAACTTTTGTAATAAAACTTTTTCTGTACTATGCTCCGGATACCGTTTTTTTTCAACACTCTTCTATTTTTCACATTTTTGAAAAATTCTCGATATTGATGCATCTGGGAATAAAAATGTTACAAACCATTGCGTTAAGGGCACAATTTGCTACAACTTTTGTAGTAAAAGTTTTTCTCTACTATGCTTCCGATACCGTTTTTTTCAACACTCTTCTATTCTTCACATTTTTGAAAAATTCTCGATATTGATGCATCTGGGAGCAAAAATGTTAGAGACCATTGCGTTAAGGGTACAATTTGCTACAACTTTTGTAGTAAAAGTTTTTCTTTACTATGCTCCGGATACCGTTTTTTTCAACACTTTTCTATTTTTCACATTCTTGAAAAATTCTCGATATTGATGCATCTGGGAGCAAAAATGTTACAGACCATTGCGTTAAGGGCACAATTTGCTACAAATTTTGTAGTAAAAGTTTTTCTCTACTATGCTTCCGATACCGTTTTTTTTCAACACACTTCTATTCTTCACATTTTTGAAAAATTCTCGATATTGATGCATCTGGGAATAAAAATGTTACTGACCATTGCGTTAAGGGCACAATTTGCCACAACTTTTGTAATAAAAGTTTTTCTGCACTATGCTTCCGATACCGTTCTTTTTCAACACTCTTCTAATTTTCACGTTTTTGAAAAATTCTCGATATTGATGCATCTGTGAATAAAAATGTTACAAACCATTGCGTTAAGGGCACAATTTGCTACAACTTTTGTAGTAAAACTTTTTCTGTACTATGCTCCGGATACCGTTTTTTTTCAACACTCTTCTATTTTTCACATTTTTGAAAAATTCTCGATATTGATGCATCTGGGAATAAAAATGTTACAAACCATTGCGTTAAGGGCACAATTTGCTACAACTTTTGTAGTAAAAGTTTTTCTCTACTATGCTTCCGATACCGTTTTTTTCAACACTCTTCTATTCTTCACATTTTTGAAAAATTCTCGATATTGATGCATCTGGGAGCAAAAATGTTAGAGACCATTGCGTTAAGGGTACAATTTGCTACAACTTTTGTAGTAAAAGTTTTTCTTTACTATGCTCCGGATACCGTTTTTTTCAACACTTTTCTATTTTTCACATTCTTGAAAAATTCTCGATATTGATGCATCTGGGAGCAAAAATGTTACAGACCATTGCGTTAAGGGCACAATTTGCTACAAATTTTGTAGTAAAAGTTTTTCTCTACTATGCTTCCGATACCGTTTTTTTTCAACACTCTTCTATTCTTCACATTTTTGAAAAATTCTCGATATTGATGCATCTGGGAATAAAAATGTTACTGACCATTGCGTTAAGGGCACAATTTGCCACAACTTTTGTAATAAAAGTTTTTCTGCACTATGCTTCCGATACCGTTCTTTTTCAACACTCTTCTAATTTTCACGTTTTTGAAAAATTCTCGATATTGATGCATCTGTGAATAAAAATGTTACAAACCATTGCGTTAAGGGCACAATTTGCTACAACTTTTGTAGTAAAAGTTTTTCTTTACTATGCTCCGGATACCGTTTTTTTTCAACACTTTTCTATTTTTCACATTTTTGAAAAATTCTCGATATTGATGCATCTGGGAATAAAAATGTTACAGACCATTGCGTTAAGGGCACAATTTGCTACAAATTTTGTAGTAAAAGTTTTTCTCTACTATGCTTCCGATACCGTTTTTTTTCAACACTCTTCTATTCTTCACATTTTTGAAAAATTCTCGATATTGATGCATCTGGGAGCAAAAATGTTACAGACCATTGCGTTAAGGGCACAATTTGCCACAACTTTTGTAATAAAACTTTTTCTGTACTATGCTCCGGATACCGTTTTTTTTCAACACTCTTCTATTTTTCACATTTTTGAAAAATTCTCGATATTGATGCATCTGGGAATAAAAATGTTACAAACCATTGCGTTAAGGGCACAATTTGCCACAACTTTTGTAATAAAAGTTTTTCTGTACTATGCTTTCGATACCGTTCTTTTTCAACACTCTTCTAATTTTCACGTTTTTGAAAAATTCTCGATATTGATGCATCTGGGAATAAAAATGTTACAAACCATTGCGTTAAGGGCACAATTTGCTACAACTTTTGTAGTAAAAGTTTTTCTCTACTATGCTTCCGATACCGTTTTTTTCAACACTCTTCTATTCTTCACATTTTTGAAAAATTCTCGATATTGATGCATCTGGGAGCAAAAATGTTACAGACCATTGCGTTAAGGGCACAATTTGCTACAACTTTTGTAGTAAAAGTTTTTCTTTACTATGCTCCGGATACCGTTTTTTTTTCAACACTTTTCTATTTTTCACATTTTTGAAAAATTCTCGATATTGATGCATCTGGGAATAAAAATGTTACAGACCATTGCGTTAAGGGCACAATTTGCTACAACTTTTGTAGTAAAAGTTTTTCTCTACTATGCTTCCGATACCGTTTTTTTTCAACACTCTTCTATTCTTCACATTTTTGAAAAATTCTCGATATTGATGCATCTGGGAGCAAAAATGTTACAGACCATTGCGTTAAGGGCACAATTTGCCACAACTTTTGTAATAAAACTTTTTCTGTACTATGCTCCGGATACCGTTCTTTTTCAACACTCTTCTATTTTTCACATTTTTGAAAAATTCTCGATATTGATGCATCTGGGAATAAAAATGTTACAAACCATTGCGTTAAGGGCACAATTTGCTACAACTTTTGTAGTAAAAGTTTTTCTCTACTATGCTTCCGATACCGTTTTTTTCAACACTCTTCTATTCTTCACATTTTTGAAAAATTCTCGATATTGATGCATCTGGGAGCAAAAATGTTACAGACCATTGCGTTAAGGGCACAATTTGCTACAACTTTTGTAGTAAAAGTTTTTCTTTACTATTCTCCGGATACCGTTTTTTTCAACACTTTTCTATTTTTCACATTCTTGAAAAATTCTCGATATTGATGCATCTGGGAGCAAAAATGTTACAGACCATTGCGTTAAGGGCACAATTTGCTACAAATTTTGTAGTAAAAGTTTTTCTCTACTATGCTTCCGATACCGTTTTTTTTCAACACTCTTCTATTCTTCACATTTTTGAAAAATTCTCGATATTGATGCATCTGGGAATAAAAATGTTACTGACCATTGCGTTAAGGGCACAATTTGCTACAAATTTTGTAGTAAAAGTTTTTCTCTACTATGCTTCCGATACCGTTTTTTTCAACACTCTTCTATTCTTCACATTTTTGAAAAATTCTCGATATTGATGCATCTGGGAGCAAAAATGTTACAGACCATTGCGTTAAGGGCACAATTTGCTACAACTTTTGTAGTAAAAGTTTTTCTTTACTATGCTCCGGATACCGTTTTTTTTCAACACTTTTCTATTTTTCACATTCTTGAAAAATTCTCGATATTGATGCATCTGGGAGCAAAAATGTTACAGACCATTGCGTTAAGGGCACAATTTGCTACAACTTTTGTAGTAAAAGTTTTTCTGTACTATGCTCCGGATACCGTTTTTTTTCAACACTCTTCTATTTTTCACATTTTTGAAAAATTCTCGATATTGATGCATCTGGGAATAAAAATGTTACAAACCATTGCGTTAAGGGCACAATTTGCCACAACTTTTGTAATAAAAGTTTTTCTGTACTATGCTTCCGATACCGTTCTTTTTCAACACTCTTCTAATTTTCACGTTTTTGAAAAATTCTCGATATTGATGCATCTGGGAATAAAAATGTTACAAACCATTGCGTTAAGGGCACAATTTGCCACAACTTTTGTAATAAAAGTTTTTCTGTACTATGCTTCCGATACCGTTTTTTTTCAACACTCTTCTATTCTTCACATTTTTGAAAAATTCTCGATATTGATGCATCTGGGAGCAAAAATGTTACAGACCATTGCGTTAAGGGCACAATTTGCCACAACTTTTGTAATAAAACTTTTTCTGTACTATGCTCCGGATACCGTTTTTTTTCAACACTCTTCTATTTTTCACATTTTTGAAAAATTCTCGATATTGATGCATCTGGGAATAAAAATGTTACAAACCATTGCGTTAAGGGCACAATTTGCCACAACTTTTGTAATAAAAGTTTTTCTGTACTATGCTTCCGATACCGTTCTTTTTCAACACTCTTCTAATTTTCACGTTTTTGAAAAATTCTCGATATTGATGCATCTGGGAATAAAAATGTTACTGACCATTGCGTTAAGGGCACAATTTGCTACAAATTTTGTAGTAAAAGTTTTTCTCTACTATGCTTCCGATACCGTTTTTTTTCAACACTCTTCTATTCTTCACATTTTTGAAAAATTCTCGATATTGATGCATCTGGGAGCAAAAATGTTACAGACCATTGCGTTAAGGGCACAATTTGCTACAACTTTTGTAGTAAAAGTTTTTCTTTACTATGCTCCGGATACCGTTTTTTTTCAACACTTTTCTATTTTTCACATTCTTGAAAAATTCTCGATATTGATGCATCTGGGAGCAAAAATGTTACAGACCATTGCGTTAAGGGCACAATTTGCTACAACTTTTGTAGTAAAAGTTTTTCTGTACTATGCTCCGGATACCGTTTTTTTCAACACTCTTCTATTTTTCACATTTTTGAAAAATTCTCGATATTGATGCATCTGGGAGCAAAAATGTTACAGACCATTGCGTTAAGGGCACAATTTGCTACAATTTTTGTAGTAAAAGTTTTTCTTTACTATGCTCCGGATACAGTTTTTTTTTCAACACTTTTCTATTTTTCACATTTTTGAAAAATTCTCGATATTGATGCATCTGGGAATAAAAATGTCACAGACCATTGCGTTAAGGGCACAATTTGCTACAACTTTTGTAGTAAAAGTTTTTCTCTACTATGCTTCCGATACCGTTTTTTTTCAACACTCTTCTATTCTTCACATTTTTGAAAAATTCTCGATATTGATGCATCTGGGAGCAAAAATGTTACAGACCATTGCGTTAAGGGCACAATTTGCTACAACTTTTGTAGTAAAAGTTTTTCTGTACTATGCTCCGGATACCGTTTTTTTTCAACACTCTTCTATTTTTCACATTTTTGAAAAATTCTCGATATTGATGCATCTGGGAATAAAAATGTTACAAACCATTGCGTTAAGGGCACAATTTGCCACAACTTTTGTAATAAAAGTTTTTCTGTACTATGCTTCCGATACCGTTCTTTTTCAACACTCTTCTAATTTTCACGTTTTTGAAAAATTCTCGATATTGATGCATCTGGGAATAAAAATGTTACAAACCATTGCGTTAAGGGCACAATTTGCCACAACTTTTGTAATAAAAGTTTTTCTGTACTATGCTTCCGATACCGTTTTTTTTCAACACTCTTCTATTCTTCACATTTTTGAAAAATTCTCGATATTGATGCATCTGGGAGCAAAAATGTTACAGACCATTGCGTTAAGGGCACAATTTGCCACAACTTTTGTAATAAAACTTTTTCTGTACTATGCTCCGGATACCGTTTTTTTTCAACACTCTTCTATTTTTCACATTTTTGAAAAATTCTCGATATTGATGCATCTGGGAATAAAAATGTTACAAACCATTGCGTTAAGGGCACAATTTGCCACAACTTTTGTAATAAAAGTTTTTCTGTACTATGCTTCCGATACCGTTCTTTTTCAACACTCTTCTAATTTTCACGTTTTTGAAAAATTCTCGATATTGATGCATCTGGGAATAAAAATGTTACTGACCATTGCGTTAAGGGCACAATTTGCTACAAATTTTGTAGTAAAAGTTTTTCTCTACTATGCTTCCGATACCGTTTTTTTTCAACACTCTTCTATTCTTCACATTTTTGAAAAATTCTCGATATTGATGCATCTGGGAGCAAAAATGTTACAGACCATTGCGTTAAGGGCACAATTTGCTACAACTTTTGTAGTAAAAGTTTTTCTTTACTATGCTCCGGATACCGTTTTTTTTCAACACTTTTCTATTTTTCACATTCTTGAAAAATTCTCGATATTGATGCATCTGGGAGCAAAAATGTTACAGACCATTGCGTTAAGGGCACAATTTGCTACAACTTTTGTAGTAAAAGTTTTTCTGTACTATGCTCCGGATACCGTTTTTTTCAACACTCTTCTATTTTTCACATTTTTGAAAAATTCTCGATATTGATGCATCTGGGAGCAAAAATGTTACAGACCATTGCGTTAAGGGCACAATTTGCTACAATTTTTGTAGTAAAAGTTTTTCTTTACTATGCTCCGGATACAGTTTTTTTTTCAACACTTTTCTATTTTTCACATTTTTGAAAAATTCTCGATATTGATGCATCTGGGAATAAAAATGTTACAGACCATTGCGTTAAGGGCACAATTTGCTACAACTTTTGTAGTAAAAGTTTTTCTCTACTATGCTTCCGATACCGTTTTTTTTCAACACTCTTCTATTCTTCACATTTTTGAAAAATTCTCGATATTGATGCATCTGGGAGCAAAAATGTTACAGACCATTGCGTTAAGGGCACAATTTGCCACAACTTTTGTAATAAAACTTTTTCTGTACTATGCTCCGGATACCGTTTTTTTTCAACACTCTTCTATTTTTCACATTTTTGAAAAATTCTCGATATTGATGCATCTGGGAATAAAAATGTTACAAACCATTGCGTTAAGGGCACAATTTGCTACAACTTTTGTAGTAAAAGTTTTTCTCTACTATGCTTCCGATACCGTTTTTTTCAACACTCTTCTATTCTTCACATTTTTGAAAAATTCTCGATATTGATGCATCTGGGAGCAAAAATGTTACAGACCATTGCGTTAAGGGTACAATTTGCTACAACTTTTGTAGTAAAAGTTTTTCTTTACTATGCTCCGGATACCGTTTTTTTCAACACTTTTCTATTTTTCACATTCTTGAAAAATTCTCGATATTGATGCATCTGGGAGCAAAAATGTTACAGACCATTGCGTTAAGGGCACAATTTGCTACAACTTTTGTAGTAAAAGTTTTTCTTTACTATGCTCCGGATACCGTTTTTTTTCAACACTTTTCTATTTTTCACATTTTTGAAAAATTCTCGATATTGATGCATCTGGGAGCAAAAATGTTACAGAGCATTGCGTTAAGGGCACAATTTGCTACAACTTTTGTAGTAAAAGTTTTTCTCTACTATGCTTCCGATACCGTTTTTTTTCAACACTCTTCTATTCTTCACATTTTTGAAAAATTCTCGATATTGATGCATCTGGGAGCAAAAATGTTACAGACCATTGCGTTAAGGGCACCATTTGCCACAACTTTTGTAATAAAACTTTTTCTGTACTATGCTCCGGATACCGTTCTTTTTCAACACTCTTCTATTTTTCACATTTTTGAAAAATTCTCGATATTGATGCATCTGGGAATAAAAATGTTACAAACCATTGCGTTAAGGGCACAATTTGCTACAACTTTTGTAGTAAAAGTTTTTCTCTACTATGCTTCCGATACCGTTTTTTTCAACACTCTTCTATTCTTCACATTTTTGAAAAATTCTCGATATTGATGCATCTGGGAGCAAAAATGTTACAGACCATTGCGTTAAGGGCACAATTTGCTACAATTTTTGTAGTAAAAGTTTTTCTTTACTATGCTCCGGATACAGTTTTTTTTTCAACACTTTTCTATTTTTCACATTTTTGAAAAATTCTCGATATTGATGCATCTGGGAATAAAAATGTTACAGACCATTGCGTTAAGGGCACAATTTGCTACAACTTTTGTAGTAAAAGTTTTTCTCTACTATGCTTCCGATACCGTTTTTTTTCAACACTCTTCTATTCTTCACATTTTTGAAAAATTCTCGATATTGATGCATCTGGGAGCAAAAATGTTACAGACCATTGCGTTAAGGGCACAATTTGCCACAACTTTTGTAATAAAACTTTTTCTGTACTATGCTCCGGATACCGTTTTTTTTCAACACTCTTCTATTTTTCACATTTTTGAAAAATTCTCGATATTGATGCATCTGGGAATAAAAATGTTACAAACCATTGCGTTAAGGGCACAATTTGCTACAACTTTTGTAGTAAAAGTTTTTCTCTACTATGCTTCCGATACCGTTTTTTTCAACACTCTTCTATTCTTCACATTTTTGAAAAATTCTCGATATTGATGCATCTGGGAGCAAAAATGTTACAGACCATTGCGTTAAGGGTACAATTTGCTACAACTTTTGTAGTAAAAGTTTTTCTTTACTATGCTCCGGATACCGTTTTTTTCAACACTTTTCTATTTTTCACATTCTTGAAAAATTCTCGATATTGATGCATCTGGGAGCAAAAATGTTACAGACCATTGCGTTAAGGGCACAATTTGCTACAACTTTTGTAGTAAAAGTTTTTCTTTACTATGCTCCGGATACCGTTTTTTTTCAACACTTTTCTATTTTTCACATTTTTGAAAAATTCTCGATATTGATGCATCTGGGAGCAAAAATGTTACAGAGCATTGCGTTAAGGGCACAATTTGCTACAACTTTTGTAGTAAAAGTTTTTCTCTACTATGCTTCCGATACCGTTTTTTTTCAACACTCTTCTATTCTTCACATTTTTGAAAAATTCTCGATATTGATGCATCTGGGAGCAAAAATGTTACAGACCATTGCGTTAAGGGCACAATTTGCCACAACTTTTGTAATAAAACTTTTTCTGTACTATGCTCCGGATACCGTTCTTTTTCAACACTCTTCTATTTTTCACATTTTTGAAAAATTCTCGATATTGATGCATCTGGGAATAAAAATGTTACAAACCATTGCGTTAAGGGCACAATTTGCTACAACTTTTGTAGTAAAAGTTTTTCTCTACTATGCTTCCGATACCGTTTTTTTCAACACTCTTCTATTCTTCACATTTTTGAAAAATTCTCGATATTGATGCATCTGGGAGCAAAAATGTTACAGACCATTGCGTTAAGGGCACAATTTGCTACAACTTTTGTAGTAAAAGTTTTTCTTTACTATGCTCCGGATACCGTTTTTTTCAACACTTTTCTATTTTTCACATTCTTGAAAAATTCTCGATATTGATGCATCTGGGAGCAAAAATGTTACAGACCATTGCGTTAAGGGCACAATTTGCTACAAATTTTGTAGTAAAAGTTTTTCTCTACTATGCTTCCGATACCGTTTTTTTTCAACACTCTTCTATTCTTCACATTTTTGAAAAATTCTCGATATTGATGCATCTGGGAATAAAAATGTTACTGACCATTGCGTTAAGGGCACAATTTGCCACAACTTTTGTAATAAAAGTTTTTCTGCACTATGCTTCCGATACCGTTCTTTTTCAACACTCTTCTAATTTTCACGTTTTTGAAAAATTCTCGATATTGATGCATCTGTGAATAAAAATGTTACAAACCATTGCGTTAAGGGCACAATTTGCTACAACTTTTGTAGTAAAAGTTTTTCTTTACTATGCTCCGGATACCGTTTTTTTTCAACACTTTTCTATTTTTCACATTTTTGAAAAATTCTCGATATTGATGCATCTGGGAATAAAAATGTTACAGACCATTGCGTTAAGGGCACAATTTGCTACAAATTTTGTAGTAAAAGTTTTTCTCTACTATGCTTCCGATACCGTTTTTTTTCAACACTCTTCTATTCTTCACATTTTTGAAAAATTCTCGATATTGATGCATCTGGGAGCAAAAATGTTACAGACCATTGCGTTAAGGGCACAATTTGCTACAACTTTTGTAGTAAAAGTTTTTCTCTACTATGCTTCCGATACCGTTTTTTTTCAACACTCTTCTATTCTTCACATTTTTGAAAAATTCTCGATATTGATGCATCTGGGAGCAAAAATGTTACAGACCATTGCGTTAAGGGCACAATTTGCCACAACTTTTGTAATAAAACTTTTTCTGTACTATGCTCCGGATACCGTTTTTTTTCAACACTCTTCTATTTTTCACATTTTTGAAAAATTCTCGATATTGATGCATCTGGGAATAAAAATGTTACAAACCATTGCGTTAAGGGCACAATTTGCCACAACTTTTGTAATAAAAGTTTTTCTGTACTATGCTTCCGATACCGTTCTTTTTCAACACTCTTCTAATTTTCACGTTTTTGAAAAATTCTCGATATTGATGCATCTGGAAATAAAAATGTTACTGACCATTGCGTTAAGGGCACAATTTGCTACAAATTTTGTAGTAAAAGTTTTTCTCTACTATGCTTCCGATACCGTTTTTTTTCAACACTCTTCTATTCTTCACATTTTTGAAAAATTCTCGATATTGATGCATCTGGGAGCAAAAATGTTACAGACCATTGCGTTAAGGGCACAATTTGCTACAACTTTTGTAGTAAAAGTTTTTCTTTACTATGCTCCGGATACCGTTTTTTTTCAACACTTTTCTATTTTTCACATTCTTGAAAAATTCTCGATATTGATGCATCTGGGAGCAAAAATGTTACAGACCATTGCGTTAAGGGCACAATTTGCTACAACTTTTGTAGTAAAAGTTTTTCTGTACTATGCTCCGGATACCGTTTTTTTTCAACACTCTTCTATTTTTCACATTTCTGAAAAATTCTCGATATTGATGCATCTGGGAATAAAAATGTTACAAACCATTGCGTTAAGGGCACAATTTGCCACAACTTTTGTAATAAAAGTTTTTCTGTACTATGCTTCCGATACCGTTCTTTTTCAACACTCTTCTAATTTTCACGTTTTTGAAAAATTCTCGATATTGATGCATCTGGGAATAAAAATGTTACAAACCATTGCGTTAAGGGCACAATTTGCCACAACTTTTGTAATAAAAGTTTTTCTGTACTATGCTTCCGATACCGTTTTTTTTCAACACTCTTCTATTCTTCACATTTTTGAAAAATTCTCGATATTGATGCATCTGGGAATAAAAATGTTACTGACCATTGCGTTAAGGGCACAATTTGCCACAACTTTTGTAATAAAAGTTTTTCTGCACTATGCTTCCGATACCGTTCTTTTTCAACACTCTTCTAATTTTCACGTTTTTGAAAAATTCTCGATATTGATGCATCTGTGAATAAAAATGTTACAAACCATTGCGTTAAGGGCACAATTTGCTACAACTTTTGTAGTAAAAGTTTTTCTTTACTATGCTCCGGATACCGTTTTTTTTCAACACTTTTCTATTTTTCACATTTTTGAAAAATTCTCGATATTGATGCATCTGGGAATAAAAATGTTACAGACCATTGCGTTAAGGGCACAATTTGCTACAAATTTTGTAGTAAAAGTTTTTCTCTACTATGCTTCCGATACCGTTTTTTTTCAACACTCTTCTATTCTTCACATTTTTGAAAAATTCTCGATATTGATGCATCTGGGAGCAAAAATGTTACAGACCATTGCGTTAAGGGCACAATTTGCTACAACTTTTGTAGTAAAAGTTTTTCTCTACTATGCTTCCGATACCGTTTTTTTTCAACACTCTTCTATTCTTCACATTTTTGAAAAATTCTCGATATTGATGCATCTGGGAGCAAAAATGTTACAGACCATTGCGTTAAGGGCACAATTTGCCACAACTTTTGTAATAAAACTTTTTCTGTACTATGCTCCGGATACCGTTTTTTTTCAACACTCTTCTATTTTTCACATTTTTGAAAAATTCTCGATATTGATGCATCTGGGAATAAAAATGTTACAAACCATTGCGTTAAGGGCACAATTTGCCACAACTTTTGTAATAAAAGTTTTTCTGTACTATGCTTCCGATACCGTTCTTTTTCAACACTCTTCTAATTTTCACGTTTTTGAAAAATTCTCGATATTGATGCATCTGGGAATAAAAATGTTACTGACCATTGCGTTAAGGGCACAATTTGCTACAAATTTTGTAGTAAAAGTTTTTCTCTACTATGCTTCCGATACCGTTTTTTTCAACACTCTTCTATTCTTCACATTTTTGAAAAATTCTCGATATTGATGCATCTGGGAGCAAAAATGTTACAGACCATTGCGTTAAGGGCACAATTTGCTACAACTTTTGTAGTAAAAGTTTTTCTTTACTATGCTCCGGATACCGTTTTTTTTCAACACTTTTCTATTTTTCACATTCTTGAAAAATTCTCGATATTGATGCATCTGGGAGCAAAAATGTTACAGACCATTGCGTTAAGGGCACAATTTGCTACAACTTTTGTAGTAAAAGTTTTTCTGTACTATGCTCCGGATACCGTTTTTTTTCAACACTCTTCTATTTTTCACATTTTTGAAAAATTCTCGATATTGATGCATCTGGGAATAAAAATGTTACAAACCATTGCGTTAAGGGCACAATTTGCCACAACTTTTGTAATAAAAGTTTTTCTGTACTATGCTTCCGATACCGTTCTTTTTCAACACTCTTCTAATTTTCACGTTTTTGAAAAATTCTCGATATTGATGCATCTGGGAATAAAAATGTTACAAACCATTGCGTTAAGGGCACAATTTGCCACAACTTTTGTAATAAAAGTTTTTCTGTACTATGCTTCCGATACCGTTTTTTTTCAACACTCTTCTATTCTTCACATTTTTGAAAAATTCTCGATATTGATGCATCTGGGAGCAAAAATGTTACAGACCATTGCGTTAAGGGCACAATTTGCCACAACTTTTGTAATAAAACTTTTTCTGTACTATGCTCCGGATACCGTTTTTTTTCAACACTCTTCTATTTTTCACATTTTTGAAAAATTCTCGATATTGATGCATCTGGGAATAAAAATGTTACAAACCATTGCGTTAAGGGCACAATTTGCCACAACTTTTGTAATAAAAGTTTTTCTGTACTATGCTTCCGATACCGTTCTTTTTCAACACTCTTCTAATTTTCACGTTTTTGAAAAATTCTCGATATTGATGCATCTGGGAATAAAAATGTTACTGACCATTGCGTTAAGGGCACAATTTGCTACAAATTTTGTAGTAAAAGTTTTTCTCTACTATGCTTCCGATACCGTTTTTTTTCAACACTCTTCTATTCTTCACATTTTTGAAAAATTCTCGATATTGATGCATCTGGGAGCAAAAATGTTACAGACCATTGCGTTAAGGGCACAATTTGCTACAACTTTTGTAGTAAAAGTTTTTCTTTACTATGCTCCGGATACCGTTTTTTTTCAACACTTTTCTATTTTTCACATTCTTGAAAAATTCTCGATATTGATGCATCTGGGAGCAAAAATGTTACAGACCATTGCGTTAAGGGCACAATTTGCTACAACTTTTGTAGTAAAAGTTTTTCTGTACTATGCTCCGGATACCGTTTTTTTCAACACTCTTCTATTTTTCACATTTTTGAAAAATTCTCGATATTGATGCATCTGGGAGCAAAAATGTTACAGACCATTGCGTTAAGGGCACAATTTGCTACAATTTTTGTAGTAAAAGTTTTTCTTTACTATGCTCCGGATACAGTTTTTTTTTCAACACTTTTCTATTTTTCACATTTTTGAAAAATTCTCGATATTGATGCATCTGGGAATAAAAATGTTACAGACCATTGCGTTAAGGGCACAATTTGCTACAACTTTTGTAGTAAAAGTTTTTCTCTACTATGCTTCCGATACCGTTTTTTTTCAACACTCTTCTATTCTTCACATTTTTGAAAAATTCTCGATATTGATGCATCTGGGAGCAAAAATGTTACAGACCATTGCGTTAAGGGCACAATTTGCCACAACTTTTGTAATAAAACTTTTTCTGTACTATGCTCCGGATACCGTTTTTTTTCAACACTCTTCTATTTTTCACATTTTTGAAAAATTCTCGATATTGATGCATCTGGGAATAAAAATGTTACAAACCATTGCGTTAAGGGCACAATTTGCTACAACTTTTGTAGTAAAAGTTTTTCTCTACTATGCTTCCGATACCGTTTTTTTCAACACTCTTCTATTCTTCACATTTTTGAAAAATTCTCGATATTGATGCATCTGGGAGCAAAAATGTTACAGACCATTGCGTTAAGGGTACAATTTGCTACAACTTTTGTAGTAAAAGTTTTTCTTTACTATGCTCCGGATACCGTTTTTTTCAACACTTTTCTATTTTTCACATTCTTGAAAAATTCTCGATATTGATGCATCTGGGAGCAAAAATGTTACAGACCATTGCGTTAAGGGCACAATTTGCTACAACTTTTGTAGTAAAAGTTTTTCTGTACTATGCTCCGGATACCGTTTTTTTTCAACACTCTTCTATTTTTCACATTTTTGAAAAATTCTCGATATTGATGCATCTGGGAATAAAAATGTTACAAACCATTGCGTTAAGGGCACAATTTGCCACAACTTTTGTAATAAAAGTTTTTCTGTACTATGCTTCCGATACCGTTCTTTTTCAACACTCTTCTAATTTTCACGTTTTTGAAAAATTCTCGATATTGATGCATCTGGGAATAAAAATGTTACAAACCATTGCGTTAAGGGCACAATTTGCCACAACTTTTGTAATAAAAGTTTTTCTGTACTATGCTTCCGATACCGTTTTTTTTCAACACTCTTCTATTCTTCACATTTTTGAAAAATTCTCGATATTGATGCATCTGGGAGCAAAAATGTTACAGACCATTGCGTTAAGGGCACAATTTGCCACAACTTTTGTAATAAAACTTTTTCTGTACTATGCTCCGGATACCGTTTTTTTTCAACACTCTTCTATTTTTCACATTTTTGAAAAATTCTCGATATTGATGCATCTGGGAATAAAAATGTTACAAACCATTGCGTTAAGGGCACAATTTGCCACAACTTTTGTAATAAAAGTTTTTCTGTACTATGCTTCCGATACCGTTCTTTTTCAACACTCTTCTAATTTTCACGTTTTTGAAAAATTCTCGATATTGATGCATCTGGGAATAAAAATGTTACTGACCATTGCGTTAAGGGCACAATTTGCTACAAATTTTGTAGTAAAAGTTTTTCTCTACTATGCTTCCGATACCGTTTTTTTTCAACACTCTTCTATTCTTCACATTTTTGAAAAATTCTCGATATTGATGCATCTGGGAGCAAAAATGTTACAGACCATTGCGTTAAGGGCACAATTTGCTACAACTTTTGTAGTAAAAGTTTTTCTTTACTATGCTCCGGATACCGTTTTTTTTCAACACTTTTCTATTTTTCACATTCTTGAAAAATTCTCGATATTGATGCATCTGGGAGCAAAAATGTTACAGACCATTGCGTTAAGGGCACAATTTGCTACAACTTTTGTAGTAAAAGTTTTTCTGTACTATGCTCCGGATACCGTTTTTTTCAACACTCTTCTATTTTTCACATTTTTGAAAAATTCTCGATATTGATGCATCTGGGAGCAAAAATGTTACAGACCATTGCGTTAAGGGCACAATTTGCTACAATTTTTGTAGTAAAAGTTTTTCTTTACTATGCTCCGGATACAGTTTTTTTTTCAACACTTTTCTATTTTTCACATTTTTGAAAAATTCTCGATATTGATGCATCTGGGAATAAAAATGTTACAGACCATTGCGTTAAGGGCACAATTTGCTACAACTTTTGTAGTAAAAGTTTTTCTCTACTATGCTTCCGATACCGTTTTTTTTCAACACTCTTCTATTCTTCACATTTTTGAAAAATTCTCGATATTGATGCATCTGGGAGCAAAAATGTTACAGACCATTGCGTTAAGGGTACAATTTGCTACAACTTTTGTAGTAAAAGTTTTTCTTTACTATGCTCCGGATACCGTTTTTTTCAACACTTTTCTATTTTTCACATTCTTGAAAAATTCTCGATATTGATGCATCTGGGAGCAAAAATGTTACAGACCATTGCGTTAAGGGCACAATTTGCTACAACTTTTGTAGTAAAAGTTTTTCTTTACTATGCTCCGGATACCGTTTTTTTTCAACACTTTTCTATTTTTCACATTTTTGAAAAATTCTCGATATTGATGCATCTGGGAGCAAAAATGTTACAGAGCATTGCGTTAAGGGCACAATTTGCTACAACTTTTGTAGTAAAAGTTTTTCTCTACTATGCTTCCGATACCGTTTTTTTTCAACACTCTTCTATTCTTCACATTTTTGAAAAATTCTCGATATTGATGCATCTGGGAGCAAAAATGTTACAGACCATTGCGTTAAGGGTACAATTTGCTACAACTTTTGTAGTAAAAGTTTTTCTTTACTATGCTCCGGATACCGTTTTTTTCAACACTTTTCTATTTTTCACATTCTTGAAAAATTCTCGATATTGATGCATCTGGGAGCAAAAATGTTACAGACCATTGCGTTAAGGGCACAATTTGCTACAACTTTTGTAGTAAAAGTTTTTCTTTACTATGCTCCGGATACCGTTTTTTTTCAACACTTTTCTATTTTTCACATTTTTGAAAAATTCTCGATATTGATGCATCTGGGAGCAAAAATGTTACAGAGCATTGCGTTAAGGGCACAATTTGCTACAACTTTTGTAGTAAAAGTTTTTCTCTACTATGCTTCCGATACCGTTTTTTTTCAACACTCTTCTATTCTTCACATTTTTGAAAAATTCTCGATATTGATGCATCTGGGAGCAAAAATGTTACAGACCATTGCGTTAAGGGCACAATTTGCCACAACTTTTGTAATAAAACTTTTTCTGTACTATGCTCCGGATACCGTTCTTTTTCAACACTCTTCTATTTTTCACATTTTTGAAAAATTCTCGATATTGATGCATCTGGGAATAAAAATGTTACAAACCATTGCGTTAAGGGCACAATTTGCTACAACTTTTGTAGTAAAAGTTTTTCTCTACTATGCTTCCGATACCGTTTTTTTCAACACTCTTCTATTCTTCACATTTTTGAAAAATTCTCGATATTGATGCATCTGGGAGCAAAAATGTTACAGACCATTGCGTTAAGGGCACAATTTGCTACAATTTTTGTAGTAAAAGTTTTTCTTTACTATGCTCCGGATACAGTTTTTTTTTCAACACTTTTCTATTTTTCACATTTTTGAAAAATTCTCGATATTGATGCATCTGGGAATAAAAATGTTACAGACCATTGCGTTAAGGGCACAATTTGCTACAACTTTTGTAGTAAAAGTTTTTCTCTACTATGCTTCCGATACCGTTTTTTTTCAACACTCTTCTATTCTTCACATTTTTGAAAAATTCTCGATATTGATGCATCTGGGAATAAAAATGTTACAAACCATTGCGTTAAGGGCACAATTTGCCACAACTTTTGTAATAAAAGTTTTTCTGTACTATGCTTCCGATACCGTTTTTTTTCAACACTCTTCTATTCTTCACATTTTTGAAAAATTCTCGATATTGATGCATCTGGGAGCAAAAATGTTACAGACCATTGCGTTAAGGGCACAATTTGCCACAACTTTTGTAATAAAACTTTTTCTGTACTATGCTCCGGATACCGTTTTTTTTCAACACTCTTCTATTTTTCACATTTTTGAAAAATTCTCGATATTGATGCATCTGGGAATAAAAATGTTACAAACCATTGCGTTAAGGGCACAATTTGCCACAACTTTTGTAATAAAAGTTTTTCTGTACTATGCTTCCGATACCGTTCTTTTTCAACACTCTTCTAATTTTCACGTTTTTGAAAAATTCTCGATATTGATGCATCTGGGAATAAAAATGTTACTGACCATTGCGTTAAGGGCACAATTTGCTACAAATTTTGTAGTAAAAGTTTTTCTCTACTATGCTTCCGATACCGTTTTTTTTCAACACTCTTCTATTCTTCACATTTTTGAAAAATTCTCGATATTGATGCATCTGGGAGCAAAAATGTTACAGACCATTGCGTTAAGGGCACAATTTGCTACAACTTTTGTAGTAAAAGTTTTTCTTTACTATGCTCCGGATACCGTTTTTTTTCAACACTTTTCTATTTTTCACATTCTTGAAAAATTCTCGATATTGATGCATCTGGGAGCAAAAATGTTACAGACCATTGCGTTAAGGGCACAATTTGCTACAACTTTTGTAGTAAAAGTTTTTCTGTACTATGCTCCGGATACCGTTTTTTTCAACACTCTTCTATTTTTCACATTTTTGAAAAATTCTCGATATTGATGCATCTGGGAGCAAAAATGTTACAGACCATTGCGTTAAGGGCACAATTTGCTACAATTTTTGTAGTAAAAGTTTTTCTTTACTATGCTCCGGATACAGTTTTTTTTTCAACACTTTTCTATTTTTCACATTTTTGAAAAATTCTCGATATTGATGCATCTGGGAATAAAAATGTTACAGACCATTGCGTTAAGGGCACAATTTGCTACAACTTTTGTAGTAAAAGTTTTTCTCTACTATGCTTCCGATACCGTTTTTTTTCAACACTCTTCTATTCTTCACATTTTTGAAAAATTCTCGATATTGATGCATC
The DNA here is from genome assembly GCF_036711975.1 of Onthophagus taurus. Taxonomy (NCBI): domain Eukaryota; kingdom Metazoa; phylum Arthropoda; class Insecta; order Coleoptera; family Scarabaeidae; genus Onthophagus; species Onthophagus taurus. The sequence goes on along the minus strand of NC_091973.1, from coordinate 20,031,103 downwards.
TGGGAGCAAAAATGTTACAGACCATTGCGTTAAGGGCACAATTTGCCACAACTTTTGTAATAAAACTTTTTCTGTACTATGCTCCGGATACCGTTTTTTTTCAACACTCTTCTATTTTTCACATTTTTGAAAAATTCTCGATATTGATGCATCTGGGAATAAAAATGTTACAAACCATTGCGTTAAGGGCACAATTTGCTACAACTTTTGTAGTAAAAGTTTTTCTCTACTATGCTTCCGATACCGTTTTTTTCAACACTCTTCTATTCTTCACATTTTTGAAAAATTCTCGATATTGATGCATCTGGGAGCAAAAATGTTACAGACCATTGCGTTAAGGGTACAATTTGCTACAACTTTTGTAGTAAAAGTTTTTCTTTACTATGCTCCGGATACCGTTTTTTTCAACACTTTTCTATTTTTCACATTCTTGAAAAATTCTCGATATTGATGCATCTGGGAGCAAAAATGTTACAGACCATTGCGTTAAGGGCACAATTTGCTACAACTTTTGTAGTAAAAGTTTTTCTTTACTATGCTCCGGATACCGTTTTTTTTCAACACTTTTCTATTTTTCACATTTTTGAAAAATTCTCGATATTGATGCATCTGGGAGCAAAAATGTTACAGAGCATTGCGTTAAGGGCACAATTTGCTACAACTTTTGTAGTAAAAGTTTTTCTCTACTATGCTTCCGATACCGTTTTTTTTCAACACTCTTCTATTCTTCACATTTTTGAAAAATTCTCGATATTGATGCATCTGGGAGCAAAAATGTTACAGACCATTGCGTTAAGGGTACAATTTGCTACAACTTTTGTAGTAAAAGTTTTTCTTTACTATGCTCCGGATACCGTTTTTTTCAACACTTTTCTATTTTTCACATTCTTGAAAAATTCTCGATATTGATGCATCTGGGAGCAAAAATGTTACAGACCATTGCGTTAAGGGCACAATTTGCTACAACTTTTGTAGTAAAAGTTTTTCTTTACTATGCTCCGGATACCGTTTTTTTTCAACACTTTTCTATTTTTCACATTTTTGAAAAATTCTCGATATTGATGCATCTGGGAGCAAAAATGTTACAGAGCATTGCGTTAAGGGCACAATTTGCTACAACTTTTGTAGTAAAAGTTTTTCTCTACTATGCTTCCGATACCGTTTTTTTTCAACACTCTTCTATTCTTCACATTTTTGAAAAATTCTCGATATTGATGCATCTGGGAGCAAAAATGTTACAGACCATTGCGTTAAGGGCACAATTTGCCACAACTTTTGTAATAAAACTTTTTCTGTACTATGCTCCGGATACCGTTCTTTTTCAACACTCTTCTATTTTTCACATTTTTGAAAAATTCTCGATATTGATGCATCTGGGAATAAAAATGTTACAAACCATTGCGTTAAGGGCACAATTTGCTACAACTTTTGTAGTAAAAGTTTTTCTCTACTATGCTTCCGATACCGTTTTTTTCAACACTCTTCTATTCTTCACATTTTTGAAAAATTCTCGATATTGATGCATCTGGGAGCAAAAATGTTACAGACCATTGCGTTAAGGGCACAATTTGCTACAACTTTTGTAGTAAAAGTTTTTCTTTACTATGCTCCGGATACCGTTTTTTTCAACACTTTTCTATTTTTCACATTCTTGAAAAATTCTCGATATTGATGCATCTGGGAGCAAAAATGTTACAGACCATTGCGTTAAGGGCACAATTTGCTACAAATTTTGTAGTAAAAGTTTTTCTCTACTATGCTTCCGATACCGTTTTTTTTCAACACTCTTCTATTCTTCACATTTTTGAAAAATTCTCGATATTGATGCATCTGGGAATAAAAATGTTACTGACCATTGCGTTAAGGGCACAATTTGCCACAACTTTTGTAATAAAAGTTTTTCTGCACTATGCTTCCGATACCGTTCTTTTTCAACACTCTTCCAATTTTCACGTTTTTGAAAAATTCTCGATATTGATGCATCTGTGAATAAAAATGTTACAAACCATTGCGTTAAGGGCACAATTTGCTACAACTTTTGTAGTAAAAGTTTTTCTTTACTATGCTCCGGATACCGTTTTTTTTCAACACTTTTCTATTTTTCACATTTTTGAAAAATTCTCGATATTGATGCATCTGGGAATAAAAATGTTACAGACCATTGCGTTAAGGGCACAATTTGCTACAAATTTTGTAGTAAAAGTTTTTCTCTACTATGCTTCCGATACCGTTTTTTTTCAACACTCTTCTATTCTTCACATTTTTGAAAAATTCTCGATATTGATGCATCTGGGAGCAAAAATGTTACAGACCATTGCGTTAAGGGCACAATTTGCTACAACTTTTGTAGTAAAAGTTTTTCTCTACTATGCTTCCGATACCGTTTTTTTTCAACACTCTTCTATTCTTCACATTTTTGAAAAATTCTCGATATTGATGCATCTGGGAGCAAAAATGTTACAGACCATTGCGTTAAGGGCACAATTTGCCACAACTTTTGTAATAAAACTTTTTCTGTACTATGCTCCGGATACCGTTTTTTTTCAACACTCTTCTATTTTTCACATTTTTGAAAAATTCTCGATATTGATGCATCTGGGAATAAAAATGTTACAAACCATTGCGTTAAGGGCACAATTTGCCACAACTTTTGTAATAAAAGTTTTTCTGTACTATGCTTCCGATACCGTTCTTTTTCAACACTCTTCTAATTTTCACGTTTTTGAAAAATTCTCGATATTGATGCATCTGGGAATAAAAATGTTACTGACCATTGCGTTAAGGGCACAATTTGCCACAACTTTTGTAATAAAAGTTTTTCTGTACTATGCTTCCGATACCGTTTTTTTTCAACACTCTTCTATTCTTCACATTTTTGAAAAATTCTCGATATTGATGCATCTGGGAGCAAAAATGTTACAGACCATTGCGTTAAGGGCACAATTTGCCACAACTTTTGTAATAAAACTTTTTCTGTACTATGCTCCGGATACCGTTTTTTTTCAACACTCTTCTATTTTTCACATTTTTGAAAAATTCTCGATATTGATGCATCTGGGAATAAAAATGTTACAAACCATTGCGTTAAGGGCACAATTTGCCACAACTTTTGTAATAAAAGTTTTTCTGTACTATGCTTCCGATACCGTTCTTTTTCAACACTCTTCTAATTTTCACGTTTTTGAAAAATTCTCGATATTGATGCATCTGGGAATAAAAATGTTACTGACCATTGCGTTAAGGGCACAATTTGCTACAAATTTTGTAGTAAAAGTTTTTCTCTACTATGCTTCCGATACCGTTTTTTTTCAACACTCTTCTATTCTTCACATTTTTGAAAAATTCTCGATATTGATGCATCTGGGAGCAAAAATGTTACAGACCATTGCGTTAAGGGCACAATTTGCTACAACTTTTGTAGTAAAAGTTTTTCTTTACTATGCTCCGGATACCGTTTTTTTTCAACACTTTTCTATTTTTCACATTCTTGAAAAATTCTCGATATTGATGCATCTGGGAGCAAAAATGTTACAGACCATTGCGTTAAGGGCACAATTTGCTACAACTTTTGTAGTAAAAGTTTTTCTGTACTATGCTCCGGATACCGTTTTTTTCAACACTCTTCTATTTTTCACATTTTTGAAAAATTCTCGATATTGATGCATCTGGGAGCAAAAATGTTACAGACCATTGCGTTAAGGGCACAATTTGCTACAATTTTTGTAGTAAAAGTTTTTCCTTACTATGCTCCGGATACCGTTTTTTTTTCAACACTTTTCTATTTTTCACATTTTTGAAAAATTCTCGATATTGATGCATCTGGGAATAAAAATGTTACAGACCATTGCGTTAAGGGCACAATTTGCTACAACTTTTGTAGTAAAAGTTTTTCTCTACTATGCTTCCGATACCGTTTTTTTTCAACACTCTTCTATTCTTCACATTTTTGAAAAATTCTCGATATTGATGCATCTGGGAGCAAAAATGTTACAGACCATTGCGTTAAGGGCACAATTTGCCACAACTTTTGTAATAAAACTTTTTCTGTACTATGCTCCGGATACCGTTTTTTTTCAACACTCTTCTATTTTTCACATTTTTGAAAAATTCTCGATATTGATGCATCTGGGAATAAAAATGTTACAAACCATTGCGTTAAGGGCACAATTTGCTACAACTTTTGTAGTAAAAGTTTTTCTCTACTATGCTTCCGATACCGTTTTTTTCAACACTCTTCTATTCTTCACATTTTTGAAAAATTCTCGATATTGATGCATCTGGGAGCAAAAATGTTACAGACCATTGCGTTAAGGGTACAATTTGCTACAACTTTTGTAGTAAAAGTTTTTCTTTACTATGCTCCGGATACCGTTTTTTTCAACACTTTTCTATTTTTCACATTCTTGAAAAATTCTCGATATTGATGCATCTGGGAGCAAAAATGTTACAGACCATTGCGTTAAGGGCACAATTTGCTACAACTTTTGTAGTAAAAGTTTTTCTTTACTATGCTCCGGATACCGTTTTTTTTCAACACTTTTCTATTTTTCACATTTTTGAAAAATTCTCGATATTGATGCATCTGGGAGCAAAAATGTTACAGAGCATTGCGTTAAGGGCACAATTTGCTACAACTTTTGTAGTAAAAGTTTTTCTCTACTATGCTTCCGATACCGTTTTTTTTCAACACTCTTCTATTCTTCACATTTTTGAAAAATTCTCGATATTGATGCATCTGGGAGCAAAAATGTTACAGACCATTGCGTTAAGGGCACAATTTGCCACAACTTTTGTAATAAAACTTTTTCTGTACTATGCTCCGGATACCGTTTTTTTTCAACACTCTTCTATTTTTCACATTTTTGAAAAATTCTCGATATTGATGCATCTGGGAATAAAAATGTTACAAACCATTGCGTTAAGGGCACAATTTGCCACAACTTTTGTAATAAAAGTTTTTCTGTACTATGCTTCCGATACCGTTCTTTTTCAACACTCTTCTAATTTTCACATTTTTGAAAAATTCTCGATATTGATGCATCTGGGAATAAAAATGTTACAAACCATTGCGTTAAGGGCACAATTTGCTACAACTTTTGTAGTAAAAGTTTTTCTCTACTATGCTTCCGATACCGTTTTTTTCAACACTCTTCTATTCTTCACATTTTTGAAAAATTCTCGATATTGATGCATCTGGGAGCAAAAATGTTACAGACCATTGCGTTAAGGGCACAATTTGCCACAACTTTTGTAATAAAACTTTTTCTGTACTATGCTCCGGATACCGTTTTTTTTCAACACTCTTCTATTTTTCACATTTTTGAAAAATTCTCGATATTGATGCATCTGGGAATAAAAATGTTACAAACCATTGCGTTAAGGGCACAATTTGCTACAACTTTTGTAGTAAAAGTTTTTCTCTACTATGCTTCCGATACCGTTTTTTTCAACACTCTTCTATTCTTCACATTTTTGAAAAATTCTCGATATTGATGCATCTGGGAGCAAAAATGTTAGAGACCATTGCGTTAAGGGTACAATTTGCTACAACTTTTGTAGTAAAAGTTTTTCTTTACTATGCTCCGGATACCGTTTTTTTCAACACTTTTCTATTTTTCACATTCTTGAAAAATTCTCGATATTGATGCATCTGGGAGCAAAAATGTTACAGACCATTGCGTTAAGGGCACAATTTGCTACAAATTTTGTAGTAAAAGTTTTTCTCTACTATGCTTCCGATACCGTTTTTTTTCAACACTCTTCTATTCTTCACATTTTTGAAAAATTCTCGATATTGATGCATCTGGGAATAAAAATGTTACTGACCATTGCGTTAAGGGCACAATTTGCCACAACTTTTGTAATAAAAGTTTTTCTGCACTATGCTTCCGATACCGTTCTTTTTCAACACTCTTCTAATTTTCACGTTTTTGAAAAATTCTCGATATTGATGCATCTGTGAATAAAAATGTTACAAACCATTGCGTTAAGGGCACAATTTGCTACAACTTTTGTAGTAAAAGTTTTTCTTTACTATGCTCCGTATACCGTTTTTTTTCAACACTTTTCTATTTTTCACATTTTTGAAAAATTCTCGATATTGATGCATCTGGGAATAAAAATGTTACACACCATTGCGTTAAGGGCACAATTTGCTACAAATTTTGTAGTAAAAGTTTTTCTCTACTATGCTTCCGATACCGTTTTTTTTCAACACTCTTCTATTCTTCACATTTTTGAAAAATTCTCGATATTGATGCATCTGGGAGCAAAAATGTTACAGACCATTGCGTTAAGGGCACAATTTGCCACAACTTTTGTAATAAAACTTTTTCTGTACTATGCTCCGGATACCGTTTTTTTTCAACACTCTTCTATTTTTCACGTTTTTGAAAAATTCTCGATATTGATGCATCTGGGAATAAAAATGTTACAAACCATTGCGTTAAGGGCACAATTTGCTACAACTTTTGTAGTAAAAGTTTTTCTTTACTATGCTCCGGATACCGTTTTTTCAACACTTTTCTATTTTTCACATTCTTGAAAAATTCTCGATATTGATGCATCTGGGAGCAAAAATGTTACAGACCATTGCGTTAAGGGCACAATTTGCCACAACTTTTGTAATAAAACTTTTTCTGTACTATGCTCCGGATACCGTTTTTCTTCAACACTCTTCTATTTTTCACATTTTTGAAAAATTCTCGATATTGATGCATCTGGGAATAAAAATGTTACAAACCATTGCGTTAAGGGCACAATTTGCCACAACTTTTGTAATAAAAGTTTTTCTCTACTATGCTTCCGATACCGTTTTTTTCAACACTCTTCTATTCTTCACATTTTTGAAAAATTCTCGATATTGATGCATCTGGGAGCAAAAATGTTACAGACCATTGCGTTAAGGGCACAATTTGCTACAACTTTTGTAGTAAAAGTTTTTCTTTACTATGCTCCGGATACCGTTTTTTTTCAACACTTTTCTATTTTTCACATTTTTGAAAAATTCTCGATATTGATGCATCTGGGAGCAAAAATGTTACAGAGCATTGCGTTAAGGGCACAATTTGCTACAACTTTTGTAGTAAAAGTTTTTCTCTACTATGCTTCCGATACCGTTTTTTTTCAACACTCTTCTATTCTTCACATTTTTGAAAAATTCTCGATATTGATGCATCTGGGAGCAAAAATGTTACAGACCATTGCGTTAAGGGCACAATTTGCCACAACTTTTGTAATAAAACTTTTTCTGTACTATGCTCCGGATACCGTTTTTTTTCAACACTCTTCTATTTTTCACATTTTTGAAAAATTCTCGATATTGATGCATCTGGGAATAAAAATGTTACAAACCATTGCGTTAAGGGCACAATTTGCCACAACTTTTGTAATAAAAGTTTTTCTGTACTATGCTTCCGATACCGTTCTTTTTCAACACTCTTCTAATTTTCACATTTTTGAAAAATTCTCGATATTGATGCATCTGGGAATAAAAATGTTACAAACCATTGCGTTAAGGGCACAATTTGCTACAACTTTTGTAGTAAAAGTTTTTCTCTACTATGCTTCCGATACCGTTTTTTTCAACACTCTTCTATTCTTCACATTTTTGAAAAATTCTCGATATTGATGCATCTGGGAGCAAAAATGTTACAGACCATTGCGTTAAGGGCACAATTTGCCACAACTTTTGTAATAAAACTTTTTCTGTACTATGCTCCGGATACCGTTTTTTTTCAACACTCTTCTATTTTTCACATTTTTGAAAAATTCTCGATATTGATGCATCTGGGAATAAAAATGTTACAAACCATTGCGTTAAGGGCACAATTTGCTACAACTTTTGTAGTAAAAGTTTTTCTCTACTATGCTTCCGATACCGTTTTTTTCAACACTCTTCTATTCTTCACATTTTTGAAAAATTCTCGATATTGATGCATCTGGGAGCAAAAATGTTAGAGACCATTGCGTTAAGGGCACAATTTGCTACAACTTTTGTAGTAAAAGTTTTTCTTTACTATGCTCCGTATACCGTTTTTTTTCAACACTTTTCTATTTTTCACATTTTTGAAAAATTCTCGATATTGATGCATCTGGGAATAAAAATGTTACACACCATTGCGTTAAGGGCACAATTTGCTACAAATTTTGTAGTAAAAGTTTTTCTCTACTATGCTTCCGATACCGTTTTTTTTCAACACTCTTCTATTCTTCACATTTTTGAAAAATTCTCGATATTGATGCATCTGGGAGCAAAAATGTTACAGACCATTGCGTTAAGGGCACAATTTGCCACAACTTTTGTAATAAAACTTTTTCTGTACTATGCTCCGGATACCGTTTTTTTTCAACACTCTTCTATTTTTCACGTTTTTGAAAAATTCTCGATATTGATGCATCTGGGAATAAAAATGTTACAAACCATTGCGTTAAGGGCACAATTTGCTACAACTTTTGTAGTAAAAGTTTTTCTTTACTATGCTCCGGATACCGTTTTTTCAACACTTTTCTATTTTTCACATTCTTGAAAAATTCTCGATATTGATGCATCTGGGAGCAAAAATGTTACAGACCATTGCGTTAAGGGCACAATTTGCCACAACTTTTGTAATAAAACTTTTTCTGTACTATGCTCCGGATACCGTTTTTCTTCAACACTCTTCTATTTTTCACATTTTTGAAAAATTCTCGATATTGATGCATCTGGGAATAAAAATGTTACAAACCATTGCGTTAAGGGCACAATTTGCCACAACTTTTGTAATAAAAGTTTTTCTCTACTATGCTTCCGATACCGTTTTTTTCAACACTCTTCTATTCTTCACATTTTTGAAAAATTCTCGATATTGATGCATCTGGGAGCAAAAATGTTACAGACCATTGCGTTAAGGGCACAATTTGCTACAACTTTTGTAGTAAAAGTTTTTCTTTACTATGCTCCGGATACCGTTTTTTTTCAACACTTTTCTATTTTTCACATTTTTGAAAAATTCTCGATATTGATGCATCTGGGAATAAAAATGTTACAGACCATTGCGTTAAGGGCACAATTTGCTACAAATTTTGTAGTAAAAGTTTTTCTCTACTATGCTTCCGATACCGTTTTTTTTCAACACTCTTCTATTCTTCACATTTTTGAAAAATTCTCGATGTTGATGCATCTGGGAGCAAAAATGTTACAGACCATTGCGTTAAGGGCACAATTTGCTACAAATTTTGTAGTAAAAGTTTTTCTCTACTATGCTTCCGATACCGTTTTTTTTCAACACTCTTCTATTCTTCACATTTTTGAAAAATTCTCGATATTGATGCATCTGGGAGCAAAAATGTTACAGACCATTGCGTTAAGGGCACAATTTGCCACAACTTTTGTAATAAAACTTTTTCTGTACTATGCTCCGGATACCGTTTTTTTTCAACACTCTTCTATTTTTCACATTTTTGAAAAATTCTCGATATTGATGCATCTGGGAATAAAAATGTTACAAACCATTGCGTTAAGGGCACAATTTGCCACAACTTTTGTAATAAAAGTTTTTCTGTACTATGCTTTCGATACCGTTCTTTTTCAACACTCTTCTAATTTTCACGTTTTTGAAAAATTCTCGATATTGATGCATCTGGGAATAAAAATGTTACAAACCATTGTGTTAAGGGCACAATTTGCTACAACTTTTGTAGTAAAAGTTTTTCTCTACTATGCTTCCGATACCGTTTTTTTCAACACTCTTCTATTCTTCACATTTTTGAAAAATTCTCGATATTGATGCATCTGGGAGCAAAAATGTTACAGACCATTGCGTTAAGGGCACAATTTGCTACAACTTTTGTAGTAAAAGTTTTTCTTTACTATGCTCCGGATACCGTTTTTTTTTCAACACTTTTCTATTTTTCACATTTTTGAAAAATTCTCGATATTGATGCATCTGGGAGCAAAAATGTTACAGACCATTGCGTTAAGGGCACAATTTGCTACAACTTTTGTAGTAAAAGTTTTTCTCTACTATGCTTCCGATACCGTTTTTTTTCAACACTCTTCTATTCTTCACATTTTTGAAAAATTCTCGATATTGATGCATCTGGGAGCAAAAATGTTACAGACCATTGCGTTAAGGGCACAATTTGCCACAACTTTTGTAATAAAACTTTTTCTGTACTATGCTCCGGATACCGTTTTTTTTCAACACTCTTCTATTTTTCACATTTTTGAAAAATTCTCGATATTGATGCATCTAGAAATAAAAATGTTACAAACCATTGCGTTAAGGGCACAATTTGCCACAACTTTTGTAATAAAAGTTTTTCTGTACTATGCTTCCGATACCGTTCTTTTTCAACACTCTTCTAATTTTCACGTTTTTGAAAAATTCTCGATATTGATGCATCTGGGAATAAAAATGTTACAAACCATTGCGTTAAGGGCACAATTTGCTACAACTTTTGTAGTAAAAGTTTTTCTTTACTATGCTCCGGATACCGTTTTTTCAACACTTTTCTATTTTTCACATTCTTGAAAAATTCTCGATATTGATGCATCTGGGAGCAAAAATGTTACAGACCATTGCGTTAAGGGCACAATTTGCCACAACTTTTGTAATAAAACTTTTTCTGTACTATGCTCCGGATACCGTTTTTCTTCAACACTCTTCTATTTTTCACATTTTTGAAAAATTCTCGATATTGATGCATCTGGGAATAAAAATGTTACAAACCATTGCGTTAAGGGCACAATTTGCCACAACTTTTGTAATAAAAGTTTTTCTGTACTATGCTTCCGATACCGTTCTTTTTCAACACTCTTCTAATTTTCACGTTTTTGAAAAATTCTCGATATTGATGCATCTGGGAATAAAAATGTTACAAACCATTGCGTTAAGGGCACAATTTGCTACAACTTTTGTAGTAAAAGTTTTTCTTTACTATGCTCCGGATACCGTTTTTTTCAACACTTTTCTATTTTTCACATTCTTGAAAAATTCTCGATATTGATGCATCTGGGAGCAAAAATGTTACAGACCATTGCGTTAAGGGCACAATTTGCTACAAATTTTGTAGTAAAAGTTTTTCTCTACTATGCTTCCGATACCGTTTTTTTTCAACACTCTTCTATTCTTCACATTTTTGAAAAATTCTCGATATTGATGCATCTGGGAATAAAAATGTTACTGACCATTGCGTTAAGGGCACAATTTGCCACAACTTTTGTAATAAAAGTTTTTCTGCACTATGCTTCCGATACCGTTCTTTTTCAACACTCTTCTAATTTTCACGTTTTTGAAAAATTCTCGATATTGATGCATCTGTGAATAAAAATGTTACAAACCATTGCGTTAAGGGCACAATTTGCTACAACTTTTGTAGTAAAAGTTTTTCTTTACTATGCTCCGGATACCGTTTTTTTTCAACACTTTTCTATTTTTCACATTTTTGAAAAATTCTCGATATTGATGCATCTGGGAATAAAAATGTTACAGACCATTGCGTTAAGGGCACAATTTGCTACAAATTTTGTAGTAAAAGTTTTTCTCTACTATGCTTCCGATACCGTTTTTTTTCAACACTCTTCTATTCTTCACATTTTTGAAAAATTCTCGATATTGATGCATCTGGGAGCAAAAATGTTAGAGACCATTGCGTTAAGGGCACAATTTGCTACAACTTTTGTAGTAAAAGTTTTTCTCTACTATGCTTCCGATACCGTTTTTTTTCAACACTCTTCTATTCTTCACATTTTTCAAAAATTCTCGATATTGATGCATCTGGGAGCAAAAATGTTACAGACCATTGCGTTAAAGGCACAATTTGCCACAACTTTTGTAATAAAACTTTTTCTGTACTATGCTCCGGATACCGTTTTTTTTCAACACTCTTCTATTTTTCACATTTTTGAAAAATTCTCGATATTGATGCATCTGGGAATAAAAATGTTACAAACCATTGCGTTAAGGGCACAATTTGCCACAACTTTTGTAATAAAAGTTTTTCTGTACTATGCTTCCGATACCGTTCTTTTTCAACACTCTTCTAATTTTCACGTTTTTGAAAAATTCTCGATATTGATGCATCTGGGAATAAAAATGTTACAAACCATTGCGTTAAGGGCACAATTTGCTACAACTTTTGTAGTAAAAGTTTTTCTTTACTATGCTCCGGATACCGTTTTTTTCAACACTTTTCTATTTTTCACATTCTTGAAAAATTCTCGATATTGATGCATCTGGGAGCAAAAATGTTACAGACCATTGCGTTAAGGGCACAATTTGCCACAACTTTTGTAATAAAACTTTTTCTGTACTATGCTCCGGATACCGTTTTTCTTCAACACTCTTCTATTTTTCACATTTTTGAAAAATTCTCGATATTGATGCATCTGGGAATAAAAATGTTACAAACCATTGCGTTAAGGGCACAATTTGCCACAACTTTTGTAATAAAAGTTTTTCTGTACTATGCTTCCGATACCGTTCTTTTTCAACACTCTTCTAATTTTCACGTTTTTGAAAAATTCTCGATATTGATGCATCTGGGAATAAAAATGTTACAAACCATTGCGTTAAGGGCACAATTTGCTACAACTTTTGTAGTAAAAGTTTTTCTCTACTATGCTTCCGATACCGTTTTTTTCAACACTCTTCTATTCTTCACATTTTTGAAAAATTCTCGATATTGATGCATCTGGGAGCAAAAATGTTACAGACCATTGCGTTAAGGGCACAATTTGCTACAACTTTTGTAGTAAAAGTTTTTCTCTACTATGCTTCCGATACCGTTTTTTTCAACACTCTTCTATTCTTCACATTTTTGAAAAATTCTCGATATTGATGCATCTGGGAATAAAAATGTTACTGACCATTGCGTTAAGGGCACAATTTGGCACAACTTTTGTAATAAAAGTTTTTCTGCACTATGCTTCCGATACCGTTCTTTTTCAACACTCTTCTAATTTTCACGTTTTTGAAAAATTCTCGATATTGATGCATCTGTGAATAAAAATGTTACAAACCATTGCGTTAAGGGCACAATTTGCTACAACGTTTGTAGTAAAAGTTTTTCTTTACTATGCTCCGGATACCGTTTTTTTTCAACACTTTTCTATTTTTCACATTTTTGAAAAATTCTCGATATTGATGCATCTGGGAATAAAAATGTTACAGACCATTGCGTTAAGGGCACAATTTGCTACAAATTTTGTAGTAAAAGTTTTTCTCTACTATGCTTCCGATACCGTTTTTTTTCAACACTCTTCTATTCTTCACATTTTTGAAAAATTCTCGATATTGATGCATCTGGGAGCAAAAATGTTACAGACCATTGCGTTAAGGGCACAATTTGCTACAACTTTTGTAGTAAAAGTTTTTCTTTACTATGCTCCGGATACCGTTTTTTTTCAACACTTTTCTATTTTTCACATTTTTGAAAAATTCTCGATATTGATGCATCTGGGAATAAAAATGTTACAAACCATTGCGTTAAGGGCACAATTTGCTACAACTTTTGTAGTAAAAGTTTTTCTCTACTATGCTTCCGATACCGTTTTTTTCAACACTCTTCTATTCTTCACATTTTTGAAAAATTCTCGATATTGATGCATCTGGGAGCAAAAATGTTACAGACCATTGCGTTAAGGGCACAATTTGCTACAACTTTTGTAGTAAAAGTTTTTCTTTACTATGCTCCGGATACCGTTTTTTTTTCAACACTTTTCTATTTTTCACATTTTTGAAAAATTCTCGATATTGATGCATCTGGGAATAAAAATGTTACAGACCATTGCGTTAAGGGCACAATTTGCTACAACTTTTGTAGTAAAAGTTTTTCTCTACTATGCTTCCGATACCGTTTTTTTTCAACACTCTTCTATTCTTCACATTTTTGAAAAATTCTCGATATTGATGCATCTGGGAGCAAAAATGTTACAGACCATTGCGTTAAGGGCACAATTTGCCACAACTTTTGTAATAAAACTTTTTCTGTACTATGCTCCGGATACCGTTTTTTTTCAACACTCTTCTATTTTTCACATTTTTGAAAAATTCTCGATATTGATGCATCTGGGAATAAAAATGTTACAAACCATTGCGTTAAGGGCACAATTTGCCACAACTTTTGTAATAAAAGTTTTTCTGTACTATGCTTCCGATACCGTTCTTTTTCAACACTCTTCTAATTTTCACGTTTTTGAAAAATTCTCGATATTGATGCATCTGGGAATAAAAATGTTACAAACCATTGCGTTAAGGGCACAATTTGCTACAACTTTTGTAGTAAAAGTTTTTCTCTACTATGCTTCCGATACCGTTTTTTTCAACACTCTTCTATTCTTCACATTTTTGAAAAATTCTCGATATTGATGCATCTGGGAGCAAAAATGTTACAGACCATTGCGTTAAGGGCACAATTTGCCACAACTTTTGTAATAAAACTTTTTCTGTACTATGCTCCGGATACCGTTTTTTTTCAACACTCTTCTATTTTTCACATTTTTGAAAAATTCTCGATATTGATGCATCTGGGAATAAAAATGTTACAAACCATTGCGTTAAGGGCACAATTTGCTACAACTTTTGTAGTAAAAGTTTTTCTCTACTATGCTTCCGATACCGTTTTTTTCAACACTCTTCTATTCTTCACATTTTTGAAAAATTCTCGATATTGATGCATCTGGGAGCAAAAATGTTACAGACCATTGCGTTAAGGGTACAATTTGCTACAACTTTTGTAGTAAAAGTTTTTCTTTACTATGCTCCGGATACCGTTTTTTTCAACACTTTTCTATTTTTCACATTCTTGAAAAATTCTCGATATTGATGCATCTGGGAGCAAAAATGTTACAGACCATTGCGTTAAGGGCACAATTTGCTACAAATTTTGTAGTAAAAGTTTTTCTCTACTATGCTTCCGATACCGTTTTTTTTCAACACTCTTCTATTCTTCACATTTTTGAAAAATTCTCGATATTGATGCATCTGGGAGCAAAAATGTTACAGACCATTGCGTTAAGGGCACAATTTGCTACAACTTTTGTAGTAAAAGTTTTTCTTTACTATGCTCCGGATACCGTTTTTTTTCAACACTTTTCTATTTTTCACATTTTTGAAAAATTCTCGATATTGATGCATCTGGGAATAAAAATGTTACAAACCATTGCGTTAAGGGCACAATTTGCTACAACTTTTGTAGTAAAAGTTTTTCTCTACTATGCTTCCGATACCGTTTTTTTCAACACTCTTCTATTCTTCACATTTTTGAAAAATTCTCGATATTGATGCATCTGGGAGCAAAAATGTTACAGACCATTGCGTTAAGGGCACAATTTGCTACAACTTTTGTAGTAAAAGTTTTTCTTTACTATGCTCCGGATACCGTTTTTTTTTCAACACTTTTCTATTTTTCACATTTTTGAAAAATTCTCGATATTGATGCATCTGGGAATAAAAATGTTACAGACCATTGCGTTAAGGGCACAATTTGCTACAACTTTTGTAGTAAAAGTTTTTCTCTACTATGCTTCCGATACCGTTTTTTTTCAACACTCTTCTATTCTTCACATTTTTGAAAAATTCTCGATATTGATGCATCTGGGAGCAAAAATGCTACAGACCATTGCGTTAAGGGCACAATTTGCCACAACTTTTGTAATAAAACTTTTTCTGTACTATGCTCCGGATACCGTTTTTTTTCAACACTCTTCTATTTTTCACATTTTTGAAAAATTCTCGATATTGATGCATCTGGGAATAAAAATGTTACAAACCATTGCGTTAAGGGCACAATTTGCCACAACTTTTGTAATAAAAGTTTTTCTGTACTATGCTTCCGATACCGTTCTTTTTCAACACTCTTCTAATTTTCACGTTTTTGAAAAATTCTCGATATTGATGCATCTGGGAATAAAAATGTTACAAACCATTGCGTTAAGGGCACAATTTGCTACAACTTTTGTAGTAAAAGTTTTTCTCTACTATGCTTCCGATACCGTTTTTTTCAACACTCTTCTATTCTTCACATTTTTGAAAAATTCTCGATATTGATGCATCTGGGAGCAAAAATGTTACAGACCATTGCGTTAAGGGCACAATTTGCCACAACTTTTGTAATAAAACTTTTTCTGTACTATGCTCCGGATACCGTTTTTTTTCAACACTCTTCTATTTTTCACATTTTTGAAAAATTCTCGATATTGATGCATCTGGGAATAAAAATGTTACAAACCATTGCGTTAAGGGCACAATTTGCTACAACTTTTGTAGTAAAAGTTTTTCTCTACTATGCTTCCGATACCGTTTTTTTCAACACTCTTCTATTCTTCACATTTTTGAAAAATTCTCGATATTGATGCATCTGGGAGCAAAAATGTTACAGACCATTGCGTTAAGGGTACAATTTGCTACAACTTTTGTAGTAAAAGTTTTTCTTTACTATGCTCCGGATACCGTTTTTTTCAACACTTTTCTATTTTTCACATTCTTGAAAAATTCTCGATATTGATGCATCTGGGAGCAAAAATGTTACAGACCATTGCGTTAAGGGCACAATTTGCTACAAATTTTGTAGTAAAAGTTTTTCTCTACTATGCTTCCGATACCGTTTTTTTTCAACACTCTTCTATTCTTCACATTTTTGAAAAATTCTCGATATTGATGCATCTGAGAGCAAAAATGTTACAGACCATTGCGTTAAGGGCACAATTTGCTACAACTTTTGTAGTAAAAGTTTTTCTCTACTATGCTTCCGATACCGTTTTTTTTCAACACTCTTCTATTCTTCACATTTTTGAAAAATTCTCGATATTGATGCATCTGGGAGCAAAAATGTTACAGACCATTGCGTTAAGGGCACAATTTGCCACAACTTTTGTAATAAAACTTTTTCTGTACTATGCTCCGGATACCGTTTTTTTTCAACACTCTTCTATTTTTCACATTTTTGAAAAATTCTCGATATTGATGCATCTGGGAATAAAAATGTTACAAACCATTGCGTTAAGGGCACAATTTGCCACAACTTTTGTAATAAAAGTTTTTCTGTACTATGCTTCCGATACCGTTCTTTTTCAACACTCTTCTAATTTTCACGTTTTTGAAAAATTCTCGATATTGATGCATCTGGGAATAAAAATGTTACAAACCATTGCGTTAAGGGCACAATTTGCTACAACTTTTGTAGTAAAAGTTTTTCTCTACTATGCTTCCGATACCGTTTTTTTCAACACTCTTCTATTCTTCACATTTTTGAAAAATTCTCGATATTGATGCATCTGGGAGCAAAAATGTTAAGGGCACAATTTGCTACAAATTTTGTAGTAAAAGTTTTTCTCTACTATGCTTTCGATACCGTTTTTTTTCAACACTCTTCTATTCTTCACATTTTTGAAAAATTCTCGATATTGATGCATCTGGGAATAAAAATGTTACTGACCATTGCGTTAAGGGCACAATTTGCCACAACTTTTGTAATAAAAGTTTTTCTGCACTATGCTTCCGATACCGTTCTTTTTCAACACTCTTCTAATTTTCACGTTTTTGAAAAATTCTCGATATTGATGCATCTGTGAATAAAAATGTTACAAACCATTGCGTTAAGGGCACAATTTGCTACAACTTTTGTAGTAAAAGTTTTTCTTTACTATGCTCCGGATACCGTTTTTTTTCAACACTTTTCTATTTTTCACATTTTTGAAAAATTCTCGATATTGATGCATCTGGGAATAAAAATGTTACAGACCATTGCGTTAAGGGCACAATTTGCTACAACTTTTGTAGTAAAAGTTTTTCTCTACTATGCTTCCGATACCGTTTTTTTTCAACACTCTTCTATTCTTCACATTTTTGAAAAATTCTCGATATTGATGCATCTGGGAGCAAAAATGTTACAGACCATTGCGTTAAGGGCACAATTTGCTACAACTTTTGTAGTAAAAGTTTTTCTGTACTATGCTCCGGATACCGTTTTTTTTCAACACTCTTCTATTCTTCACATTTTTGAAAAATTCTCGATATTGATGCATCTGGGAATAAAAATGTTACTGACCATTGCGTTAAGGGCACAATTTGCTACAAATTTTGTAGTAAAAGTTTTTCTCTACTATGCTTCCGATACCGTTTTTTTTCAACACTCTTCTATTCTTCACATTTTTGAAAAATTCTCGATATTGATGCATCTGGGAGCAAAAATGTTACAGACCATTGCGTTAAGGGCACAATTTGCTACAACTTTTGTAGTAAAAGTTTTTCTTTACTATGCTCCGGATACCGTTTTTTTTCAACACTTTTCTATTTTTCACATTCTTGAAAAATTCTCGATATTGATGCATCTGGGAGCAAAAATGTTACAGACCATTGCGTTAAGGGCACAATTTGCTACAACTTTTGTAGTAAAAGTTTTTCTGTACTATGCTCCGGATACCGTTTTTTTCAACACTCTTCTAATTTTCACGTTTTTGAAAAATTCTCGATATTGATGCATCTGTGAATAAAAATGTTACAAACCATTGCGTTAAGGGCACAATTTGCTACAACTTTTGTGGTAAAAGTTTTTCTTTACTATGCTCCGGATACCGTTTTTTTTCAACACTTTTCTATTTTTCACATTTTTGAAAAATTCTCGATATTGATGCATCTGGGAATAAAAATGTTACAGACCATTGCGTTAAGGGCACAATTTGCTACAACTTTTGTAGTAAAAGTTTTTCTCTACTATGCTTCCGATACCGTTTTTTTTCAACACTCTTCTATTCTTCACATTTTTGAAAAATTCTCGATATTGATGCATCTGGGAGCAAAAATGTTACAGACCATTGCGTTAAGGGCACAATTTGCTACAACTTTTGTAGTAAAAGTTTTTCTGTACTATGCTCCGGATACCGTTTTTTTTCAACACTCTTCTATTCTTCACATTTTTGAAAAATTCTCGATATTGATGCATCTGGGAATAAAAATGTTACTGACCATTGCGTTAAGGGCACAATTTGCTACAAATTTTGTAGTAAAAGTTTTTCTCTACTATGCTTCCGATACCGTTTTTTTTCAACACTCTTCTATTCTTCACATTTTTGAAAAATTCTCGATATTGATGCATCTGGGAGCAAAAATGTTACAGACCATTGCGTTAAGGGCACAATTTGCTACAACTTTTGTTGTAAAAGTTTTTCTTTACTATGCTCCGGATACCGTTTTTTTTCAACACTTTTCTATTTTTCACATTCTTGAAAAATTCTCGATATTGATGCATCTGGGAGCAAAAATGTTACAGACCATTGCGTTAAGGGCACAATTTGCTACAACTTTTGTAGTAAAAGTTTTTCTGTACTATGCTCCGGATACCGTTTTTTTCAACACTCTTCTATTTTTCACATTTTTGAAAAATTCTCGATATTGATGCATCTGGGAGCAAAAATGTTACAGACCATTGCGTTAAGGGCACAATTTGCTACAATTTTTGTAGTAAAAGTTTTTCTTTACTATGCTCCGGATACCGTTTTTTTTTCAACACTTTTCTATTTTTCACATTTTTGAAAAATTCTCGATATTGATGCATCTGGGAATAAAAATGTTACAGACCATTGCGTTAAGGGCACAATTTGCTACAACTTTTGTAGTAAAAGTTTTTCTCTACTATGCTTCCGATACCGTTTTTTTTCAACACTCTTCTATTCTTCACATTTTTGAAAAATTCTCGATATTGATGCTTCTGGGAGCAAAAATGTTACAGACCATTGCGTTAAGGGCACAATTTGCCACAACTTTTGTCATAAAACTTTTTCTGTACTATGCTCCGGATACCGTTTTTTTTCAACACTCTTCTATTTTTCACATTTTTGAAAAATTCTCGATATTGATGCATCTGGGAATAAAAATGTTACAAACCATTGCGTTAAGGGCACAATTTGCCACAACTTTTGTAATAAAAGTTTTTCTGTACTATGCTCCGGATACCGTTTTTTTCAACACTCTTCTATTTTTCACATTTTTGAAAAATTCTCGATATTGGTGCATCTGGGAGCAAAAATGTTACAGACCATTGCGTTAAGGGCACAATTTGCTACAATTTTTGTAGTAAAAGTTTTTCTTTACTATGCTCCGGATACCGTTTTTTTTTCAACACTTTTCTATTTTTCACATTTTTGAAAAATTCTCGATATTGATGCATCTGGGAATAAAAATGTTACAGACCATTGCGTTAAGGGCACAATTTGCTACAACTTTTGTAGTAAAAGTTTTTCTCTACTATGCTTCCGATACCGTTTTTTTTCAACACTCTTCTATTCTTCACATTTTTGAAAAATTCTCGATATTGATGCATCTGGGAGCAAAAATGTTACAGACCATTGCGTTAAGGGCACAATTTGCTACAACTTTTGTAGTAAAAGTTTTTCTTTACTATGCTCCGGATACCGTTTTTTTCAACACTTTTCTATTTTTCACATTCTTGAAAAATTCTCGATATTGATGCATCTGGGAGCAAAAATGTTACAGACCATTGCGTTAAGGGCACAATTTGCTACAAATTTTGTAGTAAAAGTTTTTCTCTACTATGCTTCCGATACCGTTTTTTTTCAACACTCTTCTATTCTTCACATTTTTGAAAAATTCTCGATATTGATGCATCTGGGAGCAAAAATGTTACAGACCATTGCGTTAAGGGCACAATTTGCTACAACTTTTGTAGTAAAAGTTTTTCTTTACTATGCTCCGGATACCGTTTTTTTTCAACACTTTTCTATTTTTCACATTTTTGAAAAATTCTCGATATTGATGCATCTGGGAATAAAAATGTTACAAACCATTGCGTTAAGGGCACAATTTGCTACAACTTTTGTAGTAAAAGTTTTTCTCTACTATGCTTCCGATACCGTTTTTTTCAACACTCTTCTATTCTTCAC
Source organism: Onthophagus taurus (assembly GCF_036711975.1). Lineage (NCBI taxonomy): Eukaryota > Metazoa > Arthropoda > Insecta > Coleoptera > Scarabaeidae > Onthophagus > Onthophagus taurus. The sequence continues at coordinate 20,010,222 of NC_091973.1, read as the reverse complement.
ATTTTTGAAAAATTCTCGATATTGATGCATCTGGGAGCAAAAATGTTACAGACCATTGCGTTAAGGGCACAATTTGCTACAACTTTTGTAGTAAAAGTTTTTCTTTACTATGCTCCGGATACCGTTTTTTTTCAACACTTTTCTATTTTTCACATTTTTGAAAAATTCTCGATATTGATGCATCTGGGAATAAAAATGTTACAAACCATTGCGTTAAGGGCACAATTTGCTACAACTTTTGTAGTAAAAGTTTTTCTCTACTATGCTTCCGATACCGTTTTTTTCAACACTCTTCTATTCTTCACATTTTTGAAAAATTCTCGATATTGATGCATCTGGGAGCAAAAATGTTACAGACCATTGCGTTAAGGGCACAATTTGCTACAACTTTTGTAGTAAAAGTTTTTCTTTACTATGCTCCGGATACCGTTTTTTTTTCAACACTTTTCTATTTTTCACATTTTTGAAAAATTCTCGATATTGATGCATCTGGGAATAAAAATGTTACAGACCATTGCGTTAAGGGCACAATTTGCTACAACTTTTGTAGTAAAAGTTTTTCTCTACTATGCTTCCGATACCGTTTTTTTTCAACACTCTTCTATTCTTCACATTTTTGAAAAATTCTCGATATTGATGCATCTGGGAGCAAAAATGCTACAGACCATTGCGTTAAGGGCACAATTTGCCACAACTTTTGTAATAAAACTTTTTCTGTACTATGCTCCGGATACCGTTTTTTTTCAACACTCTTCTATTTTTCACATTTTTGAAAAATTCTCGATATTGATGCATCTGGGAATAAAAATGTTACAAACCATTGCGTTAAGGGCACAATTTGCCACAACTTTTGTAATAAAAGTTTTTCTGTACTATGCTTCCGATACCGTTCTTTTTCAACACTCTTCTAATTTTCACGTTTTTGAAAAATTCTCGATATTGATGCATCTGGGAATAAAAATGTTACAAACCATTGCGTTAAGGGCACAATTTGCTACAACTTTTGTAGTAAAAGTTTTTCTCTACTATGCTTCCGATACCGTTTTTTTCAACACTCTTCTATTCTTCACATTTTTGAAAAATTCTCGATATTGATGCATCTGGGAGCAAAAATGTTACAGACCATTGCGTTAAGGGCACAATTTGCCACAACTTTTGTAATAAAACTTTTTCTGTACTATGCTCCGGATACCGTTTTTTTTCAACACTCTTCTATTTTTCACATTTTTGAAAAATTCTCGATATTGATGCATCTGGGAATAAAAATGTTACAAACCATTGCGTTAAGGGCACAATTTGCTACAACTTTTGTAGTAAAAGTTTTTCTCTACTATGCTTCCGATACCGTTTTTTTCAACACTCTTCTATTCTTCACATTTTTGAAAAATTCTCGATATTGATGCATCTGGGAGCAAAAATGTTACAGACCATTGCGTTAAGGGTACAATTTGCTACAACTTTTGTAGTAAAAGTTTTTCTTTACTATGCTCCGGATACCGTTTTTTTCAACACTTTTCTATTTTTCACATTCTTGAAAAATTCTCGATATTGATGCATCTGGGAGGAAAAATGTTACAGACCATTGCGTTAAGGGCACAATTTGCTACAAATTTTGTAGTAAAAGTTTTTCTCTACTATGCTTCCGATACCGTTTTTTTTCAACACTCTTCTATTCTTCACATTTTTGAAAAATTCTCGATATTGATGCATCTGGGAGCAAAAATGTTACAGACCATTGCGTTAAGGGCACAATTTGCTACAACTTTTGTAGTAAAAGTTTTTCTTTACTATGCTCCGGATACCGTTTTTTTTCAACACTTTTCTATTTTTCACATTTTTGAAAAATTCTCGATATTGATGCATCTGGGAATAAAAATGTTACAAACCATTGCGTTAAGGGCACAATTTGCTACAACTTTTGTAGTAAAAGTTTTTCTCTACTATGCTTCCGATACCGTTTTTTTCAACACTCTTCTATTCTTCACATTTTTGAAAAATTCTCGATATTGATGCATCTGGGAGCAAAAATGTTACAGACCATTGCGTTAAGGGCACAATTTGCTACAACTTTTGTAGTAAAAGTTTTTCTTTACTATGCTCCGGATACCGTTTTTTTTTCAACACTTTTCTATTTTTCACATTTTTGAAAAATTCTCGATATTGATGCATCTGGGAATAAAAATGTTACAGACCATTGCGTTAAGGGCACAATTTGCTACAACTTTTGTAGTAAAAGTTTTTCTCTACTATGCTTCCGATACCGTTTTTTTTCAACACTCTTCTATTCTTCACATTTTTGAAAAATTCTCGATATTGATGCATCTGGGAGCAAAAATGTTACAGACCATTGCGTTAAGGGCACAATTTGCCACAACTTTTGTAATAAAACTTTTTCTGTACTATGCTCCGGATACCGTTTTTTTTCAACACTCTTCTATTTTTCACATTTTTGAAAAATTCTCGATATTGATGCATCTGGGAATAAAAATGTTACAAACCATTGCGTTAAGGGCACAATTTGCCACAACTTTTGTAATAAAAGTTTTTCTGTACTATGCTCCGGATACCGTTTTTTTCAACACTCTTCTATTTTTCACATTTTTGAAAAATTCTCGATATTGGTGCATCTGGGAGCAAAAATGTTACAGACCATTGCGTTAAGGGCACAATTTGCTACAATTTTTGTAGTAAAAGTTTTTCTTTACTATGCTCCGGATACCGTTTTTTTTTCAACACTTTTCTATTTTTCACATTTTTGAAAAATTCTCGATATTGATGCATCTGGGAATAAAAATGTTACAGACCATTGCGTTAAGGGCACAATTTGCTACAACTTTTGTAGTAAAAGTTTTTCTCTACTATGCTTCCGATACCGTTTTTTTTCAACACTCTTCTATTCTTCACATTTTTGAAAAATTCTCGATATTGATGCATCTGGGAGCAAAAATGTTACAGACCATTGCGTTAAGGGCACAATTTGCTACAACTTTTGTAGTAAAAGTTTTTCTTTACTATGCTCCGGATACCGTTTTTTTCAACACTTTTCTATTTTTCACATTCTTGAAAAATTCTCGATATTGATGCATCTGGGAGCAAAAATGTTACAGACCATTGCGTTAAGGGCACAATTTGCTACAAATTTTGTAGTAAAAGTTTTTCTCTACTATGCTTCCGATACCGTTTTTTTTCAACACTCTTCTATTCTTCACATTTTTGAAAAATTCTCGATATTGATGCATCTGGGAGCAAAAATGTTACAGACCATTGCGTTAAGGGCACAATTTGCTACAACTTTTGTAGTAAAAGTTTTTCTTTACTATGCTCCGGATACCGTTTTTTTTCAACACTTTTCTATTTTTCACATTTTTGAAAAATTCTCGATATTGATGCATCTGGGAATAAAAATGTTACAAACCATTGCGTTAAGGGCACAATTTGCTACAACTTTTGTAGTAAAAGTTTTTCTCTACTATGCTTCCGATACCGTTTTTTTCAACACTCTTCTATTCTTCACATTTTTGAAAAATTCTCGATATTGATGCATCTGGGAGCAAAAATGTTACAGACCATTGCGTTAAGGGCACAATTTGCTACAACTTTTGTAGTAAAAGTTTTTCTTTACTATGCTCCGGATACCGTTTTTTTTCAACACTTTTCTATTTTTCACATTTTTGAAAAATTCTCGATATTGATGCATCTGGGAATAAAAATGTTACAAACCATTGCGTTAAGGGCACAATTTGCTACAACTTTTGTAGTAAAAGTTTTTCTCTACTATGCTTCCGATACCGTTTTTTTCAACACTCTTCTATTCTTCACATTTTTGAAAAATTCTCGATATTGATGCATCTGGGAGCAAAAATGTTACAGACCATTGCGTTAAGGGCACAATTTGCTACAACTTTTGTAGTAAAAGTTTTTCTTTACTATGCTCCGGATACCGTTTTTTTTTCAACACTTTTCTATTTTTCACATTTTTGAAAAATTCTCGATATTGATGCATCTGGGAATAAAAATGTTACAGACCATTGCGTTAAGGGCACAATTTGCTACAACTTTTGTAGTAAAAGTTTTTCTCTACTATGCTTCCGATACCGTTTTTTTTCAACACTCTTCTATTCTTCACATTTTTGAAAAATTCTCGATATTGATGCATCTGGGAGCAAAAATGCTACAGACCATTGCGTTAAGGGCACAATTTGCCACAACTTTTGTAATAAAACTTTTTCTGTACTATGCTCCGGATACCGTTTTTTTTCAACACTCTTCTATTTTTCACATTTTTGAAAAATTCTCGATATTGATGCATCTGGGAATAAAAATGTTACAAACCATTGCGTTAAGGGCACAATTTGCCACAACTTTTGTAATAAAAGTTTTTCTGTACTATGCTTCCGATACCGTTCTTTTTCAACACTCTTCTAATTTTCACGTTTTTGAAAAATTCTCGATATTGATGCATCTGGGAATAAAAATGTTACAAACCATTGCGTTAAGGGCACAATTTGCTACAACTTTTGTAGTAAAAGTTTTTCTCTACTATGCTTCCGATACCGTTTTTTTCAACACTCTTCTATTCTTCACATTTTTGAAAAATTCTCGATATTGATGCATCTGGGAGCAAAAATGTTACAGACCATTGCGTTAAGGGCACAATTTGCCACAACTTTTGTAATAAAACTTTTTCTGTACTATGCTCCGGATACCGTTTTTTTTCAACACTCTTCTATTTTTCACATTTTTGAAAAATTCTCGATATTGATGCATCTGGGAATAAAAATGTTACAAACCATTGCGTTAAGGGCACAATTTGCTACAACTTTTGTAGTAAAAGTTTTTCTCTACTATGCTTCCGATACCGTTTTTTTCAACACTCTTCTATTCTTCACATTTTTGAAAAATTCTCGATATTGATGCATCTGGGAGCAAAAATGTTACAGACCATTGCGTTAAGGGTACAATTTGCTACAACTTTTGTAGTAAAAGTTTTTCTTTACTATGCTCCGGATACCGTTTTTTTCAACACTTTTCTATTTTTCACATTCTTGAAAAATTCTCGATATTGATGCATCTGGGAGCAAAAATGTTACAGACCATTGCGTTAAGGGCACAATTTGCTACAAATTTTGTAGTAAAAGTTTTTCTCTACTATGCTTCCGATACCGTTTTTTTTCAACACTCTTCTATTCTTCACATTTTTGAAAAATTCTCGATATTGATGCATCTGGGAGCAAAAATGTTACAGACCATTGCGTTAAGGGCACAATTTGCTACAACTTTTGTAGTAAAAGTTTTTCTTTACTATGCTCCGGATACCGTTTTTTTTCAACACTTTTCTATTTTTCACATTTTTGAAAAATTCTCGATATTGATGCATCTGGGAATAAAAATGTTACAAACCATTGCGTTAAGGGCACAATTTGCTACAACTTTTGTAGTAAAAGTTTTTCTCTACTATGCTTCCGATACCGTTTTTTTCAACACTCTTCTATTCTTCACATTTTTGAAAAATTCTCGATATTGATGCATCTGGGAGCAAAAATGTTACAGACCATTGCGTTAAGGGCACAATTTGCTACAACTTTTGTAGTAAAAGTTTTTCTTTACTATGCTCCGGATACCGTTTTTTTTTCAACACTTTTCTATTTTTCACATTTTTGAAAAATTCTCGATATTGATGCATCTGGGAATAAAAATGTTACAGACCATTGCGTTAAGGGCACAATTTGCTACAACTTTTGTAGTAAAAGTTTTTCTCTACTATGCTTCCGATACCGTTTTTTTTCAACACTCTTCTATTCTTCACATTTTTGAAAAATTCTCGATATTGATGCATCTGGGAGCAAAAATGTTACAGACCATTGCGTTAAGGGCACAATTTGCCACAACTTTTGTAATAAAACTTTTTCTGTACTATGCTCCGGATACCGTTTTTTTTCAACACTCTTCTATTTTTCACATTTTTGAAAAATTCTCGATATTGATGCATCTGGGAATAAAAATGTTACAAACCATTGCGTTAAGGGCACAATTTGCCACAACTTTTGTAATAAAAGTTTTTCTGTACTATGCTTCCGATACCGTTCTTTTTCAACACTCTTCTAATTTTCACGTTTTTGAAAAATTCTCGATATTGATGCATCTGGGAATAAAAATGTTACAAACCATTGCGTTAAGGGCACAATTTGCTACAACTTTTGTAGTAAAAGTTTTTCTCTACTATGCTTCCGATACCGTTTTTTTCAACACTCTTCTATTCTTCACATTTTTGAAAAATTCTCGATATTGATGCATCTGGGAGCAAAAATGTTACAGACCATTGCGTTAAGGGCACAATTTGCCACAACTTTTGTAATAAAACTTTTTCTGTACTATGCTCCGGATACCGTTTTTTTTCAACACTCTTCTATTTTTCACATTTTTGAAAAATTCTCGATATTGATGCATCTGGGAATAAAAATGTTACAAACCATTGCGTTAAGGGCACAATTTGCTACAACTTTTGTAGTAAAAGTTTTTCTCTACTATGCTTCCGATACCGTTTTTTTCAACACTCTTCTATTCTTCACATTTTTGAAAAATTCTCGATATTGATGCATCTGGGAGCAAAAATGTTAAGGGCACAATTTGCTACAAATTTTGTAGTAAAAGTTTTTCTCTACTATGCTTCCGATACCGTTTTTTTTCAACACTCTTCTATTCTTCACATTTTTGAAAAATTCTCGATATTGATGCATCTGGGAATAAAAATGTTACTGACCATTGCGTTAAGGGCACAATTTGCCACAACTTTTGTAATAAAAGTTTTTCTGCACTATGCTTCCGATACCGTTCTTTTTCAACACTCTTCTAATTTTCACGTTTTTGAAAAATTCTCGATATTGATGCATCTGTGAATAAAAATGTTACAAACCATTGCGTTAAGGGCACAATTTGCTACAACTTTTGTAGTAAAAGTTTTTCTTTACTATGCTCCGGATACCGTTTTTTTTCAACACTTTTCTATTTTTCACATTTTTGAAAAATTCTCGATATTGATGCATCTGGGAATAAAAATGTTACAGACCATTGCGTTAAGGGCACAATTTGCTACAACTTTTGTAGTAAAAGTTTTTCTCTACTATGCTTCCGATACCGTTTTTTTTCAACACTCTTCTATTCTTCACATTTTTGAAAAATTCTCGATATTGATGCATCTGGGAGCAAAAATGTTACAGACCATTGCGTTAAGGGCACAATTTGCTACAACTTTTGTAGTAAAAGTTTTTCTGTACTATGCTCCGGATACCGTTTTTTTTCAACACTCTTCTATTCTTCACATTTTTGAAAAATTCTCGATATTGATGCATCTGGGAATAAAAATGTTACTGACCATTGCGTTAAGGGCACAATTTGCTACAAATTTTGTAGTAAAAGTTTTTCTCTACTATGCTTCCGATACCGTTTTTTTTCAACACTCTTCTATTCTTCACATTTTTGAAAAATTCTCGATATTGATGCATCTGGGAGCAAAAATGTTACAGACCATTGCGTTAAGGGCACAATTTGCTACAACTTTTGTTGTAAAAGTTTTTCTTTACTATGCTCCGGATACCGTTTTTTTTCAACACTTTTCTATTTTTCACATTCTTGAAAAATTCTCGATATTGATGCATCTGGGAGCAAAAATGTTACAGACCATTGCGTTAAGGGCACAATTTGCTACAACTTTTGTAGTAAAAGTTTTTCTGTACTATGCTCCGGATACCGTTTTTTTCAACACTCTTCTATTTTTCACATTTTTGAAAAATTCTCGATATTGATGCATCTGGGAGCAAAAATGTTACAGACCATTGCGTTAAGGGCACAATTTGCTACAATTTTTGTAGTAAAAGTTTTTCTTTACTATGCTCCGGATACCGTTTTTTTTTCAACACTTTTCTATTTTTCACATTTTTGAAAAATTCTCGATATTGATGCATCTGGGAATAAAAATGTTACAGACCATTGCGTTAAGGGCACAATTTGCTACAACTTTTGTAGTAAAAGTTTTTCTCTACTATGCTTCCGATACCGTTTTTTTTCAACACTCTTCTATTCTTCACATTTTTGAAAAATTCTCGATATTGATGCTTCTGGGAGCAAAAATGTTACAGACCATTGCGTTAAGGGCACAATTTGCCACAACTTTTGTCATAAAACTTTTTCTGTACTATGCTCCGGATACCGTTTTTTTTCAACACTCTTCTATTTTTCACATTTTTGAAAAATTCTCGATATTGATGCATCTGGGAATAAAAATGTTACAAACCATTGCGTTAAGGGCACAATTTGCCACAACTTTTGTAATAAAAGTTTTTCTGTACTATGCTCCGGATACCGTTTTTTTCAACACTCTTCTATTTTTCACATTTTTGAAAAATTCTCGATATTGGTGCATCTGGGAGCAAAAATGTTACAGACCATTGCGTTAAGGGCACAATTTGCTACAATTTTTGTAGTAAAAGTTTTTCTTTACTATGCTCCGGATACCGTTTTTTTTTCAACACTTTTCTATTTTTCACATTTTTGAAAAATTCTCGATATTGATGCATCTGGGAATAAAAATGTTACAGACCATTGCGTTAAGGGCACAATTTGCTACAACTTTTGTAGTAAAAGTTTTTCTCTACTATGCTTCCGATACCGTTTTTTTTCAACACTCTTCTATTCTTCACATTTTTGAAAAATTCTCGATATTGATGCATCTGGGAGCAAAAATGTTACAGACCATTGCGTTAAGGGCACAATTTGCCACAACTTTTGTAATAAAACTTTTTCTGTACTATGCTCCGGATACCGTTTTTTTTCAACACTCTTCTATTTTTCACATTTTTGAAAAATTCTCGATATTGATGCATCTGGGAATAAAAATGTTACAAACCATTGCGTTAAGGGCACAATTTGCCACAACTTTTGTAATAAAAGTTTTTCTGTACTATGCTTCCGATACCGTTCTTTTTCAACACTCTTCTAATTTTCACGTTTTTGAAAAATTCTCGATATTGATGCATCTGGGAATAAAAATGTTACAAACCATTGCGTTAAGGGCACAATTTGCCACAACTTTTGTAATAAAAGTTTTTCTGTACTATGCTTCCGATACCGTTCTTTTTCAACACTCTTCTAATTTTCACGTTTTTGAAAAATTCTCGATATTGATGCATCTGGGAATAAAAATGTTACAAACCATTGCGTTAAGGGCACAATTTGCCACAACTTTTGTAATAAAACTTTTTCTGTACTATGCTCCGGATACCGTTTTTTTTCAACACTCTTCTATTTTTCACATTTTTGAAAAATTCTCGATATTGATGCATCTGGGAATAAAAATGTTACAAACCATTGCGTTAAGGGCACAATTTGCTACAACTTTTGTAGTAAAAGTTTTTCTCTACTATGCTTCCGATACCGTTTTTTTCAACACTCTTCTATTCTTCACATTTTTGAAAAATTCTCGATATTGATGCATCTGGGAGCAAAAATGTTACAGACCATTGCGTTAAGGGTACAATTTGCTACAACTTTTGTAGTAAAAGTTTGTCTTTACTATGCTCCGGATACCGTTTTTTTCAACACTTTTCTATTTTTCACATTCTTGAAAAATTCTCGATATTGATGCATCTGGGAGCAAAAATGTTACAGACCATTGCGTTAAGGGCACAATTTGCTACAAATTTTGTAGTAAAAGTTTTTCTCTACTATGCTTCCGATACCGTTTTTTTTCAACACTCTTCTATTCTTCACATTTTTGAAAAATTCTCGATATTGATGCATCTGGGAATAAAAATGTTACTGACCATTGCGTTAAGGGCACAATTTGCCACAACTTTTGTAATAAAAGTTTTTCTGCACTATGCTTCCGATACCGTTCTTTTTCAACACTCTTCTAATTTTCACGTTTTTGAAAAATTCTCGATATTGATGCATCTGTGAATAAAAATGTTACAAACCATTGCGTTAAGGGCACAATTTGCTACAACTTTTGTAGTAAAAGTTTTTCTTTACCATGCTCCGGATACCGTTTTTTTCAACACTTTTCTATTTTTCACATTTTTGAAAAATTCTCGATATTGATGCATCTGGGAATAAAAATGTTACAGACCATTGCGTTAAGGGCACAATTTGCTACAACTTTTGTAGTAAAAGTTTTTCTCTACTATGCTTCCGATACCGTTTTTTTTCAACACTCTTCTATTCTTCACATTTTTGAAAAATTCTCGATATTGATGCATCTGGGAGCAAAAATGTTACAGACCATTGCGTTAAGGGCACAATTTGCTACAACTTTTGTAGTAAAAGTTTTTCTGTACTATGCTCCGGATACCGTTTTTTTCAACACTCTTCTATTTTTCACATTTTTGAAAAATTCTCGATATTGATGCATCTGGGAGCAAAAATGTTACAGACCATTGCGTTAAGGGCACAATTTGCTACAATTTTTGTAGTAAAAGTTTTTCTTTACTATGCTCCGGATACCGTTTTTTTTTCAACACTTTTCTATTTTTCACATTTTTGAAAAATTCTCGATATTGATGCATCTGGGAATAAAAATGTTACAGACCATTGCGTTAAGGGCACAATTTGCTACAACTTTTGTAGTAAAAGTTTTTCTCTACTATGCTTCCGATACCGTTTTTTTTCAACACTCTTCTATTCTTCACATTTTTGAAAAATTCTCGATATTGATGCATCTGGGAGCAAAAATGTTACAGACCATTGCGTTAAAGGCACAATTTGCCACAACTTTTGTAATAAAACTTTTTCTGTACTATGCTCCGGATACCGTTTTTTTTCAACACTCTTCTATTTTTCACATTTTTGAAAAATTCTCGATATTGATGCATCTGGGAATAAAAATGTTACAAACCATTGCGTTAAGGGCACAATTTGCTACAACTTTTGTAGTAAAAGTTTTTCTCTACTATGCTTCCGATACCGTTTTTTTCAACACTCTTCTATTCTTCACATTTTTGAAAAATTCTCGATATTGATGCATCTGGGAGCAAAAATGTTACAGACCATTGCGTTAAGGGTACAATTTGCTACAACTTTTGTAGTAAAAGTTTGTCTTTACTATGCTCCGGATACCGTTTTTTTCAACACTTTTCTATTTTTCACATTCTTGAAAAATTCTCGATATTGATGCATCTGGGAGCAAAAATGTTACAGACCATTGCGTTAAGGGCACAATTTGCTACAAATTTTGTAGTAAAAGTTTTTCTCTACTATGCTTCCGATACCGTTTTTTTTCAACACTCTTCTATTCTTCACATTTTTGAAAAATTCTCGATATTGATGCATCTGGGAATAAAAATGTTACTGACCATTGCGTTAAGGGCACAATTTGCCACAACTTTTGTAATAAAAGTTTTTCTGCACTATGCTTCCGATACCGTTCTTTTTCAACACTCTTCTAATTTTCACGTTTTTGAAAAATTCTCGATATTGATGCATCTGTGAATAAAAATGTTACAAACCATTGCGTTAAGGGCACAATTTGCTACAACTTTTGTAGTAAAAGTTTTTCTTTACCATGCTCCGGATACCGTTTTTTTCAACACTTTTCTATTTTTCACATTTTTGAAAAATTCTCGATATTGATGCATCTGGGAATAAAAATGTTACAGACCATTGCGTTAAGGGCACAATTTGCTACAACTTTTGTAGTAAAAGTTTTTCTCTACTATGCTTCCGATACCGTTTTTTTTCAACACTCTTCTATTCTTCACATTTTTGAAAAATTCTCGATATTGATGCATCTGGGAGCAAAAATGTTACAGACCATTGCGTTAAGGGCACAATTTGCTACAACTTTTGTAGTAAAAGTTTTTCTGTACTATGCTCCGGATACCGTTTTTTTCAACACTCTTCTATTTTTCACATTTTTGAAAAATTCTCGATATTGATGCATCTGGGAGCAAAAATGTTACAGACCATTGCGTTAAGGGCACAATTTGCTACAATTTTTGTAGTAAAAGTTTTTCTTTACTATGCTCCGGATACCGTTTTTTTTTCAACACTTTTCTATTTTTCACATTTTTGAAAAATTCTCGATATTGATGCATCTGGGAATAAAAATGTTACAGACCATTGCGTTAAGGGCACAATTTGCTACAACTTTTGTAGTAAAAGTTTTTCTCTACTATGCTTCCGATACCGTTTTTTTTCAACACTCTTCTATTCTTCACATTTTTGAAAAATTCTCGATATTGATGCATCTGGGAGCAAAAATGTTACAGACCATTGCGTTAAAGGCACAATTTGCCACAACTTTTGTAATAAAACTTTTTCTGTACTATGCTCCGGATACCGTTTTTTTTCAACACTCTTCTATTTTTCACATTTTTGAAAAATTCTCGATATTGATGCATCTGGGAATAAAAATGTTACAAACCATTGCGTTAAGGGCACAATTTGCTACAACTTTTGTAGTAAAAGTTTTTCTCTACTATGCTTCCGATACCGTTTTTTTCAACACTCTTCTATTCTTCACATTTTTGAAAAATTCTCGATATTGATGCATCTGGGAGCAAAAATGTTACAGACCATTGCGTTAAGGGTACAATTTGCTACAACTTTTGTAGTAAAAGTTTTTCTTTACTATGCTCCGGATACCGTTTTTTTCAACACTTTTCTATTTTTCACATTCTTGAAAAATTCTCGATATTGATGCATCTGGGAGCAAAAATGTTACAGACCATTGCGTTAAGGGCACAATTTGCTACAAATTTTGTAGTAAAAGTTCTTCTCTACTATGCTTCCGATACCGTTTTTTTTCAACACTCTTCTATTCTTCACATTTTTGAAAAATTCTCGATATTGATGCATCTGGGAATAAAAATGTTACTGACCATTGCGTTAAGGGCACAATTTGCCACAACTTTTGTAATAAAAGTTTTTCTGCACTATGCTTCCGATACCGTTCTTTTTCAACACTCTTCTAATTTTCACGTTTTTGAAAAATTCTCGATATTGATGCATCTGTGAATAAAAATGTTACAAACCATTGCGTTAAGGGCACAATTTGCTACAACTTTTGTAGTAAAAGTTTTTCTTTACTATGCTCCGGATACCGTTTTTTTTCAACACTTTTCTATTTTTCACATTTTTGAAAAATTCTCGATATTGATGCATCTGGGAATAAAAATGTTACAGACCATTGCGTTAAGGGCACAATTTGCTACAAATTTTGTAGTAAAAGTTTTTCTCTACTATGCTTCCGATACCGTTTTTTTTCAACACTCTTCTATTCTTCACATTTTTGAAAAATTCTCGATATTGATGCATCTGGGAGCAAAAATGTTACAGACCATTGCGTTAAGGGCACAATTTGCTACAACTTTTGTAGTAAAAGTTTTTCTTTACTATGCTCCGGATACCGTTTTTTTTTCAACACTTTTCTATTTTTCACATTTTTGAAAAATTCTCGATATTGATGCATCTGGGAATAAAAATGTTACAGACCATTGCGTTAAGGGCACAATTTGCTACAACTTTTGTAGTAAAAGTTTTTCTCTACTATGCTTCCGATACCGTTTTTTTTCAACACTCTTCTATTCTTCACATTTTTGAAAAATTCTCGATATTGATGCATCTGGGAATAAAAATGTTACTGACCATTGCGTTAAGGGCACAATTTGCCACAACTTTTGTAATAAAAGTTTTTCTGCACTATGCTTCCGATACCGTTCTTTTTCAACACTCTTCTAATTTTCACGTTTTTGAAAAATTCTCGATATTGATGCATCTGTGAATAAAAATGTTACAAACCATTGCGTTAAGGGCACAATTTGCTACAACTTTTGTAGTAAAAGTTTTTCTTTACTATGCTCCGGATACCGTTTTTTTTCAACACTTTTCTATTTTTCACATTTTTGAAAAATTCTCGATATTGATGCATCTGGGAATAAAAATGTTACAGACCATTGCGTTAAGGGCACAATTTGCTACAAATTTTGTAGTAAAAGTTTTTCTCTACTATGCTTCCGATACCGTTTTTTTTCAACACTCTTCTATTCTTCACATTTTTGAAAAATTCTCGATATTGATGCATCTGGGAGCAAAAATGTTACAGACCATTGCGTTAAGGGCACAATTTGCTACAACTTTTGTAGTAAAAGTTTTTCTTTACTATGCTCCGGATACCGTTTTTTTTTCAACACTTTTCTATTTTTCACATTTTTGAAAAATTCTCGATATTGATGCATCTGGGAATAAAAATGTTACAGACCATTGCGTTAAGGGCACAATTTGCTACAACTTTTGTAGTAAAAGTTTTTCTCTACTATGCTTCCGATACCGTTTTTTTTCAACACTCTTCTATTCTTCACATTTTTGAAAAATTCTCGATATTGATGCATCTGGGAGCAAAAATGTTACAGACCATTGCGTTAAGGGCACAATTTGCCACAACTTTTGTAATAAAACTTTTTCTGTACTATGCTCCGGATACCGTTTTTTTTCAACACTCTTCTATTTTTCACATTTTTGAAAAATTCTCGATATTGATGCATCTGGGAATAAAAATGTTACAAACCATTGCGTTAAGGGCACAATTTGCCACAACTTTTGTAATAAAAGTTTTTCTGTACTATGCTTCCGATACCGTTCTTTTTCAACACTCTTCTAATTTTCACGTTTTTGAAAAATTCTCGATATTGATGCATCTGGGAATAAAAATGTTACAAACCATTGCGTTAAGGGCACAATTTGCTACAACTTTTGTAGTAAAAGTTTTTCTCTACTATGCTTCCGATACCGTTTTTTTCAACACTCTTCTATTCTTCACATTTTTGAAAAATTCTCGATATTGATGCATCTGGGAGCAAAAATGTTACAGACCATTGCGTTAAGGGCACAATTTGCCACAACTTTTGTAATAAAACTTTTTCTGTACTATGCTCCGGATACCGTTTTTTTTCAACACTCTTCTATTTTTCACATTTTTGAAAAATTCTCGATATTGATGCATCTGGGAATAAAAATGTTACAAACCATTGCGTTAAGGGCACAATTTGCTACAACTTTTGTAGTAAAAGTTTTTCTCTACTATGCTTCCGATACCGTTTTTTTCAACACTCTTCTATTCTTCACATTTTTGAAAAATTCTCGATATTGATGCATCTGGGAGCAAAAATGTTACAGACCATTGCGTTAAGGGTACAATTTGCTACAACTTTTGTAGTAAAAGTTTTTCTTTACTATGCTCCGGATACCGTTTTTTTCAACACTTTTCTATTTTTCACATTCTTGAAAAATTCTCGACATTGATGCATCTGGGAGCAAAAATGTTACAGACCATTGCGTTAAGGGCACAATTTGCTACAAATTTTGTAGTAAAAGTTTTTCTCTACTATGCTTCCGATACCGTTTTTTTTCAACACTCTTCTATTCTTCACATTTTTGAAAAATTCTCGATATTGATGCATCTGGGAATAAAAATGTTACTGACCATTGCGTTAAGGGCACAATTTGCCACAACTTTTGTAATAAAAGTTTTTCTGCACTATGCTTCCGATACCGTTCTTTTTCAACACTCTTCTAATTTTCACGTTTTTGAAAAATTCTCGATATTGATGCATCTGTGAATAAAAATGTTACAAACCATTGCGTTAAGGGCACAATTTGCTACAACTTTTGTAGTAAAAGTTTTTCTTTACTATGCTCCGGATACCGTTTTTTTTCAACACTTTTCTATTTTTCACATTTTTGAAAAATTCTCGATATTGATGCATCTGGGAATAAAAATGTTACAGACCATTGCGTTAAGGGCACAATTTGCTACAAATTTTGTAGTAAAAGTTTTTCTCTACTATGCTTCCGATACCGTTTTTTTTCAACACTCTTCTATTCTTCACATTTTTGAAAAATTCTCGATATTGATGCATCTGGGAGCAAAAATGTTACAGACCATTGCGTTAAGGGCACAATTTGCTACAACTTTTGTAGTAAAAGTTTTTCTTTACTATGCTCCGGATACCGTTTTTTTTTCAACACTTTTCTATTTTTTACATTTTTGAAAAATTCTCGATATTGATGCATCTGGGAATAAAAATGTTACAGACCATTGCGTTAAGGGCACAATTTGCTACAACTTTTGTAGTAAAAGTTTTTCTCTACTATGCTTCCGATACCGTTTTTTTTCAACACTCTTCTATTCTTCACATTTTTGAAAAATTCTCGATATTGATGCATCTGGGAGCAAAAATGTTACAGACCATTGCGTTAAGGGCACAATTTGCCACAACTTTTGTAATAAAACTTTTTCTGTACTATGCTCCGGATACCGTTTTTTTTCAACACTCTTCTATTTTTCACATTTTTGAAAAATTCTCGATATTGATTCATCTGGGAATAAAAATGTTACAAACCATTGCGTTAAGGGCACAATTTGCCACAACTTTTGTAATAAAAGTTTTTCTGTACTATGCTTCCGATACCGTTCTTTTTCAACACTCTTCTAATTTTCACGTTTTTGAAAAATTCTCGATATTGATGCATCTGGGAATAAAAATGTTACAAACCATTGCGTTAAGGGCACAATTTGCTACAACTTTTTTAGTAAAAGTTTTTCTCTACTATGCTTCCGATACCGTTTTTTTCAACACTCTTCTATTCTTCACATTTTTGAAAAATTCTCGATATTGATGCATCTGGGAGCAAAAATGTTACAGACCATTGCGTTAAGGGCACAATTTGCTACAACTTTTGTAGTAAAAGTTTTTCTTTACTATGCTCCGGATACCGTTTTTTTTTCAACACTTTTCTATTTTTCACATTTTTGAAAAATTCTCGATATTGATGCATCTGGGAATAAAAATGTTACAGACCATTGCGTTAAGGGCACAATTTGCTACAACTTTTGTAGTAAAAGTTTTTCTCTACTATGCTTCCGATACCGTTTTTTTTCAACACTCTTCTATTCTTCACATTTTTGAAAAATTCTCGATATTGATGCATCTGGGAGCAAAAATGTTACAGACCATTGCGTTAAGGGCACAATTTGCTACAACTTTTGTAGTAAAAGTTTTTCTTTACTATGCTCCGGATACCGTTTTTTTTTCAACACTTTTCTATTTTTTACATTTTTGAAAAATTCTCGATATTGATGCATCTGGGAATAAAAATGTTACAGACCATTGCGTTAAGGGCACAATTTGCTACAACTTTTGTAGTAAAAGTTTTTCTCTACTATGCTTCCGATACCGTTTTTTTTCAACACTCTTCTATTCTTCACATTTTTGAAAAATTCTCGATATTGATGCATCTGGGAGCAAAAATGTTACAGACCATTGCGTTAAGGGCACAATTTGCCACAACTTTTGTAATAAAACTTTTTCTGTACTATGCTCCGGATACCGTTTTTTTTCAACACTCTTCTATTTTTCACATTTTTGAAAAATTCTCGATATTGATTCATCTGGGAATAAAAATGTTACAAACCATTGCGTTAAGGGCACAATTTGCCACAACTTTTGTAATAAAAGTTTTTCTGTACTATGCTTCCGATACCGTTCTTTTTCAACACTCTTCTAATTTTCACGTTTTTGAAAAATTCTCGATATTGATGCATCTGGGAATAAAAATGTTACAAACCATTGCGTTAAGGGCACAATTTGCTACAACTTTTTTAGTAAAAGTTTTTCTCTACTATGCTTCCGATACCGTTTTTTTCAACACTCTTCTATTCTTCACATTTTTGAAAAATTCTCGATATTGATGCATCTGGGAGCAAAAATGTTACAGACCATTGCGTTAAGGGCACAATTTGCTACAACTTTTGTAGTAAAAGTTTTTCTTTACTATGCTCCGGATACCGTTTTTTTTTCAACACTTTTCTATTTTTCACATTTTTGAAAAATTCTCGATATTGATGCATCTGGGAATAAAAATGTTACAGACCATTGCGTTAAGGGCACAATTTGCTACAACTTTTGTAGTAAAAGTTTTTCTCTACTATGCTTCCGATACCGTTTTTTTTCAACACTCTTCTATTCTTCACATTTTTGAAAAATTCTCGATATTGATGCATCTGGGAGCAAAAATGTTACAGACCATTGCGTTAAGGGCACAATTTGCCACAACTTTTGTAATAAAACTTTTTCTGTACTATGCTCCGGATACCGTTTTTTTTCAACACTCTTCTATTTTTCACATTTTTGAAAAATTCTCGATATTGATGCATCTGGGAATAAAAATGTTACAAACCATTGCGTTAAGGGCACAATTTGCTACAACTTTTGTAGTAAAAGTTTTTCTCTACTATGCTTCCGATACCGTTTTTTTCAACACTCTTCTATTCTTCACATTTTTGAAAAATTCTCGATATTGATGCATCTGGGAGCAAAAATGTTACAGACCATTGCGTTAAGGGTACAATTTGCTACAACTTTTGTAGTAAAAGTTTTTCTTTACTATGCTCCGGATGCCGTTTTTTTCAACACTTTTCTATTTTTCACATTCTTGAAAAATTCTCGATATTGATGCATCTGGGAGCAAAAATGTTACAGACCATTGCGTTAAGGGCACAATTTGCTACAAATTTTGTAGTAAAAGTTTTTCTCTACTATGCTTCCGATACCGTTTTTTTTCAACACTCTTCTATTCTTCACATTTTTGAAAAATTCTCGATATTGATGCATCTGGGAATAAAAATGTTACTGACCATTGCGTTAAGGGCACAATTTGCCACAACTTTTGTAATAAAAGTTTTTCTGCACTATGCTTCCGATACCGTTCTTTTTCAACACTCTTCTAATTTTCACGTTTTTGAAAAATTCTCGATATTGATGCATCTGTGAATAAAAATGTTACAAACCATTGCGTTAAGGGCACAATTTGCTACAACTTTTGTAGTAAAAGTTTTTCTTTACTATGCTCCGGATACCGTTTTTTTTCAACACTTTTCTATTTTTCACATTTTTGAAAAATTCTCGATATTGATGCATCTGGGAATAAAAATGTTACAGACCATTGCGTTAAGGGCACAATTTGCTACAAATTTTGTAGTAAAAGTTTTCTCTACTATGCTTCCGATACCGTTTTTTTTCAACACTCTTCTATTCTTCACATTTTTGAAAAATTCTCGATATTGATGCATCTGGGAGCAAAAATGTTACAGACCATTGCGTTAAGGGCACAATTTGCCACAACTTTTGTAATAAAACTTTTTCTGTACTATGCTCCGGATACCGTTTTTTTTCAACACTCTTCTATTCTTCACATTTTTGAAAATTCTCGATATTGATGCATCTGGGAATAAAAATGTTACAAACCATTGCGTTAAGGGCACAATTTGCTACAACTTTTGTAGTAAAAGTTTTTCTTTACTATGCTCCGGATACCGTTTTTTTCAACACTTTTCTATTTTTCACATTCTTGAAAAATTCTCGATATTGATGCATCTGGGAGCAAAAATGTTACAGACCATTGCGTTAAGGGCACAATTTGCCACAACTTTTGTAATAAAACTTTTTCTGTACTATGCTCCGGATACCGTTTTTTTTCAACACTCTTCTATTCTTCACATTTTTGAAAATTCTCGATATTGATGCATCTGGGAATAAAAATGTTACTGACCATTGCGTTAAGGGCACAATTTGGCACAACTTTTGTAATAAAAGTTTTTCTGCACTATGCTTCCGATACCGTTCTTTTTCAACACTCTTCTAATTTTCACGTTTTTGAAAAATTCTCGATATTGATGCATCTGTGAATAAAAATGTTACAAACCATTGCGTTAAGGGCACAATTTGCTACAACTTTTGTAGTAAAAGTTTTTCTTTACTATGCTCCGGATACCGTTTTTTTTCAACACTTTTCTATTTTTCACATTTTTGAAAAATTCTCGATATTGATGCATCTGGGAATAAAAATGTTACAGACCATTGCGTTAAGGGCACAATTTGCTACAAATTTTGTAGTAAAAGTTTTTCTCTACTATGCTTCCGATACCGTTTTTTTTCAACACTCTTCTATTCTTCACATTTTTGAAAAATTCTCGATATTGATGCATCTGGGAGCAAAAATGTTACAGACCATTGCGTTAAGGGCACAATTTGCTACAACTTTTGTAGTAAAAGTTTTTCTTTACTATGCTCCGGATACCGTTTTTTTCAACACTTTTCTATTTTTCACATTCTTGAAAAATTCTCGATATTGATGCATCTGGGAGCAAAAATGTTACAGACCATTGCGTTAAGGGCACAATTTGCTACAAATTTTGTAGTAAAAGTTTTTCTCTACTATGCTTCCGATACCGTTTTTTTTCAACACTCTTCTATTCTTCACATTTTTGAAAAATTCTCGATATTGATGCATCTGGGAATAAAAATGTTACTGACCATTGCGTTAAGGGCACAATTTGCCACAACTTTTGTAATAAAAGTTTTTCTGCACTATGCTTCCGATACCGTTCTTTTTCAACACTCTTCTAATTTTCACGTTTTTGAAAAATTCTCGATATTGATGGATCTGGGAATAAAAATGTTACAAACCATTGCGTTAAGGGCACAATTTGCCACAACTTTTGTAATAAAAGTTTTTCTGTACTATGCTTCCGATACCGTTCTTTTTCAACATTCTTCTAATTTTCACGTTTTTGAAAAATTCTCGATATTGATGCATCTGGGAATAAAAATGTTACAAACCATTGCGTTAAGGGCACAATTTGCCACAACTTTTGTAATAAAAGTTTTTCTGTACTATGCTTCCGATACCGTTCTTTTTCAACACTCTTCTAATTTTCACGTTTTTGAAAAATTCTCGATATTGATGCATCTGGGAATAAAAATGTTACAAACCATTGCGTTAAGGGCACAATTTGCCACAACTTTTGTAATAAAAGTTTTTCTGTACTATGCTTCCGATACCGTTCTTTTTCAACACTCTTCTAATTTTCACGTTTTTGAAAAATTCTCGATATTGATGCATCTGGGAATAAAAATGTTACAAACCATTGCGTTAAGGGCACAATTTGCTACAACTTTTGTAGTAAAAGTTTTTCTCTACTATGCTTCCGATACCGTTTTTTTCAACACTCTTCTATTCTTCACATTTTTGAAAAATTCTCGATATTGATGCATCTGGGAGCAAAAATGTTACAGACCATTGCGTTAAGGGCACAATTTGCTACAACTTTTGTAGTAAAAGTTTTTCTTTACTATGCTCCGGATACCGTTTTTTTTCAACACTTTTCTATTTTTCACATTTTTGAAAAATTCTCGATATTGATGCATCTGGGAATAAAAATGTTACAGACCATTGCGTTAAGGGCACAATTTGCTACAACTTTTGTAGTAAAAGTTTTTCTCTACTATGCTTACGATACCGCTTTTTTTCAACACTCTTCTATTCTTCACATTTTTGAAAAATTCTCGATATTGATGCATCTGGGAGCAAAAATGTTACAGACCATTGCGTTAAGGGCACAATTTGCCACAACTTTTGTAATAAAACTTTTTCTGTACTATGCTCCGGATACCGTTTTTTTTCAACACTCTTCTATTTTTCACATTTTTGAAAAATTCTCGATATTGATGCATCTGGGAATAAAAATGTTACAAACCATTGCGTTAAGGGCACAATTTGCCACAACTTTTGTAATAAAAGTTTTTCTGTACTATGCTTCCGATACCGTTCTTTTTCAACACTCTTCTAATTTTCACGTTTTTGAAAAATTCTCGATATTGATGCATCTGGGAATAAAAATGTTACAAACCATTGCGTTAAGGGCACAATTTGCTACAACTTTTGTAGTAAAAGTTTTTCTCTACTATGCTTCCGATACCGTTTTTTTCAACACTCTTCTATTCTTCACATTTTTGAAAAATTCTCGATATTGATGCATCTGGGAGCAAAAATGTTACAGACCATTGCGTTAAGGGCACAATTTGCTACAACTTTTGTAGTAAAAGTTTTTCTTTACTATGCTGCGGATACCGTTTTTTTCAACACTTTTCTATTTTTCACATTCTTGAAAAATTCTCGATATTGATGCATCTGGGAGCAAAAATGTTACAGACCATTGCGTTAAGGGCACAATTTGCCACAACTTTTGTAATAAAACTTTTTCTGTACTATGCTCCGGATACCGTTTTTTTTCAACACTCTTCTATTTTTCACATTTTTGAAAAATTCTCGATATTGATGCATCTGGGAATAAAAATGTTACAAACCATTGCGTTAAGGGCACAATTTGCCACAACTTTTGTAATAAAAGTTTTTCTGTACTATGCTTCCGATACCGTTCTTTTTCAACACTCTTCTAATTTTCACGTTTTTGAAAAATTCTCGATATTGATGCATCTGGGAATAAAAATGTTACAAACCATTGCGTTAAGGGCACAATTTGCCACAACTTTTGTAATAAAAGTTTTTCTGTACTATGCTTCCGATACCGTTCTTTTTCAACACTCTTCTAATTTTCACGTTTTTGAAAAATTCTCGATATTGATGCATCTGGGAATAAAAATGTTACAAACCATTGCGTTAAGGGCACAATTTGCCACAACTTTTGTAATAAAAGTTTTTCTGTACTATGCTTCCGATACCGTTCTTTT
Source organism: Onthophagus taurus (assembly GCF_036711975.1). Lineage (NCBI taxonomy): Eukaryota > Metazoa > Arthropoda > Insecta > Coleoptera > Scarabaeidae > Onthophagus > Onthophagus taurus. Next base: position 19,987,642 of record NC_091973.1, on the reverse strand, counting down.
TCAACACTCTTCTAATTTTCACGTTTTTGAAAAATTCTCGATATTGATGCATCTGGGAATAAAAATGTTACAAACCATTGCGTTAAGGGCACAATTTGCCACAACTTTTGTAATAAAAGTTTTTCTGTACTATGCTTCCGATACCGTTCTTTTTCAACACTCTTCTAATTTTCACGTTTTTGAAAAATTCTCGATATTGATGCATCTGGGAATAAAAATGTTACAAACCATTGCGTTAAGGGCACAATTTGCTACAACTTTTGTAGTAAAAGTTTTTCTCTACTATGCTTCCGATACCGTTTTTTTCAACACTCTTCTAATTTTCACGTTTTTGAAAAATTCTCGATATTGATGCATCTGGGAATAAAAATGTTACAAACCATTGCGTTAAGGGCACAATTTGCCACAACTTTTGTAATAAAAGTTTTTCTGTACTATGCTTCCGATACCGTTCTTTTTCAACACTCTTCTAATTTTCACGTTTTTGAAAAATTCTCGATATTGATGCATCTGGGAATAAAAATGTTACAAACCATTGCGTTAAGGGCACAATTTGCCACAACTTTTGTAATAAAAGTTTTTCTGTACTATGCTTCCGATACCGTTCTTTTTCAACACTCTTCTAATTTTCACGTTTTTGAAAAATTCTCGATATTGATGCATCTGGGAATAAAAATGTTACAAACCATTGCGTTAAGGGCACAATTTGCCACAACTTTTGTAATAAAAGTTTTTCTGTACTATGCTTCCGATACCGTTCTTTTTCAACACTCTTCTAATTTTCACGTTTTTGAAAAATTCTCGATATTGATGCATCTGGGAATAAAAATGTTACAAACCATTGCGTTAAGGGCACAATTTGCCACAACTTTTGTAATAAAAGTTTTTCTGTACTATGCTTCCGATACCGTTCTTTTTCAACACTCTTCTAATTTTCACGTTTTTGAAAAATTCTCGATATTGATGCATCTGGGAATAAAAATGTTACAAACCATTGCGTTAAGGGCACAATTTGCTACAACTTTTGTAGTAAAAGTTTTTCTCTACTATGCTTCCGATACCGTTTTTTTCAACACTCTTCTATTCTTCACATTTTTGAAAAATTCTCGATATTGATGCATCTGGGAGCAAAAATGTTACAGACCATTGCGTTAAGGGCACAATTTGCTACAACTTTTGTAGTAAAAGTTTTTCTTTACTATGCTGCGGATACCGTTTTTTTCAACACTTTTCTATTTTTCACATTCTTGAAAAATTCTCGATATTGATGCATCTGGGAGCAAAAATGTTACAGACCATTGCGTTAAGGGCACAATTTGCCACAACTTTTGTAATAAAACTTTTTCTGTACTATGCTCCGGATACCGTTTTTTTTCAACACTCTTCTATTTTTCACATTTTTGAAAAATTCTCGATATTGATGCATCTGGGAATAAAAATGTTACAAACCATTGCGTTAAGGGCACAATTTGCCACAACTTTTGTAATAAAAGTTTTTCTGTACTATGCTTCCGATACCGTTCTTTTTCAACACTCTTCTAATTTTCACGTTTTTGAAAAATTCTCGATATTGATGCATCTGGGAATAAAAATGTTACAAACCATTGCGTTAAGGGCACAATTTGCCACAACTTTTGTAATAAAAGTTTTTCTGTACTATGCTTCCGATACCGTTCTTTTTCAACACTCTTCTAATTTTCACGTTTTTGAAAAATTCTCGATATTGATGCATCTGGGAATAAAAATGTTACAAACCATTGCGTTAAGGGCACAATTTGCCACAACTTTTGTAATAAAAGTTTTTCTGTACTATGCTTCCGATACCGTTCTTTTTCAACACTCTTCTAATTTTCACGTTTTTGAAAAATTCTCGATATTGATGCATCTGGGAATAAAAATGTTACAAACCATTGCGTTAAGGGCACAATTTGCTACAACTTTTGTAGTAAAAGTTTTTCTCTACTATGCTTCCGATACCGTTTTTTTCAACACTCTTCTAATTTTCACGTTTTTGAAAAATTCTCGATATTGATGCATCTGGGAATAAAAATGTTACAAACCATTGCGTTAAGGGCACAATTTGCCACAACTTTTGTAATAAAAGTTTTTCTGTACTATGCTTCCGATACCGTTCTTTTTCAACACTCTTCTAATTTTCACGTTTTTGAAAAATTCTCGATATTGATGCATCTGGGAATAAAAATGTTACAAACCATTGCGTTAAGGGCACAATTTGCCACAACTTTTGTAATAAAAGTTTTTCTGTACTATGCTTCCGATACCGTTCTTTTTCAACACTCTTCTAATTTTCACGTTTTTGAAAAATTCTCGATATTGATGCATCTGGGAATAAAAATGTTACAAACCATTGCGTTAAGGGCACAATTTGCCACAACTTTTGTAATAAAAGTTTTTCTGTACTATGCTTCCGATACCGTTCTTTTTCAACACTCTTCTAATTTTCACGTTTTTGAAAAATTCTCGATATTGATGCATCTGGGAATAAAAATGTTACAAACCATTGCGTTAAGGGCACAATTTGCCACAACTTTTGTAATAAAAGTTTTTCTGTACTATGCTTCCGATACCGTTCTTTTTCAACACTCTTCTAATTTTCACGTTTTTGAAAAATTCTCGATATTGATGCATCTGGGAATAAAAATGTTACAAACCATTGCGTTAAGGGCACAATTTGCTACAACTTTTGTAGTAAAAGTTTTTCTCTACTATGCTTCCGATACCGTTTTTTTCAACACTCTTCTATTCTTCACATTTTTGAAAAATTCTCGATATTGATGCATCTGGGAGCAAAAATGTTACAGACCATTGCGTTAAGGGCACAATTTGCTACAACTTTTGTAGTAAAAGTTTTTCTTTACTATGCTGCGGATACCGTTTTTTTCAACACTTTTCTATTTTTCACATTCTTGAAAAATTCTCGATATTGATGCATCTGGGAGCAAAAATGTTACAGACCATTGCGTTAAGGGCACAATTTGCCACAACTTTTGTAATAAAACTTTTTCTGTACTATGCTCCGGATACCGTTTTTTTTCAACACTCTTCTATTTTTCACATTTTTGAAAAATTCTCGATATTGATGCATCTGGGAATAAAAATGTTACAAACCATTGCGTTAAGGGCACAATTTGCCACAACTTTTGTAATAAAAGTTTTTCTGTACTATGCTTCCGATACCGTTCTTTTTCAACACTCTTCTAATTTTCACGTTTTTGAAAAATTCTCGATATTGATGCATCTGGGAATAAAAATGTTACAAACCATTGCGTTAAGGGCACAATTTGCCACAACTTTTGTAATAAAAGTTTTTCTGTACTATGCTTCCGATACCGTTCTTTTTCAACACTCTTCTAATTTTCACGTTTTCGAAAAATTCTCGATATTGATGCATCTGGGAATAAAAATGTTACAAACCATTGCGTTAAAGGCACAATTTGCCACAACTTTTGTAATAAAAGTTTTTCTGTACTATGCTTCCGATACCGTTTTTTTTCAACACTCTTCTATTCTTCACATTTTTGAAAAATTCTCGATATTGATGCATCTGGGAGCAAAAATGTTACAGACCATTGCGTTAAAGGCACAATTTGCCACAACTTTTGTAATAAAACTTTTTCTGTACTATGCTCCGGATACCGTTTTTTTTCAACACTCTTCTATTTTTCACATTTTTGAAAAATTCTCGATATTGATGCATCTGGGAATAAAAATGTTACAAACCATTGCGTTAAGGGCACAATTTGCTACAACTTTTGTAGTAAAAGTTTTTCTCTACTATGCTTCCGATACCGTTTTTTTCAACACTCTTCTATTCTTCACATTTTTGAAAAATTCTCGATATTGATGCATCTGGGAGCAAAAATGTTACAGACCATTGCGTTAAGGGTACAATTTGCTACAACTTTTGTAGTAAAAGTTTTTCTTTACTATGCTCCGGATACCGTTTTTTTCAACACTTTTCTATTTTTCACATTCTTGAAAAATTCTCGATATTGATGCATCTGGGAGCAAAAATGTTACAGACCATTGCGTTAAGGGCACAATTTGCTACAAATTTTGTAGTAAAAGTTCTTCTCTACTATGCTTCCGATACCGTTTTTTTTCAACACTCTTCTATTCTTCACATTTTTGAAAAATTCTCGATATTGATGCATCTGGGAATAAAAATGTTACTGACCATTGCGTTAAGGGCACAATTTGCCACAACTTTTGTAATAAAAGTTTTTCTGCACTATGCTTCCGATACCGTTCTTTTTCAACACTCTTCTAATTTTCACGTTTTTGAAAAATTCTCGATATTGATGCATCTGTGAATAAAAATGTTACAAACCATTGCGTTAAGGGCACAATTTGCTACAACTTTTGTAGTAAAAGTTTTTCTTTACTATGCTCCGGATACCGTTTTTTTTCAACACTTTTCTATTTTTCACATTTTTGAAAAATTCTCGATATTGATGCATCTGGGAATAAAAATGTTACAGACCATTGCGTTAAGGGCACAATTTGCTACAAATTTTGTAGTAAAAGTTTTTCTCTACTATGCTTCCGATACCGTTTTTTTTCAACACTCTTCTATTCTTCACATTTTTGAAAAATTCTCGATAATGATGCATCTGGGAGCAAAAATGTTACAGACCATTGCGTTAAGGGCACAATTTGCTACAACTTTTGTAGTAAAAGTTTTTCTTTACTATGCTCCGGATACCGTTTTTTTTTCAACACTTTTCTATTTTTCACATTTTTGAAAAATTCTCGATATTGATGCATCTGGGAATAAAAATGTTACAGACCATTGCGTTAAGGGCACAATTTGCTACAACTTTTGTAGTAAAAGTTTTTCTCTACTATGCTTCCGATACCGTTTTTTTTCAACACTCTTCTATTCTTCACATTTTTGAAAAATTCTCGATATTGATGCATCTGGGAGCAAAAATGTTACAGACCATTGCGTTAAGGGCACAATTTGCCACAACTTTTGTAATAAAACTTTTTCTGTACTATGCTCCGGATACCGTTTTTTTTCAACACTCTTCTATTTTTCACATTTTTGAAAAATTCTCGATATTGATGCATCTGGGAATAAAAATGTTACAAACCATTGCGTTAAGGGCACAATTTGCTACAACTTTTGTAGTAAAAGTTTTTCTCTACTATGCTTCCGATACCGTTTTTTTCAACACTCTTCTATTCTTCACATTTTTGAAAAATTCTCGATATTGATGCATCTGGGAGCAAAAATGTTACAGACCATTGCGTTAAGGGCACAATTTGCTACAACTTTTGTAGTAAAAGTTTTTCTTTACTATGCTCCGGATACCGTTTTTTTTTCAACACTTTTCTATTTTTTACATTTTTGAAAAATTCTCGATATTGATGCATCTGGGAGCAAAAATGTTACAGACCATTGCGTTAAGGGCACAATTTGCTACAAATTTTGTAGTAAAAGTTTTTCTCTACTATGCTTCCGATACCGTTTTTTTTCAACACTCTTCTATTCTTCACATTTTTGAAAAATTCTCGATATTGATGCATCTGGGAGCAAAAATGTTACAGACCATTGCGTTAAGGGCACAATTTGCTACAACTTTTGTAGTAAAAGTTTTTCTTTACTATGCTCCGGATACCGTTTTTTTTTCAACACTTTTCTATTTTTTACATTTTTGAAAAATTCTCGATATTGATGCATCTGGGAGCAAAAATGTTACAGACCATTGCGTTAAGGGCACAATTTGCTACAAATTTTGTAGTAAAAGTTTTTCTCTACTATGCTTCCGATACCGTTTTTTTTCAACACTCTTCTATTCTTCACATTTTTGAAAAATTCTCGATATTGATGCATCTGGGAATAAAAATGTTACTGACCATTGCGTTAAGGGCACAATTTGCCACAACTTTTGTAATAAAAGTTTTTCTGCACTATGCTTCCGATACCGTTCTTTTTCAACACTCTTCTAATTTTCACGTTTTTGAAAAATTCTCGATATTGATGCATCTGGGAATAAAAATGTTACAAACCATTGCGTTAAGGGCACAATTTGCTACAACTTTTGTAGTAAAAGTTTTTCTCTACTATGCTTCCGATACCGTTTTTTTTCAACACTCTTCTATTCTTCACATTTTTGAAAAATTCTCGATATTGATGCATCTGGGAATAAAAATGTTACTGACCATTGCGTTAAGGGCACAATTTGGCACAACTTTTGTAATAAAAGTTTTTCTGCACTATGCTTCCGATACCGTTCTTTTTCAACACTCTTCTAATTTTCACGTTTTTGAAAAATTCTCGATATTGATGCATCTGTGAATAAAAATGTTACAAACCATTGCGTTAAGGGCACAATTTGCTACAACTTTTGTAGTAAAAGTTTTTCTTTACTATGCTCCGGATACCGTTTTTTTTCAACACTTTTCTATTTTTCACATTTTTGAAAAATTCTCGATATTGATGCATCTGGGAATAAAAATGTTACAGACCATTGCGTTAAGGGCACAATTTGCTACAAATTTTGTAGTAAAAGTTTTTCTTTACTATGCTCCGGATACCGTTTTTTTTCAACACTTTTCTATTTTTCACATTTTTGAAAAATTCTCGATATTGATGCATCTGGGAATAAAAATGTTACAAACCATTGCGTTAAGGGCACAATTTGCTACAACTTTTGTAGTAAAAGTTTTTCTCTACTATGCTTCCGATACCGTTTTTTTCAACACTCTTCTATTCTTCACATTTTTGAAAAATTCTCGATATTGATGCATCTGGGAGCAAAAATGTTACAGACCATTGCGTTAAGGGCACAATTTGCTACAACTTTTGTAGTAAAAGTTTTTCTTTACTATGCTCCGGATACCGTTTTTTTTTCAACACTTTTCTATTTTTCACATTTTTGAAAAATTCTCGATATTGATGCATCTGGGAATAAAAATGTTACAGACCATTGCGTTAAGGGCACAATTTGCTACAACTTTTGTAGTAAAAGTTTTTCTCTACTATGCTTCCGATACCGTTTTTTTTCAACACTCTTCTATTCTTCACATTTTTGAAAAATTCTCGATATTGATGCATCTGGGAGCAAAAATGTTACAGACCATTGCGTTAAGGGCACAATTTGCCACAACTTTTGTAATAAAACTTTTTCTGTACTATGCTCCGGATACCGTTTTTTTTCAACACTCTTCTATTTTTCACATTTTTGAAAAATTCTCGATATTGATGCATCTGGGAATAAAAATGTTACAAACCATTGCGTTAAGGGCACAATTTGCCACAACTTTTGTAATAAAAGTTTTTCTGTACTATGCTTCCGATACCGTTCTTTTTCAACACTCTTCTAATTTTCACGTTTTTGAAAAATTCTCGATATTGATGCATCTGGGAATAAAAATGTTACAAACCATTGCGTTAAGGGCACAATTTGCTACAACTTTTGTAGTAAAAGTTTTTCTCTACTATGCTTCCGATACCGTTTTTTTCAACACTCTTCTATTCTTCACATTTTTGAAAAATTCTCGATATTGATGCATCTGGGAGCAAAAATGTTACAGACCATTGCGTTAAGGGCACAATTTGCTACAACTTTTGTAGTAAAAGTTTTTCTTTACTATGCTGCGGATACCGTTTTTTTCAACACTTTTCTATTTTTCACATTCTTGAAAAATTCTCGATATTGATGCATCTGGGAGCAAAAATGTTACAGACCATTGCGTTAAGGGCACAATTTGCCACAACTTTTGTAATAAAACTTTTTCTGTACTATGCTCCGGATACCGTTTTTTTTCAACACTCTTCTATTTTTCACATTTTTGAAAAATTCTCGATATTGATGCATCTGGGAATAAAAATGTTACAAACCATTGCGTTAAGGGCACAATTTGCCACAACTTTTGTAATAAAAGTTTTTCTGTACTATGCTTCCGATACCGTTCTTTTTCAACACTCTTCTAATTTTCACGTTTTTGAAAAATTCTCGATATTGATGCATCTGGGAATAAAAATGTTACAAACCATTGCGTTAAGGGCACAATTTGCCACAACTTTTGTAATAAAAGTTTTTCTGTACTATGCTTCCGATACCGTTCTTTTTCAACACTCTTCTAATTTTCACGTTTTTGAAAAATTCTCGATATTGATGCATCTGGGAATAAAAATGTTACAAACCATTGCGTTAAGGGCACAATTTGCCACAACTTTTGTAATAAAACTTTTTCTGTACTATGCTCCGGATACCGTTTTTTTTCAACACTCTTCTATTTTTCACATTTTTGAAAAATTCTCGATATTGATGCATCTGGGAATAAAAATGTTACAAACCATTGCGTTAAGGGCACAATTTGCCACAACTTTTGTAATAAAAGTTTTTCTGTACTATGCTTCCGATACCGTTCTTTTTCAACACTCTTCTAATTTTCACGTTTTTGAAAAATTCTCGATATTGATGCATCTGGGAATAAAAATGTTACAAACCATTGCGTTAAGGGCACAATTTGCCACAACTTTTGTAATAAAAGTTTTTCTGTACTATGCTTCCGATACCGTTCTTTTTCAACACTCTTCTAATTTTCACGTTTTTGAAAAATTCTCGATATTGATGCATCTGGGAATAAAAATGTTACAAACCATTGCGTTAAGGGCACAATTTGCCACAACTTTTGTAATAAAAGTTTTTCTGTACTATGCTTCCGATACCGTTCTTTTTCAACACTCTTCTAATTTTCACGTTTTTGAAAAATTCTCGATATTGATGCATCTGGGAATAAAAATGCTACAAACCATTGCGTTAAGGGCACAATTTGCCACAACTTTTGTAATAAAAGTTTTTCTGTACTATGCTTCCGATACCGTTCTTTTTCAACACTCTTCTAATTTTCACGTTTTTGAAAAATTCTCGATATTGATGCATCTGGGAATAAAAATGTTACAAACCATTGCGTTAAGGGCACAATTTGCTACAACTTTTGTAGTAAAAGTTTTTCTCTACTATGCTTCCGATACCGTTTTTTTCAACACTCTTCTAATTTTCACGTTTTTGAAAAATTCTCGATATTGATGCATCTGGGAATAAAAATGTTACAAACCATTGCGTTAAGGGCACAATTTGCCACAACTTTTGTAATAAAAGTTTTTCTGTACTATGCTTCCGATACCGTTCTTTTTCAACACTCTTCTAATTTTCACGTTTTTGAAAAATTCTCGATATTGATGCATCTGGGAATAAAAATGTTACAAACCATTGCGTTAAGGGCACAATTTGCCACAACTTTTGTAATAAAAGTTTTTCTGTACTATGCTTCCGATACCGTTCTTTTTCAACACTCTTCTAATTTTCACGTTTTTGAAAAATTCTCGATATTGATGCATCTGGGAATAAAAATGTTACAAACCATTGCGTTAAGGGCACAATTTGCCACAACTTTTGTAATAAAAGTTTTTCTGTACTATGCTTCCGATACCGTTCTTTTTCAACACTCTTCTAATTTTCACGTTTTTGAAAAATTCTCGATATTGATGCATCTGGGAATAAAAATGTTACAAACCATTGCGTTAAGGGCACAATTTGCCACAACTTTTGTAATAAAAGTTTTTCTGTACTATGCTTCCGATACCGTTCTTTTTCAACGCTCTTCTAATTTTCACGTTTTTGAAAAATTCTCGATATTGATGCATCTGGGAATAAAAATGTTACAAACCATTGCGTTAAGGGCACAATTTGCTACAACTTTTGTAGTAAAAGTTTTTCTCTACTATGCTTCCGATACCGTTCTTTTCAACACTCTTCTATTCTTCACATTTTTGAAAAATTCTCGATATTGATGCATCTGGGAGCAAAAATGTTACAGACCATTGCGTTAAGGGCACAATTTGCTACAACTTTTGTAGTAAAAGTTTTTCTTTACTATGCTGCGGATACCGTTTTTTTCAACACTTTTCTATTTTTCACATTCTTGAAAAATTCTCGATATTGATGCATCTGGGAGCAAAAATGTTACAGACCATTGCGTTAAGGGCACAATTTGCCACAACTTTTGTAATAAAACTTTTTCTGTACTATGCTCCGGATACCGTTTTTTTTCAACACTCTTCTATTTTTCACATTTTTGAAAAATTCTCGATATTGATGCATCTGGGAATAAAAATGTTACAAACCATTGCGTTAAGGGCACAATTTGCCACAACTTTTGTAATAAAAGTTTTTCTGTACTATGCTTCCGATACCGTTCTTTTTCAACACTCTTCTAATTTTCACGTTTTTGAAAAATTCTCGATATTGATGCATCTGGGAATAAAAATGTTACAAACCATTGCGTTAAGGGCACAATTTGCCACAACTTTTGTAATAAAAGTTTTTCTGTACTATGCTTCCGATACCGTCCTTTTTCAACACTCTTCTAATTTTCACGTTTTTGAAAAATTCTCGATATTGATGCATCTGGGAATAAAAATGTTACAAACCATTGCGTTAAGGGCACAATTTGCCACAACTTTTGTAATAAAAGTTTTTCTGTACTATGCTTCCGATACCGTTCTTTTTCAACACTCTTCTAATTTTCACGTTTTTGAAAAATTCTCGATATTGATGCATCTGGGAATAAAAATGTTACAAACCATTGCGTTAAGGGCACAATTTGCCACAACTTTTGTAATAAAAGTTTTTCTGTACTATGCTTCCGATACCGTTCTTTTTCAACACTCTTCTAATTTTCACGTTTTTGAAAAATTCTCGATATTGATGCATCTGGGAATAAAAATGTTACAAACCATTGCGTTAAGGGCACAATTTGCCACAACTTTTGTAATAAAAGTTTTTCTGTACTATGCTTCCGATACCGTTCTTTTTCAACACTCTTCTAATTTTCACGTTTTTGAAAAATTCTCGATATTGATGCATCTGGGAATAAAAATGTTACAAACCATTGCGTTAAGGGCACAATTTGCCACAACTTTTGTAATAAAAGTTTTTCTGTACTATGCTTCCGATACCGTTCTTTTTCAACACTCTTCTAATTTTCACGTTTTTGAAAAATTCTCGATATTGATGCATCTGGGAATAAAAATGTTACAAACCATTGCGTTAAGGGCACAATTTGCTACAACTTTTGTAGTAAAAGTTTTTCTCTACTATGCTTCCGATACCGTTTTTTTCAACACTCTTCTAATTTTCACGTTTTTGAAAAATTCTCGATATTGATGCATCTGGGAATAAAAATGTTACAAACCATTGCGTTAAGGGCACAATTTGCCACAACTTTTGTAATAAAAGTTTTTCTGTACTATGCTTCCGATACCGTTCTTTTTCAACACTCTTCTAATTTTCACGTTTTTGAAAAATTCTCGATATTGATGCATCTGGGAATAAAAATGTTACAAACCATTGCGTTAAGGGCACAATTTGCCACAACTTTTGTAATAAAAGTTTTTCTGTACTATGCTTCCGATACCGTTCTTTTTCAACACTCTTCTAATTTTCACGTTTTTGAAAAATTCTCGTTATTGATGCATCTGGGAATAAAAATGTTACAAACCATTGCGTTAAGGGCACAATTTGCCACAACTTTTGTAATAAAAGTTTTTCTGTACTATGCTTCCGATACCGTTCTTTTTCAACACTCTTCTAATTTTCACGTTTTTGAAAAATTCTCGATATTGATGCATCTGGGAATAAAAATGTTACAAACCATTGCGTTAAGGGCACAATTTGCCACAACTTTTGTAATAAAAGTTTTTCTGTACTATGCTTCCGATACCGTTCTTTTTCAACACTCTTCTAATTTTCACGTTTTTGAAAAATTCTCGATATTGATGCATCTGGGAATAAAAATGTTACAAACCATTGCGTTAAGGGCACAATTTGCTACAACTTTTGTAGTAAAAGTTTTTCTCTACTATGCTTCCGATACCGTTTTTTTCAACACTCTTCTATTCTTCACATTTTTGAAAAATTCTCGATATTGATGCATCTGGGAGCAAAAATGTTACAGACCATTGCGTTAAGGGCACAATTTGCTACAACTTTTGTAGTAAAAGTTTTTCTTTACTATGCTGCGGATACCGTTTTTTTCAACACTTTTCTATTTTTCACATTCTTGAAAAATTCTCGATATTGATGCATCTGGGAGCAAAAATGTTACAGACCATTGCGTTAAGGGCACAATTTGCCACAACTTTTGTAATAAAACTTTTTCTGTACTATGCTCCGGATACCGTTTTTTTTCAACACTCTTCTATTTTTCACATTTTTGAAAAATTCTCGATATTGATGCATCTGGGAATAAAAATGTTACAAACCATTGCGTTAAGGGCACAATTTGCCACAACTTTTGTAATAAAAGTTTTTCTGTACTATGCTTCCGATACCGTTCTTTTTCAACACTCTTCTAATTTTCACGTTTTTGAAAAATTCTCGATATTGATGCATCTGGGAATAAAAATGTTACAAACCATTGCGTTAAGGGCACAATTTGCCACAACTTTTGTAATAAAAGTTTTTCTGTACTATGCTTCCGATACCGTTCTTTTTCAACACTCTTCTAATTTTCACGTTTTTGAAAAATTCTCGATATTGATGCATCTGGGAATAAAAATGTTACAAACCATTGCGTTAAGGGCACAATTTGCCACAACTTTTGTAATAAAAGTTTTTCTGTACTATGCTTCCGATACCGTTCTTTTTCAACACTCTTCTAATTTTCACGTTTTTGAAAAATTCTCGATATTGATGCATCTGGGAATAAAAATGTTACAAACCATTGCGTTAAGGGCACAATTTGCTACAACTTTTGTAGTAAAAGTTTTTCTCTACTATGCTTCCGATACCGTTTTTTTCAACACTCTTCTATTCTTCACATTTTTGAAAAATTCTCGATATTGATGCATCTGGGAGCAAAAATGTTACAGACCATTGCGTTAAGGGCACGATTTGCTACAACTTTTGTAGTAAAAGTTTTTCTTTACTATGCTCCGGATACCGTTTTTTTCAACACTTTTCTATTTTTCACATTCTTGAAAAATTCTCGATATTGATGCATCTGGGAGCAAAAATGTTACAGACCATTGCGTTAAGGGCACAATTTGCTACAAATTTTGTAGTAAAAGTTTTTCTCTACTATGCTTCCGATACCGTTTTTTTTCAACACTCTTCTATTCTTCACATTTTTGAAAAATTTTCGATATTGATGCATCTGGGAATAAAAATGTTACTGACCATTGCGTTAAGGGCACAATTTGCCACAACTTTTGTAATAAAAGTTTTTCTGCACTATGCCTCCGATACCGTTCTTTTTCAACACTCTTCTAATTTTCACGTTTTTGAAAAATTCTCGATATTGATGCATCTGTGAATAAAAATGTTACAAACCATTGCGTTAAGGGCACAATTTGCTACAACTTTTGTAGTAAAAGTTTTTCTTTACTATGCTCCGGATACCGTTTTTTTTCAACACTTTTCTATTTTTCACATTTTTGAAAAGTTCTCGATATTGATGCATCTGGGAATAAAAATGTTACAGACCATTGCGTTAAGGGCACAATTTGCTACAAATTTTGTAGTAAAAGTTTTTCTCTACTATGCTTCCGATACCGTTTTTTTTCAACACTCTTCTATTCTTCACATTTTTGAAAAATTCTCGATATTGATGCATCTGGGAATAAAAATGTTACAAACCATTGCGTTAAGGGCACAATTTGCTACAACTTTTGTAGTAAAAGTTTTTCTCTACTATGCTTCCGATACCGTTTTTTTCAACACTCTTCTATTCTTCACATTTTTGAAAAATTCTCGATATTGATGCATCTGGGAGCAAAAATGTTACAGACCATTGCGTTAAGGGCACGATTTGCTACAACTTTTGTAGTAAAAGTTTTTCTTTACTATGCTCCGGATACCGTTTTTTTCAACACTTTTCTATTTTTCACATTCTTGAAAAATTCTCGATATTGATGCATCTGGGAGCAAAAATGTTACAGACCATTGCGTTAAGGGCACAATTTGCTACAAATTTTGTAGTAAAAGTTTTTCTCTACTATGCTTCCGATACCGTTTTTTTTCAACACTCTTCTATTCTTCACATTTTTGAAAAATTTTCGATATTGATGCATCTGGGAATAAAAATGTTACTGACCATTGCGTTAAGGGCACAATTTGCCACAACTTTTGTAATAAAAGTTTTTCTGCACTATGCCTCCGATACCGTTCTTTTTCAACACTCTTCTAATTTTCACGTTTTTGAAAAATTCTCGATATTGATGCATCTGTGAATAAAAATGTTACAAACCATTGCGTTAAGGGCACAATTTGCTACAACTTTTGTAGTAAAAGTTTTTCTTTACTATGCTCCGGATACCGTTTTTTTTCAACACTTTTCTATTTTTCACATTTTTGAAAAGTTCTCGATATTGATGCATCTGGGAATAAAAATGTTACAGACCATTGCGTTAAGGGCACAATTTGCTACAAATTTTGTAGTAAAAGTTTTTCTCTACTATGCTTCCGATACCGTTTTTTTTCAACACTCTTCTATTCTTCACATTTTTGAAAAATTCTCGATATTGATGCATCTGGGAGCAAAAATGTTACAGACCATTGCGTTAAGGGCACAATTTGCTACAACTTTTGTAGTAAAAGTTTTTCTTTACTATGCTCCGGATACCGTTTTTTTTCAACACTTTTCTATTTTTCACATTTTTGAAAAATTCTCGATATTGATGCATCTGGGAATAAGAATGTTACAGACCATTGCGTTAAGGGCACAATTTGCTACAACTTTTGTAGTAAAAGTTTTTCTCTACTATGCTTCCGATACCGTTTTTTTTCAACACTCTTCTATTCTTCACATTTTTGAAAAATTCTCGATATTGATGCATCTGGGAGCAAAAATGTTACAGACCATTGCGTTAAGGGCACAATTTGCCACAACTTTTGTAATAAAACTTTTTCTGTACTATGCTCCGGATACCGTTTTTTTTCAACACTCTTCTATTTTTCACATTTTTGAAAAATTCTCGATATTGATGCATCTGGGAATAAAAATGTTACAAACCATTGCGTTAAGGGCACAATTTGCCACAACTTTTGTAATAAAAGTTTTTCTGTACTATGCTTCCGATACCGTTCTTTTTCAACACTCTTCTAATTTTCACGTTTTTGAAAAATTCTCGATATTGATGCATCTGGGAATAAAAATGTTACAAACCATTGCGTTAAGGGCACAATTTGCTACAACTTTTGTAGTAAAAGTTTTTCTCTACTATGCTTCCGATACCGTTTTTTTCAACTCTTCTATTCTTCACATTTTTGAAAAATTCTCGATATTGATGCATCTGGGAGCAAAAATGTTACAGACCATTGCGTTAAGGGCACAATTTGCTACAACTTTTGTAGTAAAAGTTTTTCTTTACTATGCTCCGGATACCGTTTTTTTTCAACATTTTTCTATTTTTCACATTCTTGAAAAATTCTCGATATTGATGCATCTGGGAGCAAAAATGTTACAGACCATTGCGTTAAGGGCACAATTTGCTACAAATTTTGTAGTAAAAGTTTTTCTCTACTATGCTTCCGATACCGTTTTTTTTCAACACTCTTCTATTCTTCACATTTTTGAAAAATTCTCGATATTGATGCATCTGGGAATAAAAATGTTACTGACCATTGCGTTAAGGGCACAATTTGCCACAACTTTTGTAATAAAAGTTTTTCTGCACTATGCTTCCGATACCGTTCTTTTTCAACACTCTTCTAATTTTCACGTTTTTGAAAAATTCTCGATATTGATGCATCTGGGAATAAAAATGTTACAAACCATTGCGTTAAGGGCACAATTTGCTACAACTTTTGTAGTAAAAGTTTTTCTCTACTATGCTTCCGATACCGTTTTTTTCAACACTCTTCTATTCTTCACATTTTTGAAAAATTCTCGATATTGATGCATCTGGGAGCAAAAATGTTACAGACCATTGCGTTAAGGGCACAATTTGCTACAACTTTTGTAGTAAAAGTTTTTCTTTACTATGCTCCGGATACCGTTTTTTTCAACACTTTTCTATTTTTCACATTCTTGAAAAATTCTCGATATTGATGCATCTGGGAGCAAAAATGTTACAGACCATTGCGTTAAGGGCACAATTTGCTACAAATTTTGTAGTAAAAGTTTTTCTCTACTATGCTTCCGATACCGTTTTTTTTCAACACTCTTCTATTCTTCACATTTTTGAAAAATTCTCGATATTGATGCATCTGGGAGCAAAAATGTTAGAGACTATTGCGTTAAAGGCACAATTTGCCACAACTTTTGTAATAAAAGTTTTTCTGTACTATGCTTCCGATACCGTTTTTTTTCAACACTCTTCTATTTTTCACATTTTTGAAAAATTCTCGATATTGATGCATCTGGGAGCAAAAATGTTACAGACCATTGCGTTAAGGGCACAATTTGCTACAACTTTTGTAATAAAAGTTTTTCTGTACTATGCTCCGGATACCGTTTTTTTTTCAACACTCTTCTATTCTTCACATTTTTGAAAAATTCTCGATATTGATGCATCTGGGAGCAAAAATGTTAGAGACTATTGCGTTAAAGGCACAATTTGCCACAACTTTTGTAATAAAAGTTTTTCTGTACTATGCTTCCGATACCGTTCTTTTTCAACACTCTTCTAATTTTCACGTTTTTGAAAAATTCTCGACATTGATGCATCTGGGAATAAAAATGTTACAAACCATTGCGTTAAGGGCACAATTTGCCACAACTTTTGTAATAAAAGTTTTTCTGTACTATGCTTCCGATACCGTTCTTTTTCAACACTCTTCTAATTTTCACGTTTTTGAAAAATTCTCGATATTGATGCATCTGGGAATAAAAATGTTACAAACCATTGCGTTAAGGGCACAATTTGCTACAACTTTTGTAGTAAAAGTTTTTCTCTACTATGCTTCCGATACCGTTTTTTTCAACACTCTTCTAATTTTCACGTTTTTGAAAAATTCTCGATATTGATGCATCTGGGAATAAAAATGTTACAAACCATTGCGTTAAGGGCACAATTTGCCACAACTTTTGTAATAAAAGTTTTTCTGTACTATGCTTCCGATACCGTTCTTTTTCAACACTCTTCTAATTTTCACGTTTTTGAAAAATTCTCGATATTGATGCATCTGGGAATAAAAATGTTACAAACCATTGCGTTAAGGGCACAATTTGCCACAACTTTTGTAATAAAAGTTTTTCTGTACTATGCTTCCGATACCGTTCTTTTTCAACACTCTTCTAATTTTCACGTTTTTGAAAAATTCTCGATATTGATGCATCTGGGAATAAAAATGTTACAAACCATTGCGTTAAGGGCACAATTTGCCACAACTTTTGTAATAAAAGTTTTTCTGTACTATGCTTCCGATACCGTTCTTTTTCAACACTCTTCTAATTTTCACGTTTTTGAAAAATTCTCGATATTGATGCATCTGGGAATAAAAATGTTACAAACCATTGCGTTAAGGGCACAATTTGCCACAACTTTTGTAATAAAAGTTTTTCTGTACTATGCTTCCGATACCGTTCTTTTTCAACACTCTTCTAATTTTCACGTTTTTGAAAAATTCTCGATATTGATGCATCTGGGAATAAAAATGTTACAAACCATTGCGTTAAGGGCACAATTTGCTACAACTTTTGTAGTAAAAGTTTTTCTCTACTATGCTTCCGATACCGTTTTTTTCAACACTCTTCTATTCTTCACATTTTTGAAAAATTCTCGATATTGATGCATCTGGGAGCAAAAATGTTACAGACCATTGCGTTAAGGGCACAATTTGCTACAACTTTTGTAGTAAAAGTTTTTCTTTACTATGCTGCGGATACCGTTTTTTTCAACACTTTTCTATTTTTCACATTCTTGAAAAATTCTCGATATTGATGCATCTGGGAGCAAAAATGTTACAGACCATTGCGTTAAGGGCACAATTTGCCACAACTTTTGTAATAAAACTTTTTCTGTACTATGCTCCGGATACCGTTTTTTTTCAACACTCTTCTATTTTTCACATTTTTGAAAAATTCTCGATATTGATGCATCTGGGAATAAAAATGTTACAAACCATTGCGTTAAGGGCACAATTTGCCACAACTTTTGTAATAAAAGTTTTTCTGTACTATGCTTCCGATACCGTTCTTTTTCAACACTCTTCTAATTTTCACGTTTTTGAAAAATTCTCGATATTGATGCATCTGGGAATAAAAATGTTACAAACCATTGCGTTAAGGGCACAATTTGCCACAACTTTTGTAATAAAAGTTTTTCTGTACTATGCTTCCGATACCGTTCTTTTTCAACACTCTTCTAATTTTCACGTTTTTGAAAAATTCTCGATATTGATGCATCTGGGAATAAAAATGTTACAAACCATTGCGTTAAGGGCACAATTTGCCACAACTTTTGTAATAAAAGTTTTTCTGTACTATGCTTCCGATACCGTTCTTTTTCAACACTCTTCTAATTTTCACGTTTTTGAAAAATTCTCGATATTGATGCATCTGGGAATAAAAATGTTACAAACCATTGCGTTAAGGGCACAATTTGTCACAACTTTTGTAATAAAAGTTTTTCTGTACTATGCTTCCGATACCGTTCTTTTTCAACACTCTTCTAATTTTCACGTTTTTGAAAAATTCTCGATATTGATGCATCTGGGAATAAAAATGTTACAAACCATTGCGTTAAGGGCACAATTTGCTACAACTTTTGTAGTAAAAGTTTTTCTCTACTATGCTTCCGATACCGTTTTTTTCAACACTCTTCTATTCTTCACATTTTTGAAAAATTCTCGATATTGATGCATCTGGGAGCAAAAATGTTACAGACCATTGCGTTAAGGGCACAATTTGCTACAACTTTTGTAGTAAAAGTTTTTCTTTACTATGCTCCGGATACCGTTTTTTTCAACACTTTTCTATTTTTCACATTCTTGAAAAATTCTCGATATTGATGCATCTGGGAGCAAAAATGTTACAGACCATTGCGTTAAGGGCACAATTTGCTACAAATTTTGTAGTAAAAGTTTTTCTCTACTATGCTTCCGATACCGTTTTTTTTCAACACTCTTCTATTCTTCACATTTTTGAAAAATTTTCGATATTGATGCATCTGGGAATAAAAATGTTACTGACCATTGCGTTAAGGGCACAATTTGCCACAACTTTTGTAATAAAAGTTTTTCTGCACTATGCCTCCGATACCGTTCTTTTTCAACACTCTTCTAATTTTCACGTTTTTGAAAAATTCTCGATATTGATGCATCTGTGAATAAAAATGTTACAAACCATTGCGTTAAGGGCACAATTTGCTACAACTTTTGTAGTAAAAGTTTTTCTTTACTATGCTCCGGATACCGTTTTTTTTCAACACTTTTCTATTTTTCACATTTTTGAAAAGTTCTCGATATTGATGCATCTGGGAATAAAAATGTTACAGACCATTGCGTTAAGGGCACAATTTGCTACAAATTTTGTAGTAAAAGTTTTTCTCTACTATGCTTCCGATACCGTTTTTTTTCAACACTCTTCTATTCTTCACATTTTTGAAAAATTCTCGATATTGATGCATCTGGGAGCAAAAATGTTACAGACCATTGCGTTAAGGGCACAATTTGCTACAACTTTTGTAGTAAAAGTTTTTCTTTACTATGCTCCGGATACCGTTTTTTTTCAACACTTTTCTAATTTTCACATTTTTGAAAAATTCTCGATATTGATGCATCTGGGAATAAAAATGTTACAGACCATTGCGTTAAGGGCACAATTTGCTACAACTTTTGTAGTAAAAGTTTTTCTCTACTATGCTTCCGATACCGTTTTTTTTCAACACTCTTCTATTCTTCACATTTTTGAAAAATTCTCGATATTGATGCATCTGGGAGCAAAAATGTTACAGACCATTGCGTTAAGGGCACAATTTGCCACAACTTTTGTAATAAAACTTTTTCTGTACTATGCTCCGGATACCGTTTTTTTTCAACACTCTTCTATTTTTCACATTTTTGAAAAATTCTCGATATTGATGCATCTGGGAATAAAAATGTTACAAACCATTGCGTTAAGGGCACAATTTGCCACAACTTTTGTAATAAAAGTTTTTCTGTACTATGCTTCCGATACCGTTCTTTTTCAACACTCTTCTAATTTTCATGTTTTTGAAAAATTCTCGATATTGATGCATCTGGGAATAAAAATGTTACAAACCATTGCGTTAAGGGCACAATTTGCTACAACTTTTGTAGTAAAAGTTTTTCTCTACTATGCTTCCGATACCGTTTTTTTCAACTCTTCTATTCTTCACATTTTTGAAAAATTCTCGATATTGATGCATCTGGGAGCAAAAATGTTACAGACCATTGCGTTAAGGGCACAATTTGCTACAAATTTTGTAGTAAAAGTTTTTCTCTACTATGCTTCCGATACCGTTTTTTTTCAACACTCTTCTATTCTTCACATTTTTGAAAAATTCTCGATATTGATGCATCTGGGAGCAAAAATGTTACAGACCATTGCGTTAAGGGCACAATTTGCTACAACTTTTGTAGTAAAAGTTTTTCTTTACTATGCTCCGGATACCGTTTTTTTTCAACACTTTTCTATTTTTCACATTTTTGAAAAATTCTCGATATTGATGCATCTGGGAATAAAAATGTTACAGACCATTGCGTTAAGGGCACAATTTGCTACAACTTTTGTAGTAAAAGTTTTTCTCTACTATGCTTCCGATACCGTTTTTTTTCAACACTCTTCTATTCTTCACATTTTTGAAAAATTCTCGATATTGATGCATCTGGGAGCAAAAATGTTACAGACCATTGCGTTAAGGGCACAATTTGCCACAACTTTTGTAATAAAACTTTTTCTGTACTATGCTCCGGATACCGTTTTTTTTCAACACTCTTCTATTTTTCACATTTTTGAAAAATTCTCGATATTGATGCATCTGGGAATAAAAATGTTACAAACCATTGCGTTAAGGGCACAATTTGCCACAACTTTTGTAATAAAAGTTTTTCTGTACTATGCTTCCGATACCGTTCTTTTTCAACACTCTTCTAATTTTCACGTTTTTGAAAAATTCTCGATATTGATGCATCTGGGAATAAAAATGTTACAAACCATTGCGTTAAGGGCACAATTTGCTACAACTTTTGTAGTAAAAGTTTTTCTCTACTATGCTTCCGATACCGTTTTTTTCAACTCTTCTATTCTTCACATTTTTGAAAAATTCTCGATATTGATGCATCTGGGAGCAAAAATGTTACAGACCATTGCGTTAAGGGCACAATTTGCTACAACTTTTGTAGTAAAAGTTTTTCTTTACTATGCTCCGGATACCGTTTTTTTTCAACATTTTTCTATTTTTCACATTCTTGAAAAATTCTCGATATTGATGCATCTGGGAGCAAAAATGTTACAGACCATTGCGTTAAGGGCACAATTTGCTACAAATTTTGTAGTAAAAGTTTTTCTCTACTATGCTTCCGATACCGTTTTTTTTCAACACTCTTCTATTCTTCACATTTTTGAAAAATTCTCGATATTGATGCATCTGGGAATAAAAATGTTACTGACCATTGCGTTAAGGGCACAATTTGCCACAACTTTTGTAATAAAAGTTTTTCTGCACTATGCTTCCGATACCGTTCTTTTTCAACACTCTTCTAATTTTCACGTTTTTGAAAAATTCTCGATATTGATGCATCTGGGAATAAAAATGTTACAAACCATTGCGTTAAGGGCACAATTTGCTACAACTTTTGTAGTAAAAGTTTTTCTTTACTATGCTCCGGATACCGTTTTTTTCAACACTTTTCTATTTTTCACATTCTTGAAAAATTCTCGATATTGATGCATCTGGGAGCAAAAATGTTACAGACCATTGCGTTAAGGGCACAATTTGCTACAAATTTTGTAGTAAAAGTTTTTCTCTACTATGCTTCCGATACCGTTTTTTTTCAACACTCTTCTATTCTTCACATTTTTGAAAAATTCTCGATATTGATGCATCTGGGAGCAAAAATGTTACAGACCATTGCGTTAAGGGCACAATTTGCCACAACTTTTGTAATAAAACTTTTTCTGTACTATGCTCCGGATACCGTTTTTTTTCAACACTCTTCTATTTTTCACATTTTTGAAAAATTCTCGATATTGATGCATCTGGGAATAAAAATGTTACAAACCATTGCGTTAAGGGCACAATTTGCCACAACTTTTGTAATAAAAGTTTTTCTGTACTATGCTTCCGATACCGTTCTTTTTCAACACTCTTCTAATTTTCATGTTTTTGAAAAATTCTCGATATTGATGCATCTGGGAATAAAAATGTTACAAACCATTGCGTTAAGGGCACAATTTGCTACAACTTTTGTAGTAAAAGTTTTTCTCTACTATGCTTCCGATACCGTTTTTTTCAACTCTTCTATTCTTCACATTTTTGAAAAATTCTCGATATTGATGCATCTGGGAGCAAAAATGTTACAGACCATTGCGTTAAGGGCACAATTTGCTACAAATTTTGTAGTAAAAGTTTTTCTCTACTATGCTTCCGATACCGTTTTTTTTCAACACTCTTCTATTCTTCACATTTTTGAAAAATTCTCGATATTGATGCATCTGGGAGCAAAAATGTTACAGACCATTGCGTTAAGGGCACAATTTGCTACAACTTTTGTAGTAAAAGTTTTTCTTTACTATGCTCCGGATACCGTTTTTTTTCAACACTTTTCTATTTTTCACATTTTTGAAAAATTCTCGATATTGATGCATCTGGGAATAAAAATGTTACAGACCATTGCGTTAAGGGCACAATTTGCTACAACTTTTGTAGTAAAAGTTTTTCTCTACTATGCTTCCGATACCGTTTTTTTTCAACACTCTTCTATTCTTCACATTTTTGAAAAATTCTCGATATTGATGCATCTGGGAGCAAAAATGTTACAGACCATTGCGTTAAGGGCACAATTTGCCACAACTTTTGTAATAAAACTTTTTCTGTACTATGCTCCGGATACCGTTTTTTTTCAACACTCTTCTATTTTTCACATTTTTGAAAAATTCTCGATATTGATGCATCTGGGAATAAAAATGTTACAAACCATTGCGTTAAGGGCACAATTTGCCACAACTTTTGTAATAAAAGTTTTTCTGTACTATGCTTCCGATACCGTTCTTTTTCAACACTCTTCTAATTTTCACGTTTTTGAAAAATTCTCGATATTGATGCATCTGGGAATAAAAATGTTACAAACCATTGCGTTAAGGGCACAATTTGCTACAACTTTTGTAGTAAAAGTTTTTCTCTACTATGCTTCCGATACCGTTTTTTTCAACTCTTCTATACTTCACATTTTTGAAAAATTCTCGATATTGATGCATCTGGGAGCAAAAATGTTACAGACCATTGCGTTAAGGGCACAATTTGCTACAACTTTTGTAGTAAAAGTTTTTCTTTACTATGCTCCGGATACCGTTTTTTTTCAACATTTTTCTATTTTTCACATTCTTGAAAAATTCTCGATATTGATGCATCTGGGAGCAAAAATGTTACAGACCATTGCGTTAAGGGCACAATTTGCTACAACTTTTGTAGTAAAAGTTTTTCTTTACTATGCTGCGGATACCGTTTTTTTCAACACTTTTCTATTTTTCACATTCTTGAAAAATTCTCGATATTGATGCATCTGGGAGCAAAAATGTTACAGACCATTGCGTTAAGGGCACAATTTGCCACAACTTTTGTAATAAAACTTTTTCTGTACTATGCTCCGGATACCGTTTTTTTTCAACACTCTTCTATTTTTCACATTTTTGAAAAATTCTCGATATTGATGCATCTGGGAATAAAAATGTTACAAACCATTGCGTTAAGGGCACAATTTGCCACAACTTTTGTAATAAAAGTTTTTCTGTACTATGCTTCCGATACCGTTCTTTTTCAACACTCTTCTAATTTTCACGTTTTTGAAAAATTCTCGATATTGATGCATCTGGGAATAAAAATGTTACAAACCATTGCGTTAAGGGCACAATTTGCCACAACTTTTGTAATAAAAGTTTTTCTGTACTATGCTTCCGATACCGTTCTTTTTCAACACTCTTCTAATTTTCACGTTTTTGAAAAATTCTCGATATTGATGCATCTGGGAATAAAAATGTTACAAACCATTGCGTTAAGGGCACAATTTGCCACAACTTTTGTAATAAAAGTTTTTCTGTACTATGCTTCCGATACCGTTCTTTTTCAACACTCTTCTAATTTTCACGTTTTTGAAAAATTCTCGATATTGATGCATCTGGGAATAAAAATGTTACAAACCATTGCGTTAAGGGCACAATTTGCCACAATTTTTGTAATAAAAGTTTTTCTGTACTATGCTTCCGATACCGTTCTTTTTCAACACTCTTCTAATTTTCACGTTTTTGAAAAATTCTCGATATTGATGCATCTGGGAATAAAAATGTTACAAACCATTGCGTTAAGGGCACAATTTGCTACAACTTTTGTAGTAAAAGTTTTTCTCTACTATGCTTCCGATACCGTTTTTTTCAACACTCTTCTATTCTTCACATTTTTGAAAAATTCTCGATATTGATGCATCTGGGAGCAAAAATGTTACAGACCATTGCGTTAAGGGCACAATTTGCTACAACTTTTGTAGTAAAAGTTTTTCTTTACTATGCTCCGGATACCGTTTTTTTCAACACTTTTCTATTTTTCACATTCTTGAAAAATTCTCGATATTGATGCATCTGGGAGCAAAAATGTTACAGACCATTGCGTTAAGGGCACAATTTGCTACAAATTTTGTAGTAAAAGTTTTTCTCTACTATGCTTCCGATACCGTTTTTTTTCAACACTCTTCTATTCTTCACATTTTTGAAAAATTTTCGATATTGATGCATCTGGGAATAAAAATGTTACTGACCATTGCGTTAAGGGCACAATTTGCCACAACTTTTGTAATAAAAGTTTTTCTGCACTATGCCTCCGATACCGTTCTTTTTCAACACTCTTCTAATTTTCACGTTTTTGAAAAATTCTCGATATTGATGCATCTGTGAATAAAAATGTTACAAACCATTGCGTTAAGGGCACAATTTGCTACAACTTTTGTAGTAAAAGTTTTTCTTTACTATGCTCCGGATACCGTTTTTTTTCAACACTTTTCTATTTTTCACATTTTTGAAAAGTTCTCGATATTGATGCATCTGGGAATAAAAATGTTACAGACCATTGCGTTAAGGGCACAATTTGCTACAAATTTTGTAGTAAAAGTTTTTCTCTACTATGCTTCCGATACCGTTTTTTTTCAACACTCTTCTATTCTTCACATTTTTGAAAAATTCTCGATATTGATGCATCTGGGAGCAAAAATGTTACAGACCATTGCGTTAAGGGCACAATTTGCTACAACTTTTGTAGTAAAAGTTTTTCTTTACTATGCTCCGGATACCGTTTTTTTTCAACACTTTTCTATTTTTCACATTTTTGAAAAATTCTCGATATTGATGCATCTGGGAATAAAAATGTTACAGACCATTGCGTTAAGGGCACAATTTGCTACAACTTTTGTAGTAAAAGTTTTTCTCTACTATGCTTCCGATACCGTTTTTTTTCAACACTCTTCTATTCTTCACATTTTTGAAAAATTCTCGATATTGATGCATCTGGGAGCAAAAATGTTACAGACCATTGCGTTAAGGGCACAATTTGCCACAACTTTTGTAATAAAACTTTTTCTGTACTATGCTCCGGATACCGTTTTTTTTCAACACTCTTCTATTTTTCACATTTTTGAAAAATTCTCGATATTGATGCATCTGGGAATAAAAATGTTACAAACCATTGCGTTAAGGGCACAATTTGCCACAACTTTTGTAATAAAAGTTTTTCTGTACTATGCTTCCGATACCGTTCTTTTTCAACACTCTTCTAATTTTCATGTTTTTGAAAAATTCTCGATATTGATGCATCTGGGAATAAAAATGTTACAAACCATTGCGTTAAGGGCACAATTTGCTACAACTTTTGTAGTAAAAGTTTTTCTCTACTATGCTTCCGATACCGTTTTTTTCAACTCTTCTATTCTTCACATTTTTGAAAAATTCTCGATATTGATGCATCTGGGAGCAAAAATGTTACAGACCATTGCGTTAAGGGCACAATTTGCTACAAATTTTGTAGTAAAAGTTTTTCTCTACTATGCTTCCGATACCGTTTTTTTTCAACACTCTTCTATTCTTCACATTTTTGAAAAATTCTCGATATTGATGCATCTGGGAGCAAAAATGTTACAGACCATTGCGTTAAGGGCACAATTTGCTACAACTTTTGTAGTAAAAGTTTTTCTTTACTATGCTCCGGATACCGTTTTTTTTCAACACTTTTCTATTTTTCACATTTTTGAAAAGTTCTCGATATTGATGCATCTGGGAATAAAAATGTTACAGACCATTGCGTTAAGGGCACAATTTGCTACAAATTTTGTACTAAAAGTTTTTCTCTACTATGCTTCCGATACCGTTTTTTTTCAACACTCTTCTATTCTTCACATTTTTGAAAAATTCTCGATATTGATGCATCTGGGAGCAAAAATGTTACAGACCATTGCGTTAAGGGCACAATTTGCTACAACTTTTGTAGTAAAAGTTTTTCTTTACTATGCTCCGGATACCGTTTTTTTTCAACACTTTTCTATTTTTCACATTTTTGAAAAATTCTCGATATTGATGCATCTGGGAATAAAAATGTTACAGACCATTGCGTTAAGGGCACAATTTGCTACAACTTTTGTAGTAAAAGTTTTTCTCTACTATGCTTCCGATACCGTTTTTTTTCAACACTCTTCTATTCTTCACATTTTTGAAAAATTCTCGATATTGATGCATCTGGGAGCAAAAATGTTACAGACCATTGCGTTAAGGGCACAATTTGCCACAACTTTTGTAATAAAACTTTTTCTGTACTATGCTCCGGATACCGTTTTTTTTCAACACTCTTCTATTTTTCACATTTTTGAAAAATTCTCGATATTGATGCATCTGGGAATAAAAATGTTACAAACCATTGCGTTAAGGGCACAATTTGCCACAACTTTTGTAATAAAAGTTTTTCTGTACTATGCTTCCGATACCGTTCTTTTTCAACACTCTTCTAATTTTCATGTTTTTGAAAAATTCTCGATATTGATGCATCTGGGAATAAAAATGTTACAAACCATTGCGTTAAGGGCACAATTTGCTACAACTTTTGTAGTAAAAGTTTTTCTCTACTATGCTTCCGATACCGTTTTTTTCAACTCTTCTATTCTTCACATTTTTGAAAAATTCTCGATATTGATGCATCTGGGAGCAAAAATGTTACAGACCATTGCGTTAAGGGCACAATTTGCTACAAATTTTGTAGTAAAAGTTTTTCTCTACTATGCTTCCGATACCGTTTTTTTTCAACACTCTTCTATTCTTCACATTTTTGAAAAATTCTCGATATTGATGCATCTGGGAGCAAAAATGTTACAGACCATTGCGTTAAGGGCACAATTTGCTACAACTTTTGTAGTAAAAGTTTTTCTTTACTATGCTCCGGATACCGTTTTTTTTCAACATTTTTCTATTTTTCACATTCTTGAAAAATTCTCGATATTGATGCATCTGGGAGCAAAAATGTTACAGACCATTGCGTTAAGGGCACAATTTGCTACAAATTTTGTAGTAAAAGTTTTTCTCTACTATGCTTCCGATACCGTTTTTTTTCAACACTCTTCTATTCTTCACATTTTTGAAAAATTCTCGATATTGATGCATCTGGGAATAAAAATGTTACTGACCATTGCGTTAAGGGCACAATTTGCCACAACTTTTGTAATAAAAGTTTTTCTGCACTATGCTTCCGATACCGTTCTTTTTCAACACTCTTCTAATTTTCACGTTTTTGAAAAATTCTCGATATTGATGCATCTGGGAATAAAAATGTTACAAACCATTGCGTTAAGGGCACAATTTGCTACAACTTTTGTAGTAAAAGTTTTTCTCTACTATGCTTCCGATACCGTTTTTTTCAACACTCTTCTATTCTTCACATTTTTGAAAAATTCTCGATATTGATGCATCTGGGAGCAAAAATGTTACAGACCATTGCGTTAAGGGCACAATTTGCTACAACTTTTGTAGTAAAAGTTTTTCTTTACTATGCTCCGGATACCGTTTTTTTCAACACTTTTCTATTTTTCACATTCTTGAAAAATTCTCGATATTGATGCATCTGGGAGCAAAAATGTTACAGACCATTGCGTTAAGGGCACAATTTGCTACAAATTTTGTAGTAAAAGTTTTTCTCTACTATGCTTCCGATACCGTTTTTTTTCAACACTCTTCTATTCTTCACATTTTTGAAAAATTCTCGATATTGATGCATCTGGGAGCAAAAATGTTACAGACCATTGCGTTAAGGGCACAATTTGCCACAACTTTTGTAATAAAACTTTTTCTGTACTATGCTCCGGATACCGTTTTTTTTCAACACTCTTCTATTTTTCACATTTTTGAAAAATTCTCGATATTGATGCATCTGGGAATAAAAATGTTACAAACCATTGCGTTAAGGGCACAATTTGCCACAACTTTTGTAATAAAAGTTTTTCTGTACTATGCTTCCGATACCGTTCTTTTTCAACACTCTTCTAATTTTCATGTTTTTGAAAAATTCTCGATATTGATGCATCTGGGAATAAAAATGTTACAAACCATTGCGTTAAGGGCACAATTTGCTACAACTTTTGTAGTAAAAGTTTTTCTCTACTATGCTTCCGATACCGTTTTTTTCAACTCTTCTATTCTTCACATTTTTGAAAAATTCTCGATATTGATGCATCTGGGAGCAAAAATGTTACAGACCATTGCGTTAAGGGCACAATTTGCTACAAATTTTGTAGTAAAAGTTTTTCTCTACTATGCTTCCGATACCGTTTTTTTTCAACACTCTTCTATTCTTCACATTTTTGAAAAATTCTCGATATTGATGCATCTGGGAGCAAAAATGTTACAGACCATTGCGTTAAGGGCACAATTTGCTACAACTTTTGTAGTAAAAGTTTTTCTTTACTATGCTCCGGATACCGTTTTTTTTCAACACTTTTCTATTTTTCACATTTTTGAAAAATTCTCGATATTGATGCATCTGGGAATAAAAATGTTACAGACCATTGCGTTAAGGGCACAATTTGCTACAACTTTTGTAGTAAAAGTTTTTCTCTACTATGCTTCCGATACCGTTTTTTTTCAACACTCTTCTATTCTTCACATTTTTGAAAAATTCTCGATATTGATGCATCTGGGAGCAAAAATGTTACAGACCATTGCGTTAAGGGCACAATTTGCCACAACTTTTGTAATAAAACTTTTTCTGTACTATGCTCCGGATACCGTTTTTTTTCAACACTCTTCTATTTTTCACATTTTTGAAAAATTCTCGATATTGATGCATCTGGGAATAAAAATGTTACAAACCATTGCGTTAAGGGCACAATTTGCCACAACTTTTGTAATAAAAGTTTTTCTGTACTATGCTTCCGATACCGTTCTTTTTCAACACTCTTCTAATTTTCATGTTTTTGAAAAATTCTCGATATTGATGCATCTGGGAATAAAAATGTTACAAACCATTGCGTTAAGGGCACAATTTGCTACAACTTTTGTAGTAAAAGTTTTTCTCTACTATGCTTCCGATACCGTTTTTTTCAACTCTTCTATTCTTCACATTTTTGAAAAATTCTCGATATTGATGCATCTGGGAGCAAAAATGTTACAGACCATTGCGTTAAGGGCACAATTTGCTACAAATTTTGTAGTAAAAGTTTTTCTCTACTATGCTTCCGATACCGTTTTTTTTCAACACTCTTCTATTCTTCACATTTTTGAAAAATTCTCGATATTGATGCATCTGGGAGCAAAAATGTTACAGACCATTGCGTTAAGGGCACAATTTGCTACAACTTTTGTAGTAAAAGTTTTTCTTTACTATGCTCCGGATACCGTTTTTTTTCAACACTTTTCTATTTTTCACATTTTTGAAAAATTCTCGATATTGATGCATCTGGGAATAAAAATGTTACAGACCATTGCGTTAAGGGCACAATTTGCTACAACTTTTGTAGTAAAAGTTTTTCTCTACTATGCTTCCGATACCGTTTTTTTTCAACACTCTTCTATTCTTCACATTTTTGAAAAATTCTCGATATTGATGCATCTGGGAGCAAAAATGTTACAGACCATTGCGTTAAGGGCACAATTTGCCACAACTTTTGTAATAAAACTTTTTCTGTACTATGCTCCGGATACCGTTTTTTTTCAACACTCTTCTATTTTTCACATTTTTGAAAAATTCTCGATATTGATGCATCTGGGAATAAAAATGTTACAAACCATTGCGTTAAGGGCACAATTTGCCACAACTTTTGTAATAAAAGTTTTTCTGTACTATGCTTCCGATACCGTTCTTTTTCAACACTCTTCTAATTTTCACGTTTTTGAAAAATTCTCGATATTGATGCATCTGGGAATAAAAATGTTACAAACCATTGCGTTAAGGGCACAATTTGCTACAACTTTTGTAGTAAAAGTTTTTCTCTACTATGCTTCCGATACCGTTTTTTTCAACTCTTCTATTCTTCACATTTTTGAAAAATTCTCGATATTGATGCATCTGGGAATAAAAATGTTACAAACCATTGCGTTAAGGGCACAATTTGCCACAACTTTTGTAATAAAAGTTTTTCTGTACTATGCTTCCGATACCGTTCTTTTTCAACACTCTTCTAATTTTCACGTTTTTGAAAAATTCTCGATATTGATGCATCTGGGAATAAAAATGTTACAAACCATTGCGTTAAGGGCACAATTTGCCACAACTTTTGTAATAAAAGTTTTTCTGTACTATGCTTCCGATACCGTTCTTTTTCAACACTCTTCTAATTTTCACGTTTTTGAAAAATTCTCGATATTGATGCATCTGGGAATAAAAATGTTACAAACCATTGCGTTAAGGGCACAATTTGCTACAACTTTTGTAGTAAAAGTTTTTCTCTACTATGCTTCCGATACCGTTTTTTTCAACTCTTCTATTCTTCACATTTTTGAAAAATTCTCGATATTGATGCATCTGGGAGCAAAAATGTTACAGACCATTGCGTTAAGGGCACAATTTGCTACAACTTTTGTAGTAAAAGTTTTTCTTTACTATGCTCCGGATACCGTTTTTTTTCAACATTTTTCTATTTTTCACATTCTTGAAAAATTCTCGATATTGATGCATCTGGGAGCAAAAATGTTACAGACCATTGCGTTAAGGGCACAATTTGCTACAAATTTTGTAGTAAAAGTTTTTCTCTACTATGCTTCCGATACCGTTTTTTTTCAACACTCTTCTATTCTTCACATTTTTGAAAAATTCTCGATATTGATGCATCTGGGAATAAAAATGTTACTGACCATTGCGTTAAGGGCACAATTTGCCACAACTTTTGTAATAAAAGTTTTTCTGCACTATGCTTCCGATACCGTTCTTTTTCAACACTCTTCTAATTTTCACGTTTTTGAAAAATTCTCGATATTGATGCATCTGGGAATAAAAATGTTACAAACCATTGCGTTAAGGGCACAATTTGCTACAACTTTTGTAGTAAAAGTTTTTCTCTACTATGCTTCCGATACCGTTTTTTTCAACACTCTTCTATTCTTCACATTTTTGAAAAATTCTCGATATTGATGCATCTGGGAGCAAAAATGTTACAGACCATTGCGTTAAGGGCACAATTTGCTACAACTTTTGTAGTAAAAGTTTTTCTTTACTATGCTCCGGATACCGTTTTTTTCAACACTTTTCTATTTTTCACATTCTTGAAAAATTCTCGATATTGATGCATCTGGGAGCAAAAATGTTACAGACCATTGCGTTAAGGGCACAATTTGCTACAAATTTTGTAGTAAAAGTTTTTCTCTACTATGCTTCCGATACCGTTTTTTTTCAACACTCTTCTATTCTTCACATTTTTGAAAAATTCTCGATATTGATGCATCTGGGAGCAAAAATGTTAGAGACTATTGCGTTAAAGGCACAATTTGCCACAACTTTTGTAATAAAAGTTTTTCTGTACTATGCTTCCGATACCGTTTTTTTTCAACACTCTTCTATTTTTCACATTTTTGAAAAATTCTCGATATTGATGCATCTGGGAGCAAAAATGTTACAGACCATTGCGTTAAGGGCACAATTTGCTACAACTTTTGTAATAAAAGTTTTTCTGTACTATGCTCCGGATACCGTTTTTTTTTCAACACTCTTCTATTCTTCACATTTTTGAAAAATTCTCGATATTGATGCATCTGGGAGCAAAAATGTTAGAGACTATTGCGTTAAAGGCACAATTTGCCACAACTTTTGTAATAAAAGTTTTTCTGTACTATGCTTCCGATACCGTTCTTTTTCAACACTCTTCTAATTTTCACGTTTTTGAAAAATTCTCGACATTGATGCATCTGGGAATAAAAATGTTACAAACCATTGCGTTAAGGGCACAATTTGCCACAACTTTTGTAATAAAAGTTTTTCTGTACTATGCTTCCGATACCGTTCTTTTTCAACACTCTTCTAATTCTCACGTTTTTGAAAAATTCTCGACATTGATGCATCTGGGAATAAAAATGTTACAAACCATTGCGTTAAGGGCACAATTTGCCACAACTTTTGTAATAAAAGTTTTTCTGTACTATGCTTCCGATACCGTTCTTTTTCAACACTCTTCTAATTTTCACGTTTTTGAAAAATTCTCGATATTGATGCATCTGGGAATAAAAATGTTACAAACCATTGCGTTAAGGGCACAATTTGCCACAACTTTTGTAATAAAAGTTTTTCTGTACTATGCTTCCGATACCGTTCTTTTTCAACACTCTTCTAATTTTCACGTTTTTGAAAAATTCTCGATATTGATGCATCTGGGAATAAAAATGTTACAAACCATTGCGTTAAGGGCACAATTTGCTACAACTTTTGTAGTAAAAGTTTTTCTCTACTATGCTTCCGATACCGTTTTTTCAACACTCTTCTATTCTTCACATTTTTGAAAAATTCTCGATATTGATGCATCTGGGAGCAAAAATGTTACAGACCATTGCGTTAAGGGCACAATTTGCTACAACTTTTGTAGTAAAAGTTTTTCTTTACTATGCTCCGGATACCGTTTTTTTTCAACACTTTTCTATTTTTCACATTCTTGAAAAATTCTCGATATTGCTGCATCTGGGAGCAAAAATGTTACAGACCATTGCGTTAAGGGCACAATTTGCTACAAATTTTGTAGTAAAAGTTTTTCTCTACTATGCTTCCGATACCGTTTTTTTTCAACACTCTTCTATTCTTCACATTTTTGAAAAATTCTCGATATTGATGCATCTGGGAATAAAAATGTTACTGACCATTGCGTTAAGGGCACAATTTGCCACAACTTTTGTAATAAAAGTTTTTCTGTACTATGCTCGGGATACCGTTTTTTTTCAACACTCTTCTATTTTTCACATTTTTGAAAAATTCTCGATATTGATGCATCTGGGAATAAAAATGTTACAAACCATTGCGTTAAGGGCACAATTTGCCACAACTTTTGTAATAAAAGTTTTTCTGCACTATGCTTCCGATACCGTTCTTTTTCAACACTCTTCTAATTTTCACGTTTTTGAAAAATTCTCGATATTGATGCATCTGGGAATAAAAATGTTACAAACCATTGCGTTAAGGGCACAATTTGCTACAACTTTTGTAGTAAAAGTTTTTCTCTACTATGCTTCCGATACCGTTTTTTTCAACACTCTTCTATTCTTCACATTTTTGAAAAATTCTCGATATTGATGCATCTGGGAGCAAAAATGTTACAGACCATTGCGTTAAGGGCACAATTTGCTACAACTTGTGTAGTAAAAGTTTTTCTGTACTATGCTCCGGATACCGTTTTTTTTCAACACTTTTCTATTTTTCACATTCTTGAAAAATTCTCGATATTGCTGCATCTGGGAGCAAAAATGTTACAGACCATTGCGTTAAGGGCACAATTTGCTACAAATTTTGTAGTAAAAGTTTTTCTCTACTATGCTTCCGATACCGTTTTTTTTCAACACTCTTCTATTCTTCACATTTTTGAAAAATTCTCGATATTGATGCATCTGGGAGCAAAAATGTTACAGACCATTGCGTTAAGGGCACAATTTGCTACAACTTGTGTAGTAAAAGTTTTTCTGTACTATGCTCCGGATACCGTTTTTTTTCAACACTCTTCTATTTTTCACATTTTTGAAAAATTCTCGATATTGATGCATCTGGGAATAAAAATGTTACAAACCATTGCGTTAAGGGCACAATTTGCTACAACTTTTGCAGTAAAAGTTTTTCTCTACTATGCTTCCGATACCGTTTTTTTTTCAACACTCTTCTATTCTTCACATTTTTGAAAAATTCTCGATATTGATGCATCTGGGAGCAAAAATGTTACAGACCATTGCGTTAAGGGCACAATTTGCCACAACTTTTGTAATAAAAGTTTTTCTGTACTATGCTTCCGATACCGTTTTTTTTCAACACTCTTCTATTCTTCACATTCTTGAAAAATTCTCGATATTGATGCATCTGGGAGCAAAAATGTTACAGACCATTGCGTTAAGGGCACAATTTGCTACAACCTTTGTAGTAAAAGTTTTTCTGTACTATGCTCCGGATACCGTTTTTTTCAACACTCTTCTATTCTTCACATTTTTGAAAAATTCTCGATATTGATGCATCTGGGAATAAAAATGTTACAAACCATTGCGTTAAGGGCACAATTTGCCACAACTTTTGTAATAAAAGTTTTTCTCTACTATGCTTCCGATACCGTTTTTTTCAACACTCTTCTATTCTTCACATTTTTGAAAAATTCTCGATATTGATGCATCTGGGAGCAAAAATGTTACAGACCATTGCGTTAAGGGCATAATTTGCCACAACTTTTGTAATAAAAGTTTTTCTGTACTATGCTTCCGATACCGTTTTTTTTCAACACTCTTCTATTCTTCACATTTTTGAAAAATTCTCGATATTGATGCATCTGGGAGCAAAAATGTTAGAGACTATTGCGTTAAGGGCACAATTTGCCACAACTTTTGTAATAAAAGTTTTTCTGTACTATGCTCCGGATACCGTTTTTTTTCAACACTCTTCTATTTTTCACATTTTTGAAAAATTCTCGATATTGATGCATCTGGGAATAAAAATGTTACAAACCATTGCGTTAAGGGCACAATTTGCTACAACTTTTGTAGTAAAAGTTTTTCTCTACTATGCTTCCGATACCGTTTTTTTTCAACACTCTTCTATTCTTCACATTTTTGAAAAATTCTCGATATTGATGCATCTGGGAGCAAAAATGTTACAGACCATTGCGTTAAGGGCACAATTTGCCACAACTTTTGTAATAAAAGTTTTTCTGTACTATGCTCCGCATACCGTTTTTTTTCAACACTCTTCTATTCTTCACATTTTTGAAAAATTCTCGATATTGATGCATCTGGGAGCAAAAATGTTACAGACCATTGCGTTAAGGGCACAATTTGCTACAACTTGTGAAGTAAAAGTTTTTCTGTACTATGCTCCGGATACCGTTTTTTTTCAACACTCTTCTATTTTTCACATTTATGAAAAATTCTCGATATTGATGCATCTGGGAACAAAAATGTTACAAACCATTGCGTTAAGGGCACAATTTGCTACAACTTTTGTAGTAAAAGTTTTTCTGAACTACGCTTCCGATACCGTTTTTTTTTCAACACTCTTCTATTTTTCACATTTTTGAAAAATTCTCGATATTGATGCATCTGGGAGCAAAAATGTTACAGGCCATTGCGTTAAGGGCACAATTTGCTACAACTTTTGTAGTAAAAGTTTTTCTGTACTACGCTTCCGATACCGTTTTTTTTCAACACTCTTCTATTCTTCACATTTTTGAAAAATTCTCGATATTGATGCATCTGGGAGCAAAAATGTTAGAGACTATTGCGTTAAGGGCACAATTTGCCACAACTTTTGTAATAAAAGTTTTTCTGTACTATGCTCCGGATACCGTTTTTTTCAACACTCTTCTATTTTTCACATTTTTGAAAAATTCTCGATATTGATGCATCTGGGAATAAAAATGTTACAAACCATTGCGTTAAGGGCACAATTTGCCACAACTTTTGTAATAAAAGTTTTTCTGTACTATGCTTCCGATACCGTTTTTTTTCAACACTCTTCTATTTTTCACATTTTTGAAAAATTCTCGATATTGATGCATCTGGGAGCAAAAATGTTACAGACCATTGCGTTAAGGGCACAATTTGCTACAACTTGTGAAGTAAAAGTTTTTCTGTACTATGCTCCGGATACCGTTTTTTTTCAACACTCTTCTATTTTTCACATTTATGAAAAATTCTCGATATTGATGCATCTGGGAACAAAAATGTTACAAACCATTGCGTTAAGGGCACAATTTGCTACAACTTTTGTAGTAAAAGTTTTTCTGTACTATGCTCCGGATACCGTTTTTTTTCAACACTCTTCTATTTTTCACATTTATGAAAAATTCTCGATATTGATGCATCTGGGAGCAAAAATGTTACAGACCATTGCGTTAAGGGCACAATTTGCTACAACTTTTGTAATAAAAGTTTTTCTGTACTATGCTCCGGATACCGTTTTTTTTTCAACACTCTTCTATTCTTCACATTTTTGAAAAATTCTCGATATTGATGCATCTGGGAGCAAAAATGTTACAGACCATTGCGTTAAGGGCACAATTTGCAACAACTTTTGTAATAAAAGTTTTTCTGTACTATGCTTCCGATACCGTTTTTTTTTCAACACTCTTCTATTCTTCACATTTTTGAAAAATTCTCGATATTGATGCATCTGGGAATAAAAATGTTACAAACCATTGCGTTAAGGGCACAATTTGCCACAACTTTTGTAATAAAAGTTTTTCTGTACTATGCTTCCGATACCGT
Source organism: Onthophagus taurus (assembly GCF_036711975.1). Classification (NCBI taxonomy): domain Eukaryota; kingdom Metazoa; phylum Arthropoda; class Insecta; order Coleoptera; family Scarabaeidae; genus Onthophagus; species Onthophagus taurus. The sequence continues at coordinate 19,950,535 of NC_091973.1, read as the reverse complement.
TTTTTTTCAACACTCTTCTATTTTTCACATTTTTGAAAAATTCTCGATATTGATGCATCTGGGAGCAAAAATGTTACAGGCCATTGCGTTAAGGGCACAATTTGCTACAACTTTTGTAGTAAAAGTTTTTCTGTACTACGCTTCCGATACCGTTTTTTTTCAACACTCTTCTATTTTTCACATTTTTGAAAAATTCTCGATATTGATGCATCTGGGAGCAAAAATGTTACAGGCCATTGCGTTAAGGGCACAATTTGCTACAACTTTTGTAGTAAAAGTTTTTCTGTACTACGCTTCCGATACCGTTTTTTTTCAACACTCTTCTATTCTTCACATTTTTGAAAAATTCTCGATATTGATGCATCTGGGAGCAAAAATGTTAGAGACTATTGCGTTAAGGGCACAATTTGCCACAACTTTTGTAATAAAAGTTTTTCTGTACTATGCTCCGGATACCGTTTTTTTCAACACTCTTCTATTTTTCACATTTTTGAAAAATTCTCGATATTGATGCATCTGGGAATAAAAATGTTACAAACCATTGCGTTAAGGGCACAATTTGCCACAACTTTTGTAATAAAAGTTTTTCTGTACTATGCTTCCGATACCGTTTTTTTTCAACACTCTTCTATTTTTCACATTTTTGAAAAATTCTCGATATTGATGCATCTGGGAGCAAAAATGTTACAGACCATTGCGTTAAGGGCACAATTTGCTACAACTTGTGAAGTAAAAGTTTTTCTGTACTATGCTCCGGATACCGTTTTTTTTCAACACTCTTCTATTTTTCACATTTATGAAAAATTCTCGATATTGATGCATCTGGGAACAAAAATGTTACAAACCATTGCGTTAAGGGCACAATTTGCTACAACTTTTGTAGTAAAAGTTTTTCTGTACTATGCTCCGGATACCGTTTTTTTTCAACACTCTTCTATTTTTCACATTTATGAAAAATTCTCGATATTGATGCATCTGGGAGCAAAAATGTTACAGACCATTGCGTTAAGGGCACAATTTGCTACAACTTTTGTAATAAAAGTTTTTCTGTACTATGCTCCGGATACCGTTTTTTTTTCAACACTCTTCTATTCTTCACATTTTTGAAAAATTCTCGATATTGATGCATCTGGGAGCAAAAATGTTACAGACCATTGCGTTAAGGGCACAATTTGCAACAACTTTTGTAATAAAAGTTTTTCTGTACTATGCTTCCGATACCGTTTTTTTTTCAACACTCTTCTATTCTTCACATTTTTCAAAAATTCTCGATATTGATGCATCTGGGAGCTAAAATGTTACAGACCATTGCGTTAAGGGCACAATTTGCCACAACTTTTGTAATAAAAGTTTTTCTGTACTATGCTCCGGATACCGTTTTTTTTCAACACTCTTCTATTTTTCACATTTTTGAAAAATTCTCGATATTGATGCATCTGGGAATAAAAATGTTACAAACCATTGCGTTAAGGGCACAATTTGCTACAACTTGTGAAGTAAAAGTTTTTCTGTACTATGCTCCGGATACCGTTTTTTTTCAACACCCTTCTATTTTTCACATTTATGAAAAATTCTCGATATTGATGCATCTGGGAGCAAAAATGTTACAGACCATTGCGTTAAGGGCACAATTTGCAACAACTTTTGTAATAAAAGTTTTTCTGTACTATGCTTCCGATACCGTTTTTTTTCAACACTCTTCTATTCTTCACATTTTTCAAAAATTCTCGATATTGATGCATCTGGGAGCTAAAATGTTACAGACCATTGCGTTAAGGGCACAATTTGCTACAACTTGTGAAGTAAAAGTTTTTCTGTACTATGCTCCGGATACCGTTTTTTTTCAACACCCTTCTATTTTTCACATTTATGAAAAATTCTCGATATTGATGCATCTGGGAATAAAAATGTTACAAACCATTGCGTTAAGGGCACAATTTGCTACAACTTTTGTAGTAAAAGTTTTTCTCTACTATGCTTCCGATACCGTTTTTTTTCAACACTCTTCTATTTTTCACATTTTTGAAAAATTCTCGATATTGATGCATCTGGGAGCAAAAATGTTAGAGACTATTGCGTTAAGGGCACAATTTGCCACAACTTTTGTAATAAAAGTTTTTCTGTACTATGCTCCGGATACCGTTTTTTTTCAACACTCTTCTATTTTTCACATTTTTGAAAAATTCTCGATATTGATGCATCTGGGAATAAAAATGTTACAAACCATTGCGTTAAGGGCACAATTTGCCACAACTTTTGTAATAAAAGTTTTTCTGTACTATGCTTCCGATACCGTTTTTTTTCAACACTCTTCTATTTTTCACATTTTTGAAAAATTCTCGATATTGATGCATCTGGGAGCAAAAATGTTACAGACCATTGCGTTAAGGGCACAATTTGCTACAACTTTTGTAATAAAAGTTTTTCTGTACTATGCTCCGGATACCGTTTTTTTTTCAACACTCTTCTATTCTTCACATTTTTGAAAAATTCTCGATATTGATGCATCTGGGAGCAAAAATGTTACAGACCATTGCGTTAAGGGCACAATTTGCTACAACTTTTGTAGTAAAAGTTTTTCTGTACTACGCTTCCGATACCGTTTTTTTTCAACACTCTTCTATTCTTCACATTTTTGAAAAATTCTCGATATTGATGCATCTGGGAGCAAAAATGTTAGAGACTATTGCGTTAAGGGCACAATTTGCCACAACTTTTGTAATAAAAGTTTTTCTGTACTATGCTCCGGATACCGTTTTTTTTCAACACTCTTCTATTTTTCACATTTTTGAAAAATTCTCGATATTGATGCATCTGGGAATAAAAATGTTACAAACCATTGCGTTAAGGGCACAATTTGCCACAACTTTTGTAATAAAAGTTTTTCTGTACTATGCTCCGGATACCGTTTTTTTTCAACACTCTTCTATTTTTCACATTTTTGAAAAATTCTCGATATTGATGCATCTGGGAATAAAAATGTTACAAACCATTGCGTTAAGGGCACAATTTGCCACAACTTTTGTAATAAAAGTTTTTCTGTACTATGCTTCCGATACCGTTTTTTTTCAACACTCTTCTATTTTTCACATTTTTGAAAAATTCTCGATATTGATGCATCTGGGAGCAAAAATGTTACAGACCATTGCGTTAAGGGCACAATTTGCTACAACTTTTGTAATAAAAGTTTTTCTGTACTATGCTCCGGATACCGTTTTTTTTTCAACACTCTTCTATTCTTCACATTTTTGAAAAATTCTCGATATTGATGCATCTGGGAGCAAAAATGTTACAGACCATTGCGTTAAGGGCACAATTTGCTACAACTTTTGTAGTAAAAGTTTTTCTGTACTACGCTTCCGATACCGTTTTTTTTCAACACTCTTCTATTCTTCACATTTTTGAAAAATTCTCGATATTGATGCATCTGGGAGCAAAAATGTTAGAGACTATTGCGTTAAGGGCACAATTTGCCACAACTTTTGTAATAAAAGTTTTTCTGTACTATGCTTCCGATACCGTTTTTTTTCAACACTCTTCTATTTTTCACATTTTTGAAAAATTCTCGATATTGATGCATCTGGGAGCAAAAATGTTACAGACCATTGCGTTAAGGGCACAATTTGCTACAACTTTTGTAGTAAAAGTTTTTCTGTACTACGCTTCCGATACCGTTTTTTTTCAACACTCTTCTATTCTTCACATTTTTGAAAAATTCTCGATATTGATGCATCTGGGAGCAAAAATGTTACAAACCATTGCGTTAAGGGCACAATTTGCTACAACTTTTGTAGTAAAAGTTTTTCTGAACTACGCTTCCGATACCGTTTTTTTTCAACACTCTTCTATTCTTCACATTTTTGAAAAATTCTCGATATTGATGCATCTGGGAGCAAAAATGTTACAGACCATTGCGTTAAGGGCACAATTTGCTACAACTTTTGTAGTAAAAGTTTTTCTGTACTACGCTTCCGATACCGTTTTTTTTCAACACTCTTCTATTCTTCACATCTTTGAAAAATTCTCGATATTGATGCATCTGGGAGCAAAAATGTTACAGACCATTGCGTTAAGGGCACAATTTGCTACAACTTTTGTAGTAAAAGTTTTTCTGTACTACGCTTCCGATACCGTTTTTTTTCAACACTCTTCTATTCTTCACATTTTTGAAAAATTCTCGATATTGATGCATCTGGGAGCAAAAATGTTACAGACCATTGCGTTAAGGGCACAATTTGCTACAACTTTTGTAGTAAAAGTTTTTCTGTACTACGCTTCCGATACCGTTTTTTTTCAACACTCTTCTATTCTTCACATCTTTGAAAAATTCTCGATATTGATGCATCTGGGAGCAAAAATGTTACAGACCATTGCGTTAAGGGCACAATTTGCTACAACTTTTGTAGTAAAAGTTTTTCTGTACTACGCTTCCGATACCGTTTTTTTTCAACACTCTTGTATTCTTCACATTTTTGAAAAATTCTCGATATTGATGCATCTGGGAGCAAAAATGTTACAGACCATTGCGTTAAGGGCACAATTTGCTACAACTTTTGTAGTAAAAGTTTTTCTGTACTACGCTTCCGATACCGTTTTTTTTCAACACTCTTCTATTCTTCACATTTTTGAAAAATTCTCGATATTGATGCATCTGGGAGCAAAAATGTTACAGACCATTGCGTTAAGGGCACAATTTGCAACAACTTTTGTAATAAAAGTTTTTCTGTACTATGCTTCCGATACCGTTTTTTTTTTCAACACTCTTCTATTCTTCACATTTTTCAAAAATTCTCGATATTGATGCATCTGGGAGCTAAAATGTTACAGACCATTGCGTTAAGGGCACAATTTGCTACAACTTGTGAAGTAAAAGTTTTTCTGTACTATGCTCCGGATACCGTTTTTTTTCAACACTCTTCTATTCTTCACATTTTTGAAAAATTCTCGATATTGATGCATCTGGGAACAAAAATGTTACAAACCATTGCGTTAAGGGCACAATTTGCTACAACTTTTGTAGTAAAAGTTTTTCTGAACTACGCTTCCGATACCGTTTTTTTTCAACACTCTTCTATTCTTCACATTTTTGAAAAATTCTCGATATTGATGCATCTGGGAGCAAAAATGTTACAGACCATTGCGTTAAGGGCACAATTTGCTACAACTTTTGTAGTAAAAGTTTTTCTGAACTACGCTTCCGATACCGTTTTTTTTCAACACTCTTCTATTCTTCACATTTTTGAAAAATTCTCGATATTGATGCATCTGGGAGCAAAAATGTTACAGACCATTGCGTTAAGGGCACAATTTGCTACAACTTTTGTAGTAAAAGTTTTTCTGTACTACGCTTCCGATACCGTTTTTTTTCAACACTCTTCTATTCTTCACATCTTTGAAAAATTCTCGATATTGATGCATCTGGGAGCAAAAATGTTACAGACCATTGCGTTAAGGGCACAATTTGCTACAACTTTTGTAGTAAAAGTTTTTCTGTACTACGCTTCCGATACCGTTTTTTTTCAACACTCTTCTATTCTTCACATCTTTGAAAAATTCTCGATATTGATGCATCTGGGAGCAAAAATGTTACAGACCATTGCGTTAAGGGCACAATTTGCTACAACTTTTGTAGTAAAAGTTTTTCTGTACTACGCTTCCGATACCGTTTTTTTTCAACACTCTTGTATTCTTCACATTTTTGAAAAATTCTCGATATTGATGCATCTGGGAGCTAAAATGTTACAGACCATTGCGTTAAGGGCACAATTTGCTACAACTTGTGAAGTAAAAGTTTTTCTGTACTATGCTCCGGATACCGTTTTTTTTCAACACTCTTCTATTCTTCACATTTTTGAAAAATTCTCGATATTGATGCATCTGGGAACAAAAATGTTACAAACCATTGCGTTAAGGGCACAATTTGCTACAACTTTTGTAGTAAAAGTTTTTCTGAACTACGCTTCCGATACCGTTTTTTTTCAACACTCTTCTATTCTTCACATTTTTGAAAAATTCTCGATATTGATGCATCTGGGAGCAAAAATGTTACAGACCATTGCGTTAAGGGCACAATTTGCTACAACTTTTGTAGTAAAAGTTTTTCTGAACTACGCTTCCGATACCGTTTTTTTTCAACACTCTTCTATTCTTCACATTTTTGAAAAATTCTCGATATTGATGCATCTGGGAGCAAAAATGTTACAGACCATTGCGTTAAGGGCACAATTTGCTACAACTTTTGTAGTAAAAGTTTTTCTGTACTACGCTTCCGATACCGTTTTTTTTCAACACTCTTCTATTCTTCACATCTTTGAAAAATTCTCGATATTGATGCATCTGGGAGCAAAAATGTTACAGACCATTGCGTTAAGGGCACAATTTGCTACAACTTTTGTAGTAAAAGTTTTTCTGTACTACGCTTCCGATACCGTTTTTTTTCAACACTCTTGTATTCTTCACATTTTTGAAAAATTCTCGATATTGATGCATCTGGGAGCAAAAATGTTACAAACCATTGCGTTAAGGGCACAATTTGCTACAACTTTTGTAGTAAAAGTTTTTCTGAACTACGCTTCCGATACCGTTTTTTTTCAACACTCTTCTATTCTTCACATCTTTGAAAAATTCTCGATATTGATGCATCTGGGAGCAAAAATGTTACAGACCATTGCGTTAAGGGCACAATTTGCTACAACTTTTGTAGTAAAAGTTTTTCTGTACTACGCTTCCGATACCGTTTTTTTTCAACACTCTTCTATTCTTCACATTTTTGAAAAATTCTCGATATTGATGCATCTGGGAGCAAAAATGTTACAGACCATTGCGTTAAGGGCACAATTTGCTACAACTTTTGTAGTAAAAGTTTTTCTGTACTACGCTTCCGATACCGTTTTTTTTCAACACTCTTCTATTCTTCACATCTTTGAAAAATTCTCGATATTGATGCATCTGGGAGCAAAAATGTTACAGACCATTGCGTTAAGGGCACAATTTGCTACAACTTTTGTAGTAAAAGTTTTTCTGTACTACGCTTCCGATACCGTTTTTTTTCAACACTCTTGTATTCTTCACATTTTTGAAAAATTCTCGATATTGATGCATCTGGGAGCAAAAATGTTACAGACCATTGCGTTAAGGGCACAATTTGCTACAACTTTTGTAGTAAAAGTTTTTCTGTACTACGCTTCCGATACCGTTTTTTTTCAACACTCTTCTATTCTTCACATTTTTGAAAAATTCTCGATATTGATGCATCTGGGAGCAAAAATGTTACAGACCATTGCGTTAAGGGCACAATTTGCAACAACTTTTGTAATAAAAGTTTTTCTGTACTATGCTTCCGATACCGTTTTTTTTTTCAACACTCTTCTATTCTTCACATTTTTCAAAAATTCTCGATATTGATGCATCTGGGAGCTAAAATGTTACAGACCATTGCGTTAAGGGCACAATTTGCTACAACTTGTGAAGTAAAAGTTTTTCTGTACTATGCTCCGGATACCGTTTTTTTTCAACACTCTTCTATTCTTCACATTTTTGAAAAATTCTCGATATTGATGCATCTGGGAACAAAAATGTTACAAACCATTGCGTTAAGGGCACAATTTGCTACAACTTTTGTAGTAAAAGTTTTTCTGAACTACGCTTCCGATACCGTTTTTTTTCAACACTCTTCTATTCTTCACATTTTTGAAAAATTCTCGATATTGATGCATCTGGGAGCAAAAATGTTACAGACCATTGCGTTAAGGGCACAATTTGCTACAACTTTTGTAGTAAAAGTTTTTCTGAACTACGCTTCCGATACCGTTTTTTTTCAACACTCTTCTATTCTTCACATTTTTGAAAAATTCTCGATATTGATGCATCTGGGAGCAAAAATGTTACAGACCATTGCGTTAAGGGCACAATTTGCTACAACTTTTGTAGTAAAAGTTTTTCTGTACTACGCTTCCGATACCGTTTTTTTTCAACACTCTTCTATTCTTCACATCTTTGAAAAATTCTCGATATTGATGCATCTGGGAGCAAAAATGTTACAGACCATTGCGTTAAGGGCACAATTTGCTACAACTTTTGTAGTAAAAGTTTTTCTGTACTACGCTTCCGATACCGTTTTTTTTCAACACTCTTCTATTCTTCACATCTTTGAAAAATTCTCGATATTGATGCATCTGGGAGCAAAAATGTTACAGACCATTGCGTTAAGGGCACAATTTGCTACAACTTTTGTAGTAAAAGTTTTTCTGTACTACGCTTCCGATACCGTTTTTTTTCAACACTCTTGTATTCTTCACATTTTTGAAAAATTCTCGATATTGATGCATCTGGGAGCAAAAATGTTACAGACCATTGCGTTAAGGGCACAATTTGCTACAACTTTTGTAGTAAAAGTTTTTCTGTACTACGCTTCCGATACCGTTTTTTTTCAACACTCTTCTATTCTTCACATTTTTGAAAAATTCTCGATATTGATGCATCTGGGAGCAAAAATGTTACAGACCATTGCGTTAAGGGCACAATTTGCAACAACTTTTGTAATAAAAGTTTTTCTGTACTATGCTTCCGATACCGTTTTTTTTTTCAACACTCTTCTATTCTTCACATTTTTCAAAAATTCTCGATATTGATGCATCTGGGAGCTAAAATGTTACAGACCATTGCGTTAAGGGCACAATTTGCTACAACTTGTGAAGTAAAAGTTTTTCTGTACTATGCTCCGGATACCGTTTTTTTTCAACACTCTTCTATTCTTCACATTTTTGAAAAATTCTCGATATTGATGCATCTGGGAACAAAAATGTTACAAACCATTGCGTTAAGGGCACAATTTGCTACAACTTTTGTAGTAAAAGTTTTTCTGAACTACGCTTCCGATACCGTTTTTTTTCAACACTCTTCTATTCTTCACATTTTTGAAAAATTCTCGATATTGATGCATCTGGGAGCAAAAATGTTACAGACCATTGCGTTAAGGGCACAATTTGCTACAACTTTTGTAGTAAAAGTTTTTCTGAACTACGCTTCCGATACCGTTTTTTTTCAACACTCTTCTATTCTTCACATTTTTGAAAAATTCTCGATATTGATGCATCTGGGAGCAAAAATGTTACAGACCATTGCGTTAAGGGCACAATTTGCTACAACTTTTGTAGTAAAAGTTTTTCTGTACTACGCTTCCGATACCGTTTTTTTTCAACACTCTTCTATTCTTCACATCTTTGAAAAATTCTCGATATTGATGCATCTGGGAGCAAAAATGTTACAGACCATTGCGTTAAGGGCACAATTTGCTACAACTTTTGTAGTAAAAGTTTTTCTGTACTACGCTTCCGATACCGTTTTTTTTCAACACTCTTGTATTCTTCACATTTTTGAAAAATTCTCGATATTGATGCATCTGGGAGCAAAAATGTTACAGACCATTGCGTTAAGGGCACAATTTGCTACAACTTTTGTAGTAAAAGTTTTTCTGTACTACGCTTCCGATACCGTTTTTTTTCAACACTCTTCTATTCTTCACATTTTTGAAAAATTCTCGATATTGATGCATCTGGGAGCAAAAATGTTACAGACCATTGCGTTAAGGGCACAATTTGCTACAACTTGTGAAGTAAAAGTTTTTCTGTACTATGCTCCGGATACCGTTTTTTTTCAACACCCTTCTATTTTTCACATTTATGAAAAATTCTCGATATTGATGCATCTGGGAATAAAAATGTTACAAACCATTGCGTTAAGGGCACAATTTGCTACAACTTTTGTAGTAAAAGTTTTTCTCTACTATGCTTCCGATACCGTTTTTTTTCAACACTCTTCTATTCTTCACATTTTTGAAAAATTCTCGATATTGATGCATCTGGGAGCAAAAATGTTACAGACCATTGCGTTAAGGGCACAATTTGCCACAACTTTTGTAATAAAAGTTTTTCTGTACTATGCTCCGCATACCGTTTTTTTTCAACACTCTTCTATTTTTCACATTTTTGAAAAATTCTCGATATTGATGCATCTGGGAGCAAAAATGTTACAGACCATTGCGTTAAGGGCACAATTTGCTACAACTTTTGTAGTAAAAGTTTTTCCGTACTACGCTTCCGATACCGTTTTTTTTCAACACTCTTCTATTCTTCACATCTTTGAAAAATTCTCGATATTGATGCATCTGGGAGCAAAAATGTTACAGACCATTGCGTTAAGGGCACAATTTGCTACAACTTTTGTAGTAAAAGTTTTTCTGTACTACGCTTCCGATACCGTTTTTTTTCAACACTCTTGTATTCTTCACATTTTTGAAAAATTCTCGATATTGATGCATCTGGGAGCAAAAATGTTACAGACCATTGCGTTAAGGGCACAATTTGCTACAACTTTTGTAATAAAAGTTTTTCTGTACTATGGTTCCGATACCGTTTTTTTTTTCAACACTCTTCTATTCTTCACATTTTTCAAAAATTCTCGATATTGATGCATCTGGGAGCTAAAATGTTACAGACCATTGCGTTAAGGGCACAATTTGCTACAACTTGTGAAGTAAAAGTTTTTCTGTACTATGCTCCGGATACCGTTTTTTTTCAACACCCTTCTATTTTTCACATTTATGAAAAATTCTCGATATTGATGCATCTGGGAATAAAAATGTTACAAACCATTGCGTTAAGGGCACAATTTGCTACAACTTTTGTAGTAAAAGTTTTTCTCTACTATGCTTCCGATACCGTTTTTTTTCAACACTCTTCTATTCTTCACATTTTTGAAAAATTCTCGATATTGATGCATCTGGGAGCAAAAATGTTACAGACCATTGCGTTAAGGGCACAATTTGCCACAACTTTTGTAATAAAAGTTTTTCTGTACTATGCTTCCGATACCGTTTTTTTTCAACACTCTTCTATTCTTCACATCTTTGAAAAATTCTCGATATTGATGCATCTGGAAACAAAAATGTTACAGACCATTGCGTTAAGGGCACAATTTGCCACCACTTTTGTAATAAAAGTTTTTCTCTACTATGCTTCCGATACCGTTTTTTTTCAACACTCTTCTATTTTTCACATTTATGAAAAATTCTCGATATTGATGCATCTGGGAATAAAAATGTTACAAACCATTGCGTTAAGGGCACAATTTGCTACAACTTTTGTAGTGAAAGTTTTTCTGTACTACGCTTCCGATATCGTTTTTTTTCAACACTCTTCTATTCTTCACATTTTTGAAAAATTCTCGATATTGATGCATCTGGGAGCAAAAATGTTACAGACCATTGCGTTAAGGGCACAATTTGCTACAACTTGTGAAGTAAAAGTTTTTCTGTACTATGCTCCGGATACCGTTTTTTTTCAACACCCTTCTATTTTTCACATTTATGAAAAATTCTCGATATTGATGCATTTGAGAATAAAAATGTTACAAACCATTGCGTTAAGGGCACAATTTGCTACAACTTTTGTAGTAAAAGTTTTTCTCTACTATGCTTCCGATACCGTTTTTTTTCAACACTCTTCTATTCTTCACATTTTTGAAAAATTCTCGATATTGATGCATCTGGGAGCAAAAATGTTACAGACCATTGCGTTAAGGGCACAATTTGCCACAACTTTTGTAATAAAAGTTTTTCTGTACTATGCTTCCGATACCGTTTTTTTTCAACACTCTTCTATTCTTCACATCTTTGAAAAATTCTCGATATTGATGCATCTGGAAACAAAAATGTTACAGACCATTGCGTTAAGGGCACAATTTGCCACCACTTTTGTAATAAAAGTTTTTCTCTACTATGCTTCCGATACCGTTTTTTTTCAACACTCTTCTATTTTTCACATTTATGAAAAATTCTCGATATTGATGCATCTGGGAATAAAAATGTTACAAACCATTGCGTTAAGGGCACAATTTGCTACAACTTTTGTAGTGAAAGTTTTTCTGTACTACGCTTCCGATACCGTTTTTTTTCAACACTCTTCTATTCTTCACATTTTTGAAAAATTCTCGATATTGATGCATCTGGGAGCAAAAATGTTACAGACCATTGCGTTAAGGGCACAATTTGCTACAACTTGTGAAGTAAAAGTTTTTCTGTACTATGCTCCGGATACCGTTTTTTTTCAACACCCTTCTATTTTTCACATTTATGAAAAATTCTCGATATTGATGCATCTGAGAATAAAAATGTTACAAACCATTGCGTTAAGGGCACAATTTGCTACAACTTTTGTAGTAAAAGTTTTTCTGAACTACGCTTCCGATACCGTTTTTTTTCAACACTCTTCTATTCTTCACATTTTTGAAAAATTCTCGATATTGATGCATCTGGGAACAAAAATGTTACAAACCATTGCGTTAAGGGCACAATTTGCTACAACTTTTGTAGTAAAAGTTTTTCTGAACTACGCTTCCGATACCGTTTTTTTTCAACACTCTTCTATTCTTCACATTTTTGAAAAATTCTCGATATTGATGCATCTGGGAGCAAAAATGTTACAGACCATTGCGTTAAGGGCACAATTTGCCACAACTTTTGTAATAAAAGTTTTTCTGTACTATGCTTCCGATACCGTTTTTTTTCAACACTCTTCTATTCTTCACATCTTTGAAAAATTCTCGATATTGATGCATCTGGAAGCAAAAATGTTACAGACCATTGCGTTAAGGGCACAATTTGCCACCACTTTTGTAATAAAAGTTTTTCTCTACTATGCTTCCGATACCGTTTTTTTTCAACACTCTTCTATTTTTCACATTTATGAAAAATTCTCGATATTGATGCATCTGGGAATAAAAATGTTACAAACCATTGCGTTAAGGGCACAATTTGCTACAACTTTTGTAGTGAAAGTTTTTCTGTACTACGCTTCCGATACCGTTTTTTTTCAACACTCTTCTATTCTTCACATTTTTGAAAAATTCTCGATATTGATGCATCTGGGAGCAAAAATGTTACAGACCATTGCGTTAAGGGCACAATTTGCAACAACTTTTGTAATAAAAGTTTTTCTGTACTATGCTTCCGATACCGTTTTTTTTTTCAACACTCTTCTATTCTTCACATTTTTCAAAAATTCTCGATATTGATGCATCTGGGAGCTAAAATGTTACAGACCATTGCGTTAAGGGCACAATTTGCTACAACTTGTGAAGTAAAAGTTTTTCTGTACTATGCTCCGGATACCGTTTTTTTTCAACACCCTTCTATTTTTCACATTTATGAAAAATTCTCGATATTGATGCATCTGGGAATAAAAATGTTACAAACCATTGCGTTAAGGGCACAATTTGCTACAACTTTTGTAGTAAAAGTTTTTCTCTACTATGCTTCCGATACCGTTTTTTTTCAACACTCTTCTATTCTTCACATTTTTGAAAAATTCTCGATATTGATGCATCTGGGAGCAAAAATGTTACAGACCATTGCGTTAAGGGCACAATTTGCCACAACTTTTGTAATAAAAGTTTTTCTGTACTATGCTCCGCATACCGTTTTTTTTCAACACTCTTCTATTTTTCACATTTTTGAAAAATTCTCGATATTGATGCATCTGGGAGCAAAAATGTTACAGACCATTGCGTTAAGGGCACAATTTGCTACAACTTTTGTAGTAAAAGTTTTTCCGTACTACGCTTCCGATACCGTTTTTTTTCAACACTCTTCTATTCTTCACATCTTTGAAAAATTCTCGATATTGATGCATCTGGGAGCAAAAATGTTACAGACCATTGCGTTAAGGGCACAATTTGCTACAACTTTTGTAGTAAAAGTTTTTCTGTACTACGCTTCCGATACCGTTTTTTTTCAACACTCTTGTATTCTTCACATTTTTGAAAAATTCTCGATATTGATGCATCTGGGAGCAAAAATGTTACAGACCATTGCGTTAAGGGCACAATTTGCTACAACTTTTGTAATAAAAGTTTTTCTGTACTATGGTTCCGATACCGTTTTTTTTTTCAACACTCTTCTATTCTTCACATTTTTCAAAAATTCTCGATATTGATGCATCTGGGAGCTAAAATGTTACAGACCATTGCGTTAAGGGCACAATTTGCTACAACTTGTGAAGTAAAAGTTTTTCTGTACTATGCTCCGGATACCGTTTTTTTTCAACACCCTTCTATTTTTCACATTTATGAAAAATTCTCGATATTGATGCATCTGGGAATAAAAATGTTACAAACCATTGCGTTAAGGGCACAATTTGCTACAACTTTTGTAGTAAAAGTTTTTCTCTACTATGCTTCCGATACCGTTTTTTTTCAACACTCTTCTATTCTTCACATTTTTGAAAAATTCTCGATATTGATGCATCTGGGAGCAAAAATGTTACAGACCATTGCGTTAAGGGCACAATTTGCCACAACTTTTGTAATAAAAGTTTTTCTGTACTATGCTTCCGATACCGTTTTTTTTCAACACTCTTCTATTCTTCACATCTTTGAAAAATTCTCGATATTGATGCATCTGGGAACAAAAATGTTACAAACCATTGCGTTAAGGGCACAATTTGCTACAACTTTTGTAGTAAAAGTTTTTCTGAACTACGCTTCCGATACCGTTTTTTTTCAACACTCTTCTATTCTTCACATTTTTGAAAAATTCTCGATATTGATGCATCTGGGAACAAAAATGTTACAAACCATTGCGTTAAGGGCACAATTTGCTACAACTTTTGTAGTAAAAGTTTTTCTGAACTACGCTTCCGATACCGTTTTTTTTCAACACTCTTCTATTCTTCACATTTTTGAAAAATTCTCGATATTGATGCATCTGGGAGCAAAAATGTTACAGACCATTGCGTTAAGGGCACAATTTGCTACAACTTTTGTAGTAAAAGTTTTTCTGTACTACGCTTCCGATACCGTTTTTTTTCAACACTCTTCTATTCTTCACATCTTTGAAAAATGCTCGATATTGATGCATCTGGGAGCAAAAATGTTACAGACCATTGCGTTAAGGGCACAATTTGCTACAACTTTTGTAGTAAAAGTTTTTCTGTACTACGCTTCCGATACCGTTTTTTTTCAACACTCTTGTATTCTTCACATTTTTGAAAAATTCTCGATATTGATGCATCTGGGAGCAAAAATGTTACAGACCATTGCGTTAAGGGCACAATTTGCTACAACTTTTGTAGTAAAAGTTTTTCTGTACTACGCTTCCGATACCGTTTTTTTTCAACACTCTTCTATTCTTCACATTTTTGAAAAATTCTCGATATTGATGCATCTGGGAGCAAAAATGTTACAGACCATTGCGTTAAGGGCACAATTTGCAACAACTTTTGTAATACAAGTTTTTCTGTACTATGCTTCCGATACCGTTTTTTTTTTCAACACTCTTCTATTCTTCACATTTTTCAAAAATTCTCGATATTGATGCATCTGGGAGCTAAAATGTTACAGACCATTGCGTTAAGGGCACAATTTGCTACAACTTGTGAAGTAAAAGTTTTTCTGTACTATGCTCCGGATACCGTTTTTTTTCAACACCCTTCTATTTTTCACATTTATGAAAAATTCTCGATATTGATGCATCTGGGAATAAAAATGTTACAAACCATTGCGTTAAGGGCACAATTTGCTACAACTTTTGTAGTAAAAGTTTTTCTGTACTACGCTTCCGATACCGTTTTTTTTCAACACTCTTGTATTCTTCACATTTTTGAAAAATTCTCGATATTGATGCATCTGGGAGCAAAAATGTTACAGACCATTGCGTTAAGGGCACAATTTGCTACAACTTTTGTAATAAAAGTTTTTCTGTACTATGGTTCCGATACCGTTTTTTTTTTCAACACTCTTCTATTCTTCACATTTTTCAAAAATTCTCGATATTGATGCATCTGGGAGCTAAAATGTTACAGACCATTGCGTTAAGGGCACAATTTGCTACAACTTGTGAAGTAAAAGTTTTTCTGTACTATGCTCCGGATACCGTTTTTTTTCAACACCCTTCTATTTTTCACATTTATGAAAAATTCTCGATATTGATGCATCTGGGAATAAAAATGTTACAAACCATTGCGTTAAGGGCACAATTTGCTACAACTTTTGTAGTAAAAGTTTTTCTCTACTATGCTTCCGATACCGTTTTTTTTCAACACTCTTCTATTCTTCACATTTTTGAAAAATTCTCGATATTGATGCATCTGGGAGCAAAAATGTTACAGACCATTGCGTTAAGGGCACAATTTGCCACAACTTTTGTAATAAAAGTTTTTCTGTACTATGCTTCCGATACCGTTTTTTTTCAACACTCTTCTATTCTTCACATCTTTGAAAAATTCTCGATATTGATGCATCTGGGAACAAAAATGTTACAAACCATTGCGTTAAGGGCACAATTTGCTACAACTTTTGTAGTAAAAGTTTTTCTGAACTACGCTTCCGATACCGTTTTTTTTCAACACTCTTCTATTCTTCACATTTTTGAAAAATTCTCGATATTGATGCATCTGGGAACAAAAATGTTACAAACCATTGCGTTAAGGGCACAATTTGCTACAACTTTTGTAGTAAAAGTTTTTCTGAACTACGCTTCCGATACCGTTTTTTTTCAACACTCTTCTATTCTTCACATTTTTGAAAAATTCTCGATATTGATGCATCTGGGAGCAAAAATGTTACAGACCATTGCGTTAAGGGCACAATTTGCTACAACTTTTGTAGTAAAAGTTTTTCTGTACTACGCTTCCGATACCGTTTTTTTTCAACACTCTTCTATTCTTCACATCTTTGAAAAATGCTCGATATTGATGCATCTGGGAGCAAAAATGTTACAGACCATTGCGTTAAGGGCACAATTTGCTACAACTTTTGTAGTAAAAGTTTTTCTGTACTACGCTTCCGATACCGTTTTTTTTCAACACTCTTGTATTCTTCACATTTTTGAAAAATTCTCGATATTGATGCATCTGGGAGCAAAAATGTTACAGACCATTGCGTTAAGGGCACAATTTGCTACAACTTTTGTAGTAAAAGTTTTTCTGTACTACGCTTCCGATACCGTTTTTTTTCAACACTCTTCTATTCTTCACATTTTTGAAAAATTCTCGATATTGATGCATCTGGGAGCAAAAATGTTACAGACCATTGCGTTAAGGGCACAATTTGCAACAACTTTTGTAATACAAGTTTTTCTGTACTATGCTTCCGATACCGTTTTTTTTTTCAACACTCTTCTATTCTTCACATTTTTCAAAAATTCTCGATATTGATGCATCTGGGAGCTAAAATGTTACAGACCATTGCGTTAAGGGCACAATTTGCTACAACTTGTGAAGTAAAAGTTTTTCTGTACTATGCTCCGGATACCGTTTTTTTTCAACACCCTTCTATTTTTCACATTTATGAAAAATTCTCGATATTGATGCATCTGGGAATAAAAATGTTACAAACCATTGCGTTAAGGGCACAATTTGCTACAACTTTTGTAGTAAAAGTTTTTCTCTACTATGCTTCCGATACCGTTTTTTTTCAACACTCTTCTATTCTTCACATTTTTGAAAAATTCTCGATATTGATGCATCTGTGAGCAAAAATGTTACAGACCATTGTGTTAAGGGCACAATTTGCTACAACTTTTGTAGTAAAAGTTTTTCTGTACTACGCTTCCGATACCGTTTTTTTTCAACACTCTTCTATTCTTCACATCTTTGAAAAATTCTCGATATTGATGCATCTGGGAGCAAAAATGTTACAGACCATTGCGTTAAGGGCACAATTTGCTACAACTTTTGTAGTAAAAGTTTTTCTGTACTA
Organism: Onthophagus taurus; assembly: GCF_036711975.1. Classification (NCBI taxonomy): domain Eukaryota; kingdom Metazoa; phylum Arthropoda; class Insecta; order Coleoptera; family Scarabaeidae; genus Onthophagus; species Onthophagus taurus. The sequence goes on along the minus strand of NC_091973.1, from coordinate 19,932,781 downwards.
CGCTTCCGATACCGTTTTTTTTCAACACTCTTGTATTCTTCACATTTTTGAAAAATTCTCGATATTGATGCATCTGGGAGCAAAAATGTTACAGACCATTGCGTTAAGGGCACAATTTGCTACAACTTTTGTAGTAAAAGTTTTTCTGTACTACGCTTCCGATACCGTTTTTTTTCAACACTCTTCTATTCTTCACATCTTTGAAAAATTCTCGATATTGATGCATCTGGGAGCTAAAATGTTACAGACCATTGTGTTAAGGGCACAATTTGCTACAACTTGTGAAGTAAAAGTTTTTCTGTACTATGCTCCGGATACCGTTTTTTTTCAACACCCTTCTATTTTTCACATTTATGAAAAATTCTCGATATTGATGCATCTGGGAATAAAAATGTTACAAACCATTGCGTTAAGGGCACAATTTGCTACAACTTGTGAAGTAAAAGTTTTTCTGTACTATGCTCCGGATACCGTTTTTTTTCAACACCCTTCTATTTTTCACATTTATGAAAAATTCTCGATATTGATGCATCTGAGAATAAAAATGTTACAAACCATTGCGTTAAGGGCACAATTTGCTACAACTTTTGTAGTAAAAGTTTTTCTGAACTACGCTTCCGATACCGTTTTTTTTCAACACTCTTCTATTCTTCACATTTTTGAAAAATTCTCGATATTGATGCATCTGGGAGCAAAAATGTTACAGACCATTGCGTTAAGGGCACAATTTGCTACAACTTGTGAAGTAAAAGTTTTTCTGTACTATGCTCCGGATACCGTTTTTTTTCAACACTCTTCTATTTTTCACATTTATGAAAAATTCTCGATATTGATGCATCTGGGAACAAAAATGTTACAAACCATTGCGTTAAGGGCACAATTTGCTACAACTTTTGTAGTAAAAGTTTTTCTGAACTACGCTTCCGATACCGTTTTTTTTTCAACACTCTTCTATTTTTCACATTTTTGAAAAATTCTCGATATTGATGCATCTGGGAGCAAAAATGTTACAGACCATTGCGTTAAGGGCACAATTTGCTACAACTTTTGTAGTAAAAGTTTTTCTGTACTACGCTTCCGATACCGTTTTTTTTCAACACTCTTCTATTCTTCACATTTTTGAAAAATTCTCGATATTGATGCATCTGGGAGCAAAAATGTTAGAGACTATTGCGTTAAGGGCACAATTTGCCACAACTTTTGTAATAAAAGTTTTTCTGTACTATGCTCCGGATACCGTTTTTTTTCAACACCCTTCTATTTTTCACATTTATGAAAAATTCTCGATATTGATGCATCTGGGAATAAAAATGTTACAAACCATTGCGTTAAGGGCACAATTTGCTACAACTTGTGAAGTAAAAGTTTTTCTGTACTATGCTCCGGATACCGTTTTTTTTCAACACCCTTCTATTTTTCACATTTATGAAAAATTCTCGATATTGATGCATCTGGGAGCAAAAATGTTACAGACCATTGCGTTAAGGGCACAATTTGCCACAACTTTTGTAATAAAAGTTTTTCTGTACTATGCTCCGCATACCGTTTTTTTTCAACACTCTTCTATTTTTCACATTTTTGAAAAATTCTCGATATTGATGCATCTGGGAGCAAAAATGTTACAGACCATTGCGTTAAGGGCACAATTTGCAACAACTTTTGTAATAAAAGTTTTTCTGTACTATGCTTCCGATACCGTTTTTTTTCAACACTCTTCTATTCTTCACATCTTTGAAAAATTCTCGATATTGATGCATCTGGAAGCAAAAATGTTACAGACCATTGCGTTAAGGGCACAATTTGCCACCACTTTTGTAATAAAAGTTTTTCTGTACTATGCTCCGCATACCGTTTTTTTTCAACACTCTTCTATTTTTCACATTTATGAAAAATTCTCGATATTGATGCATCTGGGAATAAAAATGTTACAAACCATTGCGTTAAGGGCACAATTTGCTACAACTTTTGTAGTGAAAGTTTTTCTGTACTACGCTTCCGATACCGTTTTTTTTCAACACTCTTCTATTCTTCACATTTTTGAAAAATTCTCGATATTGATGCATCTGGGAGCAAAAATGTTACAGACCATTGCGTTAAGGGCACAATTTGCTACAACTTGTGAAGTAAAAGTTTTTCTGTACTATGCTCCGGATACCGTTTTTTTTCAACACCCTTCTATTTTTCACATTTATGAAAAATTCTCGATATTGATGCATCTGAGAATAAAAATGTTACAAACCATTGCGTTAAGGGCACAATTTGCTACAACTTTTGTAGTAAAAGTTTTTCTGAACTACGCTTCCGATACCGTTTTTTTTCAACACTCTTCTATTCTTCACATTTTGAAAAATTCTCGATATTGATGCATCTGGGAGCAAAAATGTTACAGACCATTGCGTTAAGGGCACAATTTGCTACAACTTGTGAAGTAAAAGTTTTTCTGTACTATGCTCCGGATACCGTTTTTTTTCAACACTCTTCTATTTTTCACATTTATGAAAAATTCTCGATATTGATGCATCTGGGAACAAAAATGTTACAAACCATTGCGTTAAGGGCACAATTTGCTACAACTTTTGTAGTAAAAGTTTTTCTGAACTACGCTTCCGATACCGTTTTTTTTTCAACACTCTTCTATTTTTCACATTTTTGAAAAATTCTCGATATTGATGCATCTGGGAGCAAAAATGTTACAGACCATTGCGTTAAGGGCACAATTTGCTACAACTTTTGTAGTAAAAGTTTTTCTGTACTACGCTTCCGATACCGTTTTTTTTCAACACTCTTCTATTCTTCACATTTTTGAAAAATTCTCGATATTGATGCATCTGGGAGCAAAAATGTTAGAGACTATTGCGTTAAGGGCACAATTTGCCACAACTTTTGTAATAAAAGTTTTTCTGTACTATGCTCCGGATACCGTTTTTTTTCAACACTCTTCTATTTTTCACATTTTTGAAAAATTCTCGATATTGATGCATCTGGGAATAAAAATGTTACAAACCATTGCGTTAAGGGCACAATTTGCCACAACTTTTGTAATAAAAGTTTTTCTGTACTATGCTTCCGATACCGTTTTTTTTCAACACTCTTCTATTTTTCACATTTTTGAAAAATTCTCGATATTGATGCATCTGGGAGCAAAAATGTTAGAGACTATTGCGTTAAGGGCACAATTTGCCACAACTTTTGTAATAAAAGTTTTTCTGTACTATGCTTCCGATACCGTTTTTTTTCAACACTCTTCAATTTTTCACATTTTTGAAAAATTCTCGATATTGATGCATCTGGGAGCAAAAATGTTACAGACCATTGCGTTAAGGGCACAATTTGCTACAACTTGTGAAGTAAAAGTTTTTCTGTACTATGCTCCGGATACCGTTTTTTTTCAACACTCTTCTATTTTTCACATTTATGAAAAATTCTCGATATTGATGCATCTGGGAACAAAAATGTTACAAACCATTGCGTTAAGGGCACAATTTGCTACAACTTTTGTAGTAAAAGTTTTTCTGAACTACGCTTCCGATACCGTTTTTTTTTCAACACTCTTCTATTTTTCACATTTTTGAAAAATTCTCGATATTGATGCATCTGGGAGCAAAAATGTTACAGACCATTGCGTTAAGGGCACAATTTGCTACAACTTTTGTAGTAAAAGTTTTTCTGTACTACGCTTCCGATACCGTTTTTTTTCAACACTCTTCTATTCTTCACATTTTTGAAAAATTCTCGATATTGATGCATCTGGGAGCAAAAATGTTAGAGACTATTGCGTTAAGGGCACAATTTGCCACAACTTTTGTAATAAAAGTTTTTCTGTACTATGCTCCGGATACCGTTTTTTTTCAACACTCTTCTATTTTTCACATTTTTGAAAAATTCTCGATATTGATGCATCTGGGAATAAAAATGTTACAAACCATTGCGTTAAGGGCACAATTTGCTACAACTTTTGTAATAAAAGTTTTTCTGTACTATGCTCCGGATACCGTTTTTTTTTCAACACTCTTCTATTCTTCACATTTTTGAAAAATTCTCGATATTGATGCATCTGGGAGCAAAAATGTTACAGACCATTGCGTTAAGGGCACAATTTGCAACAACTTTTGTAATAAAAGTTTTTCTGTACTATGCTTCCGATACCGTTTTTTTTTCAACACTCTTCTATTCTTCACATTTTTCAAAAATTCTCGATATTGATGCATCTGGGAGCTAAAATGTTACAGACCATTGCGTTAAGGGCACAATTTGCTACAACTTGTGAAGTAAAAGTTTTTCTGTACTATGCTCCGGATACCGTTTTTTTTCAACACCCTTCTATTTTTCACATTTATGAAAAATTCTCGATATTGATGCATCTGGGAGCAAAAATGTTACAGACCATTGCGTTAAGGGCACAATTTGCAACAACTTTTGTAATAAAAGTGTTTCTGTACTATGCTTCCGATACCGTTTTTTTTCAACACTCTTCTATTCTTCACATTTTTCAAAAATTCTCGATATTGATGCATCTGAGAGCTAAAATGTTACAGACCATTGCGTTAAGGGCACAATTTGCTACAACTTGTGAAGTAAAAGTTTTTCTGTACTATGCTCCGGATACCGTTTTTTTTCAACACCCTTCTATTTTTCACATTTATGAAAAATTCTCGATATTGATGCATCTGGGAATAAAAATGTTACAAACCATTGCGTTAAGGGCACAATTTGCTACAACTTTTGTAGTAAAAGTTTTTCTCTACTATGCTTCCGATACCGTTTTTTTTCAACACTCTTCTATTCTTCACATTTTTGAAAAATTCTCGATATTGATGCATCTGGGAGCAAAAATGTTACAGACCATTGCGTTAAGGGCACAATTTGCTACAACTTTTGTAGTAAAAGTTTTTCTGTACTACGCTTCCGATACCGTTTCTTTTTCAACACTCTTCTATTCTTCACATTTTTGAAAAATTCTCGATATTGATGCATCTGGGAGCAAAAATGTTACAGACCATTGCGTTAAGGGCACAATTTGCTACAACTTTTGTAGTAAAAGTTTTTCTGTACTACGCTTCCGATACAGTTTTTTTTCAACACTCTTCTATTCTTCACATTTTTCAAAAATTCTCGATATTGATGCATCTGGGAGCTAAAATGTTACAGACCATTGCGTTAAGGGCACAATTTGCTACAACTTGTGAAGTAAAAGTTTTTCTGTACTATGCTCCGGATACCGTTTTTTTTCAACACCCTTCTATTTTTCACATTTATGAAAAATTCTCGATATTGATGCATCTGGGAATAAAAATGTAACAAACCATTGCGTTAAGGGCACAATTTGCTACAACTTTTATAGTAAAAGTTTTTCTGTACTAAGCTTCCGATACCGTTTTTTTTCAACACTCTTCTATTCTTCACATTTTTGAAAAATTCTCGATATTGATGCATCTGGGAGCAAAAATGTTACAGACCATTGCGTTAAGGGCACAATTTGCTACAACTTTTGTAGTAAAAGTTTTTCTGTACTACGCTTCCGATACCGTTTTTTTTCAACACTCTTGTATTCTTCACATTTTTGAAAAATTCTCGATATTGATGCATCTGGGAGCAAAAATGTTACAGACCATTGCGTTAAGGGCACAATTTGCTACAACTTTTGTAGTAAAAGTTTTTCTGTACTACGCTTCCGATACCGTTTTTTTTCAACACTCTTCTATTCTTCACATTTTTGAAAAATTCTCGATATTGATGCATCTGGGAGCAAAAATGTTAGAGACTATTGCGTTAAGGGCACAATTTGCCACAACTTTTGTAGTAAAAGTTTTTCTGTACTACGCTTCCGATACCGTTTTCTTTCAACACTCTTCTATTCTTCACATCTTTGAAAAAATCTCGATATTGATGCATCTGGGAGCAAAAATGTTACAGACCATTGCGTTAAGGGCACAATTTGCTACAACTTTTGTAGTAAAAGTTTTTCTGTACTACGCTTCCGATACAGTTTTTTTTCAACACTCTTCTATTCTTCACATTTTTCAAAAATTCTCGATATTGATGCATCTGGGAGCTAAAATGTTACAGACCATTGCGTTAAGGGCACAATTTGCTACAACTTGTGAAGTAAAAGTTTTTCTGTACTATGCTCCGGATACCGTTTTTTTTCAACACCCTTCTATTTTTCACATTTATGAAAAATTCTCGATATTGATGCATCTGGGAATAAAAATGTAACAAACCATTGCGTTAAGGGCACAATTTGCTACAACTTTTATAGTAAAAGTTTTTCTGTACTAAGCTTCCGATACCGTTTTTTTTCAACACTCTTCTATTCTTCACATTTTTGAAAAATTCTCGATATTGATGCATCTGGGAGCAAAAATGTTACAGACCATTGCGTTAAGGGCACAATTTGCTACAACTTTTGTAGTAAAAGTTTTTCTGTACTACGCTTCCGATACCGTTTTTTTTCAACACTCTTGTATTCTTCACATTTTTGAAAAATTCTCGATATTGATGCATCTGGGAGCAAAAATGTTACAGACCATTGCGTTAAGGGCACAATTTGCTACAACTTTTGTAGTAAAAGTTTTTCTGTACTACGCTTCCGATACCGTTTTTTTTCAACACTCTTCTATTCTTCACATTTTTGAAAAATTCTCGATATTGATGCATCTGGGAGCAAAAATGTTAGAGACTATTGCGTTAAGGGCACAATTTGCCACAACTTTTGTAGTAAAAGTTTTTCTGTACTACGCTTCCGATACCGTTTTCTTTCAACACTCTTCTATTCTTCACATCTTTGAAAAAATCTCGATATTGATGCATCTGGGAGCAAAAATGTTACAGACCATTGCGTTAAGGGCACAATTTGCAACAACTTTTGTAATAAAAGTTTTTCTGTACTATGCTCCGGATACCGTTTTTTTTTCAACACTCTTCTATTCTTCACATTTTTGAAAAATTCTCGATATTGATGCATCTGGGAGCAAAAATGTTACAGACCATTGCGTTAAGGGCACAATTTGCAACAACTTTTGTAATAAAAGTTTTTCTGTACTATGCTTCCGATACCGTTTTTTTTTTCAACACTCTTCTATTCTTCACATTTTTCAAAAATTCTCGATATTGATGCATCTGGGAGTTAAAATGTTACAGACCATTGCGTTAAGGGCACAATTTGCTACAACTTGTGAAGTAAAAGTTTTTCTGTACTATGCTCCGGATACCGTTTTTTTTCAACACCCTTCTATTTTTCACATTTATGAAAAATTCTCGATATTGATGCATCTGGGAATAAAAATGTTACAAACCATTGCGTTAAGGGCACAATTTGCTACAACTTTTGTAGTAAAAGTTTTTCTCTACTATGCTTCCGATACCGTTTTTTTTCAACACCCTTCTATTCTTCACATTTATGAAAAATTCTCGATATTGATGCATCTGGGAATAAAAATGTTACAAACCATTGCGTTAAGGGCACAATTTGCTACAACTTTTGTAGTAAAAGTTTTTCTCTACTATGCTTCCGATACCGTTTTTTTTCAACACTCTTCTATTCTTCACATTTTTGAAAAATCCTCGATATTGATGCATCTGGGAGCAAAAATGTTAGAGACTAATGCGTTAAGGGCACAATTTGCCACAACTTTTGTAATAAAAGTTTTTCTGTACTATGCTCCGGATACCGTTTTTTTTCAATACTCTTCTATTTTTCACATTTATGAAAAATTCTCGATATTGATGCATCTGGGAACAAAAATGTTACAAACCATTGCGTTAAGGGCACAATTTGCTACAACTTTTGTAGTAAAAGTTTTTCTCTACTATGCTTCCGATACCGTTTTTTTTCAACACTCTTCTATTCTTCACATTTTTGAAAAATTCTCGATATTGATGCATCTGGGAATAAAAATGTAACAAACCATTGCGTTAAGGGCACAATTTGCTACAACTTTTATAGTAAAAGTTTTTCTGTACTAAGCTTCCGATACCGTTTTTTTTCAACACTCTTCTATTCTTCACATTTTTGAAAAATTCTCGATATTGATGCATCTGGGAGCAAAAATGTTACAGACCATTGCGTTAAGGGCACAATTTGCTACAACTTTTGTAGTAAAAGTTTTTCTGTACTACGCTTCCGATACCGTTTTTTTTCAACACTCTTCTATTCTTCACATTTTTGAAAAATTCTCGATATTGATGCATCTGGGAGCAAAAATGTTACAGACCATTGCGTTAAGGGCACAATTTGCTACAACTTTTGTAGTAAAAGTTTTTCTGTACTACGCTTCCGATACCGTTTTTTTTCAACACTCTTGTATTCTTCACATTTTTGAAAAATTCTCGATATTGATGCATCTGGGAGCAAAAATGTTACAGACCATTGCGTTAAGGGCACAATTTGCTACAACTTTTGTAGTAAAAGTTTTTCTGTACTACGCTTCCGATACCGTTTTTTTTCAACACTCTTCTATTCTTCACATTTTTCAAAAATTCTCGATATTGATGCATCTGGGAGCTAAAATGTTACAGACCATTGCGTTAAGGGCACAATTTGCTACAACTTGTGAAGTAAAAGTTTTTCTGTACTATGCTCCGGATACCGTTTTTTTTCAACACCCTTCTATTTTTCACATTTATGAAAAATTCTCGATATTGATGCATCTGGGAATAAAAATGTAACAAACCATTGCGTTAAGGGCACAATTTGCTACAACTTTTATAGTAAAAGTTTTTCTGTACTAAGCTTCCGATACCGTTTTTTTTCAACACTCTTCTATTCTTCACATTTTTGAAAAATTCTCGATATTGATGCATCTGGGAGCAAAAATGTTACAGACCATTGCGTTAAGGGCACAATTTGCTACAACTTTTGTAGTAAAAGTTTTTCTTTACTATGCTCCGGATACCGTTTTTTTTCAACACTTTTCTATTTTTCACATTCTTGAAAAATTCTCGATATTGCTGCATCTGGGAGCAAAAATGTTACAGACCATTGCGTTAAGGGCACAATTTGCTACAAATTTTGTAGTAAAAGTTTTTCTCTACTATGCTTCCGATACCGTTTTTTTTCAACACTCTTCTATTCTTCACATTTTTGAAAAATTCTCGATATTGATGCATCTGGGAATAAAAATGTTACTGACCATTGCGTTAAGGGCACAATTTGCTACAACTTTTGTAGTAAAAGTTTTTCTCTACTATGCTTCCGATACCGTTTTTTTTCAACACCCTTCTATTTTTCACATTTATGAAAAATTCTCGATATTGATGCATCTGGGAATAAAAATGTTACAAACCATTGCGTTAAGGGCACAATTTGCTACAACTTTTGTAGTAAAAGTTTTTCTCTACTATGCTTCCGATACCGTTTTTTTTCAACACTCTTCTATTCTTCACATTTTTGAAAAATTCTCGATATTGATGCATCTGGGAGCAAAAATGTTACAGACCATTGTGTTAAGGGCACAATTTGCTACAACTTTTGTAGTAAAAGTTTTTCTGTACTACGCTTCCGATACCGTTTTTTTTCAACACTCTTGTATTCTTCACATTTTTGAAAAATTCTCGATATTGATGCATCTGGGAGCAAAAATGTTACAGACCATTGCGTTAAGGGCACAATTTGCTACAACTTTTGTAGTAAAAGTTTTTCTGTACTACGCTTCCGATACCGTTTTTTTTCAACACTCTTCTATTCTTCACATTTTTGAAAAATTCTCGATATTGATGCATCTGGGAGCTAAAATGTTACAGACCATTGCGTTAAGGGCACAATTTGCTACAACTTGTGAAGTAAAAGTTTTTCTGTACTATGCTCCGGATACCGTTTTTTTTCAACACCCTTCTATTTTTCACATTTATGAAAAATTCTCGATATTGATGCATCTGGGAATAAAAATGTTACAAACCATTACGTTAAGGGCACAATTTGCTACAACTTGTGAAGTAAAAGTTTTTCTGTACTATGCTCCGGATACCGTTTTTTTTCAACACCCTTCTATTTTTCACATTTATGAAAAATTCTCGATATTGATGCATCTGGGAGCAAAAATGTTACAGAGCATTGCGTTAAGGGCACAATTTGCCACAACTTTTGTAATAAAAGTTTTTCTGTACTATGCTCCGCATACCGTTTTTTTTCAACACTCTTCTATTTTTCACATTTTTGAAAAATTCTCGATATTGATGCATCTGGGAGCAAAAATGTTACAGACCATTGCGTTAAGGGCACAATTTGCAACAACTTTTGTAATAAAAGTTTTTCTGTACTATGCTTCCGATACCGTTTTTTTTCAACACTCTTCTATTCTTCACATCTTTGAAAAATTCTCGATATTGATGCATCTGGAAGCAAAAATGTTACAGACCATTGCGTTAAGGGCACAATTTGCCACCACTTTTGTAATAAAAGTTTTTCTGTACTATGCTCCGCATACCGTTTTTTTTCAACACTCTTCTATTTTTCACATTTATGAAAAATTCTCGATATTGATGCATCTGGGAATAAAAATGTTACAAACCATTGCGTTAAGGGCACAATTTGCTACAACTTTTGTAGTGAAAGTTTTTCTGTACTACGCTTCCGATACCGTTTTTTTTCAACACTCTTCTATTCTTCACATTTTTGAAAAATTCTCGATATTGATGCATCTGGGAGCAAAAATGTTACAGACCATTGCGTTAAGGGCACAATTTGCTACAACTTGTGAAGTAAAAGTTTTTCTGTACTATGCTCCGGATACCGTTTTTTTTCAACACCCTTCTATTTTTCACATTTATGAAAAATTCTCGATATTGATGCATCTGAGAATAAAAATGTTACAAACCATTGCGTTAAGGGCACAATTTGCTACAACTTTTGTAGTAAAAGTTTTTCTGAACTACGCTTCCGATACCGTTTTTTTTCAACACTCTTCTATTCTTCACATTTTTGAAAAATTCTCGATATTGATGCATCTGGGAGCAAAAATGTTAGAGACTATTGCGTTAAGGGCACAATTTGCCACAACTTTTGTAATAAAAGTTTTTCTGTACTATGCTCCGGATACCGTTTTTTTTCAACACTCTTCTATTTTTCACATTTTTGAAAAATTCTCGATATTGATGCATCTGGGAATAAAAATGTTACAAACCATTGCGTTAAGGGCACAATTTGCCACAACTTTTGTAATAAAAGTTTTTCTGTACTATGCTTCCGATACCGTTTTTTTTCAACACTCTTCTATTTTTCACATTTTTGAAAAATTCTCGATATTGATGCATCTGGGAGCAAAAATGTTACAGACCATTGCGTTAAGGGCACAATTTGCTACAACTTTTGTAATAAAAGTTTTTCTGTACTATGCTCCGGATACCGTTTTTTTTTCAACACTCTTCTATTCTTCACATTTTTGAAAAATTCTCGATATTGATGCATCTGGGAGCAAAAATGTTACAGACCATTGCGTTAAGGGCACAATTTGCAACAACTTTTGTAATAAAAGTTTTTCTGTACTATGCTTCCGATACCGTTTTTTTTTCAACACTCTTCTATTCTTCACATTTTTCAAAAATTCTCGATATTGATGCATCTGGGAGCTAAAATGTTACAGACCATTGCGTTAAGGGCACAATTTGCAACAACTTTTGTAATAAAAGTTTTTCTGTACTATGCTTCCGATACCGTTTTTTTTCAACACTCTTCTATTCTTCACATTTTTCAAAAATTCTCGATATTGATGCATCTGGGAGCTAAAATGTTACAGACCATTGCGTTAAGGGCACAATTTGCTACAACTTGTGAAGTAAAAGTTTTTCTGTACTATGCTCCGGATACCGTTTTTTTTCAACACCCTTCTATTTTTCACATTTATGAAAAATTCTCGATATTGATGCATCTGGGAATAAAAATGTTACAAACCATTGCGTTAAGGGCACAATTTGCTACAACTTTTGTAGTAAAAGTTTTTCTGAACTACGCTTCCGATACCGTTTTTTTTCAACACTCTTCTATTCTTCACATTTTTGAAAAATTCTCGATATTGATGCATCTGGGAGCAAAAATGTTACAGACCATTGCGTTAAGGGCACAATTTGCTACAACTTTTGTAGTAAAAGTTTTTCTGTACTACGCTTCCGATACCGTTTTTTTTCAACACTCTTCTATTCTTCACATCTTTGAAAAATTCTCGATATTGATGCATCTGGGAGCAAAAATGTTACAGACCATTGCGTTAAGGGCACAATTTGCTACAACTTTTGTAGTAAAAGTTTTTCTGTACTACGCTTCCGATACCGTTTTTTTTCAACACTCTTGTATTCTTCACATTTTTGAAAAATTCTCGATATTGATGCATCTGGGAGCAAAAATGTTACAGACCATTGCGTTAAGGGCACAATTTGCTACAACTTTTGTAGTAAAAGTTTTTCTGTACTACGCTTCCGATACCGTTTTTTTTCAACACTCTTCTATTCTTCACATTTTTGAAAAATTCTCGATATTGATGCATCTGGGAGCAAAAATGTTACAGACCATTGCGTTAAGGGCACAATTTGCAACAACTTTTGTAATAAAAGTTTTTCTGTACTATGCTTCCGATACCGTTTTTTTTTTCGACACTCTTCTATTCTTCACATTTTTCAAAAATTCTCGATATTGATGCATCTGGGAGCTAAAATGTTACAGACCATTGCGTTAAGGGCACAATTTGCTACAACTTGTGAAGTAAAAGTTTTTCTGTACTATGCTCCGGATATCGTTTTTTTTCAACACCCTTCTATTTTTCACATTTATGAAAAATTCTCGATATTGATGCATCTGGGAATAAAAATGTTACAAACCATTGCGTTAAGGGCACAATTTGCTACAACTTTTGTAGTAAAAGTTTTTCTCTACTATGCTTCCGATACCGTTTTTTTTCAACACTCTTCTATTCTTCACATTTTTGAAAAATTCTCGATATTGATGCATCTGGGAGCAAAAATGTTACAGACCATTGCGTTAAGGGCACAATTTGCTACAACTTTTGTAGTAAAAGTTTTTCTGTACTACGCTTCCGATACCGTTTTTTTTCAACACTCTTCTATTCTTCACATCTTTGAAAAATTCTCGATATTGATGCATCTGGGAGCAAAAATGTTACAGACCATTGCGTTAAGGGCACAATTTGCTACAACTTTTGTAGTAAAAGTTTTTCTGTACTACGCTTCCGATACCGTTTTTTTTCAACACTCTTCTATTCTTCACATCTTTGAAAAATTCTCGATATTGATGCATCTGGGAGCAAAAATGTTACAGACCATTGCGTTAAGGGCACAATTTGCTACAACTTTTGTAGTAAAAGTTTTTCTGTACTACGCTTCCGATACCGTTTTTTTTCAACACTCTTGTATTCTTCACATTTTTGAAAAATTCTCGATATTGATGCATCTGGGAGCAAAAATGTTACAGACCATTGCGTTAAGGGCACAATTTGCTACAACTTTTGTAGTAAAAGGTTTCTGTACTACGCTTCCGATACCGTTTTTTTTCAACACTCTTCTATTCTTCACATTTTTGAAAAATTCTCGATATTGATGCATCTGGGAGCAAAAATGTTACAGACCATTGCGTTAAGGGCACAATTTGCAACAACTTTTGTAATAAAAGTTTTTCTGTACTATGCTTCCGATACCGTTTTTTTTTTCAACACTCTTCTATTCTTCACATTTTTCAAAAATTCTCGATATTGATGCATCTGGGAGCTAAAATGTTACAGACCATTGCGTTAAGGGCACAATTTGCTACAACTTGTGAAGTAAAAGTTTTTCTGTACTATGCTCCGGATACCGTTTTTTTTCAACACCCTTCTATTTTTCACATTTATGAAAAATTCTCGATATTGATGCATCTGGGAATAAAAATGTTACAAACCATTGCGTTAAGGGCACAATTTGCTACAACTTTTGTAGTAAAAGTTTTTCTCTACTATGCTTCCGATACCGTTTTTTTTCAACACTCTTCTATTCTTCACATTTTTGAAAAATTCTCGATATTGATGCATCTGGGAGCAAAAATGTTACAGACCATTGCGTTAAGGGCACAATTTGCCACAACTTTTGTAATAAAAGTTTTTCTGTACTATGCTCCGCATACCGTTTTTTTTCAACACTCTTCTATTTTTCACATTTTTGAAAAATTCTCGATATTGATGCATCTGGGAGCAAAAATGTTACAGACCATTGCGTTAAGGGCACAATTTGCTACAACTTTTGTAGTAAAAGTTTTTCTGTACTACGCTTCCGATACCGTTTTTTTTCAACACTCTTCTATTCTTCACATTTTTGAAAAATTCTCGATATTGATGCATCTGGGAGCAAAAATGTTAGAGACTATTGCGTTAAGGGCACAATTTGCCACAACTTTTGTAATAAAAGTTTTTCTGTACTATGCTCCGGATACCGTTTTTTTTCAACACTCTTCTATTTTTCACATTTTTGAAAAATTCTCGATATTGATGCATCTGGGAATAAAAATGTTACAAACCATTGCGTTAAGGGCACAATTTGCCACAACTTTTGTAATAAAAGTTTTTCTGTACTATGCTTCCGATACCGTTTTTTTTCAACACTCTTCTATTTTTCACATTTTTGAAAAATTCTCGATATTGATGCATCTGGGAGCAAAAATGTTACAGACCATTGCGTTAAGGGCACAATTTGCTACAACTTTTGTAATAAAAGTTTTTCTGTACTATGCTTCCGATACCGTTTTTTTTCAACACTCTTCTATTTTTCACATTTTTGAAAAATTCTCGATATTGATGCATCTGGGAGCAAAAATGTTACAGACCATTGCGTTAAGGGCACAATTTGCTACAACTTTTGTAATAAAAGTTTTTCTGTACTATGCTCCGGATACCGTTTTTTTTTCAACACTCTTCTATTCTTCACATTTTTGAAAAATTCTCGATATTGATGCATCTGGGAGCAAAAATGTTACAGACCATTGCGTTAAGGGCACAATTTGCAACAACTTTTGTAATAAAAGTTTTTCTGTACTATGCTTCCGATACCGTTTTTTTTTCAACACTCTTCTATTCTTCACATTTTTCAAAAATTCTCGATATTGATGCATCTGGGAGCTAAAATGTTACAGACCATTGCGTTAAGGGCACAATTTGCAACAACTTTTGTAATAAAAGTTTTTCTGTACTATGCTTCCGATACCGTTTTTTTTCAACACTCTTCTATTCTTCACATTTTTCAAAAATTCTCGATATTGATGCATCTGGGAGCTAAAATGTTACAGACCATTGCGTTAAGGGCACAATTTGCTACAACTTGTGAAGTAAAAGTTTTTCTGTACTATGCTCCGGATACCGTTTTTTTTCAACACCCTTCTATTTTTCACATTTATGAAAAATTCTCGATATTGATGCATCTGGGAATAAAAATGTTACAAACCATTGCGTTAAGGGCACAATTTGCTACAACTTTTGTAGTAAAAGTTTTTCTGAACTACGCTTCCGATACCGTTTTTTTTCAACACTCTTCTATTCTTCACATTTTTGAAAAATTCTCGATATTGATGCATCTGGGAGCAAAAATGTTACAGACCATTGCGTTAAGGGCACAATTTGCTACAACTTTTGTAGTAAAAGTTTTTCTGTACTACGCTTCCGATACCGTTTTTTTTCAACACTCTTCTATTCTTCACATCTTTGAAAAATTCTCGATATTGATGCATCTGGGAGCAAAAATGTTACAGACCATTGCGTTAAGGGCACAATTTGCTACAACTTTTGTAGTAAAAGTTTTTCTGTACTACGCTTCCGATACCGTTTTTTTTCAACACTCTTGTATTCTTCACATTTTTGAAAAATTCTCGATATTGATGCATCTGGGAGCAAAAATGTTACAGACCATTGCGTTAAGGGCACAATTTGCTACAACTTTTGTAGTAAAAGTTTTTCTGTACTACGCTTCCGATACCGTTTTTTTTCAACACTCTTCTATTCTTCACATTTTTGAAAAATTCTCGATATTGATGCATCTGGGAGCAAAAATGTTACAGACCATTGCGTTAAGGGCACAATTTGCAACAACTTTTGTAATAAAAGTTTTTCTGTACTATGCTTCCGATACCGTTTTTTTTTTCGACACTCTTCTATTCTTCACATTTTTCAAAAATTCTCGATATTGATGCATCTGGGAGCTAAAATGTTACAGACCATTGCGTTAAGGGCACAATTTGCTACAACTTGTGAAGTAAAAGTTTTTCTGTACTATGCTCCGGATATCGTTTTTTTTCAACACCCTTCTATTTTTCACATTTATGAAAAATTCTCGATATTGATGCATCTGGGAATAAAAATGTTACAAACCATTGCGTTAAGGGCACAATTTGCTACAACTTTTGTAGTAAAAGTTTTTCTCTACTATGCTTCCGATACCGTTTTTTTTCAACACTCTTCTATTCTTCACATTTTTGAAAAATTCTCGATATTGATGCATCTGGGAGCAAAAATGTTACAGACCATTGCGTTAAGGGCACAATTTGCTACAACTTTTGTAGTAAAAGTTTTTCTGTACTACGCTTCCGATACCGTTTTTTTTCAACACTCTTCTATTCTTCACATCTTTGAAAAATTCTCGATATTGATGCATCTGGGAGCAAAAATGTTACAGACCATTGCGTTAAGGGCACAATTTGCTACAACTTTTGTAGTAAAAGTTTTTCTGTACTACGCTTCCGATACCGTTTTTTTTCAACACTCTTGTATTCTTCACATTTTTGAAAAATTCTCGATATTGATGCATCTGGGAGCAAAAATGTTACAGACCATTGCGTTAAGGGCACAATTTGCTACAACTTTTGTAGTAAAAGGTTTCTGTACTACGTTTCCGATACCGTTTTTTTTCAACACTCTTCTATTCTTCACATTTTTGAAAAATTCTCGATATTGATGCATCTGGGAGCAAAAATGTTACAGACCATTGCGTTAAGGGCACAATTTGCTACAACTTTTGTAGTAAAAGTTTTTCTGTACTACGCTTCCGATACCGTTTTTTTTCAACACTCTTCTATTCTTCACATTTTTGAAAAATTCTCGATATTGATGCATCTGGGAGCAAAAATGTTAGAGACTATTGCGTTAAGGGCACAATTTGCCACAACTTTTGTAATAAAAGTTTTTCTGTACTATGCTCCGGATACCGTTTTTTTTCAACACCCTTCTATTTTTCACATTTATGAAAAATTCTCGATATTGATGCATCTGGGAATAAAAATGTTACAAACCATTGCGTTAAGGGCACAATTTGCTACAACTTTTGTAGTAAAAGTTTTTCTCTACTATGCTTCCGATACCGTTTTTTTTCAACACTCTTCTATTCTTCACATTTTTGAAAAATTCTCGATATTGATGCATCTGGGAGCAAAAATGTTACAGACCATTGCGTTAAGGGCACAATTTGCCACAACTTTTGTAATAAAAGTTTTTCTGTACTATGCTCCGCATACCGTTTTTTTTCAACACTCTTCTATTTTTCACATTTTTGAAAAATTCTCGATATTGATGCATCTGGGAGCAAAAATGTTACAGACCATTGCGTTAAGGGCACAATTTGCTACAACTTTTGTAGTAAAAGTTTTTCTGTACTACGCTTCCGATACCGTTTTTTTTCAACACTCTTCTATTCTTCACATTTTTGAAAAATTCTCGATATTGATGCATCTGGGAGCAAAAATGTTAGAGACTATTGCGTTAAGGGCACAATTTGCCACAACTTTTGTAATAAAAGTTTTTCTGTACTATGCTCCGGATACCGTTTTTTTTCAACACTCTTCTATTTTTCACATTTTTGAAAAATTCTCGATATTGATGCATCTGGGAGCAAAAATGTTACAGACCATTGCGTTAAGGGCACAATTTGCTACAACTTTTGTAGTAAAAGTTTTTCTGTACTACGCTTCCGATACCGTTTTTTTTCAACACTCTTCTATTCTTCACATTTTTGAAAAATTCTCGATATTGATGCATCTGGGAGCAAAAATGTTAGAGACTATTGCGTTAAGGGCACAATTTGCCACAACTTTTGTAATAAAAGTTTTTCTGTACTATGCTCCGGATACCGTTTTTTTTCAACACTCTTCTATTTTTCACATTTTTGAAAAATTCTCGATATTGATGCATCTGGGAATAAAAATGTTACAAACCATTGCGTTAAGGGCACAATTTGCCACAACTTTTGTAATAAAAGTTTTTCTGTACTATGCTTCCGATACCGTTTTTTTTCAACACTCTTCTATTTTTCACATTTTTGAAAAATTCTCGATATTGATGCATCTGGGAGCAAAAATGTTACAGACCATTGCGTTAAGGGCACAATTTGCTACAACTTTTGTAGTAAAAGTTTTTCTGTACTACGCTTCCGATACCGTTTTTTTTCAACACTCTTCTATTCTTCACATTTTTGAAAAATTCTCGATATTGATGCATCTGGGAGCAAAAATGTTAGAGACTATTGCGTTAAGGGCACAATTTGCCACAACTTTTGTAATAAAAGTTTTTCTGTACTATGCTCCGGATAACGTTTTTTTTCAACACTCTTCTATTTTTCACATTTTTGAAAAATTCTCGATATTGATGCATCTGGGAATAAAAATGTTACAAACCATTGCGTTAAGGGCACAATTTGCCACAACTTTTGTAATAAAAGTTTTTCTGTACTATGCTTCCGATACCGTTTTTTTTCAACACTCTTCTATTTTTCACATTTTTGAAAAATTCTCGATATTGATGCATCTGGGAGCAAAAATGTTACAGACCATTGCGTTAAGGGCACAATTTGCTACAACTTTTGTAGTAAAAGTTTTTCTGTACTACGCTTCCGATACCGTTTTTTTTCAACACTCTTCTATTCTTCACATTTTTGAAAAATTCTCGATATTGATGCATCTGGGAGCAAAAATGTTAGAGACTATTGCGTTAAGGGCACAATTTGCCACAACTTTTGTAATAAAAGTTTTTCTGTACTATGCTCCGGATACCGTTTTTTTTCAACACTCTTCTATTTTTCACATTTTTGAAAAATTCTCGATATTGATGCATCTGGGAATAAAAATGTTACAAACCATTGCGTTAAGGGCACAATTTGCCACAACTTTTGTAATAAAAGTTTTTCTGTACTATGCTTCCGATACCGTTTTTTTTCAACACTCTTCTATTTTTCACATTTTTGAAAAATTCTCGATATTGATGCATCTGGGAGCAAAAATGTTACAGACCATTGCGTTAAGGGCACAATTTGCTACAACTTTTGTAATAAAAGTTTTTCTGTACTATGCTTCCGATACCGTTTTTTTTCAACACTCTTCTATTTTTCACATTTTTGAAAAATTCTCGATATTGATGCATCTGGGAGCAAAAATGTTACAGACCATTGCGTTAAGGGCACAATTTGCTACAACTTTTGTAATAAAAGTTTTTCTGTACTATGCTCCGGATACCGTTTTTTTTTCAACACTCTTCTATTCTTCACATTTTTGAAAAATTCTCGATATTGATGCATCTGGGAGCAAAAATGTTACAGACCATTGCGTTAAGGGCACAATTTGCAACAACTTTTGTAATAAAAGTTTTTCTGTACTATGCTTCCGATACCGTTTTTTTTTCAACACTCTTCTATTCTTCACATTTTTCAAAAATTCTCGATATTGATGCATCTGGGAGCTAAAATGTTACAGACCATTGCGTTAAGGGCACAATTTGCAACAACTTTTGTAATAAAAGTTTTTCTGTACTATGCTTCCGATACCGTTTTTTTTCAACACTCTTCTATTCTTCACATTTTTCAAAAATTCTCGATATTGATGCATCTGGGAGCTAAAATGTTACAGACCATTGCGTTAAGGGCACAATTTGCTACAACTTGTGAAGTAAAAGTTTTTCTGTACTATGCTCCGGATACCGTTTTTTTTCAACACCCTTCTATTTTTCACATTTATGAAAAATTCTCGATATTGATGCATCTGGGAATAAAAATGTTACAAACCATTGCGTTAAGGGCACAATTTGCTACAACTTTTGTAGTAAAAGTTTTTCTGAACTACGCTTCCGATACCGTTTTTTTTCAACACTCTTCTATTCTTCACATTTTTGAAAAATTCTCGATATTGATGCATCTGGGAGCAAAAATGTTACAGACCATTGCGTTAAGGGCACAATTTGCTACAACTTTTGTAGTAAAAGTTTTTCTGTACTACGCTTCCGATACCGTTTTTTTTCAACACTCTTCTATTCTTCACATCTTTGAAAAATTCTCGATATTGATGCATCTGGGAGCAAAAATGTTACAGACCATTGCGTTAAGGGCACAATTTGCTACAACTTTTGTAGTAAAAGTTTTTCTGTACTACGCTTCCGATACCGTTTTTTTTCAACACTCTTGTATTCTTCACATTTTTGAAAAATTCTCGATATTGATGCATCTGGGAGCAAAAATGTTACAGACCATTGCGTTAAGGGCACAATTTGCTACAACTTTTGTAGTAAAAGTTTTTCTGTACTACGCTTCCGATACCGTTTTTTTTCAACACTCTTCTATTCTTCACATTTTTGAAAAATTCTCGATATTGATGCATCTGGGAGCAAAAATGTTACAGACCATTGCGTTAAGGGCACAATTTGCAACAACTTTTGTAATAAAAGTTTTTCTGTACTATGCTTCCGATACCGTTTTTTTTTTCGACACTCTTCTATTCTTCACATTTTTCAAAAATTCTCGATATTGATGCATCTGGGAGCTAAAATGTTACAGACCATTGCGTTAAGGGCACAATTTGCTACAACTTGTGAAGTAAAAGTTTTTCTGTACTATGCTCCGGATATCGTTTTTTTTCAACACCCTTCTATTTTTCACATTTATGAAAAATTCTCGATATTGATGCATCTGGGAATAAAAATGTTACAAACCATTGCGTTAAGGGCACAATTTGCTACAACTTTTGTAGTAAAAGTTTTTCTCTACTATGCTTCCGATACCGTTTTTTTTCAACACTCTTCTATTCTTCACATTTTTGAAAAATTCTCGATATTGATGCATCTGGGAGCAAAAATGTTACAGACCATTGCGTTAAGGGCACAATTTGCTACAACTTTTGTAGTAAAAGTTTTTCTGTACTACGCTTCCGATACCGTTTTTTTTCAACACTCTTCTATTCTTCACATCTTTGAAAAATTCTCGATATTGATGCATCTGGGAGCAAAAATGTTACAGACCATTGCGTTAAGGGCACAATTTGCTACAACTTTTGTAGTAAAAGTTTTTCTGTACTACGCTTCCGATACCGTTTTTTTTCAACACTCTTGTATTCTTCACATTTTTGAAAAATTCTCGATATTGATGCATCTGGGAGCAAAAATGTTACAGACCATTGCGTTAAGGGCACAATTTGCTACAACTTTTGTAGTAAAAGGTTTCTGTACTACGCTTCCGATACCGTTTTTTTTCAACACTCTTCTATTCTTCACATTTTTGAAAAATTCTCGATATTGATGCATCTGGGAGCAAAAATGTTACAGACCATTGCGTTAAGGGCACAATTTGCAACAACTTTTGTAATAAAAGTTTTTCTGTACTATGCTTCCGATACCGTTTTTTTTTTCAACACTCTTCTATTCTTCACATTTTTCAAAAATTCTCGATATTGATGCATCTGGGAGCTAAAATGTTACAGACCATTGCGTTAAGGGCACAATTTGCTACAACTTTTGTAATAAAAGTTTTTCTGTACTATGCTTCCGATACCGTTTTTTTTCAACACTCTTCTATTTTTCACATTTTTGAAAAATTCTCGATATTGATGCATCTGGGAGCAAAAATGTTACAGACCATTGCGTTAAGGGCACAATTTGCTACAACTTTTGTAATAAAAGTTTTTCTGTACTACGCTTCCGATACCGTTTTTTTTCAACACTCCTCTATTCTTCACATTTTTGAAAAATTCTCGATATTGATGCATCTGGGAGCAAAAATGTTAGAGACTATTGCGTTAAGGGCACAATTTGCCACAACTTTTGTAATAAAAGTTTTTCTGTACTATGCTCCGGATAACGTTTTTTTTCAACACTCTTCTATTTTTCACATTTTTGAAAAATTCTCGATATTGATGCATCTGGGAATAAAAATGTTACAAACCATTGCGTTAAGGGCACAATTTGCCACAACTTTTGTAATAAAAGTTTTTCTGTACTATGCTTCCGATACCGTTTTTTTTCAACACTCTTCTATTTTTCACATTTTTGAAAAATTCTCGATATTGATGCATCTGGGAGCAAAAATGTTACAGACCATTGCGTTAAGGGCACAATTTGCTACAACTTTTGTAGTAAAAGTTTTTCTGTACTACGCTTCCGATACCGTTTTTTTTCAACACTCTTCTATTCTTCACATTTTTGAAAAATTCTCGATATTGATGCATCTGGGAGCAAAAATGTTAGAGACTATTGCGTTAAGGGCACAATTTGCCACAACTTTTGTAATAAAAGTTTTTCTGTACTATGCTCCGGATACCGTTTTTTTTCAACACTCTTCTATTTTTCACATTTTTGAAAAATTCTCGATATTGATGCATCTGGGAATAAAAATGTTACAAACCATTGCGTTAAGGGCACAATTTGCCACAACTTTTGTAATAAAAGTTTTTCTGTACTATGCTTCCGATACCGTTTTTTTTCAACACTCTTCTATTTTTCACATTTTTGAAAAATTCTCGATATTGATGCATCTGGGAGCAAAAATGTTACAGACCATTGCGTTAAGGGCACAATTTGCTACAACTTTTGTAATAAAAGTTTTTCTGTACTATGCTTCCGATACCGTTTTTTTTCAACACTCTTCTATTTTTCACATTTTTGAAAAATTCTCGATATTGATGCATCTGGGAGCAAAAATGTTACAGACCATTGCGTTAAGGGCACAATTTGCTACAACTTTTGTAATAAAAGTTTTTCTGTACTATGCTCCGGATACCGTTTTTTTTTCAACACTCTTCTATTCTTCACATTTTTGAAAAATTCTCGATATTGATGCATCTGGGAGCAAAAATGTTACAGACCATTGCGTTAAGGGCACAATTTGCAACAACTTTTGTAATAAAAGTTTTTCTGTACTATGCTTCCGATACCGTTTTTTTTTCAACACTCTTCTATTCTTCACATTTTTCAAAAATTCTCGATATTGATGCATCTGGGAGCTAAAATGTTACAGACCATTGCGTTAAGGGCACAATTTGCAACAACTTTTGTAATAAAAGTTTTTCTGTACTATGCTTCCGATACCGTTTTTTTTCAACACTCTTCTATTCTTCACATTTTTCAAAAATTCTCGATATTGATGCATCTGGGAGCTAAAATGTTACAGACCATTGCGTTAAGGGCACAATTTGCTACAACTTGTGAAGTAAAAGTTTTTCTGTACTATGCTCCGGATACCGTTTTTTTTCAACACCCTTCTATTTTTCACATTTATGAAAAATTCTCGATATTGATGCATCTGGGAATAAAAATGTTACAAACCATTGCGTTAAGGGCACAATTTGCTACAACTTTTGTAGTAAAAGTTTTTCTGAACTACGCTTCCGATACCGTTTTTTTTCAACACTCTTCTATTCTTCACATTTTTGAAAAATTCTCGATATTGATGCATCTGGGAGCAAAAATGTTACAGACCATTGCGTTAAGGGCACAATTTGCTACAACTTTTGTAGTAAAAGTTTTTCTGTACTACGCTTCCGATACCGTTTTTTTTCAACACTCTTCTATTCTTCACATCTTTGAAAAATTCTCGATATTGATGCATCTGGGAGCAAAAATGTTACAGACCATTGCGTTAAGGGCACAATTTGCTACAACTTTTGTAGTAAAAGTTTTTCTGTACTACGCTTCCGATACCGTTTTTTTTCAACACTCTTGTATTCTTCACATTTTTGAAAAATTCTCGATATTGATGCATCTGGGAGCAAAAATGTTACAGACCATTGCGTTAAGGGCACAATTTGCTACAACTTTTGTAGTAAAAGTTTTTCTGTACTACGCTTCCGATACCGTTTTTTTTCAACACTCTTCTATTCTTCACATTTTTGAAAAATTCTCGATATTGATGCATCTGGGAGCAAAAATGTTACAGACCATTGCGTTAAGGGCACAATTTGCAACAACTTTTGTAATAAAAGTTTTTCTGTACTATGCTTCCGATACCGTTTTTTTTTTCGACACTCTTCTATTCTTCACATTTTTCAAAAATTCTCGATATTGATGCATCTGGGAGCTAAAATGTTACAGACCATTGCGTTAAGGGCACAATTTGCTACAACTTGTGAAGTAAAAGTTTTTCTGTACTATGCTCCGGATATCGTTTTTTTTCAACACCCTTCTATTTTTCACATTTATGAAAAATTCTCGATATTGATGCATCTGGGAATAAAAATGTTACAAACCATTGCGTTAAGGGCACAATTTGCTACAACTTTTGTAGTAAAAGTTTTTCTCTACTATGCTTCCGATACCGTTTTTTTTCAACACTCTTCTATTCTTCACATTTTTGAAAAATTCTCGATATTGATGCATCTGGGAGCAAAAATGTTACAGACCATTGCGTTAAGGGCACAATTTGCTACAACTTTTGTAGTAAAAGTTTTTCTGTACTACGCTTCCGATACCGTTTTTTTTCAACACTCTTCTATTCTTCACATCTTTGAAAAATTCTCGATATTGATGCATCTGGGAGCAAAAATGTTACAGACCATTGCGTTAAGGGCACAATTTGCTACAACTTTTGTAGTAAAAGTTTTTCTGTACTACGCTTCCGATACCGTTTTTTTTCAACACTCTTGTATTCTTCACATTTTTGAAAAATTCTCGATATTGATGCATCTGGGAGCAAAAATGTTACAGACCATTGCGTTAAGGGCACAATTTGCTACAACTTTTGTAGTAAAAGGTTTCTGTACTACGCTTCCGATACCGTTTTTTTTCAACACTCTTCTATTCTTCACATTTTTGAAAAATTCTCGATATTGATGCATCTGGGAGCAAAAATGTTACAGACCATTGCGTTAAGGGCACAATTTGCAACAACTTTTGTAATAAAAGTTTTTCTGTACTATGCTTCCGATACCGTTTTTTTTTTCAACACTCTTCTATTCTTCACATTTTTCAAAAATTCTCGATATTGATGCATCTGGGAGCTAAAATGTTACAGACCATTGCGTTAAGGGCACAATTTGCTACAACTTTTGTAATAAAAGTTTTTCTGTACTATGCTTCCGATACCGTTTTTTTTCAACACTCTTCTATTTTTCACATTTTTGAAAAATTCTCGATATTGATGCATCTGGGAGCAAAAATGTTACAGACCATTGCGTTAAGGGCACAATTTGCTACAACTTTTGTAATAAAAGTTTTTCTGTACTATGCTCCGGATACCGTTTTTTTTTCAACACTCTTCTATTCTTCACATTTTTGAAAAATTCTCGATATTGATGCATCTGGGAGCAAAAATGTTACAGACCATTGCGTTAAGGGCACAATTTGCAACAACTTTTGTAATAAAAGTTTTTCTGTACTATGCTTCCGATACCGTTTTTTTTTCAACACTCTTCTATTCTTCACATTTTTCAAAAATTCTCGATATTGATGCATCTGGGAGCTAAAATGTTACAGACCATTGCGTTAAGGGCACAATTTGCAACAACTTTTGTAATAAAAGTTTTTCTGTACTATGCTTCCGATACCGTTTTTTTTCAACACTCTTCTATTCTTCACATTTTTCAAAAATTCTCGATATTGATGCATCTGGGAGCTAAAATGTTACAGACCATTGCGTTAAGGGCACAATTTGCTACAACTTGTGAAGTAAAAGTTTTTCTGTACTATGCTCCGGATACCGTTTTTTTTCAACACCCTTCTATTTTTCACATTTATGAAAAATTCTCGATATTGATGCATCTGGGAATAAAAATGTTACAAACCATTGCGTTAAGGGCACAATTTGCTACAACTTTTGTAGTAAAAGTTTTTCTGAACTACGCTTCCGATACCGTTTTTTTTCAACACTCTTCTATTCTTCACATTTTTGAAAAATTCTCGATATTGATGCATCTGGGAGCAAAAATGTTACAGACCATTGCGTTAAGGGCACAATTTGCTACAACTTTTGTAGTAAAAGTTTTTCTGTACTACGCTTCCGATACCGTTTTTTTTCAACACTCTTCTATTCTTCACATCTTTGAAAAATTCTCGATATTGATGCATCTGGGAGCAAAAATGTTACAGACCATTGCGTTAAGGGCACAATTTGCTACAACTTTTGTAGTAAAAGTTTTTCTGTACTACGCTTCCGATACCGTTTTTTTTCAACACTCTTGTATTCTTCACATTTTTGAAAAATTCTCGATATTGATGCATCTGGGAGCAAAAATGTTACAGACCATTGCGTTAAGGGCACAATTTGCTACAACTTTTGTAGTAAAAGTTTTTCTGTACTACGCTTCCGATACCGTTTTTTTTCAACACTCTTCTATTCTTCACATTTTTGAAAAATTCTCGATATTGATGCATCTGGGAGCAAAAATGTTACAGACCATTGCGTTAAGGGCACAATTTGCAACAACTTTTGTAATAAAAGTTTTTCTGTACTATGCTTCCGATACCGTTTTTTTTTTCGACACTCTTCTATTCTTCACATTTTTCAAAAATTCTCGATATTGATGCATCTGGGAGCTAAAATGTTACAGACCATTGCGTTAAGGGCACAATTTGCTACAACTTGTGAAGTAAAAGTTTTTCTGTACTATGCTCCGGATATCGTTTTTTTTCAACACCCTTCTATTTTTCACATTTATGAAAAATTCTCGATATTGATGCATCTGGGAATAAAAATGTTACAAACCATTGCGTTAAGGGCACAATTTGCTACAACTTTTGTAGTAAAAGTTTTTCTCTACTATGCTTCCGATACCGTTTTTTTTCAACACTCTTCTATTCTTCACATTTTTGAAAAATTCTCGATATTGATGCATCTGGGAGCAAAAATGTTACAGACCATTGCGTTAAGGGCACAATTTGCTACAACTTTTGTAGTAAAAGTTTTTCTGTACTACGCTTCCGATACCGTTTTTTTTCAACACTCTTCTATTCTTCACATCTTTGAAAAATTCTCGATATTGATGCATCTGGGAGCAAAAATGTTACAGACCATTGCGTTAAGGGCACAATTTGCTACAACTTTTGTAGTAAAAGTTTTTCTGTACTACGCTTCCGATACCGTTTTTTTTCAACACTCTTGTATTCTTCACATTTTTGAAAAATTCTCGATATTGATGCATCTGGGAGCAAAAATGTTACAGACCATTGCGTTAAGGGCACAATTTGCTACAACTTTTGTAGTAAAAGGTTTCTGTACTACGCTTCCGATACCGTTTTTTTTCAACACTCTTCTATTCTTCACATTTTTGAAAAATTCTCGATATTGATGCATCTGGGAGCAAAAATGTTACAGACCATTGCGTTAAGGGCACAATTTGCAACAACTTTTGTAATAAAAGTTTTTCTGTACTATGCTTCCGATACCGTTTTTTTTTTCAACACTCTTCTATTCTTCACATTTTTCAAAAATTCTCGATATTGATGCATCTGGGAGCTAAAATGTTACAGACCATT
Organism: Onthophagus taurus; assembly: GCF_036711975.1. Taxonomy (NCBI): domain Eukaryota; kingdom Metazoa; phylum Arthropoda; class Insecta; order Coleoptera; family Scarabaeidae; genus Onthophagus; species Onthophagus taurus. The sequence goes on along the minus strand of NC_091973.1, from coordinate 19,905,110 downwards.
GCGTTAAGGGCACAATTTGCTACAACTTGTGAAGTAAAAGTTTTTCTGTACTATGCTCCGGATACCGTTTTTTTTCAACACCCTTCTATTTTTCACATTTATGAAAAATTCTCGATATTGATGCATCTGGGAATAAAAATGTTACAAACCATTGCGTTAAGGGCACAATTTGCTACAACTTTTGTAGTAAAAGTTTTTCTCTACTATGCTTCCGATACCGTTTTTTTTCAACACTCTTCTATTCTTCACATTTTTGAAAAATTCTCGATATTGATGCATCTGGGAGCAAAAATGTTACAGACCATTGCGTTAAGGGCACAATTTGCTACAACTTTTGTAGTAAAAGTTTTTCTGTACTACGCTTCCGATACCGTTTTTTTTCAACACTCTTCTATTCTTCACATTTTTGAAAAATTCTCGATATTGATGCATCTGGGAGCAAAAATGTTAGAGACTATTGCGTTAAGGGCACAATTTGCCACAACTTTTGTAATAAAAGTTTTTCTGTACTATGCTCCGGATACCGTTTTTTTTCAACACTCTTCTATTTTTCACATTTTTGAAAAATTCTCGATATTGATGCATCTGGGAATAAAAATGTTACAAACCATTGCGTTAAGGGCACAATTTGCCACAACTTTTGTAATAAAAGTTTTTCTGTACTATGCTTCCGATACCGTTTTTTTTCAACACTCTTCTATTTTTCACATTTTTGAAAAATTCTCGATATTGATGCATCTGGGAGCAAAAATGTTACAGACCATTGCGTTAAGGGCACAATTTGCTACAACTTTTGTAATAAAAGTTTTTCTGTACTATGCTTCCGATACCGTTTTTTTTCAACACTCTTCTATTTTTCACATTTTTGAAAAATTCTCGATATTGATGCATCTGGGAGCAAAAATGTTACAGACCATTGCGTTAAGGGCACAATTTGCTACAACTTTTGTAATAAAAGTTTTTCTGTACTATGCTCCGGATACCGTTTTTTTTTCAACACTCTTCTATTCTTCACATTTTTGAAAAATTCTCGATATTGATGCATCTGGGAGCAAAAATGTTACAGACCATTGCGTTAAGGGCACAATTTGCAACAACTTTTGTAATAAAAGTTTTTCTGTACTATGCTTCCGATACCGTTTTTTTTTCAACACTCTTCTATTCTTCACATTTTTCAAAAATTCTCGATATTGATGCATCTGGGAGCTAAAATGTTACAGACCATTGCGTTAAGGGCACAATTTGCAACAACTTTTGTAATAAAAGTTTTTCTGTACTATGCTTCCGATACCGTTTTTTTTCAACACTCTTCTATTCTTCACATTTTTCAAAAATTCTCGATATTGATGCATCTGGGAGCTAAAATGTTACAGACCATTGCGTTAAGGGCACAATTTGCTACAACTTGTGAAGTAAAAGTTTTTCTGTACTATGCTCCGGATACCGTTTTTTTTCAACACCCTTCTATTTTTCACATTTATGAAAAATTCTCGATATTGATGCATCTGGGAATAAAAATGTTACAAACCATTGCGTTAAGGGCACAATTTGCTACAACTTTTGTAGTAAAAGTTTTTCTGAACTACGCTTCCGATACCGTTTTTTTTCAACACTCTTCTATTCTTCACATTTTTGAAAAATTCTCGATATTGATGCATCTGGGAGCAAAAATGTTACAGACCATTGCGTTAAGGGCACAATTTGCTACAACTTTTGTAGTAAAAGTTTTTCTGTACTACGCTTCCGATACCGTTTTTTTTCAACACTCTTCTATTCTTCACATCTTTGAAAAATTCTCGATATTGATGCATCTGGGAGCAAAAATGTTACAGACCATTGCGTTAAGGGCACAATTTGCTACAACTTCTGTAGTAAAAGTTTTTCTGTACTACGCTTCCGATACCGTTTTTTTTCAACACTCTTGTATTCTTCACATTTTTGAAAAATTCTCGATATTGATGCATCTGGGAGCAAAAATGTTACAGACCATTGCGTTAAGGGCACAATTTGCTACAACTTTTGTAGTAAAAGTTTTTCTGTACTACGCTTCCGATACCGTTTTTTTTCAACACTCTTCTATTCTTCACATTTTTGAAAAATTCTCGATATTGATGCATCTGGGAGCAAAAATGTTACAGACCATTGCGTTAAGGGCACAATTTGCAACAACTTTTGTAATAAAAGTTTTTCTGTACTATGCTTCCGATACCGTTTTTTTTTTCGACACTCTTCTATTCTTCACATTTTTCAAAAATTCTCGATATTGATGCATCTGGGAGCTAAAATGTTACAGACCATTGCGTTAAGGGCACAATTTGCTACAACTTGTGAAGTAAAAGTTTTTCTGTACTATGCTCCGGATATCGTTTTTTTTCAACACCCTTCTATTTTTCACATTTATGAAAAATTCTCGATATTGATGCATCTGGGAATAAAAATGTTACAAACCATTGCGTTAAGGGCACAATTTGCTACAACTTTTGTAGTAAAAGTTTTTCTCTACTATGCTTCCGATACCGTTTTTTTTCAACACTCTTCTATTCTTCACATTTTTGAAAAATTCTCGATATTGATGCATCTGGGAGCAAAAATGTTACAGACCATTGCGTTAAGGGCACAATTTGCTACAACTTTTGTAGTAAAAGTTTTTCTGTACTACGCTTCCGATACCGTTTTTTTTCAACACTCTTCTATTCTTCACATCTTTGAAAAATTCTCGATATTGATGCATCTGGGAGCAAAAATGTTACAGACCATTGCGTTAAGGGCACAATTTGCTACAACTTTTGTAGTAAAAGTTTTTCTGTACTACGCTTCCGATACCGTTTTTTTTCAACACTCTTGTATTCTTCACATTTTTGAAAAATTCTCGATATTGATGCATCTGGGAGCAAAAATGTTACAGACCATTGCGTTAAGGGCACAATTTGCTACAACTTTTGTAGTAAAAGGTTTCTGTACTACGCTTCCGATACCGTTTTTTTTCAACACTCTTCTATTCTTCACATTTTTGAAAAATTCTCGATATTGATGCATCTGGGAGCAAAAATGTTACAGACCATTGCGTTAAGGGCACAATTTGCAACAACTTTTGTAATAAAAGTTTTTCTGTACTATGCTTCCGATACCGTTTTTTTTTTCAACACTCTTCTATTCTTCACATTTTTCAAAAATTCTCGATATTGATGCATCTGGGAGCTAAAATGTTACAGACCATTGCGTGAAGGGCACAATTTGCTACAACTTGTGAAGTAAAAGTTTTTCTGTACTATGCTCCGGATACCGTTTTTTTTCAACACCCTTCTATTTTTCACATTTATGAAAAATTCTCGATATTGATGCATCTGGGAATAAAAATGTTACAAACCATTGCGTTAAGGGCACAATTTGCTACAACTTTTGTAGTAAAAGTTTTTCTCTACTATGCTTCCGATACCGTTTTTTTTCAACACTCTTCTATTCTTCACATTTTTGAAAAATTCTCGATATTGATGCATCTGGGAGCAAAAATGTTACAGACCATTGCGTTAAGGGCACAATTTGCCACAACTTTTGTAATAAAAGTTTTTCTGTACTATGCTCCGGATACCGTTTTTTTTCAACACCCTTCTATTTTTCACATTTATGAAAAATTCTCGATATTGATGCATCTGGGAATAAAAATGTAACAAACCATTGCGTTAAGGGCACAATTTGCTACAACTTTTATAGTAAAAGTTTTTCTGTACTAAGCTTCCGATACCGTTTTTTTTCAACACTCTTCTATTCTTCACATTTTTGAAAAATTCTCGATATTGATGCATCTGGGAGCAAAAATGTTACAGACCATTGCGTTAAGGGCACAATTTGCTACAACTTTTGTAGTAAAAGTTTTTCTGTACTACGCTTCCGATACCGTTTTTTTTCAACACTCTTCTATTCTTCACATTTTTGAAAAATTCTCGATATTGATGCATCTGGGAGCAAAAATGTTACAGACCATTGCGTTAAGGGCACAATTTGCTACAACTTTTGTAGTAAAAGTTTTTCTGTACTACGCTTCCGATACCGTTTTTTTTCAACACTCTTGTATTCTTCACATTTTTGAAAAATTCTCGATATTGATGCATCTGGGAGCAAAAATGTTACAGACCATTGCGTTAAGGGCACAATTTGCTACAACTTTTGTAGTAAAAGTTTTTCTGTACTACGCTTCCGATACCGTTTTTTTTCAACACTCTTCTATTCTTCACATTTTTCAAAAATTCTCGATATTGATGCATCTGGGAGCTAAAATGTTACAGACCATTGCGTTAAGGGCACAATTTGCTACAACTTGTGAAGTAAAAGTTTTTCTGTACTATGCTCCGGATACCGTTTTTTTTCAACACCCTTCTATTTTTCACATTTATGAAAAATTCTCGATATTGATGCATCTGGGAATAAAAATGTAACAAACCATTGCGTTAAGGGCACAATTTGCTACAACTTTTATAGTAAAAGTTTTTCTGTACTAAGCTTCCGATACCGTTTTTTTTCAACACTCTTCTATTCTTCACATTTTTGAAAAATTCTCGATATTGATGCATCTGGGAGCAAAAATGTTACAGACCATTGCGTTAAGGGCACAATTTGCTACAACTTTTGTAGTAAAAGTTTTTCTGTACTACGCTTCCGATACCGTTTTTTTTCAACACTCTTCTATTCTTCACATTTTTGAAAAATTCTCGATATTGATGCATCTGGGAGCAAAAATGTTACAGACCATTGCGTTAAGGGCACAATTTGCTACAACTTTTGTAGTAAAAGTTTTTCTGTACTACGCTTCCGATACCGTTTTTTTTCAACACTCTTGTATTCTTCACATTTTTGAAAAATTCTCGATATTGATGCATCTGGGAGCAAAAATGTTACAGACCATTGCGTTAAGGGCACAATTTGCTACAACTTTTGTAGTAAAAGTTTTTCTGTACTACGCTTCCGATACCGTTTTTTTTCAACACTCTTCTATTCTTCACATTTTTGAAAAATTCTCGATATTGATGCATCTGGGAGCAAAAATGTTAGAGACTATTGCGTTAAGGGCACAATTTGCCACAACTTTTGTAGTAAAAGTTTTTCTGTACTACGCTTCCGATACCGTTTTCTTTCAACACTCTTCTATTCTTCACATCTTTGAAAAATTCTCGATATTGATGCATCTGGGAGCAAAAATGTTACAGACCATTGCGTTAAGGGCACAATTTGCAACAACTTTTGTAATAAAAGTTTTTCTGTACTATGCTCCGGATACCGTTTTTTTTTTCAACACTCTTCTATTCTTCACATTTTTGAAAAATTCTCGATATTGATGCATCTGGGAGCAAAAATGTTACAGACCATTGCGTTAAGGGCACAATTTGCAACAACTTTTGTAATAAAAGTTTTTCTGTACTATGCTTCCGATACCGTTTTTTTTTTCAACACTCTTCTATTCTTCACATTTTTCAAAAATTCTCGATATTGATGCATCTGGGAGTTAAAATGTTACAGACCATTGCGTTAAGGGCACAATTTGCTACAACTTGTGAAGTAAAAGTTTTTCTGTACTATGCTCCGGATACCGTTTTTTTTCAACAACCTTCTATTTTTCACATTTATGAAAAATTCTCGATATTGATGCATCTGGGAATAAAAATGTTACAAACCATTGCGTTAAGGGCACAATTTGCCACAACTTTTGTAGTAAAAGTTTTTCTCTACTATGCTTCCGATACCGTTTTTTTTCAACACTCTTCTATTCTTCACATTTTTGAAAAATCCTCGATATTGATGCATCTGGGAGCAAAAATGTTAGAGACTAATGCGTTAAGGGCACAATTTGCCACAACTTTTGTAATAAAAGTTTTTCTGTACTATGCTCCGGATACCGTTTTTTTTTTCAACACTCTTCTATTCTTCACATTTTTGAAAAATTCTCGATATTGATGCATCTGGGAGCAAAAATGTTACAGACCATTGCGTTAAGGGCACAATTTGCAACAACTTTTGTAATAAAAGTTTTTCTGTACTATGCTTCCGATACCGTTTTTTTTTTCAACACTCTTCTATTCTTCACATTTTTCAAAAATTCTCGATATTGATGCATCTGGGAGTTAAAATGTTACAGACCATTGCGTTAAGGGCACAATTTGCTACAACTTGTGAAGTAAAAGTTTTTCTGTACTATGCTCCGGATACCGTTTTTTTTCAACAACCTTCTATTTTTCACATTTAAGAAAAATTCTCGATATTGATGCATCTGGGAATAAAAATGTTACAAACCATTGCGTTAAGGGCACAATTTGCCACAACTTTTGTAGTAAAAGTTTTTCTCTACTATGCTTCCGATACCGTTTTTTTTCAACACTCTTCTATTCTTCACATTTTTGAAAAATCCTCGATATTGATGCATCTGGGAGCAAAAATGTTAGAGACTAATGCGTTAAGGGCACAATTTGCCACAACTTTTGTAATAAAAGTTTTTCTGTACTATGCTCCGGATACCGTTTTTTTTCAATACTCTTCTATTTTTCACATTTATGAAAAATTCTCGATATTGATGCATCTGGGAACAAAAATGTTACAAACCATTGCGTTAAGGGCACAATTTGCTACAACTTTTGTAGTAAAAGTTTTTCTCTACTATGCTTCCGATACCGTTTTTTTTCAACACTCTTCTATTCTTCACATTTTTGAAAAATTCTCGATATTGATGCATCTGGGAATAAAAATGTAACAAACCATTGCGTTAAGGGCACAATTTGCTACAACTTTTATAGTAAAAGTTTTTCTGTACTAAGCTTCCGATACCGTTTTTTTTCAACACTCTTCTATTCTTCACATTTTTGAAAAATTCTCGATATTGATGCATCTGGGAGCAAAAATGTTACAGACCATTGCGTTAAGGGCACAATTTGCTACAACTTTTGTAGTAAAAGTTTTTCTGTACTACGCTTCCGATACCGTTTTTTTTCAACACTCTTCTATTCTTCACATTTTTGAAAAATTCTCGATATTGATGCATCTGGGAGCAAAAATGTTACAGACCATTGCGTTAAGGGCACAATTTGCTACAACTTTTGTAGTAAAAGTTTTTCTGTACTACGCTTCCGATACCGTTTTTTTTCAACACTCTTGTATTCTTCACATTTTTGAAAAATTCTCGATATTGATGCATCTGGGAGCAAAAATGTTACAGACCATTGCGTTAAGGGCACAATTTGCTACAACTTTTGTAGTAAAAGTTTTTCTGTACTACGCTTCCGATACCGTTTTTTTTCAACACTCTTCTATTCTTCACATTTTTGAAAAATTCTCGATATTGATGCATCTGGGAGCAAAAATGTTAGAGACTATTGCGTTAAGGGCACAATTTGCCACAACTTTTGTAGTAAAAGTTTTTCTGTACTACGCTTCCGATACCGTTTTCTTTCAACACTCTTCTATTCTTCACATCTTTGAAAAATTCTCGATATTGATGCATCTGGGAGCAAAAATGTTACAGACCATTGCGTTAAGGGCACAATTTGCAACAACTTTTGTAATAAAAGTTTTTCTGTACTATGCTCCGGATACCGTTTTTTTTTTCAACACTCTTCTATTCTTCACATTTTTGAAAAATTCTCGATATTGATGCATCTGGGAGCAAAAATGTTACAGACCATTGCGTTAAGGGCACAATTTGCAACAACTTTTGTAATAAAAGTTTTTCTGTACTATGCTTCCGATACCGTTTTTTTTTTCAACACTCTTCTATTCTTCACATTTTTCAAAAATTCTCGATATTGATGCATCTGGGAGTTAAAATGTTACAGACCATTGCGTTAAGGGCACAATTTGCTACAACTTGTGAAGTAAAAGTTTTTCTGTACTATGCTCCGGATACCGTTTTTTTTCAACAACCTTCTATTTTTCACATTTATGAAAAATTCTCGATATTGATGCATCTGGGAATAAAAATGTTACAAACCATTGCGTTAAGGGCACAATTTGCCACAACTTTTGTAGTAAAAGTTTTTCTCTACTATGCTTCCGATACCGTTTTTTTTCAACACTCTTCTATTCTTCACATTTTTGAAAAATCCTCGATATTGATGCATCTGGGAGCAAAAATGTTAGAGACTAATGCGTTAAGGGCACAATTTGCCACAACTTTTGTAATAAAAGTTTTTCTGTACTATGCTCCGGATACCGTTTTTTTTCAATACTCTTCTATTTTTCACATTTATGAAAAATTCTCGATATTGATGCATCTGGGAACAAAAATGTTACAAACCATTGCGTTAAGGGCACAATTTGCTACAACTTTTGTAGTAAAAGTTTTTCTCTACTATGCTTCCGATACCGTTTTTTTTCAACACTCTTCTATTCTTCACATTTTTGAAAAATTCTCGATATTGATGCATCTGGGAATAAAAATGTAACAAACCATTGCGTTAAGGGCACAATTTGCTACAACTTTTATAGTAAAAGTTTTTCTGTACTAAGCTTCCGATACCGTTTTTTTTCAACACTCTTCTATTCTTCACATTTTTGAAAAATTCTCGATATTGATGCATCTGGGAGCAAAAATGTTACAGACCATTGCGTTAAGGGCACAATTTGCTACAACTTTTGTAGTAAAAGTTTTTCTGTACTACGCTTCCGATACCGTTTTTTTTCAACACTCTTCTATTCTTCACATTTTTGAAAAATTCTCGATATTGATGCATCTGGGAGCAAAAATGTTACAGACCATTGCGTTAAGGGCACAATTTGCTACAACTTTTGTAGTAAAAGTTTTTCTGTACTACGCTTCCGATACCGTTTTTTTTCAACACTCTTGTATTCTTCACATTTTTGAAAAATTCTCGATATTGATGCATCTGGGAGCAAAAATGTTACAGACCATTGCGTTAAGGGCACAATTTGCTACAACTTTTGTAGTAAAAGTTTTTCTGTACTACGCTTCCGATACCGTTTTTTTTCAACACTCTTCTGTTCTTCACATTTTTCAAAAATTCTCGATATTGATGCATCTGGGAGCTAAAATGTTACAGACTTGTGAAGTAAAAGTTTTTCTGTACTATGCTCCGGATACCGTTTTTTTTCAACACCCTTCTATTTTTCACATTTATGAAAAATTCTCGATATTGATGCATCTGGGAATAAAAATGTTACAAACCATTGCGTTAAGGGCACAATTTGCTACAACTTTTGTAGTAAAAGTTTTTCTCTACTATGCTTCCGATACCGTTTTTTTTCAACACTCTTTTATTCTTCACATTTTTGAAAAATCCTCGATATTGATGCATCTGGGAGCAAAAATGTTAGAGACTAATGCGTTAAGGGCACAATTTGCCACAACTTTTGTAATAAAAGTTTTTCTGTACTATGCTCCGGATACCGTTTTTTTTCAATACTCTTCTATTTTTCACATTTATGAAAAATTCTCGATATTGATGCATCTGGGAACAAAAATGTTACAAACCATTGCGTTAAGGGCACAATTTGCCACAACTTTTGTAGTAAAAGTTTTTCTCTACTATGCTTCCGATACCGTTTTTTTTCAACACTCTTCTATTCTTCACATTTTTGAAAAATTCTCGATATTGATGCATCTGGGAATAAAAATGTAACAAACCATTGCGTTAAGGGCACAATTTGCTACAACTTTTATAGTAAAAGTTTTTCTGTACTACGCTTCCGATACCGTTTTTTTTCAACACTCTTGTATTCTTCACATTTTTGAAAAATTCTCGATATTGATGCATCTGGGAGCAAAAATGTTACAGACCATTGCGTTAAGGGCACAATTTGCTACAACTTTTGTAGTAAAAGTTTTTCTGTACTACGCTTCCGATACCGTTTTTTTTCAACACTCTTCTATTCTTCACATTTTTCAAAAATTCTCGATATTGATGCATCTGGGAGCTAAAATGTTACAGACCATTGCGTTAAGGGCACAATTTGCTACAACTTGTGAAGTAAAAGTTTTTCTGTACTATGCTCCGGATACCGTTTTTTTTCAACACCCTTCTATTTTTCACATTTATGAAAAATTCTCGATATTGATGCATCTGGGAATAAAAATGTAACAAACCATTGCGTTAAGGGCACAATTTGCTACAACTTTTATAGTAAAAGTTTTTCTGTACTAAGCTTCCGATACCGTTTTTTTTCAACACTCTTCTATTCTTCACATTTTTGAAAAATTCTCGATATTGATGCATCTGGGAGCAAAAATGTTACAGACCATTGCGTTAAGGGCACAATTTGCTACAACTTTTGTAGTAAAAGTTTTTCTGTACTACGCTTCCGATACCGTTTTTTTTCAACACTCTTCTATTCTTCACATTTTTGAAAAATTCTCGATATTGATGCATCTCGGAGCAAAAATGTTACAGACCATTGCGTTAAGGGCACAATTTGCTACAACTTTTGTAGTAAAAGTTTTTCTGTACTACGCTTCCGATACCGTTTTTTTTCAACACTCTTGTATTCTTCACATTTTTGAAAAATTCTCGATATTGATGCATCTGGGAGCAAAAATGTTACAGACCATTGCGTTAAGGGCACAATTTGCTACAACTTTTGTAGTAAAAGTTTTTCTGTACTACGCTTCCGATACCGTTTTTTTTCAACACTCTTCTATTCTTCACATTTTTGAAAAATTCTCGATATTGATGCATCTGGGAGCAAAAATGTTAGAGACTATTGCGTTAAGGGCACAATTTGCCACAACTTTTGTAGTAAAAGTTTTTCTGTACTACGCTTCCGATACCGTTTTCTTTCAACACTCTTCTATTCTTCACATCTTTGAAAAATTCTCGATATTGATGCATCTGGGAGCAAAAATGTTACAGACCATTGCGTTAAGGGCACAATTTGCTACAACTTTTGTAGTAAAAGTTTTTCTGTACTACGCTTCCGATACCGTTTTTTTTCAACACTCTTCTATTCTTCACATTTTTCAAAAATTCTCGATATTGATGCATCTGGGAGCTAAAATGTTACAGACCATTGCGTTAAGGGCACAATTTGCTACAACTTGTGAAGTAAAAGTTTTTCTGTACTATGCTCCGGATACCGTTTTTTTTCAACACCCTTCTATTTTTCACATTTATGAAAAATTCTCGATATTGATGCATCTGGGAATAAAAATGTAACAAACCATTGCGTTAAGGGCACAATTTGCTACAACTTTTATAGTAAAAGTTTTTCTGTACTAAGCTTCCGATACCGTTTTTTTTCAACACTCTTCTATTCTTCACATTTTTGAAAAATTCTCGATATTGATGCATCTGGGAGCAAAAATGTTACAGACCATTGCGTTAAGGGCACAATTTGCTACAACTTTTGTAGTAAAAGTTTTTCTGTACTACGCTTCCGATACCGTTTTTTTTCAACACTCTTCTATTCTTCACATTTTTGAAAAATTCTCGATATTGATGCATCTGGGAGCAAAAATGTTACAGACCATTGCGTTAAGGGCACAATTTGCTACAACTTTTGTAGTAAAAGTTTTTCTGTACTACGCTTCCGATACCGTTTTTTTTCAACACTCTTGTATTCTTCACATTTTTGAAAAATTCTCGATATTGATGCATCTGGGAGCAAAAATGTTACAGACCATTGCGTTAAGGGCACAATTTGCTACAACTTTTGTAGTAAAAGTTTTTCTGTACTACGCTTCCGATACCGTTTTTTTTCAACACTCTTCTATTCTTCACATTTTTGAAAAATTCTCGATATTGATGCATCTGGGAGCAAAAATGTTAGAGACTATTGCGTTAAGGGCACAATTTGCCACAACTTTTGTAGTAAAAGTTTTTCTGTACTACGCTTCCGATACCGTTTTCTTTCAACACTCTTCTATTCTTCACATCTTTGAAAAATTCTCGATATTGATGCATCTGGGAGCAAAAATGTTACAGACCATTGCGTTAAGGGCACAATTTGCAACAACTTTTGTAATAAAAGTTTTTCTGTACTATGCTCCGGATACCGTTTTTTTTTTCAACACTCTTCTATTCTTCACATTTTTGAAAAATTCTCGATATTGATGCATCTGGGAGCAAAAATGTTACAGACCATTGCGTTAAGGGCACAATTTGCAACAACTTTTGTAATAAAAGTTTTTCTGTACTATGCTTCCGATACCGTTTTTTTTTTCAACACTCTTCTATTCTTCACATTTTTCAAAAATTCTCGATATTGATGCATCTGGGAGTTAAAATGTTACAGACCATTGCGTTAAGGGCACAATTTGCTACAACTTGTGAAGTAAAAGTTTTTCTGTACTATGCTCCGGATACCGTTTTTTTTCAACACCCTTCTATTTTTCACATTTATGAAAAATTCTCGATATTGATGCATCTGGGAATAAAAATGTTACAAACCATTGCGTTAAGGGCACAATTTGCTACAACTTTTGTAGTAAAAGTTTTTCTCTACTATGCTTCCGATACCGTTTTTTTTCAACACTCTTCTATTCTTCACATTTTTGAAAAATCCTCGATATTGATGCATCTGGGAGCAAAAATGTTAGAGACTAATGCGTTAAGGGCACAATTTGCCACAACTTTTGTAATAAAAGTTTTTCTGTACTATGCTCCGGATACCGTTTTTTTTCAATACTCTTCTATTTTTCACATTTATGAAAAATTCTCGATATTGATGCATCTGGGAACAAAAATGTTACAAACCATTGCGTTAAGGGCACAATTTGCTACAACTTTTGTAGTAAAAGTTTTTCTCTACTATGCTTCCGATACCGTTTTTTTTCAACACTCTTCTATTCTTCACATTTTTGAAAAATTCTCGATATTGATGCATCTGGGAGCAAAAATGTTACAGACCATTGCGTTAAGGGCACAATTTGCTACAACTTTTGTAGTAAAAGTTTTTCTGTACTACGCTTCCGATACCGTTTTTTTTCAACACTCTTCTATTCTTCACATTTTTGAAAAATTCTCGATATTGATGCATCTGGGAGCAAAAATGTTACAGACCATTGCGTTAAGGGCACAATTTGCTACAACTTTTGTAGTAAAAGTTTTTCTGTACTACGCTTCCGATACCGTTTTTTTTCAACACTCTTGTATTCTTCACATTTTTGAAAAATTCTCGATATTGATGCATCTGGGAGCAAAAATGTTACAGACCATTGCGTTAAGGGCACAATTTGCTACAACTTGTGAAGTAAAAGTTTTTCTGTACTATGCTCCGGATACCGTTTTTTTTCAACACCCTTCTATTTTTCACATTTATGAAAAATTCTCGATATTGATGCATCTGGGAATAAAAATGTAACAAACCATTGCGTTAAGGGCACAATTTGCTACAACTTTTGTAGTAAAAGTTTTTCTGTACTACGCTTCCGATACCGTTTTTTTTCAACACTCTTCCATTCTTCACATTTTTGAAAAATTCTCGATATTGATGCATCTGGGAGCAAAAATGTTACAGACCATTGCGTTAAGGGCACAATTTGCTACAACTTTTGTAGTAAAAGTTTTTCTGTACTACGCTTCCGATACCGTTTTTTTTCAACACTCTTGTATTCTTCACATTTTTGAAAAATTCTCGATATTGATGCATCTGGGAGCAAAAATGTTACAGACCATTGCGTTAAGGGCACAATTTGCTACAACTTTTGTAGTAAAAGTTTTTCTGTACTACGCTTCCGATACCGTTTTTTTTCAACACTCTTCTATTCTTCACATTTTTCAAAAATTCTCGATATTGATGCATCTGGGAGCTAAAATGTTACAGACCATTGCGTTAAGGGCACAATTTGCTGCAACTTGTGAAGTAAAAGTTTTTCTGTACTATGCTCCGGATACCGTTTTTTTTCAACACCCTTCTATTTTTCACATTTATGAAAAATTCTCGATATTGATGCATCTGGGAATAAAAATGTAACAAACCATTGCGTTAAGGGCACAATTTGCTACAACTTTTATAGTAAAAGTTTTTCTGTACTAAGCTTCCGATACCGTTTTTTTTCAACACTCTTCTATTCTTCACATTTTTGAAAAATTCTCGATATTGATGCATCTGGGAGCAAAAATGTTACAGACCATTGCGTTAAGGGCACAATTTGCTACAACTTTTGTAGTAAAAGTTTTTCTGTACTACGCTTCCGATACCGTTTTTTTTCAACACTCTTCTATTCTTCACATTTTTGAAAAATTCTCGATATTGATGCATCTGGGAGCAAAAATGTTACAGACCATTGCGTTAAGGGCACAATTTGCTACAACTTTTGTAGTAAAAGTTTTTCTGTACTACGCTTCCGATACCGTTTTTTTTCAACACTCTTGTATTCTTCACATTTTTGAAAAATTCTCGATATTGATGCATCTGGGAGCAAAAATGTTACAGACCATTGCGTTAAGGGCACAATTTGCTACAACTTTTGTAGTAAAAGTTTTTCTGTACTACGCTTCCGATACCGTTTTTTTTCAACACTCTTCTATTCTTCACATTTTTGAAAAATTCTCGATATTGATGCATCTGGGAGCAAAAATGTTAGAGACTATTGCGTTAAGGGCACAATTTGCCACAACTTTTGTAGTAAAAGTTTTTCTGTACTACGCTTCCGATACCGTTTTCTTTCAACACTCTTCTATTCTTCACATCTTTGAAAAATTCTCGATATTGATGCATCTGGGAGCAAAAATGTTACAGACCATTGCGTTAAGGGCACAATTTGCAACAACTTTTGTAATAAAAGTTTTTCTGTACTATGCTCCGGATACCGTTTTTTTTTTCAACACTCTTCTATTCTTCACATTTTTGAAAAATTCTCGATATTGATGCATCTGGGAGCAAAAATGTTACAGACCATTGCGTTAAGGGCACAATTTGCAACAACTTTTGTAATAAAAGTTTTTCTGTACTATGCTTCCGATACCGTTTTTTTTTTCAACACTCTTCTATTTTTCACATTTTTCAAAAATTCTCGATATTGATGCATCTGGGAGTTAAAATGTTACAGACCATTGCGTTAAGGGCACAATTTGCTACAACTTGTGAAGTAAAAGTTTTTCTGTACTATGCTCCGGATACCGTTTTTTTTCAACACCCTTCTATTTTTCACATTTATGAAAAATTCTCGATATTGATGCATCTGGGAATAAAAATGTTACAAACCATTGCGTTAAGGGCACAATTTGCTACAACTTTTGTAGTAAAAGTTTTTCTGTACTACGCTTCCGATACCGTTTTTTTTCAACACTCTTGTATTCTTCACATTTTTGAAAAATTCTCGATATTGATGCATCTGGGAGCAAAAATGTTACAGACCATTGCGTTAAGGGCACAATTTGCTACAACTTGTGAAGTAAAAGTTTTTCTGTACTATGCTCCGGATACCGTTTTTTTTCAACACCCTTCTATTTTTCACATTTATGAAAAATTCTCGATATTGATGCATCTGGGAATAAAAATGTAACAAACCATTGCGTTAAGGGCACAATTTGCTACAACTTTTATAGTAAAAGTTTTTCTGTACTAAGCTTCCGATACCGTTTTTTTTCAACACTCTTCTATTCTTCACATTTTTGAAAAATTCTCGATATTGATGCATCTGGGAGCAAAAATGTTACAGACCATTGCGTTAAGGGCACAATTTGCTACAACTTTTGTAGTAAAAGTTTTTCTGTACTACGCTTCCGATACCGTTTTTTTTCAACACTCTTCTATTCTTCACATTTTTGAAAAATTCTCGATATTGATGCATCTGGGAGCAAAAATGTTACAGACCATTGCGTTAAGGGCACAATTTGCTACAACTTTTGTAGTAAAAGTTTTTCTGTACTACGCTTCCGATACCGTTTTTTTTCAACACTCTTCCATTCTTCACATTTTTGAAAAATTCTCGATATTGATGCATCTGGGAGCAAAAATGTTACAGACCATTGCGTTAAGGGCACAATTTGCTACAACTTTTGTAGTAAAAGTTTTTCTGTACTACGCTTCCGATACCGTTTTTTTTCAACACTCTTCTATTCTTCACATTTTTGAAAAATCCTCGATATTGATGCATCTGGGAGCAAAAATGTTAGAGACTAATGCGTTAAGGGCACAATTTGCCACAACTTTTGTAATAAAAGTTTTTCTGTACTATGCTCCGGATACCGTTTTTTTTCAATACTCTTCTATTTTTCACATTTATGAAAAATTCTCGATATTGATGCATCTGGGAACAAAAATGTTACAAACCATTGCGTTAAGGGCACAATTTGCTACAACTTTTGTAGTAAAAGTTTTTCTCTACTATGCTTCCGATACCGTTTTTTTTCAACACTCTTCTATTCTTCACATTTTTGAAAAATTCTCGATATTGATGCATCTGGGAGCAAAAATGTTACAGACCATTGCGTTAAGGGCACAATTTGCTACAACTTTTGTAGTAAAAGTTTTTCTGTACTACGCTTCCGATACCGTTTTTTTTCAACACTCTTCTATTCTTCACATTTTTGAAAAATTCTCGATATTGATGCATCTGGGAGCAAAAATGTTACAGACCATTGCGTTAAGGGCACAATTTGCTACAACTTTTGTAGTAAAAGTTTTTCTGTACTACGCTTCCGATACCGTTTTTTTTCAACACTCTTGTATTCTTCACATTTTTGAAAAATTCTCGATATTGATGCATCTGGGAGCAAAAATGTTACAGACCATTGCGTTAAGGGCACAATTTGCTACAACTTTTGTAGTAAAAGTTTTTCTGTACTACGCTTCCGATACCGTTTTTTTTTCAACACTCTTCTATTCTTCACATTTTTGAAAAATTCTCGATATTGATGCATCTGGGAGCAAAAATGTTAGAGACTATTGCGTTAAGGGCACAATTTGCCACAACTTTTGTAGTAAAAGTTTTTCTGTACTACGCTTCCGATACCGTTTTCTTTCAACACTCTTCTATTCTTCACATCTTTGAAAAATTCTCGATATTGATGCATCTGGGAGCAAAAATGTTACAGACCATTGCGTTAAGGGCACAATTTGCAACAACTTTTGTAATAAAAGTTTTTCTGTACTATGCTCCGGATACCGTTTTTTTTTTCAACACTCTTCTATTCTTCACATTTTTGAAAAATTCTCGATATTGATGCATCTGGGAGCAAAAATGTTACAGACCATTGCGTTAAGGGCACAATTTGCAACAACTTTTGTAATAAAAGTTTTTCTGTACTATGCTTCCGATACCGTTTTTTTTTTCAACACTCTTCTATTCTTCACATTTTTCAAAAATTCTCGATATTGATGCATCTGGGAGTTAAAATGTTACAGACCATTGCGTTAAGGGCACAATTTGCTACAACTTGTGAAGTAAAAGTTTTTCTGTACTATGCTCCGGATACCGTTTTTTTTCAACACCCTTCTATTTTTCACATTTATGAAAAATTCTCGATATTGATGCACCTGGGAATAAAAATGTTACAAACCATTGCGTTAAGGGCACAATTTGCTACAACTTTTGTAGTAAAAGTTTTTCTCTACTATGCTTCCGATACCGTTTTTTTTCAACACTCTTCTATTCTTCACATTTTTGAAAAATCCTCGATATTGATGCATCTGGGAGCAAAAATGTTACAGACCATTGCGTTAAGGGCACAATTTGCTACAACTTTTGTAGTAAAAGTTATTCTGTACTACGCTTCCGATACCGTTTTTTTTTCAACACTCTTCTATTCTTCACATTTTTGAAAAATTCTCGATATTGATGCATCTGGGAGCAAAAATGTTAGAGACTATTGCGTTAAGGGCACAATTTGCCACAACTTTTGTAGTAAAAGTTTTTCTGTACTACGCTTCCGATACCGTTTTCTTTCAACACTCTTCTATTCTTCACATCTTTGAAAAATTCTCGATATTGATGCATCTGGGAGCAAAAATGTTACAGACCATTGCGTTAAGGGCACAATTTGCAACAACTTTTGTAATAAAAGTTTTTCTGTACTATGCTCCGGATACCGTTTTTTTTTTCAACACTCTTCTATTCTTCACATTTTTGAAAAATTCTCGATATTGATGCATCTGGGAGCAAAAATGTTACAGACCATTGCGTTAAGGGCACAATTTGCAACAACTTTTGTAATAAAAGTTTTTCTGTACTATGCTTCCGATACCGTTTTTTTTTTCAACACTCTTCTATTCTTCACATTTTTCAAAAATTCTCGATATTGATGCATCTGGGAGTTAAAATGTTACAGACCATTGCGTTAAGGGCACAATTTGCTACAACTTGTGAAGTAAAAGTTTTTCTGTACTATGCTCCGGATACCGTTTTTTTTCAACACCCTTCTATTTTTCACATTTATGAAAAATTCTCGATATTGATGCACCTGGGAATAAAAATGTTACAAACCATTGCGTTAAGGGCACAATTTGCTACAACTTTTGTAGTAAAAGTTTTTCTCTACTATGCTTCCGATACCGTTTTTTTTCAACACTCTTCTATTCTTCACATTTTTGAAAAATCCTCGATATTGATGCATCTGGGAGCAAAAATGTTAGAGACTAATGCGTTAAGGGCACAATTTGCCACAATTTTTGTAATAAAAGTTTTTCTGTACTATGCTTCCGATACCGTTTTTTTTCAACACTCTTCTATTCTTCACATTTTTGAAAAATTCTCGATATTGATGCATCTGGGAGCAAAAATGTTAGAGACTATTGCGTTAAGGGCACAATTTGCCACAACTTTTGTAGTAAAAGTTTTTCTGTACTACGCTTCCGATACCGTTTTCTTTCAACACTCTTCTATTCTTCACATCTTTGAAAAATTCTCGATATTGATGCATCTGGGAGCAAAAATGTTACAGACCATTGCGTTAAGGGCACAATTTGCAACAACTTTTGTAATAAAAGTTTTTCTGTACTATGCTCCGGATACCGTTTTTTTTTTCAACACTCTTCTATTCTTCACATTTTTGAAAAATTCTCGATATTGATGCATCTGGGAGCAAAAATGTTACAGACCATTGCGTTAAGGGCACTATTTGCAACAACTTTTGTAATAAAAGTTTTTCTGTACTATGCTTCCGATACCGTTTTTTTTTTCAACACTCTTCTATTCTTCACATTTTTCAAAAATTCTCGATATTGATGCATCTGGGAGTTAAAATGTTACAGACCATTGCGTTAAGGGCACAATTTGCTACAACTTGTGAAGTAAAAGTTTTTCTGTACTATGCTCCGGATACCGTTTTTTTTCAACACCCTTCTATTTTTCACATTTATGAAAAATTCTCGATATTGATGCACCTGGGAATAAAAATGTTACAAACCATTGCGTTAAGGGCACAATTTGCTACAACTTTTGTAGTAAAAGTTTTTCTCTACTATGCTTCCGATACCGTTTTTTTTCAACACTCTTCTATTCTTCACATTTTTGAAAAATCCTCGATATTGATGCATCTGGGAGCAAAAATGTTAGAGACTAATGCGTTAAGGGCACAATTTGCCACAACTTTTGTAATAAAAGTTTTTCTGTACTATGCTTCCGATACCGTTTTTTTTCAACACTCTTCTATTCTTCACATTTTTGAAAAATTCTCGATATTGATGCATCTGGGAGCAAAAATGTTACAGACCATTGCGTTAAGGGCACAATTTGCTACAACTTTTGTAGTAAAAGTTTTTCTGTACTACGCTTCCGATACCGTTTTTTTTCAACACTCTTCTATTCTTCACATTTTTGAAAAATTCTCGATATTGATGCATCTGGGAGCAAAAATGTTACAGACCATTGCGTTAAGGGCACAATTTGCTACAACTTTTGTAGTAAAAGTTTTTCTGTACTACGCTTCCGATACCGTTTTTTTTCAACACTCTTGTATTCTTCACATTTTTGAAAAATTCTCGATATTGATGCATCTGGGAGCAAAAATGTTACAGACCATTGCGTTAAGGGCACAATTTGCTACAACTTTTGTAGTAAAAGTTTTTCTGTACTACGCTTCCGATACCGTTTTTTTTTCAACACTCTTCTATTCTTCACATTTTTGAAAAATTCTCGATATTGATGCATCTGGGAGCAAAAATGTTAGAGACTATTGCGTTAAGGGCACAATTTGCCACAACTTTTGTAGTAAAAGTTTTTCTGTACTACGCTTCCGATACCGTTTTCTTTCAACACTCTTCTATTCTTCACATCTTTGAAAAATTCTCGATATTGATGCATCTGGGAGCAAAAATGTTACAGACCATTGCGTTAAGGGCACAATTTGCAACAACTTTTGTAATAAAAGTTTTTCTGTACTATGCTCCGGATACCGTTTTTTTTTTCAACACTCTTCTATTCTTCACATTTTTGAAAAATTCTCGATATTGATGCATCTGGGAGCAAAAATGTTACAGACCATTGCGTTAAGGGCACAATTTGCAACAACTTTTGTAATAAAAGTTTTTCTGTACTATGCTTCCGATACCGTTTTTTTTTTCAACACTCTTCTATTCTTCACATTTTTCAAAAATTCTCGATATTGATGCATCTGGGAGTTAAAATGTTACAGACCATTGCGTTAAGGGCACAATTTGCTACAACTTGTGAAGTAAAAGTTTTTCTGTACTATGCTCCGGATACCGTTTTTTTTCAACACCCTTCTATTTTTCACATTTATGAAAAATTCTCGATATTGATGCACCTGGGAATAAAAATGTTACAAACCATTGCGTTAAGGGCACAATTTGCTACAACTTTTGTAGTAAAAGTTTTTCTCTACTATGCTTCCGATACCGTTTTTTTTCAACACTCTTCTATTCTTCACATTTTTGAAAAATCCTCGATATTGATGCATCTGGGAGCAAAAATGTTAGAGACTAATGCGTTAAGGGCACAATTTGCCACAACTTTTGTAATAAAAGTTTTTCTGTACTATGCTCCGGATACCGTTTTTTTTCAATACTCTTCTATTTTTCACATTTATGAAAAATTCTCGATATTGATGCATCTGGGAACAAAAATGTTACAAACCATTGCGTTAAGGGCACAATTTGCTACAACTTTTGTAGTAAAAGTTTTTCTCTACTATGCTTCCGATACCGTTTTTTTTCAACACTCTTCTATTCTTCACATTTTTGGAAAATTCTCGATATTGATGCATCTGGGAGCAAAAATGTTACAGACCATTGCGTTAAGGGCACAATTTGCTACAAATTTTGTAGTAAAAGTTTTTCTGTACTACGCTTCCGATTCCGTTTTTTTTCAACACTCTTCTATTCTTCACATTTTTGAAAAATTCTCGATATTGATGCATCTGGGAGCAAAAATGTTACAGACCATTGCGTTAAGGGCACAATTTGCTACAACTTTTGTAGTAAAAGTTTTTCTGTACTACGCTTCCGATACCGTTTTTTTTCAACACTCTTGTATTCTTCACATTTTTGAAAAATTCTCGATATTGATGCATCTGGGAGCAAAAATGTTACAGACCATTGCGTTAAGGGCACAATTTGCTACAACTTTTGTAGTAAAAGTTTTTCTGTACTACGCTTCCGATACCGTTTTTTTTCAACACTCTTCTATTCTTCACATTTTTGAAGAATTCTCGATATTGATGCATCTGGGAGCAAAAATGTTAGAGACTATTGCGTTAAGGGCACAATTTGCCACAACTTTTGTAGTAAAAGTTTTTCTGTACTACGCTTCCGATACCGTTTTCTTTCAACACTCTTCTATTCTTCACATCTTTGAAAAATTCTCGATATTGATGCATCTGGGAGCAAAAATGTTACAGACCATTGCGTTAAGGGCACAATTTGCAACAACTTTTGTAATAAAAGTTTTTCTGTACTATGCTCCGGATACCGTTTTTTTTTTCAACACTCTTCTATTCTTCACATTTTTGAAAAATTCTCGATATTGATGCATCTGGGAGCAAAAATGTTACAGACCATTGCGTTAAGGGCACAATTTGCAACAACTTTTGTAATAAAAGTTTTTCTGTACTATGCTTCCGATACCGTTTTTTTTTTCAACACTCTTCTATTCTTCACATTTTTCAAAAATTCTCGATATTGATGCATCTGGGAGTTAAAATGTTACAGACCATTGCGTTAAGGGCACAATTTGCTACAACTTGTGAAGTAAAAGTTTTTCTGTACTATGCTCCGGATACCGTTTTTTTTCAACACCCTTCTATTTTTCACATTTATGAAAAATTCTCGATATTGATGCATCTGGGAATAAAAATGTTACAAACCATTGCGTTAAGGGCACAATTTGCTACAACTTTTGTAGTAAAAGTTTTTCTCTACTATGCTTCCGATACCGTTTTTTTTCAACACTCTTCTATTCTTCACATTTTTGAAAAATCCTCGATATTGATGCATCTGGGAGCAAAAATGTTAGAGACTAATGCGTTAAGGGCACAATTTGCCACAACTTTTGTAATAAAAGTTTTTCTGTACTATGCTCCGGATACCGTTTTTTTTCAATACTCTTCTATTTTTCACATTTATGAAAAATTCTCGATATTGATGCATCTGGGAGCAAAAATGTTACAGACCATTGCGTTAAGGGCACAATTTGCAACAACTTTTGTAATAAAAGTTTTTCTGTACTACGCTTCCGATACCGTTTTTTTTCAACACTCTTCTATTCTTCACATTTTTGAAAAATTCTCGATATTGATGCATCTGGGAACAAAAATGTTACAAACCATTGCGTTAAGGGCACAATTTGCTACAACTTTTGTAGTAAAAGTTTTTCTGAACTACGCTTCCGATACCGTTTTTTTTCAACACTCTTCTATTCTTCACATTTTTGAAAAATTCTCGATATTGATGCATCTGGGAGCAAAAATGTTACAGACCATTGCGTTAAGGGCACAATTTGCAACAACTTTTGTAATAAAAGTTTTTCTGTACTATGCTTCCGATACCGTTTTTTTTTTCAACACTCTTCTATTCTTCACATTTTTCAAAAATTCTCGATATTGATGCATCTGGGAGCTAAAATGTTACAGACCATTGCGTTAAGGGCACAATTTGCCACAACTTTTGTAATAAAAGTTTTTCTGTACTATGCTCCGCATACCGTTTTTTTTCAACACTCTTCTATTTTTCACATTTTTGAAAAATTCTCGATATTGATGCATCAGGGAGCAAAAATGTTACAGACCATTGCGTTAAGGGCACAATTTGCAACAACTTTTGTAATAAAAGTTTTTCTGTACTATGCTTCCGATACCGTTTTTTTTCAACACTCTTCTATTCTTCACATTTTTCAAAAATTCTCGATATTGATGCATCTGGGAGCTAAAATGTTACAGACCATTGCGTTAAGGGCACAATTTGCTACAACTTGTGAAGTAAAAGTTTTTCTGTACTATGCTCCGGATACCGTTTTTTTTCAACACCCTTCTATTTTTCACATTTATGAAAAATTCTCGATATTGATGCATCTGGGAATAAAAATGTAACAAACCATTGCGTTAAGGGCACAATTTGCTACAACTTTTATAGTAAAAGTTTTTCTGTACTAAGCTTCCGATACCGTTTTCTTTCAACACTCTTCTATTCTTCACATCTTTGAAAAATTCTCGATATTGAAGCATCTGGGAGCAAAAATGTTACAGACCATTGCGTTAAGGGCACAATTTGCTACAACTTTTGTAGTAAAAGTTTTTCTGTACTACGCTTCCGATACCGTTTTTTTTCAACACTCTTGTATTCTTCACATTTTTGAAAAATTCTCGATATTGATGCATCTGGGAGCAAAAATGTTACAGACCATTGCGTTAAGGGCACAATTTGCTACAACTTTTGTAGTAAAAGTTTTTCTCTACTATGCTTCCGATACCGTTTTTTTTCAACACTCTTCTATTCTTCACATCTTTGAAAAATTCTCGATATTGATGCATCTGGGAGCAAAAATGTTACAGACCAATGCGTTAAGGGCACAATTTGCCACAACTTTTGTAATAAAAGTTTTTCTGTACTATGCTTCCGATACCGTTTTTTTTCAACACTCTTCTATTCTTCACATTTTTGAAAAATTCTCGATATTGATGCATCTGGGAGCAAAAATGTTACAGACCATTGCGTTAAGGGCACAATTTGCCACAACTTTTGTAATAAAAGTTTTTCTGTACTATGCTTCCGATACCGTTTTTTTTCAACACTCTTCTATTCTTCACATTTTTGAAAAATTCTCGATATTGATGCATCTGGGAGCAAAAATGTTACAGACCATTGCGTTAAGGGCACAATTTGCCACAACTTTTGTAATAAAAGTTTTTCTGTACTATGCTTCCGATACCGTTTTTTTTCAACACTCTTCTATTCTTCACATTTTTGAAAAATTCTCGATATTGATGCATCTGGGAGCAAAAATGTTACAGACCATTGCGTTAAGGGCACAATTTGCAACAACTTTTGTAATAAAAGTTTTTCTGTACTATGCTTCCGATACCGTTTTTTTTTTCAACACTCTTCTATTCTTCACATTTTTCAAAAATTCTCGATATTGATGCATCTGGGAGCTAAAATGTTACAGACCATTGCGTTAAGGGCACAATTTGCCACAACTTTTGTAATAAAAGTTTTTCTGTACTATGCTCCGCATACCGTTTTTTTTCAACACTCTTCTATTTTTCACATTTTTCAAAAATTCTCGATATTGATGCATCTGGGAGTTAAAATGTTACAGACCATTGCGTTAAGGGCACAATTTGCTACAACTTGTGAAGTAAAAGTTTTTCTGTACTATGCTCCGGATACCGTTTTTTTTCAACACCCTTCTATTTTTCACATTTATGAAAAATTCTCGATATTGATGCATCTGGGAATAAAAATGTTACAAACCATTGCGTTAAGGGCACAATTTGCTACAACTTTTGTAGTAAAAGTTTTTCTCTACTATGCTTCCGATACCGTTTTTTTTCAACACTCTTCTATTCTTCACATTTTTGAAAAATCCTCGATATTGATGCATCTGGGAGCAAAAATGTTAGAGACTAATGCGTTAAGGGCACAATTTGCCACAACTTTTGTAATAAAAGTTTTTCTGTACTATGCTCCGGATACCGTTTTTTTTCAATACTCTTCTATTTTTCACATTTATGAAAAATTCTCGATATTGATGCATCTGGGAGCAAAAATGTTACAGACCATTGCGTTAAGGGCACAATTTGCAACAACTTTTGTAATAAAAGTTTTTCTGTACTACGCTTCCGATACCGTTTTTTTTCAACACTCTTCTATTCTTCACATTTTTGAAAAATTCTCGATATTGATGCATCTGGGAACAAAAATGTTACAAACCATTGCGTTAAGGGCACAATTTGCTACAACTTTTGTAGTAAAAGTTTTTCTGAACTACGCTTCCGATACCGTTTTTTTTCAACACTCTTCTATTCTTCACATTTTTGAAAAATTCTCGATATTGATGCATCTGGGAGCAAAAATGTTACAGACCATTGCGTTAAGGGCACAATTTGCAACAACTTTTGTAATAAAAGTTTTTCTGTACTATGCTTCCGATACCGTTTTTTTTTTCAACACTCTTCTATTCTTCACATTTTTCAAAAATTCTCGATATTGATGCATCTGGGAGCTAAAATGTTACAGACCATTGCGTTAAGGGCACAATTTGCCACAACTTTTGTAATAAAAGTTTTTCTGTACTATGCTCCGGATACCGTTTTTTTTTTCAACACTCTTCTATTCTTCACATTTTTGAAAAATTCTCGATATTGATGCATCTGGGAGCAAAAATGTTACAGACCATTGCGTTAAGGGCACAATTTGCAACAACTTTTGTAATAAAAGTTTTTCTGTACTATGCTCCGGATACCGTTTTTTTTTTCAACACTCTTCTATTCTTCACATTTTTGAAAAATTCTCGATATTGATGCATCTGGGAGCAAAAATGTTAGAGACTATTGCGTTAAGGGCACAATTTGCCACAACTTTTGTAGTAAAAGTTTTTCTGTACTACGCTTCCGATACCGTTTTCTTTCAACACTCTTCTATTCTTCACATCTTTGAAAAATTCTCGATATTGATGCATCTGGGAGCAAAAATGTTACAGACCATTGCGTTAAGGGCACAATTTGCAACAACTTTTGTAATAAAAGTTTTTCTGTACTATGCTCCGGATACCGTTTTTTTTTTCAACACTCTTCTATTCTTCACATTTTTGAAAAATTCTCGATATTGATGCATCTGGGAGCAAAAATGTTACAGACCATTGCGTTAAGGGCACAATTTGCAACAACTTTTGTAATAAAAGTTTTTCTGTACTATGCTTCCGATACCGTTTTTTTTTTCAACACTCTTCTATTCTTCACATTTTTCAAAAATTCTCGATATTGATGCATCTGGGAGTTAAAATGTTACAGACCATTGCGTTAAGGGCACAATTTGCTACAACTTGTGAAGTAAAAGTTTTTCTGTACTATGCTCCGGATACCGTTTTTTTTCAACACCCTTCTATTTTTCACATTTATGAAAAATTCTCGATATTGATGCACCTGGGAATAAAAATGTTACAAACCATTGCGTTAAGGGCACAATTTGCTACAACTTTTGTAGTAAAAGTTTTTCTCTACTATGCTTCCGATACCGTTTTTTTTCAACACTCTTCTATTCTTCACATTTTTGAAAAATCCTCGATATTGATGCATCTGGGAGCAAAAATGTTAGAGACTAATGCGTTAAGGGCACAATTTGCCACAACTTTTGTAATAAAAGTTTTTCTGTACTATGCTCCGGATACCGTTTTTTTTCAATACTCTTCTATTTTTCACATTTATGAAAAATTCTCGATATTGATGCATCTGGGAACAAAAATGTTACAAACCATTGCGTTAAGGGCACAATTTGCTACAACTTTTGTAGTAAAAGTTTTTCTCTACTATGCTTCTGATACCGTTTTTTTTCAACACTCTTCTATTCTTCACATTTTTGGAAAATTCTCGATATTGATGCATCTGGGAGCAAAAATGTTACAGACCATTGCGTTAAGGGCACAATTTGCTACAAATTTTGTAGTAAAAGTTTTTCTGTACTACGCTTCCGATTCCGTTTTTTTTCAACACTCTTCTATTCTTCACATTTTTGAAAAATTCTCGATATTGATGCATCTGGGAGCAAAAATGTTCCAGACCATTGCGTTAAGGGCACAATTTGCTACAACTTTTGTAGTAAAAGTTTTTCTGTACTACGCTTCCGATACCGTTTTTTTTCAACACTCTTGTATTCTTCACATTTTTGAAAAATTCTCGATATTGATGCATCTGGGAGCAAAAATGTTACAGACCATTGCGTTAAGGGCACAATTTGCTACAACTTTTGTAGTAAAAGTTTTTCTGTACTACGCTTCCGATACCGTTTTTTTTCAACACTCTTCTATTCTTCACATTTTTGAAGAATTCTCGATATTGATGCATCTGGGAGCAAAAATGTTAGAGACTATTGCGTTAAGGGCACAATTTGCCACAACTTTTGTAGTAAAAGTTTTTCTGTACTACGCTTCCGATACCGTTTTCTTTCAACACTCTTCTATTCTTCACATCTTTGAAAAATTCTCGATATTGATGCATCTGGGAGCAAAAATGTTACAGACCATTGCGTTAAGGGCACAATTTGCAACAACTTTTGTAATAAAAGTTTTTCTGTACTATGCTCCGGATACCGTTTTTTTTTTCAACACTCTTCTATTCTTCACATTTTTGAAAAATTCTCGATATTGATGCATCTGGGAGCAAAAATGTTACAGACCATTGCGTTAAGGGCACAATTTGCAACAACTTTTGTAATAAAAGTTTTTCTGTACTATGCTTCCGATACCGTTTTTTTTTTCAACACTCTTCTATTCTTCACATTTTTCAAAAATTCTCGATATTGATGCATCTGGGAGTTAAAATGTTACAGACCATTGCGTTAAGGGCACAATTTGCTACAACTTGTGAAGTAAAAGTTTTTCTGTACTATGCTCCGGATACCGTTTTTTTTCAACACCCTTCTATTTTTCACATTTATGAAAAATTCTCGATATTGATGCATCTGGGAATAAAAATGTTACAAACCATTGCGTTAAGGGCACAATTTGCTACAACTTTTGTAGTAAAAGTTTTTCTCTACTATGCTTCCGATACCGTTTTTTTTCAACACTCTTCTATTCTTCACATTTTTGAAAAATCCTCGATATTGATGCATCTGGGAGCAAAAATGTTAGAGACTAATGCGTTAAGGGCACAATTTGCCACAACTTTTGTAATAAAAGTTTTTCTGTACTATGCTCCGGATACCGTTTTTTTTCAATACTCTTCTATTTTTCACATTTATGAAAAATTCTCGATATTGATGCATCTGGGAGCAAAAATGTTACAGACCATTGCGTTAAGGGCACAATTTGCAACAACTTTTGTAATAAAAGTTTTTCTGTACTACGCTTCCGATACCGTTTTTTTTCAACACTCTTCTATTCTTCACATTTTTGAAAAATTCTCGATATTGATGCATCTGGGAACAAAAATGTTACAAACCATTGCGTTAAGGGCACAATTTGCTACAACTTTTGTAGTAAAAGTTTTTCTGAACTACGCTTCCGATACCGTTTTTTTTCAACACTCTTCTATTCTTCACATTTTTGAAAAATTCTCGATATTGATGCATCTGGGAGCAAAAATGTTACAGACCATTGCGTTAAGGGCACAATTTGCAACAACTTTTGTAATAAAAGTTTTTCTGTACTATGCTTCCGATACCGTTTTTTTTTTCAACACTCTTCTATTCTTCACATTTTTCAAAAATTCTCGATATTGATGCATCTGGGAGCTAAAATGTTACAGACCATTGCGTTAAGGGCACAATTTGCCACAACTTTTGTAATAAAAGTTTTTCTGTACTATGCTCCGCATACCGTTTTTTTTCAACACTCTTCTATTTTTCACATTTTTGAAAAATTCTCGATATTGATGCATCAGGGAGCAAAAATGTTACAGACCATTGCGTTAAGGGCACAATTTGCAACAACTTTTGTAATAAAAGTTTTTCTGTACTATGCTTCCGATACCGTTTTTTTTCAACACTCTTCTATTCTTCACATTTTTCAAAAATTCTCGATATTGATGCATCTGGGAGCTAAAATGTTACAGACCATTGCGTTAAGGGCACAATTTGCTACAACTTGTGAAGTAAAAGTTTTTCTGTACTATGCTCCGGATACCGTTTTTTTTCAACACCCTTCTATTTTTCACATTTATGAAAAATTCTCGATATTGATGCATCTGGGAATAAAAATGTAACAAACCATTGCGTTAAGGGCACAATTTGCTACAACTTTTATAGTAAAAGTTTTTCTGTACTAAGCTTCCGATACCGTTTTCTTTCAACACTCTTCTATTCTTCACATCTTTGAAAAATTCTCGATATTGAAGCATCTGGGAGCAAAAATGTTACAGACCATTGCGTTAAGGGCACAATTTGCTACAACTTTTGTAGTAAAAGTTTTTCTGTACTACGCTTCCGATACCGTTTTTTTTCAACACTCTTGTATTCTTCACATTTTTGAAAAATTCTCGATATTGATGCATCTGGGAGCAAAAATGTTACAGACCATTGCGTTAAGGGCACAATTTGCTACAACTTTTGTAGTAAAAGTTTTTCTCTACTATGCTTCCGATACCGTTTTTTTTCAACACTCTTCTATTCTTCACATCTTTGAAAAATTCTCGATATTGATGCATCTGGGAGCAAAAATGTTACAGACCATTGCGTTAAGGGCACAATTTGCCACAACTTTTGTAATAAAAGTTTTTCTGTACTATGCTTCCGATACCGTTTTTTTTCAACACTCTTCTATTCTTCACATTTTTGAAAAATTCTCGATATTGATGCATCTGGGAGCAAAAATGTTACAGACCATTGCGTTAAGGGCACAATTTGCCACAACTTTTGTAATAAAAGTTTTTCTGTACTATGCTTCCGATACCGTTTTTTTTCAACACTCTTCTATTCTTCACATTTTTGAAAAATTCTCGATATTGATGCATCTGGGAGCAAAAATGTTACAGACCATTGCGTTAAGGGCACAATTTGCCACAACTTTTGTAATAAAAGTTTTTCTGTACTATGCTTCCGATACCGTTTTTTTTCAACACTCTTCTATTCTTCACATTTTTGAAAAATTCTCGATATTGATGCATCTGGGAGCAAAAATGTTACAGACCATTGCGTTAAGGGCACAATTTGCAACAACTTTTGTAATAAAAGTTTTTCTGTACTATGCTTCCGATACCGTTTTTTTTTTCAACACTCTTCTATTCTTCACATTTTTCAAAAATTCTCGATATTGATGCATCTGGGAGCTAAAATGTTACAGACCATTGCGTTAAGGGCACAATTTGCCACAACTTTTGTAATAAAAGTTTTTCTGTACTATGCTCCGCATACCGTTTTTTTTCAACACTCTTCTATTTTTCACATTTTTGAAAAATTCTCGATATTGATGCATCAGGGAGCAAAAATGTTACAGACCATTGCGTTAAGGGCACAATTTGCAACAACTTTTGTAATAAAAGTTTTTCTGTACTATGCTTCCGATACCGTTTTTTTTCAACACTCTTCTATTCTTCACATTTTTCAAAAATTCTCGATATTGATGCATCTGGGAGCTAAAATGTTACAGACCATTGCGTTAAGGGCACAATTTGCTACAACTTGTGAAGTAAAAGTTTTTCTGTACTATGCTCCGGATACCGTTTTTTTTCAACACCCTTCTATTTTTCACATTTATGAAAAATTCTCGATATTGATGCATCTGGGAATAAAAATGTAACAAACCATTGCGTTAAGGGCACAATTTGCTACAACTTTTATAGTAAAAGTTTTTCTGTACTAAGCTTCCGATACCGTTTTCTTTCAACACTCTTCTATTCTTCACATCTTTGAAAAATTCTCGATATTGAAGCATCTGGGAGCAAAAATGTTACAGACCATTGCGTTAAGGGCACAATTTGCTACAACTTTTGTAGTAAAAGTTTTTCTGTACTACGCTTCCGATACCGTTTTTTTTCAACACTCTTGTATTCTTCACATTTTTGAAAAATTCTCGATATTGATGCATCTGGGAGCAAAAATGTTACAGACCATTGCGTTAAGGGCACAATTTGCTACAACTTTTGTAGTAAAAGTTTTTCTCTACTATGCTTCCGATACCGTTTTTTTTCAACACTCTTCTATTCTTCACATCTTTGAAAAATTCTCGATATTGATGCATCTGGGAGCAAAAATGTTACAGACCATTGCGTTAAGGGCACAATTTGCCACAACTTTTGTAATAAAAGTTTTTCTGTACTATGCTTCCGATACCGTTTTTTTTCAACACTCTTCTATTCTTCACATTTTTGAAAAATTCTCGATATTGATGCATCTGGGAGCAAAAATGTTACAGACCATTGCGTTAAGGGCACAATTTGCCACAACTTTTGTAATAAAAGTTTTTCTGTACTATGCTTCCGATACCGTTTTTTTTCAACACTCTTCTATTCTTCACATTTTTGAAAAATTCTCGATATTGATGCATCTGGGAGCAAAAATGTTACAGACCATTGCGTTAAGGGCACAATTTGCCACAACTTTTGTAATAAAAGTTTTTCTGTACTATGCTTCCGATACCGTTTTTTTTCAACACTCTTCTATTCTTCACATTTTTGAAAAATTCTCGATATTGATGCATCTGGGAGCAAAAATCTTACAGACCATTGCGTTAAGGGCACAATTTGCCACAACTTTTGTAATAAAAGTTTTTCTGTACTATGCTTCCGATACCGTTTTTTTTTCAACACTCTTCTATTCTTCACATCTTTGAAAAATTCTCGATATTGATGCATCTGGGAGCAAAAATGTTACAGACCATTGCGTTAAGGGCACAATTTGCCACAACTTTTGTAATAAAAGTTTTTCTGTACTATGCTCCGGATACCGTTTTTTTTTCAACACTCTTCTATTCTTCACATTTTTGAAAAATTCTCGATATTGATGCATCTGGGAGCAAAAATGTTACAGACCATTGCGTTAAGGGCACAATTTGCTACAACTTTTGTAATAAAAGTTTTTCTGTACTATGCTCCGGATACCGTTTTTTTTTCAACACTCTTCTATTCTTCACATTTTTGAAAAATTCTCGATATTGATGCATCTGGGAGCAAAAATGTTACAGACCATTGCGTTAAGGGCACAATTTGCTACAACTTGTGAAGTAAAAGTTTTTCTGTACTATGCTCCGGATACCGTTTTTTTTCAACACTCTTCTATTTTTCACGTTTATGAAAAATTCTCGATATTGATGCATCTGGGAATAAAAATGTCACAAACCATTGTGTTAGGGGCACAATTTGCTACAACTTTTGCAGTAAAAGTTTTTCTCTACTATGCTTCCGATACCGTTTTTTTTCAACACTCTTCTATTCTTCACATTTTTGAAAAATTCTCGATATTGATGCATCTGGGAGCAAAAATGTTACAGACCATTGCGTTAAGGGCACAATTTGCCACAACTTTTGTAATAAAAGTTTTTCTGTACTATGCTTCCGATACCGTTTTTTTTCAACACTCTTCTATTCTTCACATTTTTGAAAAATTCTCGATATTGATGCATCTGGGAGCAAAAATGTTACAGACCATTGCGTTAAAGGCACAATTTGCTACAACTTTTGTAGTAAAAGTTTTTCTGTACTACGCTTCCGATACCGTTTTTTTTCAACACTCTTCTATTCTTCACATTTTTGAAAAATTCTCGATATTGATGCATCTGGGAGCAAAAATGTTACAGACCATTGCGTTAAGGGCACAATTTGCTACAACTTTTGTAGTAAAAGTTTTTCTGTACTACGCTTCCGATACCGTTTTTTTTCAACACTCTTCTATTCTTCACATTTTTGAAAAATTCTCGATATTGATGCATCTGGGAGCAAAAATGTTACAGACCATTGCGTTAAGGGCACAATTTGCTACAACTTTTGTAGTAAAAGTTTTTCTTTACTATGCTCCGGATACCGTTTTTTTTCAACACTTTTCTATTTTTCACATTCTTGAAAAATTCTCGATATTGATGCATCTGGGAGCAAAAATGTTACAGACCATTGCGTTAAGGGCACAATTTGCCACAACTTTTGTAATAAAAGTTTTTCTGTACTATGCTTCCGATACCGTTTTTTTTCAACACTCTTCTATTCTTCACATTTTTGAAAAATTCTCGATATTGATGCATCTGGGAGCAAAAATGTTACAGACCATTGCGTTAAAGGCACAATTTGCTACAACTTTTGTAGTAAAAGTTTTTCTGTACTACGCTTCCGATACCGTTTTTTTTCAACACTCTTCTATTCTTCACATTTTTGAAAAATTCTCGATATTGATGCATCTGGGAGCAAAAATGTTACAGACCATTGCGTTAAGGGCACAATTTGCTACAACTTGTGTAGTAAAAGTTTTTCTGTACTATGCTCCGGATACCGTTTTTTTTCAACACTCTTCTATTTTTCACATTTTTGAAAAATTCTCGATATTGATGCATCTGGGAATAAAAATCTTACAAACCATTGCGTTAAGGGCACAATTTGCTACAACTTTTGTAGTAAAAGTTTTTCTCTACTATGCTTCCGATACCGTTTTTTTTTCAACACTCTTCTATTCTTCACATTTTTGAAAAATTCTCGATATTGATGCATCTGGGAGCAAAAATGTTACAGACCATTGCGTTAAGGGCACAATTTGCCACAACTTTTGTAATAAAAGTTTTTCTGTACTATGCTTCCGATACCGTTTTTTTTCAACACTCTTCTATTCTTCACATTTTTGAAAAATTCTCGATATTGATGCATCTGGGAGCAAAAATGTTACAGACCATTGCGTTAAAGGCACAATTTGCTACAACTTTTGTAGTAAAAGTTTTTCTGTACTACGCTTCCGATACCGTTTTTTTTCAACACTCTTCTATTCTTCACATTTTTGAAAAATTCTCGATATTGATGCATCTGGGAGCAAAAATGTTACAGACCATTGCGTTAAGGGCACAATTTGCTACAACTTTTGTAGTAAAAGTTTTTCTGTACTACGCTTCCGATACCGTTTTTTTTCAACACTCTTCTATTCTTCACATTTTTGAAAAATTCTCGATATTGATGCATCTGGGAGCAAAAATGTTACAGACCATTGCGTTAAGGGCACAATTTGCTACAACTTTTGTAGTAAAAGTTTTTCTTTACTATGCTCCGGATACCGTTTTTTTTCAACACTTTTCTATTTTTCACATTCTTGAAAAATTCTCGATATTGATGCATCTGGGAGCAAAAATGTTACAGACCATTGCGTTAAGGGCACAATTTGCCACAACTTTTGTAATAAAAGTTTTTCTGTACTATGCTTCCGATACCGTTTTTTTTCAACACTCTTCTATTCTTCACATTTTTGAAAAATTCTCGATATTGATGCATCTGGGAGCAAAAATGTTACAGACCATTGCGTTAAAGGCACAATTTGCTACAACTTTTGTAGTAAAAGTTTTTCTGTACTACGCTTCCGATACCGTTTTTTTTCAACACTCTTCTATTCTTCACATTTTTGAAAAATTCTCGATATTGATGCATCTGGGAGCAAAAATGTTACAGACCATTGCGTTAAGGGCACAATTTGCTACAACTTTTGTAGTAAAAGTTTTTCTTTACTATGCTCCGGATACCGTTTTTTTTCAACACTTTTCTATTTTTCACATTCTTGAAAAATTCTCGATATTGATGCATCTGGGAGCAAAAATGTTACAGACCATTGCGTTAAGGGCACAATTTGCCACAACTTTTGTAATAAAAGTTTTTCTGTACTATGCTTCCGATGCCGTTTTTTTTCAACACTCTTCTATTCTTCACATTTTTGAAAAATTCTCGATATTGATGCATCTGGGAGCAAAAATGTTACAGACCATTGCGTTAAAGGCACAATTTGCTACAACTTTTGTAGTAAAAGTTTTTCTGTACTACGCTTCCGATACCGTTTTTTTTCAACACTCTTCTATTCTTCACATTTTTGAAAAATTCTCGATATTGATGCATCTGGGAGCAAAAATGTTACAGACCATTGCGTTAAGGGCACAATTTGCTACAACTTTTGTAGTAAAAGTTTTTCTTTACTATGCTCCGGATACCGTTTTTTTTCAACACTTTTCTATTTTTCACATTCTTGAAAAATTCTCGATATTGATGCATCTGGGAGCAAAAATGTTACAGACCATTGCGTTAAGGGCACAATTTGCCACAACTTTTGTAATAAAAGTTTTTCTGTACTATGCTTCCGATACCGTTTTTTTTCAACACTCTTCTATTCTTCACATTTTTGAAAAATTCTCGATATTGATGCATCTGGGAGCAAAAATGTTACAGACCATTGCGTTAAAGGCACAATTTGCTACAACTTTTGTAGTAAAAGTTTTTCTGTACTACGCTTCCGATACCGTTTTTTTTCAACACTCTTCTATTCTTCACATTTTTGAAAAATTCTCGATATTGATGCATCTGGGAGCAAAAATGTTACAGACCATTGCGTTAAGGGCACAATTTGCTACAACTTTTGTAGTAAAAGTTTTTCTGTACTACGCTTCCGATACCGTTTTTTTTCAACACTCTTCTATTCTTCACATCTTTGAAAAATTCTCGATATTGATGCATCTGGGAGCAAAAATGTTACAGACCATTGCGTTAAGGGCACAATTTGCTACAACTTTTGTAGTAAAAGTTTTTCTGTACTACGCTTCCGATACCGTTTTTTTTCAACACGCTTCTATTCTTCACATTTTTGAAAAATTCTCGATATTGATGCATCTGGGAGCAAAAATGTTACAGACCATTGCGTTAAGGGCACAATTTGCTACAACTTTTGTAGTAAAAGTTTTTCTTTACTATGCTCCGGATACCGTTTTTTTTCAACACTTTTCTATTTTTCACATTCTTGAAAAATTCTCGATATTGATGCATCTGGGAGCAAAAATGTTACAGACCATTGCGTTAAGGGCACAATTTGCTACAACTTGTGTAGTAAAAGTTTTTCTGTACTATGCTCCGGATACCGTTTTTTTTCAACACTCTTCTATTTTTCACATTTTTGAAAAATTCTCGATATTGATGCATCTGGGAATAAAAATCTTACAAACCATTGCGTTAAGGGCACAATTTGCTACAACTTTTGTAGTAAAAGTTTTTCTCTACTATGCTTCCGATACCGTTTTTTTTTCAACACTCTTCTATTCTTCACATTTTTGAAAAATTCTCGATATTGATGCATCTGGGAGCAAAAATGTTACAGACCATTGCGTTAAGGGCACAATTTGCCACAACTTTTGTAATAAAAGTTTTTCTGTACTATGCTTCCGATACCGTTTTTTTTCAACACTCTTCTATTCTTCACATTTTTGAAAAATTCTCGATATTGATGCATCTGGGAGCAAAAATGTTACAGACCATTGCGTTAAAGGCACAATTTGCTACAACTTTTGTAGTAAAAGTTTTTCTGTACTACGCTTCCGATACCGTTTTTTTTCAACACTCTTCTATTCTTCACATTTTTGAAAAATTCTCGATATTGATGCATCTGGGAGCAAAAATGTTACAGACCATTGCGTTAAGGGCACAATTTGCTACAACTTTTGTAGTAAAAGTTTTTCTGTACTATGCTTCCGATACCGTTTTTTTTCAACACTCTTCTATTCTTCAAATTTTTGAAAAATTCTCGATATTGATGCATCTGGGAGCAAAAATGTTACAGGCCATTGCGTTAAGGGCACAATTTGCTACAACTTTTTAGTAAAAGTTTTTCTGTACTACGCTTCCGATACCGTTTTTTTTCAACACTCTTCTATTCTTCACATTTTTGAAAAATTCTCGATATTGATGCATCTGGGAGCAAAAATGTTACAGACCATTGCGTTAAGGGCACAATTTGCTACAACTTGTGTAGTAAAAGTTTTTCTGTACTATGCTCCGGATACCGTTTTTTTTCAACACTCTTCTATTTTTCACATTTTTGAAAAATTCTCGATATTGATGCATCTGGGAATAAAAATCTTACAAACCATTGCGTTAAGGGCACAATTTGCTACAACTTTTGTAGTAAAAGTTTTTCTCTACTATGCTTCCGATACCGTTTTTTTTTCAACACTCTTCTATTCTTCACATTTTTGAAAAATTCTCGATATTGATGCATCTGGGAGCAAAAATGTTACAGACCATTGCGTTAAGGGCACAATTTGCCACAACTTTTGTAATAAAAGTTTTTCTGTACTATGCTTCCGATACCGTTTTTTTTCAACACTCTTCTATTCTTCACATTTTTGAAAAATTCTCGATATTGATGCATCTGGGAGCAAAAATGTTACAGACCATTGCGTTAAAGGCACAATTTGCTACAACTTTTGTAGTAAAAGTTTTTCTGTACTACGCTTCCGATACCGTTTTTTTTCAACACTCTTCTATTCTTCACATTTTTGAAAAATTCTCGATATTGATGCATCTGGGAGCAAAAATGTTACAGACCATTGCGTTAAGGGCACAATTTGCTACAACTTTTGTAGTAAAAGTTTTTCTGTACTACGCTTCCGATACCGTTTTTTTTCAACACTCTTCTATTCTTCACATTTTTGAAAAATTCTCGATATTGATGCATCTGGGAGCAAAAATGTTACAGACCATTGCGTTAAGGGCACAATTTGCTACAACTTGTGTAGTAAAAGTTTTTCTGTACTATGCTCCGGATACCGTTTTTTTTCAACACTCTTCTATTTTTCACATTTTTGAAAAATTCTCGATATTGATGCATCTGGGAATAAAAATCTTACAAACCATTGCGTTAAGGGCACAATTTGCTACAACTTTTGTAGTAAAAGTTTTTCTCTACTATGCTTCCGATACCGTTTTTTTTTCAACACTCTTCTATTCTTCACATTTTTGAAAAATTCTCGATATTGATGCATCTGGGAGCAAAAATGTTACAGACCATTGCGTTAAGGGCACAATTTGCCACAACTTTTGTAATAAAAGTTTTTCTGTACTATGCTTCCGATACCGTTTTTTTTCAACACTCTTCTATTCTTCACATTTTTGAAAAATTCTCGATATTGATGCATCTGGGAGCAAAAATGTTACAGACCATTGCGTTAAAGGCACAATTTGCTACAACTTTTGTAGTAAAAGTTTTTCTGTACTACGCTTCCGATACCGTTTTTTTTCAACACTCTTCTATTCTTCACATTTTTGAAAAATTCTCGATATTGATGCATCTGGGAGCAAAAATGTTACAGACCATTGCGTTAAGGGCACAATTTGCTACAACTTTTGTAGTAAAAGTTTTTCTGTACTACGCTTCCGATACCGTTTTTTTTCAACACTCTTCTATTCTTCACATTTTTGAAAAATTCTCGATATTGATGCATCTGGGAGCAAAAATGTTACAGACCATTGCGTTAAGGGCACAATTTGCTACAACTTTTGTAGTAAAAGTTTTTCTTTACTATGCTCCGGATACCGTTTTTTTTCAACACTTTTCTATTTTTCACATTCTTGAAAAATTCTCGATATTGATGCATCTGGGAGCAAAAATGTTACAGACCATTGCGTTAAGGGCACAATTTGCCACAACTTTTGTAATAAAAGTTTTTCTGTACTATGCTTCCGATACCGTTTTTTTTCAACACTCTTCTATTCTTCACATTTTTGAAAAATTCTCGATATTGATGCATCTGGGAGCAAAAATGTTACAGACCATTGCGTTAAGGGCACAATTTGCTACAACTTTTGTAGTAAAAGTTTTTCTTTACTATGCTCCGGATACCGTTTTTTTTCAACACTTTTCTATTTTTCACATTCTTGAAAAATTCTCGATATTGATGCATCTGGGAGCAAAAATGTTACAGACCATTGCGTTAAGGGCACAATTTGCCACAACTTTTGTAATAAAAGTTTTTCTGTACTATGCTTCCGATACCGTTTTTTTTCAACACTCTTCTATTCTTCACATTTTTGAAAAATTCTCGATATTGATGCATCTGGGAGCAAAAATGTTACAGAC
The DNA here is from genome assembly GCF_036711975.1 of Onthophagus taurus. Taxonomy (NCBI): domain Eukaryota; kingdom Metazoa; phylum Arthropoda; class Insecta; order Coleoptera; family Scarabaeidae; genus Onthophagus; species Onthophagus taurus. The sequence continues at coordinate 19,866,053 of NC_091973.1, read as the reverse complement.
CATTGCGTTAAAGGCACAATTTGCTACAACTTTTGTAGTAAAAGTTTTTCTGTACTACGCTTCCGATACCGTTTTTTTTCAACACTCTTCTATTCTTCACATTTTTGAAAAATTCTCGATATTGATGCATCTGGGAGCAAAAATGTTACAGACCATTGCGTTAAGGGCACAATTTGCTACAACTTTTGTAGTAAAAGTTTTTCTTTACTATGCTCCGGATACCGTTTTTTTTCAACACTTTTCTATTTTTCACATTCTTGAAAAATTCTCGATATTGATGCATCTGGGAGCAAAAATGTTACAGACCATTGCGTTAAGGGCACAATTTGCCACAACTTTTGTAATAAAAGTTTTTCTGTACTATGCTTCCGATGCCGTTTTTTTTCAACACTCTTCTATTCTTCACATTTTTGAAAAATTCTCGATATTGATGCATCTGGGAGCAAAAATGTTACAGACCATTGCGTTAAAGGCACAATTTGCTACAACTTTTGTAGTAAAAGTTTTTCTGTACTACGCTTCCGATACCGTTTTTTTTCAACACTCTTCTATTCTTCACATTTTTGAAAAATTCTCGATATTGATGCATCTGGGAGCAAAAATGTTACAGACCATTGCGTTAAGGGCACAATTTGCTACAACTTTTGTAGTAAAAGTTTTTCTTTACTATGCTCCGGATACCGTTTTTTTTCAACACTTTTCTATTTTTCACATTCTTGAAAAATTCTCGATATTGATGCATCTGGGAGCAAAAATGTTACAGACCATTGCGTTAAGGGCACAATTTGCCACAACTTTTGTAATAAAAGTTTTTCTGTACTATGCTTCCGATACCGTTTTTTTTCAACACTCTTCTATTCTTCACATTTTTGAAAAATTCTCGATATTGATGCATCTGGGAGCAAAAATGTTACAGACCATTGCGTTAAAGGCACAATTTGCTACAACTTTTGTAGTAAAAGTTTTTCTGTACTACGCTTCCGATACCGTTTTTTTTCAACACTCTTCTATTCTTCACATTTTTGAAAAATTCTCGATATTGATGCATCTGGGAGCAAAAATGTTACAGACCATTGCGTTAAGGGCACAATTTGCTACAACTTTTGTAGTAAAAGTTTTTCTTTACTATGCTCCGGATACCGTTTTTTTTCAACACTTTTCTATTTTTCACATTCTTGAAAAATTCTCGATATTGATGCATCTGGGAGCAAAAATGTTACAGACCATTGCGTTAAGGGCACAATTTGCCACAACTTTTGTAATAAAAGTTTTTCTGTACTATGCTTCCGATGCCGTTTTTTTTCAACACTCTTCTATTCTTCACATTTTTGAAAAATTCTCGATATTGATGCATCTGGGAGCAAAAATGTTACAGACCATTGCGTTAAAGGCACAATTTGCTACAACTTTTGTAGTAAAAGTTTTTCTGTACTACGCTTCCGATACCGTTTTTTTTCAACACTCTTCTATTCTTCACATTTTTGAAAAATTCTCGATATTGATGCATCTGGGAGCAAAAATGTTACAGACCATTGCGTTAAGGGCACAATTTGCTACAACTTTTGTAGTAAAAGTTTTTCTTTACTATGCTCCGGATACCGTTTTTTTTCAACACTTTTCTATTTTTCACATTCTTGAAAAATTCTCGATATTGATGCATCTGGGAGCAAAAATGTTACAGACCATTGCGTTAAGGGCACAATTTGCCACAACTTTTGTAATAAAAGTTTTTCTGTACTATGCTTCCGATACCGTTTTTTTTCAACACTCTTCTATTCTTCACATTTTTGAAAAATTCTCGATATTGATGCATCTGGGAGCAAAAATGTTACAGACCATTGCGTTAAAGGCACAATTTGCTACAACTTTTGTAGTAAAAGTTTTTCTGTACTACGCTTCCGATACCGTTTTTTTTCAACACTCTTCTATTCTTCACATTTTTGAAAAATTCTCGATATTGATGCATCTGGGAGCAAAAATGTTACAGACCATTGCGTTAAGGGCACAATTTGCTACAACTTTTGTAGTAAAAGTTTTTCTGTACTACGCTTCCGATACCGTTTTTTTTCAACACTCTTCTATTCTTCACATCTTTGAAAAATTCTCGATATTGATGCATCTGGGAGCAAAAATGTTACAGACCATTGCGTTAAGGGCACAATTTGCCACAACTTTTGTAATAAAAGTTTTTCTGTACTATGCTTCCGATACCGTTTTTTTTCAACACTCTTCTATTCTTCACATTTTTGAAAAATTCTCGATATTGATGCATCTGGGAGCAAAAATGTTACAGACCATTGCGTTAAAGGCACAATTTGCTACAACTTTTGTAGTAAAAGTTTTTCTGTACTACGCTTCCGATACCGTTTTTTTTCAACACTCTTCTATTCTTCACATTTTTGAAAAATTCTCGATATTGATGCATCTGGGAGCAAAAATGTTACAGACCATTGCGTTAAGGGCACAATTTGCCACAACTTTTGTAGTAAAAGTTTTTCTGTACTATGCTTCCGATACCGTTTTTTTTTCAACACTCTTCTATTCTTCACATTTTTGAAAAATTCTCGATATTGATGCATCTGGGAGCAAAAATGTTACAGACCATTGCGTTAAAGGCACAATTTGCTACAACTTTTGTAGTAAAAGTTTTTCTGTACTACGCTTCCGATACCGTTTTTTTTCAACACTCTTCTATTCTTCACATTTTTGAAAAATTCTCGATATTGATGCATCTGGGAGCAAAAATGTTACAGACCATTGCGTTAAGGGCACAATTTGCTACAACTTTTGTAGTAAAAGTTTTTCTTTACTATGCTCCGGATACCGTTTTTTTTCAACACTTTTCTATTTTTCACATTCTTGAAAAATTCTCGATATTGATGCATCTGGGAGCAAAAATGTTACAGACCATTGCGTTAAGGGCACAATTTGCCACAACTTTTGTAATAAAAGTTTTTCTGTACTATGCTTCCGATACCGTTTTTTTTCAACACTCTTCTATTCTTCACATTTTTGAAAAATTCTCGATATTGATGCATCTGGGAGCAAAAATGTTACAGACCATTGCGTTAAGGGCACAATTTGCTACAACTTTTGTAGTAAAAGTTTTTCTTTACTATGCTCCGGATACCGTTTTTTTTCAACACTTTTCTATTTTTCACATTCTTGAAAAATTCTCGATATTGATGCATCTGGGAGCAAAAATGTTACAGACCATTGCGTTAAGGGCACAATTTGCCACAACTTTTGTAATAAAAGTTTTTCTGTACTATGCTTCCGATACCGTTTTTTTTCAACACTCTTCTATTCTTCACATTTTTGAAAAATTCTCGATATTGATGCATCTGGGAGCAAAAATGTTACAGACCATTGCGTTAAGGGCACAATTTGCTACAACTTTTGTAGTAAAAGTTTTTCTTTACTATGCTCCGGATACCGTTTTTTTTCAACACTTTTCTATTTTTCACATTCTTGAAAAATTCTCGATATTGATGCATCTGGGAGCAAAAATGTTACAGACCATTGCGTTAAGGGCACAATTTGCCACAACTTTTGTAATAAAAGTTTTTCTGTACTATGCTTCCGATACCGTTTTTTTTCAACACTCTTCTATTCTTCACATTTTTGAAAAATTCTCGATATTGATGCATCTGGGAGCAAAAATGTTACAGACCATTGCGTTAAGGGCACAATTTGCTACAACTTTTGTAGTAAAAGTTTTTCTGTACTACGCTTCCGATACCGTTTTTTTTCAACACTCTTCTATTCTTCACATTTTTGAAAAATTCTCGATATTGATGCATCTGGGAGCAAAAATGTTACAGACCATTGCGTTAAGGGCACAATTTGCTACAACTTTTGTAGTAAAAGTTTTTCTGTACTACGCTTCCGATACCGTTTTTTTTCAACACTCTTCTATTCTTCACATTTTTGAAAAATTCTCGATAATGATGCATCTGGGAGCAAAAATGTTACAGACCATTGCGTTAAGGGCACAATTTGCCACAACTTTTGTAGTAAAAGTTTTTCTGTACTATGCTTCCGATACCGTTTTTTTTCAACACTCTTCTATTCTTCACATTTTTGAAAAATTCTCGATATTGATGCATCTGGGAGCAAAAATGTTACAGACCATTGCGTTAAAGGCACAATTTGCTACAACTTTTGTAGTAAAAGTTTTTCTGTACTACGCTTCCGATACCGTTTTTTTTCAACACTCTTCTATTCTTCACATTTTTGAAAAATTCTCGATATTGATGCATCTGGGAGCAAAAATGTTACAGACCATTGCGTTAAGGGCACAATTTGCTACAACTTTTGTAGTAAAAGTTTTTCTTTACTATGCTCCGGATACCGTTTTTTTTCAACACTTTTCTATTTTTCACATTCTTGAAAAATTCTCGATATTGATGCATCTGGGAGCAAAAATGTTACAGACCATTGCGTTAAGGGCACAATTTGCCACAACTTTTGTAATAAAAGTTTTTCTGTACTATGCTTCCGATACCGTTTTTTTTCAACACTCTTCTATTCTTCACATTTTTGAAAAATTCTCGATATTGATGCATCTGGGAGCAAAAATGTTACAGACCATTGCGTTAAGGGCACAATTTGCTACAACTTTTGTAGTAAAAGTTTTTCTTTACTATGCTCCGGATACCGTTTTTTTTCAACACTTTTCTATTTTTCACATTCTTGAAAAATTCTCGATATTGATGCATCTGGGAGCAAAAATGTTACAGACCATTGCGTTAAGGGCACAATTTGCCACAACTTTTGTAATAAAAGTTTTTCTGTACTATGCTTCCGATACCGTTTTTTTTCAACACTCTTCTATTCTTCACATTTTTGAAAAATTCTCGATATTGATGCATCTGGGAGCAAAAATGTTACAGACCATTGCGTTAAGGGCACAATTTGCTACAACTTTTGTAGTAAAAGTTTTTCTTTACTATGCTCCGGATACCGTTTTTTTTCAACACTTTTCTATTTTTCACATTCTTGAAAAATTCTCGATATTGATGCATCTGGGAGCAAAAATGTTACAGACCATTGCGTTAAGGGCACAATTTGCCACAACTTTTGTAATAAAAGTTTTTCTGTACTATGCTTCCGATACCGTTTTTTTTCAACACTCTTCTATTCTTCACATTTTTGAAAAATTCTCGATATTGATGCATCTGGGAGCAAAAATGTTACAGACCATTGCGTTAAGGGCACAATTTGCTACAACTTTTGTAGTAAAAGTTTTTCTGTACTACGCTTCCGATACCGTTTTTTTTCAACACTCTTCTATTCTTCACATTTTTGAAAAATTCTCGATATTGATGCATCTGGGAGCAAAAATGTTACAGACCATTGCGTTAAGGGCACAATTTGCTACAACTTTTGTAGTAAAAGTTTTTCTTTACTATGCCCGGATACCGTTTTTTTTCAACACTTTTCTATTTTTCACATTCTTGAAAAATTCTCGATATTGATGCATCTGGGAGCAAAAATGTTACAGACCATTGCGTTAAGGGCACAATTTGCCACAACTTTTGTAATAAAAGTTTTTCTGTACTATGCTTCCGATACCGTTTTTTTTCAACACTCTTCTATTCTTCACATTTTTGAAAAATTCTCGATATTGATGCATCTGGGAGCAAAAATGTTACAGACCATTGCGTTAAGGGCACAATTTGCTACAACTTTTGTAGTAAAAGTTTTTCTTTACTATGCTCCGGATACCGTTTTTTTTCAACACTTTTCTATTTTTCACATTCTTGAAAAATTCTCGATATTGATGCATCTGGGAGCAAAAATGTTACAGACCATTGCGTTAAGGGCACAATTTGCCACAACTTTTGTAATAAAAGTTTTTCTGTACTATGCTTCCGATACCGTTTTTTTTCAACACTCTTCTATTCTTCACATTTTTGAAAAATTCTCGATATTGATGCATCTGGGAGCAAAAATGTTACAGACCATTGCGTTAAGGGCACAATTTGCTACAACTTTTGTAGTAAAAGTTTTTCTTTACTATGCTCCGGATACCGTTTTTTTTCAACACTTTTCTATTTTTCACATTCTTGAAAAATTCTCGATATTGATGCATCTGGGAGCAAAAATGTTACAGACCATTGCGTTAAGGGCACAATTTGCCACAACTTTTGTAATAAAAGTTTTTCTGTACTATGCTTCCGATACCGTTTTTTTTCAACACTCTTCTATTCTTCACATTTTTGAAAAATTCTCGATATTGATGCATCTGGGAGCAAAAATGTTACAGACCATTGCGTTAAGGGCACAATTTGCTACAACTTTTGTAGTAAAAGTTTTTCTGTACTACGCTTCCGATACCGTTTTTTTTCAACACTCTTCTATTCTTCACATTTTTGAAAAATTCTCGATATTGATGCATCTGGGAGCAAAAATGTTACAGACCATTGCGTTAAGGGCACAATTTGCTACAACTTTTGTAGTAAAAGTTTTTCTTTACTATGCCCGGATACCGTTTTTTTTCAACACTTTTCTATTTTTCACATTCTTGAAAAATTCTCGATATTGATGCATCTGGGAGCAAAAATGTTACAGACCATTGCGTTAAGGGCACAATTTGCCACAACTTTTGTAATAAAAGTTTTTCTGTACTATGCTTCCGATACCGTTTTTTTTCAACACTCTTCTATTCTTCACATTTTTGAAAAATTCTCGATATTGATGCATCTGGGAGCAAAAATGTTACAGACCATTGCGTTAAAGGCACAATTTGCTACAACTTTTGTAGTAAAAGTTTTTCTGTACTACGCTTCCGATACCGTTTTTTTTCAACACTCTTCTATTCTTCACATTTTTGAAAAATTCTCGATATTGATGCATCTGGGAGCAAAAATGTTACAGACCATTGCGTTAAGGGCACAATTTGCCACAACTTTTGTAGTAAAAGTTTTTCTGTACTATGCTTCCGATACCGTTTTTTTTCAACACTCTTCTATTCTTCACATTTTTGAAAAATTCTCGATATTGATGCATCTGGGAGCAAAAATGTTACAGACCATTGCGTTAAAGGCACAATTTGCTACAACTTTTGTAGTAAAAGTTTTTCTGTACTACGCTTCCGATACCGTTTTTTTTCAACACTCTTCTATTCTTCACATTTTTGAAAAATTCTCGATATTGATGCATCTGGGAGCAAAAATGTTACAGACCATTGCGTTAAGGGCACAATTTGCTACAACTTTTGTAGTAAAAGTTTTTCTTTACTATGCTCCGGATACCGTTTTTTTTCAACACTTTTCTATTTTTCACATTCTTGAAAAATTCTCGATATTGATGCATCTGGGAGCAAAAATGTTACAGACCATTGCGTTAAGGGCACAATTTGCCACAACTTTTGTAATAAAAGTTTTTCTGTACTATGCTTCCGATACCGTTTTTTTTCAACACTCTTCTATTCTTCACATTTTTGAAAAATTCTCGATATTGATGCATCTGGGAGCAAAAATGTTACAGACCATTGCGTTAAGGGCACAATTTGCTACAACTTTTGTAGTAAAAGTTTTTCTGTACTACGCTTCCGATACCGTTTTTTTTCAACACTCTTCTATTCTTCACATTTTTGAAAAATTCTCGATATTGATGCATCTGGGAGCAAAAATGTTACAGACCATTGCGTTAAGGGCACAATTTGCTACAACTTTTGTAGTAAAAGTTTTTCTGTACTACGCTTCCGATACCGTTTTTTTTCAACACTCTTCTATTCTTCACATTTTTGAAAAATTCTCGATATTGATGCATCTGGGAGCAAAAATGTTACAGACCATTGCGTTAAGGGCACAATTTGCTACAACTTTTGTAGTAAAAGTTTTTCTTTACTATGCCCGGATACCGTTTTTTTTCAACACTTTTCTATTTTTCACATTCTTGAAAAATTCTCGATATTGATGCATCTGGGAGCAAAAATGTTACAGACCATTGCGTTAAAGGCACAATTTGCTACAACTTTTGTAGTAAAAGTTTTTCTGTACTACGCTTCCGATACCGTTTTTTTTCAACACTCTTCTATTCTTCACATTTTTGAAAAATTCTCGATATTGATGCATCTGGGAGCAAAAATGTTACAGACCATTGCGTTAAGGGCACAATTTGCTACAACTTTTGTAGTAAAAGTTTTTCTTTACTATGCTCCGGATACCGTTTTTTTTCAACACTTTTCTATTTTTCACATTCTTGAAAAATTCTCGATATTGATGCATCTGGGAGCAAAAATGTTACAGACCATTGCGTTAAGGGCACAATTTGCCACAACTTTTGTAATAAAAGTTTTTCTGTACTATGCTTCCGATACCGTTTTTTTTCAACACTCTTCTATTCTTCACATTTTTGAAAAATTCTCGATATTGATGCATCTGGGAGCAAAAATGTTACAGACCATTGCGTTAAGGGCACAATTTGCTACAACTTTTGTAGTAAAAGTTTTTCTGTACTACGCTTCCGATACCGTTTTTTTTCAACACTCTTCTATTCTTCACATTTTTGAAAAATTCTCGATATTGATGCATCTGGGAGCAAAAATGTTACAGACCATTGCGTTAAGGGCACAATTTGCTACAACTTTTGTAGTAAAAGTTTTTCTGTACTACGCTTCCGATACCGTTTTTTTTCAACACTCTTCTATTCTTCACATTTTTGAAAAATTCTCGATATTGATGCATCTGGGAGCAAAAATGTTACAGACCATTGCGTTAAGGGCACAATTTGCTACAACTTGTGTAGTAAAAGTTTTTCTGTACTATGCTCCGGATACCGTTTTTTTTCAACACTCTTCTATTTTTCACATTTTTGAAAAATTCTCGATATTGATGCATCTGGGAATAAAAATCTTACAAACCATTGCGTTAAGGGCACAATTTGCTACAACTTTTGTAGTAAAAGTTTTTCTCTACTATGCTTCCGATACCGTTTTTTTTTCAACACTCTTCTATTCTTCACATTTTTGAAAAATTCTCGATATTGATGCATCTGGGAGCAAAAATGTTACAGACCATTGCGTTAAGGGCACAATTTGCCACAACTTTTGTAATAAAAGTTTTTCTGTACTATGCTTCCGATACCGTTTTTTTTCAACACTCTTCTATTCTTCACATTTTTGAAAAATTCTCGATATTGATGCATCTGGGAGCAAAAATGTTACAGACCATTGCGTTAAAGGCACAATTTGCTACAACTTTTGTAGTAAAAGTTTTTCTGTACTACGCTTCCGATACCGTTTTTTTTCAACACTCTTCTATTCTTCACATTTTTGAAAAATTCTCGATATTGATGCATCTGGGAGCAAAAATGTTACAGACCATTGCGTTAAGGGCACAATTTGCTACAACTTTTGTAGTAAAAGTTTTTCTGTACTACGCTTCCGATACCGTTTTTTTTCAACACTCTTCTATTCTTCACATTTTTGAAAAATTCTCGATATTGATGCATCTGGGAGCAAAAATGTTACAGACCATTGCGTTAAGGGCACAATTTGCTACAACTTGTGTAGTAAAAGTTTTTCTGTACTATGCTCCGGATACCGTTTTTTTTCAACACTCTTCTATTTTTCACATTTTTGAAAAATTCTCGATATTGATGCATCTGGGAATAAAAATCTTACAAACCATTGCGTTAAGGGCACAATTTGCTACAACTTTTGTAGTAAAAGTTTTTCTCTACTATGCTTCCGATACCGTTTTTTTTTCAACACTCTTCTATTCTTCACATTTTTGAAAAATTCTCGATATTGATGCATCTGGGAGCAAAAATGTTACAGACCATTGCGTTAAGGGCACAATTTGCCACAACTTTTGTAATAAAAGTTTTTCTGTACTATGCTTCCGATACCGTTTTTTTTCAACACTCTTCTATTCTTCACATTTTTGAAAAATTCTCGATATTGATGCATCTGGGAGCAAAAATGTTACAGACCATTGCGTTAAAGGCACAATTTGCTACAACTTTTGTAGTAAAAGTTTTTCTGTACTACGCTTCCGATACCGTTTTTTTTCAACACTCTTCTATTCTTCACATTTTTGAAAAATTCTCGATATTGATGCATCTGGGAGCAAAAATGTTACAGACCATTGCGTTAAGGGCACAATTTGCTACAACTTTTGTAGTAAAAGTTTTTCTTTACTATGCTCCGGATACCGTTTTTTTTCAACACTTTTCTATTTTTCACATTCTTGAAAAATTCTCGATATTGATGCATCTGGGAGCAAAAATGTTACAGACCATTGCGTTAAGGGCACAATTTGCCACAACTTTTGTAATAAAAGTTTTTCTGTACTATGCTTCCGATGCCGTTTTTTTTCAACACTCTTCTATTCTTCACATTTTTGAAAAATTCTCGATATTGATGCATCTGGGAGCAAAAATGTTACAGACCATTGCGTTAAAGGCACAATTTGCTACAACTTTTGTAGTAAAAGTTTTTCTGTACTACGCTTCCGATACCGTTTTTTTTCAACACTCTTCTATTCTTCACATTTTTGAAAAATTCTCGATATTGATGCATCTGGGAGCAAAAATGTTACAGACCATTGCGTTAAGGGCACAATTTGCTACAACTTTTGTAGTAAAAGTTTTTCTTTACTATGCTCCGGATACCGTTTTTTTTCAACACTTTTCTATTTTTCACATTCTTGAAAAATTCTCGATATTGATGCATCTGGGAGCAAAAATGTTACAGACCATTGCGTTAAGGGCACAATTTGCCACAACTTTTGTAATAAAAGTTTTTCTGTACTATGCTTCCGATACCGTTTTTTTTCAACACTCTTCTATTCTTCACATTTTTGAAAAATTCTCGATATTGATGCATCTGGGAGCAAAAATGTTACAGACCATTGCGTTAAAGGCACAATTTGCTACAACTTTTGTAGTAAAAGTTTTTCTGTACTACGCTTCCGATACCGTTTTTTTTCAACACTCTTCTATTCTTCACATTTTTGAAAAATTCTCGATATTGATGCATCTGGGAGCAAAAATGTTACAGACCATTGCGTTAAGGGCACAATTTGCCACAACTTTTGTAATAAAAGTTTTTCTGTACTATGCTTCCGATACCGTTTTTTTTCAACACTCTTCTATTCTTCACATTTTTGAAAAATTCTCGATATTGATGCATCTGGGAGCAAAAATGTTACAGACCATTGCGTTAAAGGCACAATTTGCTACAACTTTTGTAGTAAAAGTTTTTCTGTACTACGCTTCCGATACCGTTTTTTTTCAACACTCTTCTATTCTTCACATTTTTGAAAAATTCTCGATATTGATGCATCTGGGAGCAAAAATGTTACAGACCATTGCGTTAAGGGCACAATTTGCCACAACTTTTGTAGTAAAAGTTTTTCTGTACTACGCTTCCGATACCGTTTTTTTTCAACACTCTTCTATTCTTCACATTTTTGAAAAATTCTCGATATTGATGCATCTGGGAGCAAAAATGTTACAGACCATTGCGTTAAAGGCACAATTTGCTACAACTTTTGTAGTAAAAGTTTTTCTGTACTACGCTTCCGATACCGTTTTTTTTCAACACTCTTCTATTCTTCACATTTTTGAAAAATTCTCGATATTGATGCATCTGGGAGCAAAAATGTTACAGACCATTGCGTTAAGGGCACAATTTGCTACAACTTTTGTAGTAAAAGTTTTTCTTTACTATGCTCCGGATACCGTTTTTTTTCAACACTTTTCTATTTTTCACATTCTTGAAAAATTCTCGATATTGATGCATCTGGGAGCAAAAATGTTACAGACCATTGCGTTAAGGGCACAATTTGCCACAACTTTTGTAATAAAAGTTTTTCTGTACTATGCTTCCGATACCGTTTTTTTTCAACACTCTTCTATTCTTCACATTTTTGAAAAATTCTCGATATTGATGCATCTGGGAGCAAAAATGTTACAGACCATTGCGTTAAGGGCACAATTTGCTACAACTTTTGTAGTAAAAGTTTTTCTGTACTACGCTTCCGATACCGTTTTTTTTCAACACTCTTCTATTCTTCACATTTTTGAAAAATTCTCGATATTGATGCATCTGGGAGCAAAAATGTTACAGACCATTGCGTTAAGGGCACAATTTGCTACAACTTTTGTAGTAAAAGTTTTTCTTTACTATGCCCGGATACCGTTTTTTTTCAACACTTTTCTATTTTTCACATTCTTGAAAAATTCTCGATATTGATGCATCTGGGAGCAAAAATGTTACAGACCATTGCGTTAAGGGCACAATTTGCCACAACTTTTGTAATAAAAGTTTTTCTGTACTATGCTTCCGATACCGTTTTTTTTTCAACACTCTTCTATTCTTCACATTTTTGAAAAATTCTCGATATTGATGCATCTGGGAGCAAAAATGTTACATACCATTGCGTTAAAGGCACAATTTGCTACAACTTTTGTAGTAAAAGTTTTTCTGTACTACGCTTCCGATACCGTTTTTTTTCAACACTCTTCTATTCTTCACATTTTTGAAAAATTCTCGATATTGATGCATCTGGGAGCAAAAATGTTGCAGACCATTGCGTTAAGGGCACAATTTGCTACAACTTTTGTAGTAAAAGTTTTTCTTTACTATGCTCCGGATACCGTTTTTTTTCAACACTTTTCTATTTTTCACATTCTTGAAAAATTCTCGATATTGATGCATCTGGGAGCAAAAATGTTACAGACCATTGCGTTAAGGGCACAATTTGCTGCAAATTTTGTAGTAAAAGTTTTTCTCTAGTATGCTTCCGATACCGTTTTTTTTTCAACACTCTTCTATTCTTCACATTTTTGAAAAATTCTCGATATTGATGCATCTGGGAGCAAAAATGTTACAGACCGTTGCGTTAAGGGCACAATTTGCTACAACTTGTGTAGTAAAAGTTTTTCTGTACTATGCTCCGGATACCGTTTTTTTCAACACTCTTCTATTCTTCACATTTTTGAAAAATTCTCGATATTGATGCATCTGGGAATAAAAATGTTACAAACCATTGCGTTAAGGGCACAATTTGCCACAACTTTTGTAATAAAAGTTTTTCTCTACTATGCTTCCGATACCGTTTTTTTTTTACACTCTTCTATTCTTCACATTTTTGAAAAATTCTCGATATTGATGCATCTGGGAGCAAAAATGTTACAGACCATTGCGTTAAGGGCACAATTTGCTACAACTTGTGAAGTAAAAGTTTTTCTGTACTACGCTTCCGATACCGTTTTTTTTCAACACTCTTCTATTCTTCACATCTTTGAAAAATTCTCGATATTGATGCATCTGGGAGCAAAAATGTTATAGACCATTGCGTTAAGGGCACAATTTGCTACAACTTTTGTAATAAAAGTTTTTCTCTACTATGCTCCGGATACCGTTTTTTTTTCAACACTTTTCTATTTTTCACATTCTTGAAAAATTCTCGATATTGATGCATCTGGGAGCAAAAATGTTACAGACCATTGCGTTAAAAGCACAATTTGCTACAACTTTTGTAGTAAAAGTTTTTCTGTACTACGCTTCCGATACCGTTTTTTTTCAACACTCTTCTATTCTTCACATTTTTGAAAAATTCTCGATATTGATGCATCTGGGAGCAAAAATGTTACAGACCATTGCGTTAAGGGCACAATTTGCTACAACTTTTGTAGTAAAAGTTTTTCTTTACTATGCTCCGGATACCGTTTTTTTTCAACACTTTTCTATTTTTCACATTCTTGAAAAATTCTCGATATTGATGCATCTGGGAGCAAAAATGTTACAGACCATTGCGTTAAGGGCACAATTTGCTGCAAATTTTGTAGTAAAAGTTTTTCTCTAGTATGCTTCCGATACCGTTTTTTTTTCAACACTCTTCTATTCTTCACATTTTTGAAAAATTCTCGATATTGATGCATCTGGGAGCAAAAATGTTACTGACCATTGCGTTAAGGGCACAATTTGCTACAACTTTTGTAGTAAAAGTTTTTCTGTACTACGCTTCCGATACCGTTTTTTTTCAACACTCTTCTATTCTTCACATTTTTGAAAAATTCTCGATATTGATGCATCTGGGAGCAAAAATGTTACAGACCATTGCGTTAAGGGCACAATTTGCTACAACTTTTGTAGTAAAAGTTTTTCTGTACTACGCTTCCGATACCGTTTTTTTTCAACACTCTTCTATTCTTCACATTTTTGAAAAATTCTCGATATTGATGCATCTGGGAGCAAAAATGTTACAGACCATTGCGTTAAGGGCACAATTTGCTACAACTTTTGTAGTAAAAGTTTTTCTGTACTACGCTTCCGATATCGTTTTTTTTCAACACTCTTCTATTCTTCACATTTTTGAAAAATTCTCGATATTGATGCATCTGGGAGCAAAAATGTTACAGACCATTGCGTTAAGGGCACAATTTGCTACAACTTTTGTAGTAAAAGTTTTTCTCTACTATGCTTCCGATACCGTTTTTTTCAACACTCTTCTATTTTTCACATTTTTGAAAAATTCTCGATATTGATGCATCTGGGAGCAAAAATGTTACAGACCATTGCGTTAAGGGCACAATTTGCTACAACTTTTGTAGTAAAAGTTTTTCTGTACTACGCTTCCGATACCGTTTTTTTCAACACTCTTCTATTCTTCACATTTTTGAAAAATTCTCGATATTGATGCATCTGGGAGCAAAAATGTTACAGACCATTGCGTTAAGGGCACAATTTGCTACAACTTGTGAAGTAAAAGTTTTTCTGTACTATGCTCCGGATACCGTTTTTTTTCAACACTCTTCTATTTTTCACATTTATGAAAAATTCTCGATATTGATGCATCTGGGAGTAAAAATGTCACAAACCATTGCGTTAAGGGCACAATTTGCTACAACTTTTGTAGTAAAAGTTTTTCTCTACTATGCTTCCGATACCGTTTTTTTTCAACACTCTTCTATTCTTCACATTTTTGAAAAATTCTCGATATTGATGCATCTGGGAGCAAAAATGTTAGAGACTATTGCGTTAAGGGCACAATTTGCCACAACTTTTGTAATAAAAGTTTTTCTGTACTATGCTCCGGATACCGTTTTTTTTCAACACTCTTCTATTTTTCACATTTTTGAAAAATTCTCGATATTGATGCATCTGGGAATAAAAATGTAACAAACCATTGCGTTAAGGGCACAATTTGCTACAACTGTTATAGTAAAAGTTTTTCTGTACTAAGCTTCCGATACCGTTTTTTTTCAACACTCTTCTATTCTTCACATTTTTGAAAAATTCTCGATATTGATGCATCTGGGAGCAAAAATGTTACAGACCATTGCGTTAAGGGCACAATTTGCTACAACTTTTGTAGTAAAAGTTTTTCTGTACTACGCTTCCGATACCGTTTTTTTCAACACTCTTCTATTCTTCACATTTTTGAAAAATTCTCGATATTGATGCATCTGGGAGCAAAAATGTTACAGACCATTGCGTTAAGGGCACAATTTGCTACAACTTTTGTAGTAAAAGTTTTTCTGTACTACGCTTCCGATACCGTTTTTTTTCAACACTCTTCTATTCTTCACATTTTTGAAAAATTCTCGACATTGATGCATCTGGGAATAAAAATGTTACAAACCATTGCGTTAAGGGCACAATTTGCTACAACTTTTGTAGTCAAAGTTTTTCTCTACTATGCTTCCGATACCGTTTTTTTTCAACACTCTTCTATTTTTCACATTTTTGAAAAATTCTCGACATTGATGCATCTGGGAATAAAAATGTTACAAACCATTGCGTTAAGGGCACAATTTGCTACAACTTTTGTAGTCAAAGTTTTTCTCTACTATGCTTCCGATACCGTTTTTTTTCAACACTCTTCTATTTTTCACATTTTTGAAAAATTCTCGATATTGATGCATCTGGGAGCAAAAATGTTACAGACCATTGCGTTAAGGGCACAATTTGCCACAACTTTTGTAATAAAAGTTTTTCTGTACTATGCTTCCGATACCGTTTTTTTTCAACACTCTTCTATTCTTCACATTTTTGAAAAATTCTCGATATTGATGCATCTGGGAGCAAAAATGTTACAGACCATTGCGTTAAAAGCACAATTTGCTACAACTTTTGTAGTAAAAGTTTTTCTGTACTACGCTTCCGATACCGTTTTTTTTCAACACTCTTCTATTCTTCACATTTTTGAAAAATTCTCGATATTGATGCATCTGGGAGCAAAAATGTTACAGACCATTGCGTTAAGGGCACAATTTGCTACAACTTTTGTAGTAAAAGTTTTTCTTTACTATGCTCCGGATACCGTTTTTTTTCAACACTTTTCTATTTTTCACATTCTTGAAAAATTCTCGATATTGATGCATCTGGGAGCAAAAATGTTACAGACCATTGCGTTAAGGGCACAATTTGCTGCAAATTTTGTAGTAAAAGTTTTTCTCTAGTATGCTTCCGATACCGTTTTTTTTTCAACACTCTTCTATTCTTCACATTTTTGAAAAATTCTCGATATTGATGCATCTGGGAGCAAAAATGTTACTGACCATTGCGTTAAGGGCACAATTTGCTACAACTTTTGTAGTAAAAGTTTTTCTGTACTACGCTTCCGATACCGTTTTTTTTCAACACTCTTCTATTCTTCACATTTTTGAAAAATTCTCGATATTGATGCATCTGGGAGCAAAAATGTTACAGACCATTGCGTTAAGGGCACAATTTGCTACAACTTTTGTAGTAAAAGTTTTTCTGTACTACGCTTCCGATATCGTTTTTTTTCAACACTCTTCTATTCTTCACATTTTTGAAAAATTCTCGATATTGATGCATCTGGGAGCAAAAATGTTACAGACCATTGCGTTAAGGGCACAATTTGCTACAACTTTTGTAATAAAAGTTTTTCTGTACTATGCTCCGGATACCTTTTTTTTTTCAACACTCTTCTATTCTTCACATTTTTGAAAAATTCTCGATATTGATGCATCTGGGAGCAAAAATGTTACAGACCATTGCGTTAAGGGCACAATTTGCTACAACTTGTGAAGTAAAAGTTTTTCTGTACTATGCTCCGGATACCGTTTTTTTTCAACACTCTTCTATTTTTCACATTTATGAAAAATTCTCGATATTGATGCATCTGGGAGTAAAAATGTCACAAACCATTGCGTTAAGGGCACAATTTGCTACAACTTTTGTAGTAAAAGTTTTTCTCTACTATGCTTCCGATACCGTTTTTTTTCAACACTCTTCTATTCTTCACATTTTTGAAAAATTCTCGATATTGATGCATCTGGGAGCAAAAATGTTAGAGACTATTGCGTTAAGGGCACAATTTGCCACAACTTTTGTAATAAAAGTTTTTCTGTACTATGCTCCGGATACCGTTTTTTTTCAACACTCTTCTATTTTTCACATTTTTGAAAAATTCTCGATATTGATGCATCTGGGAATAAAAATGTAACAAACCATTGCGTTAAGGGCACAATTTGCTACAACTGTTATAGTAAAAGTTTTTCTGTACTAAGCTTCCGATACCGTTTTTTTTCAACACTCTTCTATTCTTCACATTTTTGAAAAATTCTCGATATTGATGCATCTGGGAGCAAAAATGTTACAGACCATTGCGTTAAGGGCACAATTTGCTACAACTTTTGTAATAAAAGTTTTTCTGTACTATGCTCCGGATACCGTTTTTTTTCAACACTCTTCTATTCTTCACATTTTTGAAAAATTCTCGATATTGATGCATCTGGGAGCAAAAATGTTACAGACCATTGCGTTAAGGGCACAATTTGCTACAACTTGTGTAGTAAAAGTTTTTCTGTACTATGCTCCGGATACCGTTTTTTTTCAACACTCTTCTATTTTTCACATTTTTGAAAAATTCTCGATATTGATGCATCTGGGAGCAAAAATGTTACAGACCATTGCGTTAAGGGCACAATTTGCTACAACTTTTGTAGTAAAAGTTTTTCTGTACTACGCTTCCGATACCGTTTTTTTTCAACACTCTTCTATTCTTCACATTTTTGAAAAATTCTCGATATTGATGCATCTGGGAGCAAAAATGTTACAGACCATTGCGTTAAGGGCACAATTTGCTACAACTTTTGTAGTAAAAGTTTTTCTGTACTACGCTTCCGATACCGTTTTTTTTCAACACTCTTCTATTCTTCACATTTTTGAAAAATTCCCGATATTGATGCATCTGGGAGCAAAAATGTTACAGACCATTGCGTTAAGGGCACAATTTGCTACAACTTTTGTAGTAAAAGTTTTTCTCTACTATGCTTCCGATACCGTTTTTTTTCAACACTCTTCTATTCTTCACATTTTTGAAAAATTCTCGATATTGATGCATCTGGGAGCAAAAATGTTACAGACCATTGCGTTAAGGGCACAATTTGCTACAACTTGTGTAGTAAAAGTTTTTCTGTACTACG
Organism: Onthophagus taurus; assembly: GCF_036711975.1. NCBI lineage: Eukaryota > Metazoa > Arthropoda > Insecta > Coleoptera > Scarabaeidae > Onthophagus > Onthophagus taurus. The sequence goes on along the minus strand of NC_091973.1, from coordinate 19,847,633 downwards.
CTTCCGATACCGTTTTTTTTCAACACTCTTCTATTCTTCACATTTTTGAAAAATTCCCGATATTGATGCATCTGGGAGCAAAAATGTTACAGACCATTGCGTTAAGGGCACAATTTGCTACAACTTGTGTAGTAAAAGTTTTTCTGTACTATGCTCCGGATACCGTTTTTTTTCAACACTCTTCTATTTTTCACATTTTTGAAAAATTCTCGATATTGATGCATCTGGGAATAAAAATGTTACAAACCATTGCGTTAAGGGCACAATTTGCTACAACTTTTGTAGTAAAAGTTTTTCTCTACTATGCTTCCGATACCGTTTTTTTTCAACACTCTTCTATTCTTCACATTTTCGAAAAATTCCCGATATTGATGCATCTGGGAGCAAAAATGTTACAGACCATTGCGTTAAGGGCACAATTTGCTACAACTTGTGTAGTAAAAGTTTTTCTGTACTATGCTCCGGATACCGTTTTTTTCAACACTCTTCTATTTTTCACATTTTTGAAAAATTCTCGATATTGATGCATCTGGGAATAAAAATGTTACAAACCATTGCGTTAAGGGCACAATTTGCTACAACTTTTGTAATAAAAGTTTTTCTGTACTATGCTCCGGATACCGTTTTTTTTCAACACTCTTCTATTCTTCACATTTTTGAAAAATTCTCGATATTGATGCATCTGGGAGCAAAAATGTTACTGACCATTGCGTTAAGGGCACAATTTGCTACAACTTTTGTAGTAAAAGTTTTTCTGTACTACGCTTCCGATACCGTTTTTTTTCAACACTCTTCTATTCTTCACATTTTTGAAAAATTCTCGATATTGATGCATCTGGGAGCAAAAATGTTACAGACCATTGCGTTAAGGGCACAATTTGCTACAACTTTTGTAGTAAAAGTTTTTCTGTACTACGCTTCCGATACCGTTTTTTTTCAACACTCTTCTATTCTTCACATTTTTGAAAAATTCTCGATATTGATGCATCTGGGAGCAAAAATGTTACAGACCATTGCGTTAAGGGCACAATTTGCTACAACTTGTGTAGTAAAAGTTTTTCTGTACTATGCTCCGGATACCGTTTTTTTTCAACACTCTTCTATTTTTCACATTTTTGAAAAATTCTCGATATTGATGCATCTGGGAATAAAAATGTTACAAACCATTGCGTTAAGGGCACAATTTGCTACAACTTTTGTAGTAAAAGTTTTTCTCTACTATGCTTCCGATACCGTTTTTTTTCAACACTCTTCTATTCTTCACATTTTTGAAAAATTCTCGATATTGATGCATCTGGGAGCAAAAATGTTACAGACCATTGCGTTAAGGGCACAATTTGCCACAACTTTTGTAATAAAAGTTTTTCTCTACTATGCTTCCGATACCGTTTTTTTTCAACACTCTTCTATTTTTCACATTTTTGAAAAATTCTCGATATTGATGCATCTGGGAGCAAAAATGTTACAGACCATTGCGTTAAGGGCACAATTTGCCACAACTTTTGTAATAAAAGTTTTTCTCTACTATGCTTCCGATACCGTTTTTTTTCAACACTCTTCTATTTTTCACATTTTTGAAAAATTCTGGATATTGATGCATCTGGGAGCAAAAATGTTACAGACCATTGCGTTAAGGGCACAATTTGCTACAACTTTTGTAGTAAAAGTTTTTCTGTACTACGCTTCCGATACCGTTTTTTTTCAACACTCTTCTATTCTTCACATTTTTGAAAAATTCTCGATATTGATGCATCTGGGAGCAAAAATGTTACAGACCATTGCGTTAAGGGCACAATTTGCTACAACTTTTGTAATAAAAGTTTTTCTGTACTATGCTCCGGATACCGTTTTTTTTTCAACACTCTTCTATTCTTCACATTTTTGAAAAATTCTCGATATTGATGCATCTGGGAGCAAAAATGTTACAGACCATTGCGTTAAGGGCACAATTTGCTACAACTTGTGAAGTAAAAGTTTTTCTGTACTATGCTCCGGATACCGTTTTTTTTTTCAACACTCTTCTATTTTTCACATTTTTGAAAAATTCTCGATATTGATGCATCTGGGAGCAAAAATGTTACAGACCATTGCGTTAAGGGCACAATTTGCTACAACTTGTGTAGTAAAAGTTTTTCTGTACTATGCTCCGGATACCGTTTTTTTTCAACACTCTTCTATTTTTCACATTTTTGAAAAATTCTCGATATTGATGCATCTGGGAATAAAAATGTTACAAACCATTGCGTTAAGGGCACAATTTGCTACAACTTTTGTAGTAAAAGTTTTTCTCTACTATGCTTCCGATACCGTTTTTTTTCAACACTCTTCTATTCTTCACATTTTTGAAAAATTCTCGATATTGATGCATCTGGGAGCAAAAATGTTACAGACCATTGCGTTAAGGGCACAATTTGCCACAACTTTTGTAATAAAAGTTTTTCTCTACTATGCTTCCGATACCGTTTTTTTTCAACACTCTTCTATTTTTCACATTTTTGAAAAATTCTCGATATTGATGCATCTGGGAGCAAAAATGTTACAGACCATTGCGTTAAGGGCACAATTTGCTACAACTTTTGTAGTAAAAGTTTTTCTGTACTACGCTTCCGATACCGTTTTTTTTCAACACTCTTCTATTCTTCACATTTTTGAAAAATTCCCGATATTGATGCATCTGGGAGCAAAAATGTTACAGACCATTGCGTTAAGGGCACAATTTGCTACAACTTTTGTAGTAAAAGTTTTTCTCTACTATGCTTCCGATACCGTTTTTTTTCAACACTCTTCTATTCTTCACATTTTTGAAAAATTCTCGATATTGATGCATCTGGGAGCAAAAATGTTACAGACCATTGCGTTAAGGGCACAATTTGCTACAACTTGTGTAGTAAAAGTTTTTCTGTACTATGCTCCGGATACCGTTTTTTTTCAACACTCTTCTATTTTTCACATTTTTGAAAAATTCTCGATATTGATGCATCTGGGAATAAAAATGTTACAAACCATTGCGTTAAGGGCACAATTTGCTACAACTTTTGTAGTAAAAGTTTTTCTCTACTATGCTTCCGATACCGTTTTTTTTCAACACTCTTCTATTCTTCACATTTTTGAAAAATTCTCGATATTGATGCATCTGGGAGCAAAAATGTTACAGACCATTGCGTTAAGGGCACAATTTGCTACAACTTGTGTAGTAAAAGTTTTTCTGTACTATGCTCCGGATACCGTTTTTTTTCAACACTCTTCTATTTTTCACATTTTTGAAAAATTCTCGATATTGATGCATCTGGGAATAAAAATGTTACAAACCATTGCGTTAAGGGCACAATTTGCTACAACTTTTGTAGTAAAAGTTTTTCTCTACTATGCTTCCGATACCGTTTTTTTTCAACACTCTTCTATTCTTCACATTTTTGAAAAATTCTCGATATTGATGCATCTGGGAGCAAAAATGTTACAGACCATTGCGTTAAGGGCACAATTTGCTACAACTTGTGTAGTAAAAGTTTTTCTGTACTATGCTCCGGATACCGTTTTTTTTCAACACTCTTCTATTTTTCACATTTTTGAAAAATTCTCGATATTGATGCATCTGGGAATAAAAATGTTACAAACCATTGCGTTAAGGGCACAATTTGCTACAACTTTTGTAGTAAAAGTTTTTCTCTACTATGCTTCCGATACCGTTTTTTTTCAACACTCTTCTATTCTTCACATTTTTGAAAAATTCCCGATATTGATGCATCTGGGAGCAAAAATGTTACAGACCATTGCGTTAAGGGCACAATTTGCTACAACTTGTGTAGTAAAAGTTTTTCTGTACTATGCTCCGGATACCGTTTTTTTCAACACTCTTCTATTTTTCACATTTTTGAAAAATTCTCGATATTGATGCATCTGGGAATAAAAATGTTACAAACCATTGCGTTAAGGGCACAATTTGCTACAACTTTTGTAATAAAAGTTTTTCTGTACTATGCTCCGGATACCGTTTTTTTTCAACACTCTTCTATTCTTCACATTTTTGAAAAATTCTCGATATTGATGCATCTGGGAGCAAAAATGTTACTGACCATTGCGTTAAGGGCACAATTTGCTACAACTTTTGTAGTAAAAGTTTTTCTGTACTACGCTTCCGATACCGTTTTTTTTCAACACTCTTCTATTCTTCACATTTTTGAAAAATTCTCGATATTGATGCATCTGGGAGCAAAAATGTTACAGACCATTGCGTTAAGGGCACAATTTGCTACAACTTTTGTAGTAAAAGTTTTTCTGTACTACGCTTCCGATACCGTTTTTTTTCAACACTCTTCTATTCTTCACATTTTTGAAAAATTCTCGATATTGATGCATCTGGGAGCAAAAATGTTACAGACCATTGCGTTAAGGGCACAATTTGCTACAACTTGTGTAGTAAAAGTTTTTCTGTACTATGCTCCGGATACCGTTTTTTTTCAACACTCTTCTATTTTTCACATTTTTGAAAAATTCTCGATATTGATGCATCTGGGAATAAAAATGTTACAAACCATTGCGTTAAGGGCACAATTTGCTACAACTTTTGTAGTAAAAGTTTTTCTCTACTATGCTTCCGATACCGTTTTTTTTCAACACTCTTCTATTCTTCACATTTTTGAAAAATTCTCGATATTGATGCATCTGGGAGCAAAAATGTTACAGACCATTGCGTTAAGGGCACAATTTGCCACAACTTTTGTAATAAAAGTTTTTCTCTACTATGCTTCCGATACCGTTTTTTTTCAACACTCTTCTATTTTTCACATTTTTGAAAAATTCTCGATATTGATGCATCTGGGAGCAAAAATGTTACAGACCATTGCGTTAAGGGCACAATTTGCCACAACTTTTGTAATAAAAGTTTTTCTCTACTATGCTTCCGATACCGTTTTTTTTCAACACTCTTCTATTTTTCACATTTTTGAAAAATTCTGGATATTGATGCATCTGGGAGCAAAAATGTTACAGACCATTGCGTTAAGGGCACAATTTGCTACAACTTTTGTAGTAAAAGTTTTTCTGTACTACGCTTCCGATACCGTTTTTTTTCAACACTCTTCTATTCTTCACATTTTTGAAAAATTCTCGATATTGATGCATCTGGGAGCAAAAATGTTACAGACCATTGCGTTAAGGGCACAATTTGCTACAACTTTTGTAATAAAAGTTTTTCTGTACTATGCTCCGGATACCGTTTTTTTTTCAACACTCTTCTATTCTTCACATTTTTGAAAAATTCTCGATATTGATGCATCTGGGAGCAAAAATGTTACAGACCATTGCGTTAAGGGCACAATTTGCTACAACTTGTGAAGTAAAAGTTTTTCTGTACTATGCTCCGGATACCGTTTTTTTTTTCAACACTCTTCTATTTTTCACATTTTTGAAAAATTCTCGATATTGATGCATCTGGGAGCAAAAATGTTACAGACCATTGCATTAAGGGCACAATTTGCTACAACTTTTGTAGTAAAAGTTTTTCTGTACTACGCTTCCGATACCGTTTTTTTTCAACACTCTTCTATTCTTCACATTTTTGAAAAATTCTCGATATTGATGCATCTGGGAGCAAAAATGTTACAGACCATTGCGTTAAGGGCACAATTTGCTACAACTTGTGTAGTAAAAGTTTTTCTGTACTATGCTCCGGATACCGTTTTTTTTCAACACTCTTCTATTTTTCACATTTTTGAAAAATTCTCGATATTGATGCATCTGGGAGCAAAAATGTTACAGACCATTGCGTTAAGGGCACAATTTGCTACAACTTTTGTAGTAAAAGTTTTTCTGTACTACGCTTCCGATACCGTTTTTTTTCAACACTCTTCTATTCTTCACATTTTTGAAAAATTCTCGATATTGATGCATCTGGGAGCAAAAATGTTACAGACCATTGCGTTAAGGGCACAATTTGCTACAACTTGTGTAGTAAAAGTTTTTCTGTACTATGCTCCGGATACCGTTTTTTTTCAACACTCTTCTATTTTTCACATTTTTGAAAAATTCTCGATATTGATGCATCTGGGAATAAAAATGTTACAAACCATTGCGTTAAGGGCACAATTTGCTACAACTTTTGTAGTAAAAGTTTTTCTCTACTATGCTTCCGATACCGTTTTTTTTCAACACTCTTCTATTCTTCACATTTTTGAAAAATTCTCGATATTGATGCATCTGGGAGCAAAAATGTTACAGACCATTGCGTTAAGGGCACAATTTGCCACAACTTTTGTAATAAAAGTTTTTCTCTACTATGCTTCCGATACCGTTTTTTTTCAACACTCTTCTATTTTTCACATTTTTGAAAAATTCTCGATATTGATGCATCTGGGAGCAAAAATGTTACAGACCATTGCGTTAAGGGCACAATTTGCCACAACTTTTGTAATAAAAGTTTTTCTCTACTATGCTTCCGATACCGTTTTTTTTCAACACTCTTCTATTTTTCACATTTTTGAAAAATTCTCGATATTGATGCATCTGGGAGCAAAAATGTTACAGACCATTGCGTTAAGGGCACAATTTGCTACAACTTTTGTAGTAAAAGTTTTTCTGTACTATGCTCCGGATACCGTTTTTTTTTCAACACTCTTCTATTCTTCACATTTTTGAAAAATTCTCGATATTGATGCATCTGGGAGCAAAAATGTTACAGACCATTGCGTTAAGGGCACAATTTGCTACAACTTGTGAAGTAAAAGTTTTTCTGTACTATGCTCCGGATACCGTTTTTTTTTTCAACACTCTTCTATTTTTCACATTTTTGAAAAATTCTCGATATTGATGCATCTGGGAGCAAAAATGTTACAGACCATTGCATTAAGGGCACAATTTGCTACAACTTTTGTAGTAAAAGTTTTTCTGTACTACGCTTCCGATACCGTTTTTTTTCAACACTCTTCTATTCTTCACATCTTTGAAAAATTCTCGATATTGATGCATCTGGGAATAAAAATGTAACAAACCATTGCGTTAAGGGCACAATTTGCTACAACTTTTGTAGTAAAAGTTTTTCTCTACTATGTTTCCGATACCGTTTTTTTTCAACACTCTTCTATTCTTCACATTTTTGAAAAATTCTCGATATTGATGCATCTGGGAGCAAAAATGTTACAGACCATTGCGTTAAGGGCACAATTTGCCACAACTTTTGTAATAAAAGTTTTTCTGTACTATGCTTCCGATACCGTTTTTTTTCAACACTCTTCTATTCTTCACATTTTTGAAAAATTCTCGATATTGATGCATCTGGGAGCAAAAATGTTACAGACCATTGCGTTAAGGGCACAATTTGCTACAACTTTTGTAATAAAAGTTTTTCTGTACTATGCTCCGGATACCGTTTTTTTTTCAACACTCTTCTATTCTTCACATTTTTGAAAAATTCTCGATATTGATGCATCTGGGAGCAAAAATGTTACAGACCATTGCGTTAAGGGCACAATTTGCTACAACTTGTGAAGTAAAAGTTTTTCTGTACTATGCTCCGGATACCGTTTTTTTTCAACACTCTTCTATTTTTCACATTTTTGAAAAATTCTCGATATTGATGCATCTGGGAATAAAAATGTAACAAACCATTGCGTTAAGGGCACAATTTGCTACAACTTTTGTAGTAAAAGTTTTTCTGTACTACGCTTCCGATACCGTTTTTTTCAACACTCTTCTATTCTTCACATCTTTGAAAAATTCTCGATATTGATGCATCTGGGAGCAAAAATGTTACAGACCATTGCGTTAAGGGCACAATTTGCTACAACTTTTGTAGTAAAAGTTTTTCTCTACTATGCTTCCGATACCGTTTTTTTTCAACACTCTTCTATTCTTCACATTTTTGAAAAATTCTCGATATTGATGCATCTGGGAGCAAAAATGTTAGAGACGATTGCGTTAAGGGCACAATTTGCCACAACTTTTGTAATAAAAGTTTTTCTGTACTATGCTCCGGATACCGTTTTTTTTCAACACTCTTCTATTTTTCACATTTTTGAAAAATTCTCGATATTGATGCATCTGGGAATAAAAATGTAACAAACCATTGCGTTAAGGGCACAATTTGCTACAACTTTTGTAGTAAAAGTTTTTCTCTACTATGCTTCCGATACCGTTTTTTTTCAACACTCTTCTATTCTTCACATTTTTGAAAAATTCTCGATATTGATGCATCTGGGAGCAAAAATGTTACAGACCATTGCATTAAGGGCACAATTTGCTACAACTTTTGTAGTAAAAGTTTTTCTGTACTACGCTTCCGATACCGTTTTTTTTCAACACTCTTCTATTCTTCACATCTTTGAAAAATTCTCGATATTGATGCATCTGGGAGCAAAAATGTTACAGACCATTGCGTTAAGGGCATAATTTGCTACAACTTTTGTAGTAAAAGTTTTTCTCTACTATGCTTCCGATACCGTTTTTTTTTCAACACTCTTCTATTCTTCACATTTTTGAAAAATTCTCGATATTGATGCATCTGGGAGCAAAAATGTTACAAACCATTGCGTTAAGGGCACAATTTGCCACAACTTTTGTAATAAAAGTTTTTCTGTACTATGCTCCGGATACCGTTTTTTATCAACACTCTTCTATTTTTCACATTTTTGAAAAATGCTCGATATTGATGCATCTGGGAATAAAAATGTAACAAACCATTGCGTTAAGGGCACAATTTGCTACAACTTTTGTAGTAAAAGTTTTTCTCTACTATGCTTCCGATACCGTTTTTTTTCAACACTCTTCTATTCTTCACATTTTTGAAAAATTCTCGATATTGATGCATCTGGGAGCAAAAATGTTACAGACCATTGCATTAAGGGCACAATTTGCTACAACTTTTGTAGTAAAAGTTTTTCTGTACTACGCTTCCGATACCGTTTTTTTTCAACACTCTTCTATTCTTCACATCTTTGAAAAATTCTCGATATTGATGCATCTGGGAGCAAAAATGTTACAGACCATTGCGTTAAGGGCATAATTTGCTACAACTTTTGTAGTAAAAGTTTTTCTCTACTATGCTTCCGATACCGTTTTTTTTTCAACACTCTTCTATTCTTCACATTTTTGAAAAATTCTCGATATTGATGCATCTGGGAGCAAAAATGTTACAAACCATTGCGTTAAGGGCACAATTTGCCACAACTTTTGTAATAAAAGTTTTTCTCTACTATGCTTCCGATACCGTTTTTTTTCAACACTCTTCTATTTTTCACATTTTTGAAAAATTCTCGATATTGATGCATCTGGGAGCAAAAATGTTACAGACCATTGCGTTAAGGGCACAATTTGCTACAACTTGTGAAGTAAAAGTTTTTCTGTACTATGCTCCGGATACCGTTTTTTTTTTCAACACTCTTCTATTTTTCACATTTTTGAAAAATTCTCGATATTGATGCATCTGGGAGCAAAAATGTTACAGACCATTGCATTAAGGGCACAATTTGCTACAACTTTTGTAGTAAAAGTTTTTCTGTACTACGCTTCCGATACCGTTTTTTTTCAACACTCTTCTATTCTTCACATCTTTGAAAAATTCTCGATATTGATGCATCTGGGAATAAAAATGTAACAAACCATTGCGTTAAGGGCACAATTTGCTACAACTTTTGTAGTAAAAGTTTTTCTCTACTATGTTTCCGATACCGTTTTTTTTCAACACTCTTCTATTCTTCACATTTTTGAAAAATTCTCGATATTGATGCATCTGGGAGCAAAAATGTTACAGACCATTGCGTTAAGGGCACAATTTGCCACAACTTTTGTAATAAAAGTTTTTCTGTACTATGCTTCCGATACCGTTTTTTTTCAACACTCTTCTATTCTTCACATTTTTGAAAAATTCTCGATATTGATGCATCTGGGAGCAAAAATGTTACAGACCATTGCGTTAAGGGCACAATTTGCTACAACTTTTGTAATAAAAGTTTTTCTGTACTATGCTCCGGATACCGTTTTTTTTTCAACACTCTTCTATTCTTCACATTTTTGAAAAATTCTCGATATTGATGCATCTGGGAGCAAAAATGTTACAGACCATTGCGTTAAGGGCACAATTTGCTACAACTTGTGAAGTAAAAGTTTTTCTGTACTATGCTCCGGATACCGTTTTTTTTCAACACTCTTCTATTTTTCACATTTTTGAAAAATTCTCGATATTGATGCATCTGGGAATAAAAATGTAACAAACCATTGCGTTAAGGGCACAATTTGCTACAACTTTTGTAGTAAAAGTTTTTCTGTACTACGCTTCCGATACCGTTTTTTTCAACACTCTTCTATTCTTCACATCTTTGAAAAATTCTCGATATTGATGCATCTGGGAGCAAAAATGTTACAGACCATTGCGTTAAGGGCACAATTTGCTACAACTTTTGTAGTAAAAGTTTTTCTCTACTATGCTTCCGATACCGTTTTTTTTCAACACTCTTCTATTCTTCACATTTTTGAAAAATTCTCGATATTGATGCATCTGGGAGCAAAAATGTTAGAGACGATTGCGTTAAGGGCACAATTTGCCACAACTTTTGTAATAAAAGTTTTTCTGTACTATGCTCCGGATACCGTTTTTTTTCAACACTCTTCTATTTTTCACATTTTTGAAAAATTCTCGATATTGATGCATCTGGGAATAAAAATGTAACAAACCATTGCGTTAAGGGCACAATTTGCTACAACTTTTGTAGTAAAAGTTTTTCTCTACTATGCTTCCGATACCGTTTTTTTTCAACACTCTTCTATTCTTCACATTTTTGAAAAATTCTCGATATTGATGCATCTGGGAGCAAAAATGTTACAGACCATTGCATTAAGGGCACAATTTGCTACAACTTTTGTAGTAAAAGTTTTTCTGTACTACGCTTCCGATACCGTTTTTTTTCAACACTCTTCTATTCTTCACATCTTTGAAAAATTCTCGATATTGATGCATCTGGGAGCAAAAATGTTACAGACCATTGCGTTAAGGGCATAATTTGCTACAACTTTTGTAGTAAAAGTTTTTCTCTACTATGCTTCCGATACCGTTTTTTTTTCAACACTCTTCTATTCTTCACATTTTTGAAAAATTCTCGATATTGATGCATCTGGGAGCAAAAATGTTACAAACCATTGCGTTAAGGGCACAATTTGCCACAACTTTTGTAATAAAAGTTTTTCTGTACTATGCTCCGGATACCGTTTTTTATCAACACTCTTCTATTTTTCACATTTTTGAAAAATGCTCGATATTGATGCATCTGGGAATAAAAATGTAACAAACCATTGCGTTAAGGGCACAATTTGCTACAACTTTTGTAGTAAAAGTTTTTCTCTACTATGCTTCCGATACCGTTTTTTTTCAACACTCTTCTATTCTTCACATTTTTGAAAAATTCTCGATATTGATGCATCTGGGAGCAAAAATGTTACAGACCATTGCATTAAGGGCACAATTTGCTACAACTTTTGTAGTAAAAGTTTTTCTGTACTACGCTTCCGATACCGTTTTTTTTCAACACTCTTCTATTCTTCACATCTTTGAAAAATTCTCGATATTGATGCATCTGGGAGCAAAAATGTTACAGACCATTGCGTTAAGGGCATAATTTGCTACAACTTTTGTAGTAAAAGTTTTTCTCTACTATGCTTCCGATACCGTTTTTTTTTCAACACTCTTCTATTCTTCACATTTTTGAAAAATTCTCGATATTGATGCATCTGGGAGCAAAAATGTTACAAACCATTGCGTTAAGGGCACAATTTGCCACAACTTTTGTAATAAAAGTTTTTCTGTACTATGCTCCGGATACCGTTTTTTTTCAACACTCTTCTATTTTTCACATTTTTGAAAAATGCTCGATATTGATGCATCTGGGAATAAAAATTTAACAAACCATTGCGTTAAGGGCACAATTTGCTACAACTTTTGTAGTAAAAGTTTTTCTGTACTACGCTTCCGATACCGTTTTTTTTCAACACTCTTCTATTCTTCACATTTTTGAAAAATTCTCGATATTGATGCATCTGGGAGCAAAAATGTTAGAGACTATTGCGTTAAGGGCACAATTTGCCACAACTTTTGTAATAAAAGTTTTTCTGTACTATGCTCCGGATACCGTTTTTTTTCAACACTCTTCTATTTTTCACATTTTTGAAAAATTCTCGATATTGATGCATCTGGGAATAAAAATGTAAGAAACCATTGCGTTAAGGGCACAATTTGCTACAACTTTTGTAGTAAAAGTTTTTCTCTACTATGCTTCCGATACCGTTTATTTTCAACACTCTTCTATTCTTCACATTTTTGAAAAATTCTCGATATTGATGCATCTGGGAGCAAAAATGTTACAGACCATTGCGTTAAGGGCACAATTTGCCACAACTTTTGTAATAAAAGTTTTTCTGTACTATGCTTCCGATACCGTTTTTTTTCAACACTCTTCTATTCTTCACATTTTTGAAAAATTCTCGATATTGATGCATCTGGGAGCAAAAATGTTACAGACCATTGCGTTAAGGGCACAATTTGCTACAACTTTTGTAGTAAAAGTTTTTCTGTACTACGCTTCCGATACCGTTTTTTTTCAACACTCTTCTATTCTTCACATTTTTGAAAAATTCTCGATATTGATGCATCTGGGAGCAAAAATGTTAGAGACTATTGCGTTAAGGGCACAATTTGCCACAACTTTTGTAATAAAAGTTTTTCTGTACTATGCTCCGGATACCGTTTTTTTTCAACACTCTTCTATTTTTCACATTTTTGAAAAATTCTCGATATTGATGCATCTGGGAATAAAAATGTAACAAACCATTGCGTTAAGGGCACAATTTGCTACAACTTTTGTAGTAAAAGTTTTTCTCTACTATGCTTCCGATACCGTTTTTTTTCAACACTCTTCTATTCTTCACATTTTTGAAAAATTCTCGATATTGATGCATCTGGGAGCAAAAATGTTACAGACCATTGCGTTAAGGGCACAATTTGCCACAACTTTTGTAATAAAAGTTTTTCTCTACTATGCTTCCGATACCGTTTTTTTCAACACTCTTCTATTCTTCACATTTTTGAAAAATTCTCGATATTGATGCATCTGGGAGCAAAAATGTTACAAACCATTGCGTTAAGGGCACAATTTGCCACAACTTTTGTAATAAAAGTTTTTCTGTACTATGCTCCGGATACCATTTTTTTTCAACACTCTTCTATTTTTCACATTTTTGAAAAATTCTCGATATTGATGCATCTGGGAATAAAAATGTAACAAACCATTGCGTTAAGGGCACAATTTGCTACAACTTTTGTGGTAAAAGTTTTTCTGTACTACGCTTCCGATACCGTTTTTTTTCAACACTCTTCTATTCTTCACATCTTTGAAAAATTCTCGATATTGATGCATCTGGGAGCAAAAATGTTACAGACCATTGCGTTAAGGGCACAATTTGCTACAACTTTTGTAGTAAAAGTTTTTCTGTACTACGCTTCCGATACCGTTTTTTTTCAACACTCTTCTATTCTTCACATTTTTGAAAAATTCTCGATATTGATGCATCTGGGAGCAAAAATGTTACAGACCATTGCGTTAAGGGCACAATTTGCTACAACTTTTGTAGTAAAAGTTTTTCTGTACTATGCTCCGGATACCGTTTTTTTTCAACACTCTTCTATTTTTCACATTTTTGAAAAATTCTCGATATTGATGCATCTGGGAATAAACTGTTACAAACCATTGCGTTAAGGGCACAATTTGCTACAACTTTTGTAGTAAAAGTTTTTCTGTACTACGCTTCCGATACCGTTTTTTTTCAACACTCTTCTATTCTTCACATTTTTGAAAAATTCTCGATATTGATGCATCTGGGAGCAAAAATGTTAGAGACTATTGCGTTAAGGGCACAATTTGCCACAACTTTTGTAATAAAAGTTTTTCTGTACTATGCTCCGGATACCGTTTTTTTTCAACACTCTTCTATTTTTCACATTTTTGAAAAATTCTCGATATTGATGCATCTGGGAATAAAAATGTAACAAACCATTGCGTTAAGGGCACAATTTGCTACAACTTTTGTAGTAAAAGTTTTTCTCTACTATGCTTCCGATACCGTTTTTTTTCAACACTCTTCTATTCTTCACATTTTTGAAAAATTCTCGATATTGATGCATCTGGGAGCAAAAATGTTACAAACCATTGCGTTAAGGGCACAATTTGCCACAACTTTTGTAATAAAAGTTTTTCTGTACTATGCTCCGGATACCGTTTTTTTTCAACACTCTTCTATTTTTCACATTTTTGAAAAATTCTCGATATTGATGCATCTGGGAATAAAAATGTAACAAACCATTGCGTTAAGGGCACAATTTGCTACAACTTTTGTGGTAAAAGTTTTTCTGTACTACGCTTCCGATACCGTTTTTTTTCAACACTCTTCTATTCTTCACATTTTTGAAAAATTCTCGATATTGATGCATCTGGGAGCAAAAATGTTAGAGACTATTGCGTTAAGGGCACAATTTGCCACAACTTTTGTAATAAAAGTTTTTGTAATTCGCGACGGTAACGAAAGCTCTAACAGTACTCAAACGGGTGCTGTAATGAGACTCCTTACAGCATCCGATGCTGTAATGAGATTTTAGTAACATTTTATGGAACCAGTTCAAGTTGGTGACATTGGGTCATTAATTTTTCTAGTTGTCAATGTGACAATTTTTGTCTATGGATGTTTAAACACGTTCTTAGCATCGAATACAAGGTCCACAATGATGAGGACATTGAACTGAGCAATTTCTCTTATTTTGGGAGGTGTACATGAAACATTTTTTTCAGGTGAATACGTTTTGTGTTTTGAGAGTTTCTAATTGTCAATTCAAATTTCTATTTTCAAGTGTTACGGTGTTACCAACTGCTGCATACCTATTTCCCTACATTGTCAAAATTGATTTTATTTTTGTTAAAAAAAAGGATAAAAACGCGAATTACAAAAAATAGCATAAAAAACACGTTTCATAAGACTTAAAGCACTCATTCATTAAAAAACTCGTGGCTTCGCCACTCGTTTTTCAACTTGAATTCGTGCATTTCAAGCGTGTCTTACGAAACTTGTTTTTTAATATACTATTTTCTGTACTATGCTCCGGATACCGTTTTTTTTCAACACTCTTCTATTTTTCACATTTTTGAAAAATTCTCGATATTGATGCATCTGGGAATAAAAATGTAAGAAACCATTGCGTTAAGGGCACAATTTGCTACAACTTTTGTAGTAAAAGTTTTTCTCTACTATGCTTCCGATACCGTTTTTTTTCAACACTCTTCTATTCTTCACATTTTTGAAAAATTCTCGATATTGATGCATCTGGGAGCAAAAATGTTAGAGACTATTGCGTTAAGGGCACAATTTGCCACAACTTTTGTAATAACTTTTATTACAAAAGTTGTTACTTTTGTAATAAAAGTTTTTCTGTACTATGCTCCGGATACCGTTTTTTTTCAACACTCTTCTATTTTTCACATTTTTGAAAAATTCTCTATATTGATGCATCTGGGAATAAAAATGTAAGAAACCATTGCGTTAAGGGCACAATTTGCTACAACTTTTGTAGTAAAAGTTTTTCTCTACTATGCTTCCGATACCGTTTTTTTTCAACACTCTTCTATTCTTCACATTTTTGAAAAATTCTCGATATTGATGCATCTGGGAGCAAAAATGTTACAGACCATTGCGTTAAGGGCACAATTTGCTACAACTTTTGTAGTAAAAGTTTTTCTCTACTATGCTTCCGATACCGTTTTTTTTCAACACTCTTCTATTCTTCACATTTTTGAAAAATTCTCGATATTGATGCATCTGGGAGCAAAAATGTTACAGACCATTGCGTTAAGGGCACAATTTGCTACAACTTTTGTAGTAAAAGTTTTTCTGTACTATGCTCCGGATACCGTTTTTTTTCAACTCTTCTATTTTTCACATTTTTGAAAAATTCTCGATATTGATGCATCTGGGAGCAGAAATATTACAGACCATTGCGTTAAGGGCACAATTTGCTACAACTTTTGTAGTAAAAGTTTTTCTCTACTATGCTTCCGATACCGTTTTTTTTCAACACTCTTCTATTCTTCACATTTTTGAAAAATTCTCGATATTGATGCATCTGGGAGCAAAAATGTTACAGGCCATTGCGTTAAGGGCACAATTTGCCACAACTTTTGTAATAAAAGTTTTTCTGTACTACGCTTCCGATACCGTTTTTTTTCAACACTCTTCTATTCTTCACATTTTTGAAAAATTCTCGATATTGATGCATCTGGGAGCAAAAATGTTACAAACCATTGCGTTAAGGGCACAATTTGCCACAACTTTTGTAATAAAAGTTTTTCTGTACTAAGCTCCGGATACCGTTTTTTTTCAACACTCTTCTATTTTTCACATTTTTGAAAAATTCTCGATATTGATGCATCTGGGAATAAAAATGTAACAAACCATTGCGTTAAGGGCACAATTTGCTACAACTTTTGTGGTAAAAGTTTTTCTGTACTACGCTTCCGATACCGTTTTTTTTCAACACTCTTCTATTCTTCACATTTTTGAAAAATTCTCGATATTGATGCATCTGGGAGCAAAAATGTTAGAGACTATTGCGTTAAGGGCACAATTTGCCACAACTTTTGTAATAAAAGTTTTTGTAATTCGCGACGGTAACGAAAGCTCTAACAGTACTCAAACGGGTGCTGTAATGAGACTCCTTACAGCATCCGATGCTGTAATGAGATTTTAGTAACATTTTATGGAACCAGTTCAAGTTGGTGACATTGGGTCATTAATTTTTCTAGTTGTCAATGTGACAATTTTTGTCTATGGATGTTTAAACACGTTCTTAGCATCGAATACAAGGTCCACAATGATGAGGACATTGAACTGAGCAATTTCTCTTATTTTGGGAGGTGTACATGAAACATTTTTTTCAGGTGAATACGTTTTGTGTTTTGAGAGTTTCTAATTGTCAATTCAAATTTCTATTTTCAAGTGTTACGGTGTTACCAACTGCTGCATACCTATTTCCCTACATTGTCAAAATTGATTTTATTTTTGTTAAAAAAAAGGATAAAAACGCGAATTACAAAAAATAGCATAAAAAACACGTTTCATAAGACTTAAAGCACTCATTCATTAAAAAACTCGTGGCTTCGCCACTCGTTTTTCAACTTGAATTCGTGCATTTCAAGCGTGTCTTACGAAACTTGTTTTTTAATATACTATTTTCTGTACTATGCTCCGGATACCGTTTTTTTTCAACACTCTTCTATTTTTCACATTTTTGAAAAATTCTCGATATTGATGCATCTGGGAATAAAAATGTAAGAAACCATTGCGTTAAGGGCACAATTTGCTACAACTTTTGTAGTAAAAGTTTTTCTCTACTATGCTTCCGATACCTTTTTTTTCAACACTCTTCTATTCTTCACATTTTTGAAAAATTCTCGATATTGATGCATCTGGGAGCAAAAATGTTAGAGACTATTGCGTTAAGGGCACAATTTGCCACAACTTTTGTAATAAAAGTTTTTCTGTACTATGCTCCGGATACAGTTTTTTTTCAACACTCTTCTATTTTTCACATTTTTGAAAAATTCTCGATATTGATGCATCTGGGAATAAAAATGTAACAAACCATTGCGTTAAGGGCACAATTTGCTACAACTTTTGTAGTAAAAGTTTTTCTGTACTACGCTTCCGATACCGTTTTTTTTCAACACTCTTCTATTCTTCACATTTTTGAAAAATTCTCGATATTGATGCATCTGGGAGCAAAAATGTTACAAACCATTGCGTTAAGGGCACAATTTGCTACAACTTTTGTAGTAAAAGTTTTTCTGTACTATGCTCCGAATACCGTTTTTTTTCAACACTCTTCTATTTTTCACATTTTTGAAAAATTCTCGATATTGATGCATCTGGGAGCAAAAATGTTAGAGACTATTGCGTTAAGGGCACAATTTGCCACAACTTTTGTAATAAAAGTTTTTCTGTACTATGCTCCGGATACCGTTTTTTTTCAACACTCTTCTATTCTTCACATTTTTGAAAAATTCTCGATATTGATGCATCTGGGAGCAAAAATGTTACAGACCATTGCGTTAAGGGCACAATTTGCCACAACTTTTGTAATAAAAGTTTTTCTGTACTACGCTTCCGATACCGTTTTTTTTCAACACTCTTCTATTCTTCACATTTTTGAAAAATTCTCGATATTGATGCATCTGGGAGCAAAAATGTTACAGACCATTGCGTTAAGGGCACAATTTGCTACAACTTTTGTAGTAAAAGTTTTTCTCTACTATGCTTCCGATAACGTTTTTTTCAACACTCTTCTATTCTTCACATTTTTGAAAAATTCTCGATATTGATGCATCTGGGAGCAAAAATGTTAGAGACTATTGCGTTAAGGGCACAATTTGCCACAACTTTTGTAATAAAAGTTTTTCTGTACTATGCTCCGGATACCGTTTTTTTTCAACACTCTTCTATTTTTCACATTTTTGAAAAATTCTCGATATTGATGCATCTGGGAATAAAAATGTAACAAACCATTGCGTTAAGGGCACAATTTGCTACAACTTTTGTAGTAAAAGTTTTTCTGTACTACGCTTCCGATACCGTTTTTTTTTCAACACTCTTCTATTCTTCACATTTTTAAAAAATTCTCGATATTGATGCATCTGGGAGCAAAAATGTTAGAGACTATTGCGTTAAGGGCACAATTTGCCACAACTTTTGCAATAAAAGTTTTTCTGTACTATGCTCCGGATACCGTTTTTTTTCAACACTCTTCTATTTTTCACATTTTTGAAAAATTCTCGATATTGATGCATCTGGGAGCAAAAATGTTACAGACCATTGCGTTAAGGGCACAATTTGCTACAACTTTTGTAGTAAAAGTTTTTCTCTACTATGCTTCCGATACCGTTTTTTTTCAACACTCTTCTATTCTTCACATTTTTGAAAAATTCTCGATATTGATGCATCTGGGAGCAAAAATGTTACAGACCATTGCGTTAAGGGCACAATTTGCCACAACTTTTGTAATAAAAGTTTTTCTGTACTACGCTTGCGATACCGTTTTTTTTCAACACTCTTCTATTCTTCACATTTTTGAAAAATTCTCGATATTGATGCATCTGGGAGCAAAAATGTTACAGACCATTGCGTTAAGGGCACAATTTGCTACAACTTTTGTAGTAAAAGTTTTTCTCTGCTATGCTTCCGATACCGTTTTTTTCAACACTCTTCTATTCTTCACATTTTTGAAAAATTCTCGATATTGATGCATCTGGGAGCAAAAATGTTACAGACCATTGCGTTAAGGGCACAATTTGCTACAACTTTTGTAGTAAAAGTTTTTCTCTACTATGCTTCCGATACCGTTTTTTTTCAACACTCTTCTATTCTTCACATTTTTGAAAAATTCTCGATATTGATGCATCTGGGAGCAAAAATGTTACAGACCATTGCGTTAAGGGCACAATTTGCTACAACTTTTGTAGTAAAAGTTTTTCTGTACTACGCTTCCGATACCGTTTTTTTTCAACACTCTTCTATTCTTCACATTTTTGAAAAATTCTCGATATTGATGCATCTGGGAGCAAAAATGTTACAGACCATTGCGTTAAGGGCACAATTTGCCACAACTTTTGTAATAAAAGTTTTTCTGTACTACGCTTGCGATACCGTTTTTTTTCAACACTCTTCTATTCTTCACATTTTTGAAAAATTCTCGATATTGATGCATCTGGGAGCAAAAATGTTACAGACCATTGCGTTAAGGGCACAATTTGCTACAACTTTTGTAGTAAAAGTTTTTCTCTGCTATGCTTCCGATACCGTTTTTTTCAACACTCTTCTATTCTTCACATTTTTGAAAAATTCTCGATATTGATGCATCTGGGAGCAAAAATGTTACAGACCATTGCGTTAAGGGCACAATTTGCTACAACTTTTGTAGTAAAAGTTTTTCTCTACTATGCTTCCGATACCGTTTTTTTTCAACACTCTTCTATTCTTCACATTTTTGAAAAATTCTCGATATTGATGCATCTGGGAGCAAAAATGTTACAGACCATTGCGTTAAGGGCACAATTTGCTACAACTTTTGTAGTAAAAGTTTTTCTGTACTACGCTTCCGATACCGTTTTTTTTCAACACTCTTCTATTCTTCACATTTTTGAAAAATTCTCGATATTGATGCATCTGGGAGCAAAAATGTTACAGACCATTGCGTTAAGGGCACAATTTGCCACAACTTTTGTAATAAAAGTTTTTCTGTACTACGCTTGCGATACCGTTTTTTTTCAACACTCTTCTATTCTTCACATTTTTGAAAAATTCTCGATATTGATGCATCTGGGAATAAAAATGTAACAAACCATTGCGTTAAGGGCACAATTTGCTACAACTTTTGTAGTAAAAGTTTTTCTCTACTATGCTTCCGATACCGTTTTTTTTCAACACTCTTCTATTCTTCACATTTTTGAAAAATTCTCGATATTGATGCATCTGGGAGCAAAAATGTTACAGACCATTGCGTTAAGGGCACAATTTGCCACAACTTTTGTAATAAAAGTTTTTCTGTACTACGCTTGCGATACCGTTTTTTTTCAACACTCTTCTATTCTTCACATTTTTGAAAAATTCTCGATATTGATGCATCTGGGAGCAAAAATGTTACAGACCATTGCGTTAAGGGCACAATTTGCTACAACTTTTGTAGTAAAAGTTTTTCTCTGCTATGCTTCCGATACCGTTTTTTTCAACACTCTTCTATTCTTCACATTTTTGAAAAATTCTCGATATTGATGCATCTGGGAGCAAAAATGTTACAGACCATTGCGTTAAGGGCACAATTTGCTACAACTTTTGTAGTAAAAGTTTTTCTCTACTATGCTTCCGATACCGTTTTTTTTTCAACACTCTTCTATTCTTCACATTTTTGAAAAATTCTCGATATTGATGCATCTGGGAGCAAAAATGTTACAGACCATTGCGTTAAGGGCACAATTTGCTACAACTTTTGTAGTAAAAGTTTTTCTGTACTACGCTTCCGATACCGTTTTTTTTCAACACTCTTCTATTCTTCACATTTTTGAAAAATTCTCGATATTGATGCATCTGGGAGCAAAAATGTTACAGACCATTGCGTTAAGGGCACAATTTGCCACAACTTTTGTAATAAAAGTTTTTCTGTACTACGCTTGCGATACCGTTTTTTTTCAACACTCTTCTATTCTTCACATTTTTGAAAAATTCTCGATATTGATGCATCTGGGAATAAAAATGTAACAAACCATTGCGTTAAGGGCACAATTTGCTACAACTTTTGTAGTAAAAGTTTTTCTGTACTACGCTTCCGATACCGTTTTTTTTCAACACTCTTCTATTCTTCACATTTTTGAAAAATTCTCGATATTGATGCATCTGGGAGCAAAAATGTTACAGACCATTGCGTTAAGGGCACAATTTGCTACAACCTTTGTAGTAAAAGTATTTCTGTACTACGCTTCCGATACCGTTTTTTTTCAACACTCTTCTATTCTTCACATTTTTGAAAAATTCTCGATATTGATGCATCTGGGAGCAAAAATGTTAGAGACTATTGCGTTAAGGGCACAATTTGCCACAACTTTTGTAATAAAAGTTTTTCTGTACTATGCTCCGGATACCGTTTTTTTTTCAACACTCTTCTATTTTTCACATTTTTGAAAAATTCTCGATATTGATGCATCTGGGAATAAAAATGTAACAAACCATTGCGTTAAGGGCACAATTTGCTACAACTTTTGTAGTAAAAGTTTTTCTCTACTATGCTTCCGATACCGTTTTTTTTCAACACTCTTCTATTCTTCACATTTTTGAAAAATTCTCGATATTGATGCATCTGGGAGCAAAAATGTTACAGACCATTGCGTTAAGGGCACAATTTGCCACAACTTTTGTAATAAAAGTTTTTCTCTACTATGCTTCCGATACCGTTTTTTTTCAACACTTTTCTATTCTTCACATTTTTGAAAAATTCTCGATATTGATGCATCTGGGAGCAAAAATGTTACAGACCATTGCGTTAAGGGCACAATTTGCCACAACTTTTGTAATAAAAGTTTTTCTCTACTATGCTTCCGATACCGTTTTTTTTCAACACTCTTCTATTCTTCACATTTTTGAAAAATTCTCGATATTGATGCATCTGGGAGCAAAAATGTTACAGACCATTGCGTTAAGGGCACAATTTGCCACAACTTTTGTAATAAAAGTTTTTCTGTACTACGCTTGCGATACCGTTTTTTTTCAACACTCTTCTATTCTTCACATTTTTGAAAAATTCTCGATATTGATGCATCTGGGAGCAAAAATGTTACAGACCATTGCGTTAAGGGCACAATTTGCTACAACTTTTGTAGTAAAAGTTTTTCTGTACTACGCTTCCGATACCGTTTTTTTTCAACACTCTTCTATTCTTCACATTTTTGAAAAATTCTCGATATTGATGCATCTGGGAGCAAAAATGTTACAGACCATTGCGTTAAGGGCACAATTTGCTACAACTTTTGTAGTAAAAGTATTTCTGTACTACGCTTCCGATACCGTTTTTTTTCAACACTCTTCTATTCTTCACATTTTTGAAAAATTCTCGATATTGATGCATCTGGGAGCAAAAATGTTAGAGACTATTGCGTTAAGGGCACAATTTGCCACAACTTTTGTAATAAAAGTTTTTCTGTACTATGCTCCGGATACCGTTTTTTTTTCAACACTCTTCTATTTTTCACATTTTTGAAAAATTCTCGATATTGATGCATCTGGGAATAAAAATGTAACAAACCATTGCGTTAAGGGCACAATTTGCAACAACTTTTGTAGTAAAAGTTTTTCTCTACTATGCTTCCGATACCGTTTTTTTTCAACACTCTTCTATTCTTCACATTTTTGAAAAATTCTCGATATTGATGCATCTGGGAGCAAAAATGTTACAGACCATTGCGTTAAGGGCACAATTTGCCACAACTTTTGTAATAAAAGTTTTTCTCTACTATGCTTCCGATACCGTTTTTTTTCAACACTCTTCTATTCTTCACATTTTTGAAAAATTCTCGATATTGATGCATCTGGGAGCAAAAATGTTACAGACCATTGCGTTAAGGGCACAATTTGCCACAACTTTTGTAATAAAAGTTTTTCTCTACTATGCTTCCGATACCGTTTTTTTTCAACACTCTTCTATTCTTCACATTTTTGAAAAATTCTCGATATTGATGCATCTGGGAGCAAAAATGTTACAGACCATTGCGTTAAGGGCACAATTTGCCACAACTTTTGTAATAAAAGTTTTTCTGTACTACGCTTGCGATACCGTTTTTTTTCAACACTCTTCTATTCTTCACATTTTTGAAAAATTCTCGATATTGATGCATCTGGGAGCAAAAATGTTACAGACCATTGCGTTAAGGGCACAATTTGCTACAACTTTTGTAGTAAAAGTTTTTCTCTACTATGCTTCCGATACCGTTTTTTTTCAACACTCTTCTATTCTTCACATTTTTGAAAAATTCTCGATATTGATGCATCTGGGAGCAAAAATGTTACAGACCATTGCGTTAAGGGCACAATTTGCTACAACTTTTGTAGTAAAAGTTTTTCTCTACTATGCTTCCGATACCGTTTTTTTTCAACACTCTTCTATTCTTCACATTTTTGAAAAATTCTCGATATTGATGCATCTGGGAGCAAAAATGTTACAGACCATTGCGTTAAGGGCACAATTTGCTACAACTTTTGTAGTAAAAGTTTTTCTCTACTATGCTTCCGATACCGTTTTTTTTCAACACTCTTCTATTCTTCACATTTTTGAAAAATTCTCGATATTGATGCATCTGGGAGCAAAAATGTTACAGACCATTGCGTTAAGGGCACAATTTGCTACAACTTTTGTAGTAAAAGTTTTTCTGTACTACGCTTCCGATACCGTTTTTTTTCAACACTCTTCTATTCTTCACATTTTTGAAAAATTCTCGATATTGATGCATCTGGGAGCAAAAATGTTACAGACCATTGCGTTAAGGGCACAATTTGCCACAACTTTTGTAATAAAAGTTTTTCTGTACTACGCTTGCGATACCGTTTTTTTTCAACACTCTTCTATTCTTCACATTTTTGAAAAATTCTCGATATTGATGCATCTGGGAATAAAAATGTAACAAACCATTGCGTTAAGGGCACAATTTGCTACAACTTTTGTAGTAAAAGTTTTTCTCTACTATGCTTCCGATACCGTTTTTTTTCAACACTCTTCTATTCTTCACATTTTTGAAAAATTCTCGATATTGATGCATCTGGGAGCAAAAATGTTACAGACCATTGCGTTAAGGGCACAATTTGCCACAACTTTTGTAATAAAAGTTTTTCTGTACTACGCTTGCGATACCGTTTTTTTTCAACACTCTTCTATTCTTCACATTTTTGAAAAATTCTCGATATTGATGCATCTGGGAGCAAAAATGTTACAGACCATTGCGTTAAGGGCACAATTTGCTACAACTTTTGTAGTAAAAGTTTTTCTCTGCTATGCTTCCGATACCGTTTTTTTCAACACTCTTCTATTCTTCACATTTTTGAAAAATTCTCGATATTGATGCATCTGGGAGCAAAAATGTTACAGACCATTGCGTTAAGGGCACAATTTGCTACAACTTTTGTAGTAAAAGTTTTTCTCTACTATGCTTCCGATACCGTTTTTTTTCAACACTCTTCTATTCTTCACATTTTTGAAAAATTCTCGATATTGATGCATCTGGGAGCAAAAATGTTACAGACCATTGCGTTAAGGGCACAATTTGCTACAACTTTTGTAGTAAAAGTTTTTCTGTACTACGCTTCCGATACCGTTTTTTTTCAACACTCTTCTATTCTTCACATTTTTGAAAAATTCTCGATATTGATGCATCTGGGAGCAAAAATGTTACAGACCATTGCGTTAAGGGCACAATTTGCCACAACTTTTGTAATAAAAGTTTTTCTGTACTACGCTTGCGATACCGTTTTTTTTCAACACTCTTCTATTCTTCACATTTTTGAAAAATTCTCGATATTGATGCATCTGGGAATAAAAATGTAACAAACCATTGCGTTAAGGGCACAATTTGCTACAACTTTTGTAGTAAAAGTTTTTCTGTACTACGCTTCCGATACCGTTTTTTTTCAACACTCTTCTATTCTTCACATTTTTGAAAAATTCTCGATATTGATGCATCTGGGAGCAAAAATGTTACAGACCATTGCGTTAAGGGCACAATTTGCTACAACCTTTGTAGTAAAAGTATTTCTGTACTACGCTTCCGATACCGTTTTTTTTCAACACTCTTCTATTCTTCACATTTTTGAAAAATTCTCGATATTGATGCATCTGGGAGCAAAAATGTTAGAGACTATTGCGTTAAGGGCACAATTTGCCACAACTTTTGTAATAAAAGTTTTTCTGTACTATGCTCCGGATACCGTTTTTTTTTCAACACTCTTCTATTTTTCACATTTTTGAAAAATTCTCGATATTGATGCATCTGGGAATAAAAATGTAACAAACCATTGCGTTAAGGGCACAATTTGCTACAACTTTTGTAGTAAAAGTTTTTCTCTACTATGCTTCCGATACCGTTTTTTTTCAACACTCTTCTATTCTTCACATTTTTGAAAAATTCTCGATATTGATGCATCTGGGAGCAAAAATGTTACAGACCATTGCGTTAAGGGCACAATTTGCCACAACTTTTGTAATAAAAGTTTTTCTCTACTATGCTTCCGATACCGTTTTTTTTCAACACTTTTCTATTCTTCACATTTTTGAAAAATTCTCGATATTGATGCATCTGGGAGCAAAAATGTTACAGACCATTGCGTTAAGGGCACAATTTGCCACAACTTTTGTAATAAAAGTTTTTCTCTACTATGCTTCCGATACCGTTTTTTTTCAACACTCTTCTATTCTTCACATTTTTGAAAAATTCTCGATATTGATGCATCTGGGAGCAAAAATGTTACAGACCATTGCGTTAAGGGCACAATTTGCCACAACTTTTGTAATAAAAGTTTTTCTCTACTATGCTTCCGATACCGTTCTTTTTCAACACTCTTCTATTCTTCACATTTTTGAAAAATTCTCGATATTGATGCATCTGGGAGCAAAAATGTTACAGACCATTGCGTTAAGGGCACAATTTGCCACAACTTTTGTAATAAAAGTTTTTCTGTACTACGCTTGCGATACCGTTTTTTTTCAACACTCTTCTATTCTTCATATTTTTGAAAAATTCTCGATATTGATGCATCTGGGAGCAAAAATGGTACAGACCATTGCGTTAAGGGCACAATTTGCTACAACTTTTGTAGTAAAAGTTTTTCTCTACTATGCTTCCGATACCGTTTTTTTTCAACACTCTTCTATTCTTCACATTTTTGAAAAATTCTCGATATTGATGCATCTGGGAGCAAAAATGTTACAGACCATTGCGTTAAGGGCACAATTTGCTACAACTTTTGTAGTAAAAGTTTTTCTCTGCTATGCTTCCGATACCGTTTTTTTCAACACTCTTCTATTCTTCACATTTTTGAAAAATTCTCGATATTGATGCATCTGGGAGCAAAAATGTTACAGACCATTGCGTTAAGGGCACAATTTGCTACAACTTTTGTAGTAAAAGTTTTTCTCTACTATGCTTCCGATACCGTTTTTTTTCAACACTCTTCTATTCTTCACATTTTTGAAAAATTCTCGATATTGATGCATCTGGGAGCAAAAATGTTACAGACCATTGCGTTAAGGGCACAATTTGCTACAACTTTTGTAGTAAAAGTTTTTCTGTACTACGCTTCCGATACCGTTTTTTTTCAACACTCTTCTATTCTTCACATTTTTGAAAAATTCTCGATATTGATGCATCTGGGAGCAAAAATGTTACAGACCATTGCGTTAAGGGCACAATTTGCCACAACTTTTGTAATAAAAGTTTTTCTGTACTACGCTTGCGATACCGTTTTTTTTCAACACTCTTCTATTCTTCACATTTTTGAAAAATTCTCGATATTGATGCATCTGGGAATAAAAATGTAACAAACCATTGCGTTAAGGGCACAATTTGCTACAACTTTTGTAGTAAAAGTTTTTCTGTACTACGCTTCCGATACCGTTTTTTTTCAACACTCTTCTATTCTTCACATTTTTGAAAAATTCTCGATATTGATGCATCTGGGAGCAAAAATGTTACAGACCATTGCGTTAAGGGCACAATTTGCTACAACCTTTGTAGTAAAAGTATTTCTGTACTACGCTTCCGATACCGTTTTTTTTCAACACTCTTCTATTCTTCACATTTTTGAAAAATTCTCGATATTGATGCATCTGGGAGCAAAAATGTTAGAGACTATTGCGTTAAGGGCACAATTTGCCACAACTTTTGTAATAAAAGTTTTTCTGTACTATGCTCCGGATACCGTTTTTTTTTCAACACTCTTCTATTTTTCACATTTTTGAAAAATTCTCGATATTGATGCATCTGGGAATAAAAATGTAACAAACCATTGCGTTAAGGGCACAATTTGCTACAACTTTTGTAGTAAAAGTTTTTCTCTACTATGCTTCCGATACCGTTTTTTTTCAACACTCTTCTATTCTTCACATTTTTGAAAAATTCTCGATATTGATGCATCTGGGAGCAAAAATGTTACAGACCATTGCGTTAAGGGCACAATTTGCCACAACTTTTGTAATAAAAGTTTTTCTCTACTATGCTTCCGATACCGTTTTTTTTCAACACTTTTCTATTCTTCACATTTTTGAAAAATTCTCGATATTGATGCATCTGGGAGCAAAAATGTTACAGACCATTGCGTTAAGGGCACAATTTGCCACAACTTTTGTAATAAAAGTTTTTCTCTACTATGCTTCCGATACCGTTTTTTTTCAACACTCTTCTATTCTTCACATTTTTGAAAAATTCTCGATATTGATGCATCTGGGAGCAAAAATGTTACAGACCATTGCGTTAAGGGCACAATTTGCCACAACTTTTGTAATAAAAGTTTTTCTCTACTATGCTTCCGATACCGTTCTTTTTCAACACTCTTCTATTCTTCACATTTTTGAAAAATTCTCGATATTGATGCATCTGGGAGCAAAAATGTTACAGACCATTGCGTTAAGGGCACAATTTGCCACAACTTTTGTAATAAAAGTTTTTCTGTACTACGCTTGCGATACCGTTTTTTTTCAACACTCTTCTATTCTTCATATTTTTGAAAAATTCTCGATATTGATGCATCTGGGAGCAAAAATGGTACAGACCATTGCGTTAAGGGCACAATTTGCTACAACTTTTGTAGTAAAAGTTTTTCTCTACTATGCTTCCGATACCGTTTTTTTTCAACACTCTTCTATTCTTCACATTTTTGAAAAATTCTCGATATTGATGCATCTGGGAGCAAAAATGTTACAGACCATTGCGTTAAGGGCACAATTTGCTACAACTTTTGTAGTAAAAGTTTTTCTCTACTATGCTTCCGATACCGTTTTTTTTCAACACTCTTCTATTCTTCACATTTTTGAAAAATTCTCGATATTGATGCATCTGGGAGCAAAAATGTTACAGACCATTGCGTTAAGGGCACAATTTGCTACAACTTTTGTAGTAAAAGTTTTTCTCTACTATGCTTCCGATACCGTTTTTTTTCAACACTCTTCTATTCTTCACATTTTTGAAAAATTCTCGATATTGATGCATCTGGGAGCAAAAATGTTACAAACCATTGCGTTAAGGGCACAATTTGCTACAACTTTTGTAGTAAAAGTTTTTCTGTACTATGCTCCGGATACCGTTTTTTTTCAACACTCTTCTATTTTTCACATTTTTGAAAAATTCTCGATATTGATGCATCTGGGAGCAAAAATGTTACAGACCATTGCGTTAAGGGCACAATTTGCTACAACTTTTGTAGTAAAAGTTTTTCTCTACTATGCTTCCGATACCGTTTTTTTTCAACACTCTTCTATTCTTCACATTTTTGAAAAATTCTCGATATTGATGCATCTGGGAGCAAAAATGTTACAGACCATTGCGTTAAGGGCACAATTTGCCACAACTTTTGTAATAAAAGTTTTTCTGTACTACGCTTGCGATACCGTTTTTTTTCAACACTCTTCTATTCTTCACATTTTTGAAAAATTCTCGATATTGATGCATCTGGGAGCAAAAATGTTACAGACCATTGCGTTAAGGGCACAATTTGCCACAACTTTTGTAATAAAAGTTTTTCTGTACTACGCTTGCGATACCGTTTTTTTTCAACACTCTTCTATTCTTCACATTTTTGAAAAATTCTCGATATTGATGCATCTGGGAATAAAAATGTAACAAACCATTGCGTTAAGGGCACAATTTGCTACAACTTTTGTAGTAAAAGTTTTTCTGTACTACGCTTCCGATACCGTTTTTTTTCAACACTCTTCTATTCTTCACATTTTTGAAAAATTCTCGATATTGATGCATCTGGGAGCAAAAATGTTACAGACCATTGCGTTAAGGGCACAATTTGCTACAACCTTTGTAGTAAAAGTATTTCTGTACTACGCTTCCGATACCGTTTTTTTTCAACACTCTTCTATTCTTCACATTTTTGAAAAATTCTCGATATTGATGCATCTGGGAGCAAAAATGTTAGAGACTATTGCGTTAAGGGCACAATTTGCCACAACTTTTGTAATAAAAGTTTTTCTGTACTATGCTCCGGATACCGCTTTTTTTTCAACACTCTTCTATTTTTCACATTTTTGAAAAATTCTCGATATTGATGCATCTGGGAATAAAAATGTAACAAACCATTGCGTTAAGGGCACAATTTGCTACAACTTTTGTAGTAAAAGTTTTTCTCTACTATGCTTCCGATACCGTTTTTTTTCAACACTCTTCTATTCTTCACATTTTTGAAAAATTCTCGATATTGATGCATCTGGGAGCAAAAATGTTACAGACCATTGCGTTAAGGGCACAATTTGCCACAACTTTTGTAATAAAAGTTTTTCTCTACTATGCTTCCGATACCGTTTTTTTTCAACACTTTTCTATTCTTCACATTTTTGAAAAATTCTCGATATTGATGCATCTGGGAGCAAAAATGTTACAGACCATTGCGTTAAGGGCACAATTTGCCACAACTTTTGTAATAAAAGTTTTTCTCTACTATGCTTCCGATACCGTTTTTTTTCAACACTCTTCTATTCTTCACATTTTTGAAAAATTCTCGATATTGATGCATCTGGGAGCAAAAATGTTACAGACCATTGCGTTAAGGGCACAATTTGCCACAACTTTTGTAATAAAAGTTTTTCTGTACTACGCTTGCGATACCGTTTTTTTTCAACACTCTTCTATTCTTCACATTTTTGAAAAATTCTCGATATTGATGCATCTGGGAGCAAAAATGTTACAGACCATTGCGTTAAGGGCACAATTTGCTACAACTTTTGTAGTAAAAGTTTTTCTCTACTATGCTTCCGATACCGTTTTTTTTCAACACTCTTCTATTCTTCACATTTTTGAAAAATTCTCGATATTGATGCATCTGGGAGCAAAAATGTTACAGACCATTGCGTTAAGGGCACAATTTGCTACAACTTTTGTAGTAAAAGTTTTTCTGTACTACGCTTCCGATACCGTTTTTTTTCAACACTCTTCTATTCTTCACATTTTTGAAAAATTCTCGATATTGATGCATCTGGGAGCAAAAATGTTACAGACCATTGCGTTAAGGGCACAATTTGCTACAACTTTTGTAGTAAAAGTATTTCTGTACTACGCTTCCGATACCGTTTTTTTTCAACACTCTTCTATTCTTCACATTTTTGAAAAATTCTCGATATTGATGCATCTGGGAGCAAAAATGTTAGAGACTATTGCGTTAAGGGCACAATTTGCCACAACTTTTGTAATAAAAGTTTTTCTGTACTATGCTCCGGATACCGTTTTTTTTTCAACACTCTTCTATTTTTCACATTTTTGAAAAATTCTCGATATTGATGCATCTGGGAATAAAAATGTAACAAACCATTGCGTTAAGGGCACAATTTGCTACAACTTTTGTAGTAAAAGTTTTTCTCTACTATGCTTCCGATACCGTTTTTTTTCAACACTCTTCTATTCTTCACATTTTTGAAAAATTCTCGATATTGATGCATCTGGGAGCAAAAATGTTACAGACCATTGCGTTAAGGGCACAATTTGCCACAACTTTTGTAATAAAAGTTTTTCTGTACTACGCTTGCGATACCGTTTTTTTTCAACACTCTTCTATTCTTCACATTTTTGAAAAATTCTCGATATTGATGCATCTGGGAGCAAAAATGTTACAGACCATTGCGTTAAGGGCACAATTTGCTACAACTTTTGTAGTAAAAGTTTTTCTCTACTATGCTTCCGATACCGTTTTTTTTCAACACTCTTCTATTCTTCACATTTTTGAAAAATTCTCGATATTGATGCATCTGGGAGCAAAAATGTTACAGACCATTGCGTTAAGGGCACAATTTGCTACAACTTTTGTAGTAAAAGTTTTTCTCTACTATGCTTCCGATACCGTTTTTTTTCAACACTCTTCTATTCTTCACATTTTTGAAAAATTCTCGATATTGATGCATCTGGGAGCAAAAATGTTACAGACCATTGCGTTAAGGGCACAATTTGCTACAACTTTTGTAGTAAAAGTTTTTCTCTACTATGCTTCCGATACCGTTTTTTTTCAACACTCTTCTATTCTTCACATTTTTGAAAAATTCTCGATATTGATGCATCTGGGAGCAAAAATGTTACAAACCATTGCGTTAAGGGCACAATTTGCTACAACTTTTGTAGTAAAAGTTTTTCTGTACTATGCTCCGGATACCGTTTTTTTTCAACACTCTTCTATTTTTCACATTTTTGAAAAATTCTCGATATTGATGCATCTGGGAGCAAAAATGTTACAGACCATTGCGTTAAGGGCACAATTTGCTACAACTTTTGTAGTAAAAGTTTTTCTCTACTATGCTTCCGATACCGTTTTTTTTCAACACTCTTCTATTCTTCACATTTTTGAAAAATTCTCGATATTGATGCATCTGGGAGCAAAAATGTTACAGACCATTGCGTTAAGGGCACAATTTGCCACAACTTTTGTAATAAAAGTTTTTCTGTACTACGCTTGCGATACCGTTTTTTTTCAACACTCTTCTATTCTTCACATTTTTGAAAAATTCTCGATATTGATGCATCTGGGAGCAAAAATGTTACAGACCATTGCGTTAAGGGCACAATTTGCTACAACTTTTGTAGTAAAAGTTTTTCTGTACTACGCTTCCGATACCGTTTTTTTTCAACACTCTTCTATTCTTCACATTTTTGAAAAATTCTCGATATTGATGCATCTGGGAGCAAAAATGTTACAGACCATTGCGTTAAGGGCACAATTTGCTACAACTTTTGTAGTAAAAGTTTTTCTCTGCTATGCTTCCGATACCGTTTTTTTCAACACTCTTCTATTCTTCACATTTTTGAAAAATTCTCGATATTGATGCATCTGGGAGCAAAAATGTTACAGACCATTGCGTTAAGGGCACAATTTGCTACAACTTTTGTAGTAAAAGTTTTTCTCTACTATGCTTCCGATACCGTTTTTTTTCAACACTCTTCTATTCTTCACATTTTTGAAAAATTCTCGATATTGATGCATCTGGGAGCAAAAATGTTACAGACCATTGCGTTAAGGGCACAATTTGCTACAACTTTTGTAGTAAAAGTTTTTCTGTACTACGCTTCCGATACCGTTTTTTTTCAACACTCTTCTATTCTTCACATTTTTGAAAAATTCTCGATATTGATGCATCTGGGAGCAAAAATGTTACAGACCATTGCGTTAAGGGCACAATTTGCTACAACCTTTGTAGTAAAAGTATTTCTGTACTACGCTTCCGATACCGTTTTTTTTCAACACTCTTCTATTCTTCACATTTTTGAAAAATTCTCGATATTGATGCATCTGGGAGCAAAAATGTTAGAGACTATTGCGTTAAGGGCACAATTTGCCACAACTTTTGTAATAAAAGTTTTTCTGTACTATGCTCCGGATACCGTTTTTTTTTCAACACTCTTCTATTTTTCACATTTTTGAAAAATTCTCGATATTGATGCATCTGGGAATAAAAATGTAACAAACCATTGCGTTAAGGGCACAATTTGCTACAACTTTTGTAGTAAAAGTTTTTCTCTACTATGCTTCCGATACCGTTTTTTTTCAACACTCTTCTATTCTTCACATTTTTGAAAAATTCTCGATATTGATGCATCTGGGAGCAAAAATGTTACAGACCATTGCGTTAAGGGCACAATTTGCTACAACTTTTGTAGTAAAAGTTTTTCTCTGCTATGCTTCCGATACCGTTTTTTTCAACACTCTTCTATTCTTCACATTTTTGAAAAATTCTCGATATTGATGCATCTGGGAGCAAAAATGTTACAGACCATTGCGTTAAGGGCACAATTTGCTACAACTTTTGTAGTAAAAGTTTTTCTCTACTATGCTTCCGATACCGTTTTTTTTCAACACTCTTCTATTCTTCACATTTTTGAAAAATTCTCGATATTGATGCATCTGGGAGCAAAAATGTTACAGACCATTGCGTTAAGGGCACAATTTGCTACAACTTTTGTAGTAAAAGTTTTTCTGTACTACGCTTCCGATACCGTTTTTTTTCAACACTCTTCTATTCTTCACATTTTTGAAAAATTCTCGATATTGATGCATCTGGGAGCAAAAATGTTACAGACCATTGCGTTAAGGGCACAATTTGCTACAACCTTTGTAGTAAAAGTATTTCTGTACTACGCTTCCGATACCGTTTTTTTTCAACACTCTTCTATTCTTCACATTTTTGAAAAATTCTCGATATTGATGCATCTGGGAGCAAAAATGTTAGAGACTATTGCGTTAAGGGCACAATTTGCCACAACTTTTGTAATAAAAGTTTTTCTGTACTATGCTCCGGATACCGTTTTTTTTTCAACACTCTTCTATTTTTCACATTTTTGAAAAATTCTCGATATTGATGCATCTGGGAATAAAAATGTAACAAACCATTGCGTTAAGGGCACAATTTGCTACAACTTTTGTAGTAAAAGTTTTTCTCTACTATGCTTCCGATACCGTTTTTTTTCAACACTCTTCTATTCTTCACATTTTTGAAAAATTCTCGATATTGATGCATCTGGGAGCAAAAATGTTACAGACCATTGCGTTAAGGGCACAATTTGCCACAACTTTTGTAATAAAAGTTTTTCTCTACTATGCTTCCGATACCGTTTTTTTTCAACACTTTTCTATTCTTCACATTTTTGAAAAATTCTCGATATTGATGCATCTGGGAGCAAAAATGTTACAGACCATTGCGTTAAGGGCACAATTTGCCACAACTTTTGTAATAAAAGTTTTTCTCTACTATGCTTCCGATACCGTTTTTTTTCAACACTCTTCTATTCTTCACATTTTTGAAAAATTCTCGATATTGATGCATCTGGGAGCAAAAATGTTACAGACCATTGCGTTAAGGGCACAATTTGCCACAACTTTTGTAATAAAAGTTTTTCTGTACTACGCTTGCGATACCGTTTTTTTTCAACACTCTTCTATTCTTCACATTTTTGAAAAATTCTCGATATTGATGCATCTGGGAGCAAAAATGTTACAGACCATTGCGTTAAGGGCACAATTTGCTACAACTTTTGTAGTAAAAGTTTTTCTGTACTACGCTTCCGATACCGTTTTTTTTCAACACTCTTCTATTCTTCACATTTTTGAAAAATTCTCGATATTGATGCATCTGGGAGCAAAAATGTTACAGACCATTGCGTTAAGGGCACAATTTGCTACAACTTTTGTAGTAAAAGTATTTCTGTACTACGCTTCCGATACCGTTTTTTTTCAACACTCTTCTATTCTTCACATTTTTGAAAAATTCTCGATATTGATGCATCTGGGAGCAAAAATGTTAGAGACTATTGCGTTAAGGGCACAATTTGCCACAACTTTTGTAATAAAAGTTTTTCTGTACTATGCTCCGGATACCGTTTTTTTTTGAACACTCTTCTATTTTTCACATTTTTGAAAAATTCTCGATATTGATGCATCTGGGAATAAAAATGTAACAAACCATTGCGTTAAGGGCACAATTTGCTACAACTTTTGTAGTAAAAGTTTTTCTCTACTATGCTTCCGATACCGTTTTTTTTCAACACTCTTCTATTCTTCACATTTTTGAAAAATTCTCGATATTGATGCATCTGGGAGCAAAAATGTTACAGACCATTGCGTTAAGGGCACAATTTGCCACAACTTTTGTAATAAAAGTTTTTCTCTACTATGCTTCCGATACCGTTTTTTTTCAACACTCTTCTATTCTTCACATTTTTGAAAAATTCTCGATATTGATGCATCTGGGAGCAAAAATGTTACAGACCATTGCGTTAAGGGCACAATTTGCCACAACTTTTGTAATAAAAGTTTTTCTCTACTATGCTTCCGATACCGTTTTTTTTCAACACTCTTCTATTCTTCACATTTTTGAAAAATTCTCGATATTGATGCATCTGGGAGCAAAAATGTTACAGACCATTGCGTTAAGGGCACAATTTGCCACAACTTTTGTAATAAAAGTTTTTCTGTACTACGCTTGCGATACCGTTTTTTTTCAACACTCTTCTATTCTTCACATTTTTGAAAAATTCTCGATATTGATGCATCTGGGAGCAAAAATGTTACAGACCATTGCGTTAAGGGCACAATTTGCTACAACTTTTGTAGTAAAAGTTTTTCTCTACTATGCTTCCGATACCGTTTTTTTTCAACACTCTTCTATTCTTCACATTTTTGAAAAATTCTCGATATTGATGCATCTGGGAGCAAAAATGTTACAGACCATTGCGTTAAGGGCACAATTTGCTACAACTTTTGTAGTAAAAGTTTTTCTCTACTATGCTTCCGATACCGTTTTTTTTCAACACTCTTCTATTCTTCACATTTTTGAAAAATTCTCGATATTGATGCATCTGGGAGCAAAAATGTTACAAACCATTGCGTTAAGGGCACAATTTGCTACAACTTTTGTAGTAAAAGTTTTTCTGTACTATGCTCCGGATACCGTTTTTTTTCAACACTCTTCTATTTTTCACATTTTTGAAAAATTCTCGATATTGATGCATCTGGGAGCAAAAATGTTACAGACCATTGCGTTAAGGGCACAATTTGCTACAACTTTTGTAGTAAAAGTTTTTCTCTACTATGCTTCCGATACCGTTTTTTTTCAACACTCTTCTATTCTTCACATTTTTGAAAAATTCTCGATATTGATGCATCTGGGAGCAAAAATGTTACAGACCATTGCGTTAAGGGCACAATTTGCTACAACTTTTGTAGTAAAAGTTTTTCTGTACTACGCTTCCGATACCGTTTTTTTTCAACACTCTTCTATTCTTCACATTTTTGAAAAATTCTCGATATTGATGCATCTGGGAGCAAAAATGTTACAGACCATTGCGTTAAGGGCACAATTTGCTACAACTTTTGTAGTAAAAGTATTTCTGTACTACGCTTCCGATACCGTTTTTTTTCAACACTCTTCTATTCTTCACATTTTTGAAAAATTCTCGATATTGATGCATCTGGGAGCAAAAATGTTAGAGACTATTGCGTTAAGGGCACAATTTGCCACAACTTTTGTAATAAAAGTTTTTCTGTACTATGCTCCGGATACCGTTTTTTTTTCAACACTCTTCTATTTTTCACATTTTTGAAAAATTCTCGATATTGATGCATCTGGGAATAAAAATGTAACAAACCATTGCGTTAAGGGCACAATTTGCTACAACTTTTGTAGTAAAAGTTTTTCTCTACTATGCTTCCGATACCGTTTTTTTTCAACACTCTTCTATTCTTCACATTTTTGAAAAATTCTCGATATTGATGCATCTGGGAGCAAAAATGTTACAGACCATTGCGTTAAGGGCACAATTTGCCACAACTTTTGTAATAAAAGTTTTTCTCTACTATGCTTCCGATACCGTTTTTTTTCAACACTCTTCTATTCTTCACATTTTTGAAAAATTCTCGATATTGATGCATCTGGGAGCAAAAATGTTACAGACCATTGCGTTAAGGGCACAATTTGCCACAACTTTTGTAATAAAAGTTTTTCTCTACTATGCTTCCGATACCGTTTTTTTTCAACACTCTTCTATTCTTCACATTTTTGAAAAATTCTCGATATTGATGCATCTGGGAGCAAAAATGTTACAGACCATTGCGTTAAGGGCACAATTTGCCACAACTTTTGTAATAAAAGTTTTTCTGTACTACGCTTGCGATACCGTTTTTTTTCAACACTCTTCTATTCTTCACATTTTTGAAAAATTCTCGATATTGATGCATCTGGGAGCAAAAATGTTACAGACCATTGCGTTAAGGGCACAATTTGCTACAACTTTTGTAGTAAAAGTTTTTCTCTACTATGCTTCCGATACCGTTTTTTTTCAACACTCTTCTATTCTTCACATTTTTGAAAAATTCTCGATATTGATGCATCTGGGAGCAAAAATGTTACAGACCATTGCGTTAAGGGCACAATTTGCTACAACTTTTGTAGTAAAAGTTTTTCTCTACTATGCTTCCGATACCGTTTTTTTTCAACACTCTTCTATTCTTCACATTTTTGAAAAATTCTCGATATTGATGCATCTGGGAGCAAAAATGTTACAAACCATTGCGTTAAGGGCACAATTTGCTACAACTTTTGTAGTAAAAGTTTTTCTGTACTATGCTCCGGATACCGTTTTTTTTCAACACTCTTCTATTTTTCACATTTTTGAAAAATTCTCGATATTGATGCATCTGGGAGCAAAAATGTTACAGACCATTGCGTTAAGGGCACAATTTGCTACAACTTTTGTAGTAAAAGTTTTTCTCTACTATGCTTCCGATACCGTTTTTTTTCAACACTCTTCTATTCTTCACATTTTTGAAAAATTCTCGATATTGATGCATCTGGGAGCAAAAATGTTACAGACCATTGCGTTAAGGGCACAATTTGCTACAACTTTTGTAGTAAAAGTTTTTCTGTACTACGCTTCCGATACCGTTTTTTTTCAACACTCTTCTATTCTTCACATTTTTGAAAAATTCTCGATATTGATGCATCTGGGAGCAAAAATGTTACAGACCATTGCGTTAAGGGCACAATTTGCTACAACTTTTGTAGTAAAAGTATTTCTGTACTACGCTTCCGATACCGTTTTTTTTCAACACTCTTCTATTCTTCACATTTTTGAAAAATTCTCGATATTGATGCATCTGGGAGCAAAAATGTTAGAGACTATTGCGTTAAGGGCACAATTTGCCACAACTTTTGTAATAAAAGTTTTTCTGTACTATGCTCCGGATACCGTTTTTTTTTCAACACTCTTCTATTTTTCACATTTTTGAAAAATTCTCGATATTGATGCATCTGGGAATAAAAATGTAACAAACCATTGCGTTAAGGGCACAATTTGCTACAACTTTTGTAGTAAAAGTTTTTCTCTACTATGCTTCCGATACCGTTTTTTTTCAACACTCTTCTATTCTTCACATTTTTGAAAAATTCTCGATATTGATGCATCTGGGAGCAAAAATGTTACAGACCATTGCGTTAAGGGCACAATTTGCCACAACTTTTGTAATAAAAGTTTTTCTCTACTATGCTTCCGATACCGTTTTTTTTCAACACTCTTCTATTCTTCACATTTTTGAAAAATTCTCGATATTGATGCATCTGGGAGCAAAAATGTTACAGACCATTGCGTTAAGGGCACAATTTGCCACAACTTTTGTAATAAAAGTTTTTCTCTACTATGCTTCCGATACCGTTTTTTTTCAACACTCTTCTATTCTTCACATTTTTGAAAAATTCTCGATATTGATGCATCTGGGAGCAAAAATGTTACAGACCATTGCGTTAAGGGCACAATTTGCCACAACTTTTGTAATAAAAGTTTTTCTGTACTACGCTTGCGATACCGTTTTTTTTCAACACTCTTCTATTCTTCACATTTTTGAAAAATTCTCGATATTGATGCATCTGGGAGCAAAAATGTTACAGACCATTGCGTTAAGGGCACAATTTGCTACAACTTTTGTAGTAAAAGTTTTTCTCTACTATGCTTCCGATACCGTTTTTTTTCAACACTCTTCTATTCTTCACATTTTTGAAAAATTCTCGATATTGATGCATCTGGGAGCAAAAATGTTACAGACCATTGCGTTAAGGGCACAATTTGCTACAACTTTTGTAGTAAAAGTTTTTCTCTACTATGCTTCCGATACCGTTTTTTTTCAACACTCTTCTATTCTTCACATTTTTGAAAAATTCTCGATATTGATGCATCTGGGAGCAAAAATGTTACAAACCATTGCGTTAAGGGCACAATTTGCTACAACTTTTGTAGTAAAAGTTTTTCTGTACTATGCTCCGGATACCGTTTTTTTTCAACACTCTTCTATTTTTCACATTTTTGAAAAATTCTCGATATTGATGCATCTGGGAGCAAAAATGTTACAGACCATTGCGTTAAGGGCACAATTTGCTACAACTTTTGTAGTAAAAGTTTTTCTCTACTATGCTTCCGATACCGTTTTTTTTCAACACTCTTCTATTCTTCACATTTTTGAAAAATTCTCGATATTGATGCATCTGGGAGCAAAAATGTTACAGACCATTGCGTTAAGGGCACAATTTGCCACAACTTTTGTAATAAAAGTTTTTCTGTACTACGCTTGCGATACCGTTTTTTTTCAACACTCTTCTATTCTTCACATTTTTGAAAAATTCTCGATATTGATGCATCTGGGAGCAAAAATGTTACAGACCATTGCGTTAAGGGCACAATTTGCTACAACTTTTGTAGTAAAAGTTTTTCTGTACTACGCTTCCGATACCGTTTTTTTTCAACACTCTTCTATTCTTCACATTTTTGAAAAATTCTCGATATTGATGCATCTGGGAGCAAAAATGTTACAGACCATTGCGTTAAGGGCACAATTTGCTACAACTTTTGTAGTAAAAGTATTTCTGTACTACGCTTCCGATACCGTTTTTTTTCAACACTCTTCTATTCTTCACATTTTTGAAAAATTCTCGATATTGATGCATCTGGGAGCAAAAATGTTAGAGACTATTGCGTTAAGGGCACAATTTGCCACAACTTTTGTAATAAAAGTTTTTCTGTACTATGCTCCGGATACCGTTTTTTTTTCAACACTCTTCTATTTTTCACATTTTTGAAAAATTCTCGATATTGATGCATCTGGGAATAAAAATGTAACAAACCATTGCGTTAAGGGCACAATTTGCTACAACTTTTGTAGTAAAAGTTTTTCTCTACTATGCTTCCGATACCGTTTTTTTTCAACACTCTTCTATTCTTCACATTTTTGAAAAATTCTCGATATTGATGCATCTGGGAGCAAAAATGTTACAGACCATTGCGTTAAGGGCACAATTTGCCACAACTTTTGTAATAAAAGTTTTTCTCTACTATGCTTCCGATACCGTTTTTTTTCAACACTCTTCTATTCTTCACATTTTTGAAAAATTCTCGATATTGATGCATCTGGGAGCAAAAATGTTACAGACCATTGCGTTAAGGGCACAATTTGCCACAACTTTTGTAATAAAAGTTTTTCTGTACTACGCTTGCGATACCGTTTTTTTTCAACACTCTTCTATTCTTCACATTTTTGAAAAATTCTCGATATTGATGCATCTGGGAGCAAAAATGTTAGAGACTATTGCGTTAAGGGCACAATTTGCCACAACTTTTGTAATAAAAGTTTTTCTGTACTATGCTCCGGATACCGTTTTTTTTCAACACTCTTCTATTTTTCACATTTTTGAAAAATTCTCGATATTGATGCATCTGGGAATAAAAATGTAACAAACCATTGCGTTAAGGGCACAATTTGCTACAACTTTTGTAGTAAAAGTTTTTCTCTACTATGCTTCCGATACCGTTTTTTTTCAACACTCTTCTATTCTTCACATTTTTGAAAAATTCTCGATATTGATGCATCTGGGAGCAAAAATGTTACAGACCATTGCGTTAAGGGCACAATTTGCCACAACTTTTGTAATAAAAGTTTTTCTGTACTACGCTTGCGATACCGTTTTTTTTCAACACTCTTCTATTCTTCACATTTTTGAAAAATTCTCGATATTGATGCATCTGGGAGCAAAAATGTTACAGACCATTGCGTTAAGGGCACAATTTGCTACAACTTTTGTAGTAAAAGTTTTTCTCTACTATGCTTCCGATACCGTTTTTTTTCAACACTCTTCTATTCTTCACATTTTTGAAAAATTCTCGATATTGATGCATCTGGGAGCAAAAATGTTACAAACCATTGCGTTAAGGGCACAATTTGCTACAACTTTTGTAGTAAAAGTTTTTCTGTACTATGCTCCGGATACCGTTTTTTTTCAACACTCTTCTATTTTTCACATTTTTGAAAAATTCTCGATATTGATGCATCTGGGAGCAAAAATGTTACAGACCATTGCGTTAAGGGCACAATTTGCTACAACTTTTGTAGTAAAAGTTTTTCTGTACTACGCTTCCGATACCGTTTTTTTTCAACACTCTTCTATTCTTCACATTTTTGAAAAATTCTCGATATTGATGCATCTGGGAGCAAAAATGTTACAGACCATTGCGTTAAGGGCACAATTTGCTACAACTTTTGTAGTAAAAGTATTTCTGTACTACGCTTCCGATACCGTTTTTTTTCAACACTCTTCTATTCTTCACATTTTTGAAAAATTCTCGATATTGATGCATCTGGGAGCAAAAATGTTAGAGACTATTGCGTTAAGGGCACAATTTGCCACAACTTTTGTAATAAAAGTTTTTCTGTACTATGCTCCGGATACCGTTTTTTTTTCAACACTCTTCTATTTTTCACATTTTTGAAAAATTCTCGATATTGATGCATCTGGGAATAAAAATGTAACAAACCATTGCGTTAAGGGCACAATTTGCTACAACTTTTGTAGTAAAAGTTTTTCTCTACTATGCTTCCGATACCGTTTTTTTTCAACACTCTTCTATTCTTCACATTTTTGAAAAATTCTCGATATTGATGCATCTGGGAGCAAAAATGTTACAGACCATTGCGTTAAGGGCACAATTTGCCACAACTTTTGTAATAAAAGTTTTTCTCTACTATGCTTCCGATACCGTTTTTTTTCAACACTCTTCTATTCTTCACATTTTTGAAAAATTCTCGATATTGATGCATCTGGGAGCAAAAATGTTACAGACCATTGCGTTAAGGGCACAATTTGCCACAACTTTTGTAATAAAAGTTTTTCTGTACTACGCTTGCGATACCGTTTTTTTTCAACACTCTTCTATTCTTCACATTTTTGAAAAATTCTCGATATTGATGCATCTGGGAGCAAAAATGTTAGAGACTATTGCGTTAAGGGCACAATTTGCCACAACTTTTGTAATAAAAGTTTTTCTGTACTATGCTCCGGATACCGTTTTTTTTCAACACTCTTCTATTTTTCACATTTTTGAAAAATTCTCGATATTGATGCATCTGGGAATAAAAATGTAACAAACCATTGCGTTAAGGGCACAATTTGCTACAACTTTTGTAGTAAAAGTTTTTCTCTACTATGCTTCCGATACCGTTTTTTTTCAACACTCTTCTATTCTTCACATTTTTGAAAAATTCTCGATATTGATGCATCTGGGAGCAAAAATGTTACAGACCATTGCGTTAAGGGCACAATTTGCTACAACTTTTGTAGTAAAAGTTTTTCTCTACTATGCTTCCGATACCGTTTTTTTTCAACACTCTTCTATTCTTCACATTTTTGAAAAATTCTCGATATTGATGCATCTGGGAGCAAAAATGTTACAAACCATTGCGTTAAGGGCACAATTTGCTACAACTTTTGTAGTAAAAGTTTTTCTGTACTATGCTCCGGATACCGTTTTTTTTCAACACTCTTCTATTTTTCACATTTTTGAAAAATTCTCGATATTGATGCATCTGGGAGCAAAAATGTTACAGACCATTGCGTTAAGGGCACAATTTGCTACAACTTTTGTAGTAAAAGTTTTTCTCTACTATGCTTCCGATACCGTTTTTTTTCAACACTCTTCTATTCTTCACATTTTTGAAAAATTCTCGATATTGATGCATCTGGGAGCAAAAATGTTACAGACCATTGCGTTAAGGGCACAATTTGCCACAACTTTTGTAATAAAAGTTTTTCTGTACTACGCTTGCGATACCGTTTTTTTTCAACACTCTTCTATTCTTCACATTTTTGAAAAATTCTCGATATTGATGCATCTGGGAGCAAAAATGTTAGAGACTATTGCGTTAAGGGCACAGTTTGCCACAACTTTTGTAATAAAAGTTTTTCTGTACTATGCTCCGGATACCGTTTTTTTTCAACACTCTTCTATTTTTCACATTTTTGAAAAATTCTCGATATTGATGCATCTGGGAGCAAAAATGTTACAGACCATTGCGTTAAGGGCACAATTTGCTACAACTTTTGTAGTAAAAGTTTTTCTCTACTATGCTTCCGATACCGTTTTTTTTCAACACTCTTCTATTCTTCACATTTTTGAAAAATTCTCGATATTGATGCATCTGGGAGCAAAAATGTTACAGACCATTGCGTTAAGGGCACAATTTGCCACAACTTTTGTAATAAAAGTTTTTCTCTACTATGCTTCCGATACCGTTTTTTTTCAACACTCTTCTATTCTTCACATTTTTGAAAAATTCTCGATATTGATGCATCTGGGAGCAAAAATGTTACAGACCATTGCG
The DNA here is from genome assembly GCF_036711975.1 of Onthophagus taurus. Taxonomy (NCBI): domain Eukaryota; kingdom Metazoa; phylum Arthropoda; class Insecta; order Coleoptera; family Scarabaeidae; genus Onthophagus; species Onthophagus taurus. The sequence continues at coordinate 19,803,641 of NC_091973.1, read as the reverse complement.
TTAAGGGCACAATTTGCCACAACTTTTGTAATAAAAGTTTTTCTCTACTGTGCTTCCGATACCGTTTTTTTTCAACACTCTTCTATTCTTCACATTTTTGAAAAATTCTCGATATTGATGCATCTGGGAGCAAAAATGTTAGAGACTATTGCGTTAAGGGCACAGTTTGCCACAACTTTTGTAATAAAAGTTTTTCTGTACTATGCTCCGGATACCGTTTTTTTTCAACACTCTTCTATTTTTCACATTTTTGAAAAATTCTCGATATTGATGCATCTGGGAGCAAAAATGTTACAGACCATTGCGTTAAGGGCACAATTTGCTACAACTTTTGTAGTAAAAGTTTTTCTCTACTATGCTTCCGATACCGTTTTTTTTCAACACTCTTCTATTCTTCACATTTTTGAAAAATTCTCGATATTGATGCATCTGGGAGCAAAAATGTTACAAACCATTGCGTTAAGGGCACAATTTGCTACAACTTTTGTAGTAAAAGTTTTTCTGTACTATGCTCCGGATACCGTTTTTTTTCAACACTCTTCTATTTTTCACATTTTTGAAAAATTCTCGATATTGATGCATCTGGGAGCAAAAATGTTACAGACCATTGCGTTAAGGGCACAATTTGCTACAACTTTTGTAGTAAAAGTTTTTCTCTACTATGCTTCCGATACCGTTTTTTTTCAACACTCTTCTATTCTTCACATTTTTGAAAAATTCTCGATATTGATGCATCTGGGAGCAAAAATGTTACAGACCATTGCGTTAAGGGCACAATTTGCCACAACTTTTGTAATAAAAGTTTTTCTGTACTACGCTTGCGATACCGTTTTTTTTCAACACTCTTCTATTCTTCACATTTTTGAAAAATTCTCGATATTGATGCATCTGGGAGCAAAAATGTTAGAGACTATTGCGTTAAGGGCACAGTTTGCCACAACTTTTGTAATAAAAGTTTTTCTGTACTATGCTCCGGATACCGTTTTTTTTCAACACTCTTCTATTTTTCACATTTTTGAAAAATTCTCGATATTGATGCATCTGGGAGCAAAAATGTTACAGACCATTGCGTTAAGGGCACAATTTGCTACAACTTTTGTAGTAAAAGTTTTTCTCTACTATGCTTCCGATACCGTTTTTTTTCAACACTCTTCTATTCTTCACATTTTTGAAAAATTCTCGATATTGATGCATCTGGGAGCAAAAATGTTACAGACCATTGCGTTAAGGGCACAATTTGCCACAACTTTTGTAATAAAAGTTTTTCTGTACTACGCTTGCGATACCGTTTTTTTTCAACACTCTTCTATTCTTCACATTTTTGAAAAATTCTCGATATTGATGCATCTGGGAGCAAAAATGTTAGAGACTATTGCGTTAAGGGCACAGTTTGCCACAACTTTTGTAATAAAAGTTTTTCTGTACTATGCTCCGGATACCGTTTTTTTTCAACACTCTTCTATTTTTCACATTTTTGAAAAATTCTCGATATTGATGCATCTGGGAGCAAAAATGTTACAGACCATTGCGTTAAGGGCACAATTTGCTACAACTTTTGTAGTAAAAGTTTTTCTCTACTATGCTTCCGATACCGTTTTTTTTCAACACTCTTCTATTCTTCACATTTTTGAAAAATTCTCGATATTGATGCATCTGGGAGCAAAAATGTTACAGACCATTGCGTTAAGGGCACAATTTGCCACAACTTTTGTAATAAAAGTTTTTCTGTACTACGCTTGCGATACCGTTTTTTTTTCAACACTCTTCTATTCTTCACATTTTTGAAAAATTCTCGATATTGATGCATCTGGGAGCAAAAATGTTACAGACCATTGCGTTAAGGGCACAATTTGCTACAACTTTTGTAGTAAAAGTTTTTCTCTACTATGCTTCCGATACCGTTTTTTTTCAACACTCTTCTATTCTTCACATTTTTGAAAAATTCTCGATATTGATGCATCTGGGAGCAAAAATGTTACAAACCATTGCGTTAAGGGCACAATTTGCTACAACTTTTGTAGTAAAAGTTTTTCTGTACTATGCTCCGGATACCGTTTTTTTTCAACACTCTTCTATTTTTCACATTTTTGAAAAATTCTCGATATTGATGCATCTGGGAGCAAAAATGTTACAGACCATTGCGTTAAGGGCACAATTTGCTACAACTTTTGTAGTAAAAGTTTTTCTCTACTATGCTTCCGATACCGTTTTTTTTCAACACTCTTCTATTCTTCACATTTTTGAAAAATTCTCGATATTGATGCATCTGGGAGCAAAAATGTTACAGACCATTGCGTTAAGGGCACAATTTGCCACAACTTTTGTAATAAAAGTTTTTCTGTACTACGCTTGCGATACCGTTTTTTTTCAACACTCTTCTATTCTTCACATTTTTGAAAAATTCTCGATATTGATGCATCTGGGAGCAAAAATGTTAGAGACTATTGCGTTAAGGGCACAGTTTGCCACAACTTTTGTAATAAAAGTTTTTCTGTACTATGCTCCGGATACCGTTTTTTTTCAACACTCTTCTATTTTTCACATTTTTGAAAAATTCTCGATATTGATGCATCTGGGAGCAAAAATGTTACAGACCATTGCGTTAAGGGCACAATTTGCTACAACTTTTGTAGTAAAAGTTTTTCTCTACTATGCTTCCGATACCGTTTTTTTTCAACACTCTTCTATTCTTCACATTTTTGAAAAATTCTCGATATTGATGCATCTGGGAGCAAAAATGTTACAGACCATTGCGTTAAGGGCACAATTTGCCACAACTTTTGTAATAAAAGTTTTTCTCTACTATGCTTCCGATACCGTTTTTTTTCAACACTCTTCTATTCTTCACATTTTTGAAAAATTCTCGATATTGATGCATCTGGGAGCAAAAATGTTACAGACCATTGCGTTAAGGGCACAATTTGCCACAACTTTTGTAATAAAAGTTTTTCTCTACTGTGCTTCCGATACCGTTTTTTTTCAACACTCTTCTATTCTTCACATTTTTGAAAAATTCTCGATATTGATGCATCTGGGAGCAAAAATGTTAGAGACTATTGCGTTAAGGGCACAGTTTGCCACAACTTTTGTAATAAAAGTTTTTCTGTACTATGCTCCGGATACCGTTTTTTTTCAACACTCTTCTATTTTTCACATTTTTGAAAAATTCTCGATATTGATGCATCTGGGAGCAAAAATGTTACAGACCATTGCGTTAAGGGCACAATTTGCTACAACTTTTGTAGTAAAAGTTTTTCTCTACTATGCTTCCGATACCGTTTTTTTTCAACACTCTTCTATTCTTCACATTTTTGAAAAATTCTCGATATTGATGCATCTGGGAGCAAAAATGTTACAAACCATTGCGTTAAGGGCACAATTTGCTACAACTTTTGTAGTAAAAGTTTTTCTGTACTATGCTCCGGATACCGTTTTTTTTCAACACTCTTCTATTTTTCACATTTTTGAAAAATTCTCGATATTGATGCATCTGGGAGCAAAAATGTTACAGACCATTGCGTTAAGGGCACAATTTGCTACAACTTTTGTAGTAAAAGTTTTTCTCTACTATGCTTCCGATACCGTTTTTTTTCAACACTCTTCTATTCTTCACATTTTTGAAAAATTCTCGATATTGATGCATCTGGGAGCAAAAATGTTACAGACCATTGCGTTAAGGGCACAATTTGCCACAACTTTTGTAATAAAAGTTTTTCTGTACTACGCTTGCGATACCGTTTTTTTTCAACACTCTTCTATTCTTCACATTTTTGAAAAATTCTCGATATTGATGCATCTGGGAGCAAAAATGTTAGAGACTATTGCGTTAAGGGCACAGTTTGCCACAACTTTTGTAATAAAAGTTTTTCTGTACTATGCTCCGGATACCGTTTTTTTTCAACACTCTTCTATTTTTCACATTTTTGAAAAATTCTCGATATTGATGCATCTGGGAGCAAAAATGTTACAGACCATTGCGTTAAGGGCACAATTTGCTACAACTTTTGTAGTAAAAGTTTTTCTCTACTATGCTTCCGATACCGTTTTTTTTCAACACTCTTCTATTCTTCACATTTTTGAAAAATTCTCGATATTGATGCATCTGGGAGCAAAAATGTTACAGACCATTGCGTTAAGGGCACAATTTGCCACAACTTTTGTAATAAAAGTTTTTCTCTACTGTGCTTCCGATACCGTTTTTTTTCAACACTCTTCTATTCTTCACATTTTTGAAAAATTCTCGATATTGATGCATCTGGGAGCAAAAATGTTAGAGACTATTGCGTTAAGGGCACAGTTTGCCACAACTTTTGTAATAAAAGTTTTTCTGTACTATGCTCCGGATACCGTTTTTTTTCAACACTCTTCTATTTTTCACATTTTTGAAAAATTCTCGATATTGATGCATCTGGGAGCAAAAATGTTACAGACCATTGCGTTAAGGGCACAATTTGCTACAACTTTTGTAGTAAAAGTTTTTCTCTACTATGCTTCCGATACCGTTTTTTTTCAACACTCTTCTATTCTTCACATTTTTGAAAAATTCTCGATATTGATGCATCTGGGAGCAAAAATGTTACAGACCATTGCGTTAAGGGCACAATTTGCCACAACTTTTGTAATAAAAGTTTTTCTCTACTATGCTTCCGATACCGTTTTTTTTCAACACTCTTCTATTCTTCACATTTTTGAAAAATTCTCGATATTGATGCATCTGGGAGCAAAAATGTTACCGACCATTGCGTTAAGGGCACAATTTGCCACAACTTTTGTAATAAAAGTTTTTCTCTACTGTGCTTCCGATACCGTTTTTTTTCAACACTCTTCTATTCTTCACATTTTTGAAAAATTCTCGATATTGATGCATCTGGGAGCAAAAATGTTACAGACCATTGCGTTAAGGGCACAATTTGCCACAACTTTTGTAATAAAAGTTTTTCTGTACTACGCTTGCGATACCGTTTTTTTTCAACACTCTTCTATTCTTCACATTTTTGAAAAATTCTCGATATTGATGCATCTGGGAGCAAAAATGTTACAGACCATTGCGTTAAGGGCACAATTTGCTACAACTTTTGTAGTAAAAGTTTTTCTCTACTATGCTTCCGATACCGTTTTTTTTCAACACTCTTCTATTCTTCACATTTTTGAAAAATTCTCGATATTGATGCATCTGGGAGCAAAAATGTTACAGACCATTGCGTTAAGGGCACAATTTGCTACAACTTTTGTAGTAAAAGTTTTTCTCTACTATGCTTCCGATACCGTTTTTTTTCAACACTCTTCTATTCTTCACATTTTTGAAAAATTCTCGATATTGATGCATCTGGGAGCAAAAATGTTACAGACCATTGCGTTAAGGGCACAATTTGCTACAACTTTTGTAGTAAAAGTTTTTCTCTACTATGCTTCCGATACCGTTTTTTTTCAACACTCTTCTATTCTTCACATTTTTGAAAAATTCTCGATATTGATGCATCTGGGAGCAAAAATGTTACAGACCATTGCGTTAAGGGCACAATTTGCTACAACTTTTGTAGTAAAAGTTTTTCTTTACTATGCCCGGATACCGTTTTTTTTCAACACTTTTCTATTTTTCACATTCTTGAAAAATTCTCGATATTGATGCATCTGGGAGCAAAAATGTTACAGACCATTGCGTTAAGGGCACAATTTGCCACAACTTTTGTAATAAAAGTTTTTCTGTACTATGCTTCCGATACCGTTTTTTTTCAACACTCTTCTATTCTTCACATTTTTGAAAAATTCTCGATATTGATGCAACTGGGAGCAAAAATGTTACAGACCATTGCGTTAAAGGCACAATTTGCTACAACTTTTGTAGTAAAAGTTTTTCTGTACTACGCTTCCGATACCGTTTTTTTTCAACACTCTTCTATTCTTCACATTTTTGAAAAATTCTCGATATTGATGCATCTGGGAGCAAAAATGTTACAGACCATTGCGTTAAGGGCACAATTTGCCACAACTTTTGTAATAAAAGTTTTTCTGTACTATGCTTCCGATACCGTTTTTTTTCAACACTCTTCTATTCTTCACATTTTTGAAAAATTCTCGATATTGATGCATCTGGGAGCAAAAATGTTACATACCATTGCGTTAAAGGCACAATTTGCTACAACTTTTGTAGTAAAAGTTTTTCTGTACTACGCTTCCGATACCGTTTTTTTTCAACACTCTTCTATTCTTCACATTTTTGAAAAATTCTCGATATTGATGCATCTGGGAGCAAAAATGTTGCAGACCATTGCGTTAAGGGCACAATTTGCTACAACTTTTGTAGTAAAAGTTTTTCTTTACTATGCTCCGGATACCGTTTTTTTTCAACACTTTTCTATTTTTCACATTCTTGAAAAATTCTCGATATTGATGCATCTGGGAGCAAAAATGTTACAGACCATTGCGTTAAGGGCACAATTTGCTGCAAATTTTGTAGTAAAAGTTTTTCTCTAGTATGCTTCCGATACCGTTTTTTTTTCAACACTCTTCTATTCTTCACATTTTTGAAAAATTCTCGATATTGATGCATCTGGGAGCAAAAATGTTACAGACCGTTGCGTTAAGGGCACAATTTGCTACAACTTGTGTAGTAAAAGTTTTTCTGTACTATGCTCCGGATACCGTTTTTTTCAACACTCTTCTATTCTTCACATTTTTGAAAAATTCTCGATATTGATGCATCTGGGAATAAAAATGTTACAAACCATTGCGTTAAGGGCACAATTTGCCACAACTTTTGTAATAAAAGTTTTTCTCTACTATGCTTCCGATACCGTTTTTTTTTTACACTCTTCTATTCTTCACATTTTTGAAAAATTGTCGATATTGATGCATCTGGGAGCAAAAATGTTACAGACCATTGCGTTAAGGGCACAATTTGCTACAACTTGTGAAGTAAAAGTTTTTCTGTACTACGCTTCCGATACCGTTTTTTTTCAACACTCTTCTATTCTTCACATCTTTGAAAAATTCTCGATATTGATGCATCTGGGAGCAAAAATGTTATAGACCATTGCGTTAAGGGCACAATTTGCTACAACTTTTGTAATAAAAGTTTTTCTCTACTATGCTCCGGATACCGTTTTTTTTTCAACACTCTTCTATTTTTCACATTTTTGAAAAATTCTCGATATTGATGCATCTGGGAGCAAAAATGTTACAGACCATTGCGTTAAGGGCACAATTTGCTACAACTTGTGTAGTAAAAGTTTTTCTGTACTATGCTCCGGATACCGTTTTTTTTCAACACTCTTCTATTTTTCACATTTTTGAAAAATTCTCGATATTGATGCATCTGGGAATAAAAATCTTACAAACCATTGCGTTAAGGGCACAATTTGCTACAACTTTTGTAGTAAAAGTTTTTCTCTACTATGCTTCCGATACCGTTTTTTTCAACACTCTTCTATTTTTCACATTTTTGAAAAATTCTCGATATTGATGCATCTGGGAGCAAAAATGTTACAGACCATTGCGTTAAGGGCACAATTTGCTACAACTTTTGTAGTAAAAGTTTTTCTGTACTACGCTTCCGATACCGTTTTTTTCAACACTCTTCTATTCTTCACATTTTTGAAAAATTCTCGACATTGATGCATCTGGGAATAAAAATGTTACAAACCATTGCGTTAAGGGCACAATTTGCTACAACTTTTGTAGTCAAAGTTTTTCTCTACTATGCTTCCGATACCGTTTTTTTTCAACACTCTTCTATTTTTCACATTTTTGAAAAATTCTCGACATTGATGCATCTGGGAATAAAAATGTTACAAACCATTGCGTTAAGGGCACAATTTGCTACAACTTTTGTAGTCAAAGTTTTTCTCTACTATGCTTCCGATACCGTTTTTTTTCAACACTCTTCTATTTTTCACATTTTTGAAAAATTCTCGATATTGATGCATCTGGGAGCAAAAATGTTACAGACCATTGCGTTAAGGGCACAATTTGCCACAACTTTTGTAATAAAAGTTTTTCTGTACTATGCTTCCGATACCGTTTTTTTTCAACACTCTTCTATTCTTCACATTTTTGAAAAATTCTCGATATTGATGCATCTGGGAGCAAAAATGTTACAGACCATTGCGTTAAAAGCACAATTTGCTACAACTTTTGTAGTAAAAGTTTTTCTGTACTACGCTTCCGATACCGTTTTTTTTCAACACTCTTCTATTCTTCACATTTTTGAAAAATTCTCGATATTGATGCATCTGGGAGCAAAAATGTTACAGACCATTGCGTTAAGGGCACAATTTGCTACAACTTTTGTAGTAAAAGTTTTTCTTTACTATGCTCCGGATACCGTTTTTTTTCAACACTTTTCTATTTTTCACATTCTTGAAAAATTCTCGATATTGATGCATCTGGGAGCAAAAATGTTACAGACCATTGCGTTAAGGGCACAATTTGCTGCAAATTTTGTAGTAAAAGTTTTTCTCTAGTATGCTTCCGATACCGTTTTTTTTTCAACACTCTTCTATTCTTCACATTTTTGAAAAATTCTCGATATTGATGCATCTGGGAGCAAAAATGTTACAGACCATTGCGTTAAGGGCACAATTTGCTACAACTTGTGAAGTAAAAGTTTTTCTGTACTATGCTCCGGATACCGTTTTTTTTCAACACTCTTCTATTTTTCACATTTATGAAAAATTCTCGATATTGATGCATCTGGGAATAAAAATGTCACAAACCATTGCGTTAAGGGCACAATTTGCTACAACTTTTGTAGTAAAAGTTTTTCTCTACTATGCTTCCGATACCGTTTTTTTTCAACACTCTTCTATTCTTCACATTTTTGAAAAATTCTCGATATTGATGCATCTGGGAGCAAAAATGTTAGAGACTATTGCGTTAAGGGCACAATTTGCCACAACTTTTGTAATAAAAGTTTTTCTGTACTATGCTCCGGATACCGTTTTTTTTCAACACTCTTCTATTTTTCACATTTTTGAAAAATTCTCGATATTGATGCATCTGGGAATAAAAATGTAACAAACCATTGCGTTAAGGGCACAATTTGCTACAACTGTTATAGTAAAAGTTTTTCTTTACTAAGCTTCCGATACCGTTTTTTTTCAACACTCTTCTATTCTTCACATTTTTGAAAAATTCTCGATATTGATGCATCTGGGAGCAAAAATGTTACAGACCATTGCGTTAAGGGCACAATTTGCTACAACTTTTGTAATAAAAGTTTTTCTGTACTATGCTCCGGATACCGTTTTTTTTCAACACTCTTCTATTCTTCACATTTTTGAAAAATTCTCGATATTGATGCATCTGGGAGCAAAAATGTTACAAACCATTGCGTTAAGGGCACAATTTGCTACAACTTTTGTAGTAAAAGTTTTTCTCTACTATGCTTCCGATACCGTTTTTTTTCAACACTCTTCTATTCTTCACATTTTTGAAAAATTCTCGATATTGATGCATCTGGGAGCAAAAATGTTACAGACCATTGCGTTAAGGGCACAATTTGCTACAACTTGTGTAGTAAAAGTTTTTCTGTACTATGCTCCGGATACCGTTTTTTTTCAACACTCTTCTATTTTTCACATTTTTGAAAAATTCTCGATATTGATGCATCTGGGAGCAAAAATGTTACAGACCATTGCGTTAAGGGCACAATTTGCTACAACTTTTGTAGTAAAAGTTTTTCTGTACTACGCTTCCGATACCGTTTTTTTTCAACACTCTTCTATTCTTCACATTTTTGAAAAATTCTCGATATTGATGCATCTGGGAGCAAAAATGTTACAGACCATTGCGTTAAGGGCACAATTTGCTACAACTTTTGTAGTAAAAGTTTTTCTGTACTACGCTTCCGATACCGTTTTTTTTCAACACTCTTCTATTCTTCACATTTTTGAAAAATTCCCGATATTGATGCATCTGGGAGCAAAAATGTTACAGACCATTGCGTTAAGGGCACAATTTGCTACAACTTGTGTAGTAAAAGTTTTTCTGTACTATGCTCCGGATACCGTTTTTTTTCAACACTCTTCTATTTTTCACATTTTTGAAAAATTCTCGATATTGATGCATCTGGGAATAAAAATGCTACAAACCATTGCGTTAAGGGCACAATTTGCTACAACTTTTGTAGTAAAAGTTTTTCTCTACTATGCTTCCGATACCGTTTTTTTTCAACACTCTTCTATTCTTCACATTTTTGAAAAATTCTCGATATTGATGCATCTGGGAGCAAAAATGTTACAGACCATTGCGTTAAGGGCACAATTTGCTACAACTTTTGTAGTAAAAGTTTTTCTTTACTATGCCCGGATACCGTTTTTTTTCAACACTTTTCTATTTTTCACATTCTTGAAAAATTCTCGATATTGATGCATCTGGGAGCAAAAATGTTACAGACCATTGCGTTAAGGGCACAATTTGCCACAACTTTTGTAATAAAAGTTTTTCTGTACTATGCTTCCGATACCGTTTTTTTTTCAACACTCTTCTATTCTTCACATTTTTGAAAAATTCTCGATATTGATGCAACTGGGAGCAAAAATGTTACAGACCATTGCGTTAAAGGCACAATTTGCTACAACTTTTGTAGTAAAAGTTTTTCTGTACTACGCTTCCGATACCGTTTTTTTTCAACACTCTTCTATTCTTCACATTTTTGAAAAATTCTCGATATTGATGCATCTGGGAGCAAAAATGTTACAGACCATTGCGTTAAGGGCACAATTTGCCACAACTTTTGTAATAAAAGTTTTTCTGTACTATGCTTCCGATACCGTTTTTTTTCAACACTCTTCTATTCTTCACATTTTTGAAAAATTCTCGATATTGATGCATCTGGGAGCAAAAATGTTACATACCATTGCGTTAAAGGCACAATTTGCTACAACTTTTGTAGTAAAAGTTTTTCTGTACTACGCTTCCGATACCGTTTTTTTTCAACACTCTTCTATTCTTCACATTTTTGAAAAATTCTCGATATTGATGCATCTGGGAGCAAAAATGTTGCAGACCATTGCGTTAAGGGCACAATTTGCTACAACTTTTGTAGTAAAAGTTTTTCTTTACTATGCTCCGGATACCGTTTTTTTTCAACACTTTTCTATTTTTCACATTCTTGAAAAATTCTCGATATTGATGCATCTGGGAGCAAAAATGTTACAGACCATTGCGTTAAGGGCACAATTTGCTGCAAATTTTGTAGTAAAAGTTTTTCTCTAGTATGCTTCCGATACCGTTTTTTTTTCAACACTCTTCTATTCTTCACATTTTTGAAAAATTCTCGATATTGATGCATCTGGGAGCAAAAATGTTACAGACCGTTGCGTTAAGGGCACAATTTGCTACAACTTGTGTAGTAAAAGTTTTTCTGTACTATGCTCCGGATACCGTTTTTTTCAACACTCTTCTATTCTTCACATTTTTGAAAAATTCTCGATATTGATGCATCTGGGAATAAAAATGTTACAAACCATTGCGTTAAGGGCACAATTTGCCACAACTTTTGTAATAAAAGTTTTTCTCTACTATGCTTCCGATACCGTTTTTTTTTTACACTCTTCTATTCTTCACATTTTTGAAAAATTCTCGATATTGATGCATCTGGGAGCAAAAATGTTACAGACCATTGCGTTAAGGGCACAATTTGCTACAACTTGTGAAGTAAAAGTTTTTCTGTACTACGCTTCCGATACCGTTTTTTTTCAACACTCTTCTATTCTTCACATCTTTGAAAAATTCTCGATATTGATGCATCTGGGAGCAAAAATGTTATAGACCATTGCGTTAAGGGCACAATTTGCTACAACTTTTGTAATAAAAGTTTTTCTCTACTATGCTCCGGATACCGTTTTTTTTTCAACACTCTTCTATTCTTCACATTTTTGAAAAATTCTCGATATTGATGCATCTGGGAGCAAAAATGTTACAGACCATTGCGTTAAGGGCACAATTTGCTACAACTTGTGTAGTAAAAGTTTTTCTGTACTATGCTCCGGATACCGTTTTTTTTCAACACTCTTCTATTTTTCACATTTTTGAAAAATTCTCGATATTGATGCATCTGGGAATAAAAATCTTACAAACCATTGCGTTAAGGGCACAATTTGCTACAACTTTTGTAGTAAAAGTTTTTCTCTACTATGCTTCCGATACCGTTTTTTTCAACACTCTTCTATTTTTCACATTTTTGAAAAATTCTCGATATTGATGCATCTGGGAGCAAAAATGTTACAGACCATTGCGTTAAGGGCACAATTTGCTACAACTTTTGTAGTAAAAGTTTTTCTGTACTACGCTTCCGATACCGTTTTTTTCAACACTCTTCTATTCTTCACATTTTTGAAAAATTCTCGACATTGATGCATCTGGGAATAAAAATGTTACAAACCATTGCGTTAAGGGCACAATTTGCTACAACTTTTGTAGTCAAAGTTTTTCTCTACTATGCTTCCGATACCGTTTTTTTTCAACACTCTTCTATTTTTCACATTTTTGAAAAATTCTCGACATTGATGCATCTGGGAATAAAAATGTTACAAACCATTGCGTTAAGGGCACAATTTGCTACAACTTTTGTAGTAAAAGTTTTTCTCTACTATGCTTCCGATACCGTTTTTTTTCAACACTCTTCTATTTTTCACATTTTTGAAAAATTCTCGATATTGATGCATCTGGGAGCAAAAATGTTACAGACCATTGCGTTAAGGGCACAATTTGCTACAACTTTTGTAGTAAAAGTTTTTCTTTACTATGCCCGGATACCGTTTTTTTTCAACACTTTTCTATTTTTCACATTCTTGAAAAATTCTCGATATTGATGCATCTGGGAGCAAAAATGTTACAGACCATTGCGTTAAGGGCACAATTTGCTGCAAATTTTGTAGTAAAAGTTTTTCTCTAGTATGCTTCCGATACCGTTTTTTTTTCAACACTCTTCTATTCTTCACATTTTTGAAAAATTCTCGATATTGATGCATCTGGGAGCAAAAATGTTACTGACCATTGCGTTAAGGGCACAATTTGCTACAACTTTTGTAGTAAAAGTTTTTCTGTACTACGCTTCCGATACCGTTTTTTTTCAACACTCTTCTATTCTTCACATTTTTGAAAAATTCTCGATATTGATGCATCTGGGAGCAAAAATGTTACAGACCATTGCGTTAAGGGCACAATTTGCTACAACTTTTGTAGTAAAAGTTTTTCTTTACTATGCTCCGGATACCGTTTTTTTTCAACACTTTTCTATTTTTCACATTCTTGAAAAATTCTCGATATTGATGCATCTGGGAGCAAAAATGTTACAGACCATTGCGTTAAGGGCACAATTTGCTGCAAATTTTGTAGTAAAAGTTTTTCTCTAGTATGCTTCCGATACCGTTTTTTTTTCAACACTCTTCTATTCTTCACATTTTTGAAAAATTCTCGATATTGATGCATCTGGGAGCAAAAATGTTACTGACCATTGCGTTAAGGGCACAATTTGCTACAACTTTTGTAGTAAAAGTTTTTCTGTACTACGCTTCCGATACCGTTTTTTTTCAACACTCTTCTATTCTTCACATTTTTGAAAAATTCTCGATATTGATGCATCTGGGAGCAAAAATGTTACAGACCATTGCGTTAAGGGCACAATTTGCTACAACTTTTGTAGTAAAAGTTTTTCTGTACTACGCTTCCGATACCGTTTTTTTTCAACACTCTTCTATTCTTCACATTTTTGAAAAATTCTCGATATTGATGCATCTGGGAGCAAAAATGTTACTGACCATTGCGTTAAGGGCACAATTTGCTACAACTTTTGTAGTAAAAGTTTTTCTGTACTACGCTTCCGATACCGTTTTTTTTCAACACTCTTCTATTCTTCACATTTTTGAAAAATTCTCGATATTGATGCATCTGGGAGCAAAAATGTTACAGACCATTGCGTTAAGGGCACAATTTGCTACAACTTTTGTAGTAAAAGTTTTTCTGTACTACGCTTCCGATACCGTTTTTTTTCAACACTCTTCTATTCTTCACATTTTTGAAAAATTCTCGATATTGATGCATCTGGGAGCAAAAATGTTACAGACCATTGCGTTAAGGGCACAATTTGCTACAACTTTTGTAGTAAAAGTTTTTCTGTACTACGCTTCCGATATCGTTTTTTTTCAACACTCTTCTATTCTTCACATTTTTGAAAAATTCTCGATATTGATGCATCTGGGAGCAAAAATGTTACAGACCATTGCGTTAAGGGCACAATTTGCTACAACTTTTGTAATAAAAGTTTTTCTGTACTATGCTCCGGATACCTTTTTTTTTTCAACACTCTTCTATTCTTCACATTTTTGAAAAATTCTCGATATTGATGCATCTGGGAGCAAAAATGTTACAGACCATTGCGTTAAGGGCACAATTTGCTACAACTTGTGAAGTAAAAGTTTTTCTGTACTATGCTCCGGATACCGTTTTTTTTCAACACTCTTCTATTTTTCACATTTATGAAAAATTCTCGATATTGATGCATCTGGGAATAAAAATGTCACAAACCATTGCGTTAAGGGCACAATTTGCTACAACTTTTGTAGTAAAAGTTTTTCTCTACTATGCTTCCGATACCGTTTTTTTTCAACACTCTTCTATTCTTCACATTTTTGAAAAATTCTCGATATTGATGCATCTGGGAGCAAAAATGTTAGAGACTATTGCGTTAAGGGCACAATTTGCCACAACTTTTGTAATAAAAGTTTTTCTGTACTATGCTCCGGATACCGTTTTTTTTCAACACTCTTCTATTTTTCACATTTTTGAAAAATTCTCGATATTGATGCATCTGGGAATAAAAATGTAACAAACCATTGCGTTAAGGGCACAATTTGCTACAACTGTTATAGTAAAAGTTTTTCTTTACTAAGCTTCCGATACCGTTTTTTTTCAACACTCTTCTATTCTTCACATTTTTGAAAAATTCTCGATATTGATGCATCTGGGAGCAAAAATGTTACAGACCATTGCGTTAAGGGCACAATTTGCTACAACTTTTGTAATAAAAGTTTTTCTGTACTATGCTCCGGATACCGTTTTTTTTCAACACTCTTCTATTCTTCACATTTTTGAAAAATTCTCGATATTGATGCATCTGGGAGCAAAAATGTTACAAACCATTGCGTTAAGGGCACAATTTGCTACAACTTTTGTAGTAAAAGTTTTTCTCTACTATGCTTCCGATACCGTTTTTTTTCAACACTCTTCTATTCTTCACATTTTTGAAAAATTCTCGATATTGATGCATCTGGGAGCAAAAATGTTACAGACCATTGCGTTAAGGGCACAATTTGCTACAACTTGTGTAGTAAAAGTTTTTCTGTACTATGCTCCGGATACCGTTTTTTTTCAACACTCTTCTATTTTTCACATTTTTGAAAAATTCTCGATATTGATGCATCTGGGAGCAAAAATGTTACAGACCATTGCGTTAAGGGCACAATTTGCTACAACTTTTGTAGTAAAAGTTTTTCTGTACTACGCTTCCGATACCGTTTTTTTTCAACACTCTTCTATTCTTCACATTTTTGAAAAATTCTCGATATTGATGCATCTGGGAGCAAAAATGTTACAGACCATTGCGTTAAGGGCACAATTTGCTACAACTTTTGTAGTAAAAGTTTTTCTTTACTATGCCCGGATACCGTTTTTTTTCAACACTTTTCTATTTTTCACATTCTTGAAAAATTCTCGATATTGATGCATCTGGGAGCAAAAATGTTACAGACCATTGCGTTAAGGGCACAATTTGCTGCAAATTTTGTAGTAAAAGTTTTTCTCTAGTATGCTTCCGATACCGTTTTTTTTTCAACACTCTTCTATTCTTCACATTTTTGAAAAATTCTCGATATTGATGCATCTGGGAGCAAAAATGTTACTGACCATTGCGTTAAGGGCACAATTTGCTACAACTTTTGTAGTAAAAGTTTTTCTGTACTACGCTTCCGATACCGTTTTTTTTCAACACTCTTCTATTCTTCACATTTTTGAAAAATTCTCGATATTGATGCATCTGGGAGCAAAAATGTTACAGACCATTGCGTTAAGGGCACAATTTGCTACAACTTTTGTAGTAAAAGTTTTTCTGTACTACGCTTCCGATACCGTTTTTTTTCAACACTCTTCTATTCTTCACATTTTTGAAAAATTCTCGATATTGATGCATCTGGGAGCAAAAATGTTACTGACCATTGCGTTAAGGGCACAATTTGCTACAACTTTTGTAGTAAAAGTTTTTCTGTACTACGCTTCCGATACCGTTTTTTTTCAACACTCTTCTATTCTTCACATTTTTGAAAAATTCTCGATATTGATGCATCTGGGAGCAAAAATGTTACAGACCATTGCGTTAAGGGCACAATTTGCTACAACTTTTGTAGTAAAAGTTTTTCTGTACTACGCTTCCGATACCGTTTTTTTTCAACACTCTTCTATTCTTCACATTTTTGAAAAATTCTCGATATTGATGCATCTGGGAGCAAAAATGTTACAGACCATTGCGTTAAGGGCACAATTTGCTACAACTTTTGTAGTAAAAGTTTTTCTGTACTACGCTTCCGATATCGTTTTTTTTCAACACTCTTCTATTCTTCACATTTTTGAAAAATTCTCGATATTGATGCATCTGGGAGCAAAAATGTTACAGACCATTGCGTTAAGGGCACAATTTGCTACAACTTTTGTAATAAAAGTTTTTCTGTACTATGCTCCGGATACCTTTTTTTTTTCAACACTCTTCTATTCTTCACATTTTTGAAAAATTCTCGATATTGATGCATCTGGGAGCAAAAATGTTACAGACCATTGCGTTAAGGGCACAATTTGCTACAACTTGTGAAGTAAAAGTTTTTCTGTACTATGCTCCGGATACCGTTTTTTTTCAACACTCTTCTATTTTTCACATTTATGAAAAATTCTCGATATTGATGCATCTGGGAATAAAAATGTCACAAACCATTGCGTTAAGGGCACAATTTGCTACAACTTTTGTAGTAAAAGTTTTTCTCTACTATGCTTCCGATACCGTTTTTTTTCAACACTCTTCTATTCTTCACATTTTTGAAAAATTCTCGATATTGATGCATCTGGGAGCAAAAATGTTAGAGACTATTGCGTTAAGGGCACAATTTGCCACAACTTTTGTAATAAAAGTTTTTCTGTACTATGCTCCGGATACCGTTTTTTTTCAACACTCTTCTATTTTTCACATTTTTGAAAAATTCTCGATATTGATGCATCTGGGAATAAAAATGTAACAAACCATTGCGTTAAGGGCACAATTTGCTACAACTGTTATAGTAAAAGTTTTTCTTTACTAAGCTTCCGATACCGTTTTTTTTCAACACTCTTCTATTCTTCACATTTTTGAAAAATTCTCGATATTGATGCATCTGGGAGCAAAAATGTTACAGACCATTGCGTTAAGGGCACAATTTGCTACAACTTTTGTAATAAAAGTTTTTCTGTACTATGCTCCGGATACCGTTTTTTTTCAACACTCTTCTATTCTTCACATTTTTGAAAAATTCTCGATATTGATGCATCTGGGAGCAAAAATGTTACAAACCATTGCGTTAAGGGCACAATTTGCTACAACTTTTGTAGTAAAAGTTTTTCTCTACTATGCTTCCGATACCGTTTTTTTTCAACACTCTTCTATTCTTCACATTTTTGAAAAATTCTCGATATTGATGCATCTGGGAGCAAAAATGTTACAGACCATTGCGTTAAGGGCACAATTTGCTACAACTTGTGTAGTAAAAGTTTTTCTGTACTATGCTCCGGATACCGTTTTTTTTCAACACTCTTCTATTTTTCACATTTTTGAAAAATTCTCGATATTGATGCATCTGGGAGCAAAAATGTTACAGACCATTGCGTTAAGGGCACAATTTGCTACAACTTTTGTAGTAAAAGTTTTTCTGTACTACGCTTCCGATACCGTTTTTTTTCAACACTCTTCTATTCTTCACATTTTTGAAAAATTCTCGATATTGATGCATCTGGGAGCAAAAATGTTACAGACCATTGCGTTAAGGGCACAATTTGCTACAACTTTTGTAGTAAAAGTTTTTCTGTACTACGCTTCCGATACCGTTTTTTTTCAACACTCTTCTATTTTTCACATTTTTGAAAAATTCTCGATATTGATGCATCTGGGAGCAAAAATGTTACAGACCATTGCGTTAAGGGCACAATTTGCTACAACTTTTGTAGTAAAAGTTTTTCTCTACTATGCTTCCGATACCGTTTTTTTTCAACACTCTTCTATTCTTCACATTTTTGAAAAATTCTCGATATTGATGCATCTGGGAGCAAAAATGTTACAGACCATTGCGTTAAGGGCACAATTTGCTACAACTTGTGTAGTAAAAGTTTTTCTGTACTACGCTTCCGATACCGTTTTTTTTCAACACTCTTCTATTCTTCACATTTTTGAAAAATTCCCGATATTGATGCATCTGGGAGCAAAAATGTTACAGACCATTGCGTTAAGGGCACAATTTGCTACAACTTGTGTAGTAAAAGTTTTTCTGTACTATGCTCCGGATACCGTTTTTTTTCAACACTCTTCTATTTTTCACATTTTTGAAAAATTCTCGATATTGATGCATCTGGGAATAAAAATGTTACAAACCATTGCGTTAAGGGCACAATTTGCTACAACTTTTGTAGTAAAAGTTTTTCTCTACTATGCTTCCGATACCGTTTTTTTTCAACACTCTTCTATTCTTCACATTTTTGAAAAATTCCCGATATTGATGCATCTGGGAGCAAAAATGTTACAGACCATTGCGTTAAGGGCACAATTTGCTACAACTTGTGTAGTAAAAGTTTTTCTGTACTATGCTCCGGATACCGTTTTTTTCAACACTCTTCTATTTTTCACATTTTTGAAAAATTCTCGATATTGATGCATCTGGGAATAAAAATGTTACAAACCATTGCGTTAAGGGCACAATTTGCTACAACTTTTGTAATAAAAGTTTTTCTGTACTATGCTCCGGATACCGTTTTTTTTCAACACTCTTCTATTCTTCACATTTTTGAAAAATTCTCGATATTGATGCATCTGGGAGCAAAAATGTTACTGACCATTGCGTTAAGGGCACAATTTGCTACAACTTTTGTAGTAAAAGTTTTTCTGTACTACGCTTCCGATACCGTTTTTTTTCAACACTCTTCTATTCTTCACATTTTTGAAAAATTCTCGATATTGATGCATCTGGGAGCAAAAATGTTACAGACCATTGCGTTAAGGGCACAATTTGCTACAACTTTTGTAGTAAAAGTTTTTCTGTACTACGCTTCCGATACCGTTTTTTTTCAACACTCTTCTATTCTTCACATTTTTGAAAAATTCTCGATATTGATGCATCTGGGAGCAAAAATGTTACAGACCATTGCGTTAAGGGCACAATTTGCTACAACTTGTGTAGTAAAAGTTTTTCTGTACTATGCTCCGGATACCGTTTTTTTTCAACACTCTTCTATTTTTCACATTTTTGAAAAATTCTCGATATTGATGCATCTGGGAATAAAAATGTTACAAACCATTGCGTTAAGGGCACAATTTGCTACAACTTTTGTAGTAAAAGTTTTTCTCTACTATGCTTCCGATACCGTTTTTTTTCAACACTCTTCTATTCTTCACATTTTTGAAAAATTCTCGATATTGATGCATCTGGGAGCAAAAATGTTACAGACCATTGCGTTAAGGGCACAATTTGCCACAACTTTTGTAATAAAAGTTTTTCTCTACTATGCTTCCGATACCGTTTTTTTTCAACACTCTTCTATTTTTCACATTTTTGAAAAATTCTCGATATTGATGCATCTGGGAGCAAAAATGTTACAGACCATTGCGTTAAGGGCACAATTTGCCACAACTTTTGTAATAAAAGTTTTTCTCTACTATGCTTCCGATACCGTTTTTTTTCAACACTCTTCTATTTTTCACATTTTTGAAAAATTCTCGATATTGATGCATCTGGGAGCAAAAATGTTACAGACCATTGCGTTAAGGGCACAATTTGCCACAACTTTTGTAATAAAAGTTTTTCTGTACTATGCTTCCGATACCGTTTTTTTTCAACACTCTTCTATTCTTCACATTTTTGAAAAATTCTCGATATTGATGCATCTGGGAGCAAAAATGTTACAGACCATTGCGTTAAGGGCACAATTTGCTACAACTTTTGTAATAAAAGTTTTTCTGTACTATGCTCCGGATACCGTTTTTTTTTCAACACTCTTCTATTCTTCACATTTTTGAAAAATTCTCGATATTGATGCATCTGGGAGCAAAAATGTTACAGACCATTGCGTTAAGGGCACAATTTGCTACAACTTGTGAAGTAAAAGTTTTTCTGTACTATGCTCCGGATACCGTTTTTTTTTTCAACACTCTTCTATTTTTCACATTTTTGAAAAATTCTCGATATTGATGCATCTGGGAGCAAAAATGTTACAGACCATTGCATTAAGGGCACAATTTGCTACAACTTTTGTAGTAAAAGTTTTTCTGTACTACGCTTCCGATACCGTTTTTTTTCAACACTCTTCTATTCTTCACATCTTTGAAAAATTCTCGATATTGATGCATCTGGGAATAAAAATGTAACAAACCATTGCGTTAAGGGCACAATTTGCTACAACTTTTGTAGTAAAAGTTTTTCTCTACTATGTTTCCGATACCGTTTTTTTTCAACACTCTTCTATTCTTCACATTTTTGAAAAATTCTCGATATTGATGCATCTGGGAGCAAAAATGTTACAGACCATTGCGTTAAGGGCACAATTTGCCACAACTTTTGTAATAAAAGTTTTTCTGTACTATGCTTCCGATACCGTTTTTTTTCAACACTCTTCTATTCTTCACATTTTTGAAAAATTCTCGATATTGATGCATCTGGGAGCAAAAATGTTACAAACCATTGCGTTAAGGGCACAATTTGCCACAACTTTTGTAATAAAAGTTTTTCTGTACTATGCTCCGGATACCGTTTTTTTTCAACACTCTTCTATTTTTCACATTTTTGAAAAATTCTCGATATTGATGCATCTGGGAATAAAAATGTAACAAACCATTGCGTTAAGGGCACAATTTGCTACAACTTTTGTAGTAAAAGTTTTTCTGTACTACGCTTCCGATACCGTTTTTTTCAACACTCTTCTATTCTTCACATCTTTGAAAAATTCTCGATATTGATGCATCTGGGAGCAAAAATGTTACAGACCATTGCGTTAAGGGCATAATTTGCTACAACTTTTGTAGTAAAAGTTTTTCTCTACTATGCTTCCGATACCGTTTTTTTTTCAACACTCTTCTATTCTTCACATTTTTGAAAAATTCTCGATATTGATGCATCTGGGAGCAAAAATGTTACAAACCATTGCGTTAAGGGCACAATTTGCCACAACTTTTGTAATAAAAGTTTTTCTGTACTATGCTCCGGATACCGTTTTTTTTCAACACTCTTCTATTTTTCACATTTTTGAAAAATGCTCGATATTGATGCATCTGGGAATAAAAATGTAACAAACCATTGCGTTAAGGGCACAATTTGCCACAACTTTTGTAATAAAAGTTTTTCTGTACTATGCTCCGGATACCGTTTTTTATCAACACTCTTCTATTTTTCACATTTTTGAAAAATGCTCGATATTGATGCATCTGGGAATAAAAATGTAACAAACCATTGCGTTAAGGGCACAATTTGCTACAACTTTTGTAGTAAAAGTTTTTCTCTACTATGCTTCCGATACCGTTTTTTTTCAACACTCTTCTATTCTTCACATTTTTGAAAAATTCTCGATATTGATGCATCTGGGAGCAAAAATGTTACAGACCATTGCTTTAAGGGCACAATTTGCTACAACTTTTGTAGTAAAAGTTTTTCTGTACTACGCTTCCGATACCGTTTTTTTTCAACACTCTTCTATTCTTCACATCTTTGAAAAATTCTCGATATTGATGCATCTGGGAGCAAAAATGTTACAGACCATTGCGTTAAGGGCATAATTTGCTACAACTTTTGTAGTAAAAGTTTTTCTCTACTATGCTTCCGATACCGTTTTTTTTTCAACACTCTTCTATTCTTCACATTTTTGAAAAATTCTCGATATTGATGCATCTGGGAGCAAAAATGTTACAAACCATTGCGTTAAGGGCACAATTTGCCACAACTTTTGTAATAAAAGTTTTTCTGTACTATGCTCCGGATACCGTTTTTTTTCAACACTCTTCTATTTTTCACATTTTTGAAAAATGCTCGATATTGATGCATCTGGGAATAAAAATGTAACAAACCATTGCGTTAAGGGCACAATTTGCTACAACTTTTGTAGTAAAAGTTTTTCTGTACTACGCTTCCGATACCGTTTTTTTTCAACACTCTTCTATTCTTCACATTTTTGAAAAATTCTCGATATTGATGCATCTGGGAGCAAAAATGTTAGAGACTATTGCGTTAAGGGCACAATTTGCCACAACTTTTGTAATAAAAGTTTTTCTGTACTATGCTCCGGATACCGTTTTTTTTCAACACTCTTCTATTTTTCACATTTTTGAAAAATTCTCGATATTGATGCATCTGGGAATAAAAATGTAAGAAACCATTGCGTTAAGGGCACAATTTGCTACAACTTTTGTAGTAAAAGTTTTTCTCTACTATGCTTCCGATACCGTTTATTTTCAACACTCTTCTATTCTTCACATTTTTGAAAAATTCTCGATATTGATGCATCTGGGAGCAAAAATGTTACAGACCATTGCGTTAAGGGCACAATTTGCCACAACTTTTGTAATAAAAGTTTTTCTGTACTATGCTTCCGATACCGTTTTTTTTCAACACTCTTCTATTCTTCACATTTTTGAAAAATTCTCGATATTGATGCATCTGGGAGCAAAAATGTTACAGACCATTGCGTTAAGGGCACAATTTGCTACAACTTTTGTAGTAAAAGTTTTTCTCTACTATGCTTCCGATACCGTTTTTTTTCAACACTCTTCTATTCTTCACATTTTTGAAAAATTCTCGATATTGATGCATCTGGGAGCAAAAATGTTACAGACCATTGCGTTAAGGGCACAATTTGCCACAACTTTTGTAATAAAAGTTTTTCTGTACTACGCTTCCGATACCGTTTTTTTTCAACACTCTTCTATTCTTCACATTTTTGAAAAATTCTCGATATTGATGCATCTGGGAGCAAAAATGTTACAGACCATTGCGTTAAGGGCACAATTTGCCACAACTTTTGTAATAAAAGTTTTTCTCTACTATGCTTCCGATACCGTTTTTTTTCAACACTCTTCTATTTTTCACATTTTTGAAAAATTCTCGATATTGATGCATCTGGGAGCAAAAATGTTACAGACCATTGCGTTAAGGGCACAATTTGCTACAACTTTTGTAGTAAAAGTTTTTCTGTACTACGCTTCCGATACCGTTTTTTTTCAACACTCTTCTATTCTTCACATTTTTGAAAAATTCTCGATATTGATGCATCTGGGAGCAAAAATGTTACAGACCATTGCGTTAAGGGCACAATTTGCTACAACTTTTGTAATAAAAGTTTTTCTGTACTATGCTCCGGATACCGTTTTTTTTTCAACACTCTTCTATTCTTCACATTTTTGAAAAATTCTCGATATTGATGCATCTGGGAGCAAAAATGTTACAGACCATTGCGTTAAGGGCACAATTTGCTACAACTTGTGAAGTAAAAGTTTTTCTGTACTATGCTCCGGATACCGTTTTTTTTTTCAACACTCTTCTATTTTTCACATTTTTGAAAAATTCTCGATATTGATGCATCTGGGAGCAAAAATGTTACAGACCATTGCATTAAGGGCACAATTTGCTACAACTTTTGTAGTAAAAGTTTTTCTGTACTACGCTTCCGATACCGTTTTTTTTCAACACTCTTCTATTCTTCACATCTTTGAAAAATTCTCGATATTGATGCATCTGGGAATAAAAATGTAACAAACCATTGCGTTAAGGGCACAATTTGCTACAACTTTTGTAGTAAAAGTTTTTCTCTACTATGTTTCCGATACCGTTTTTTTTCAACACTCTTCTATTCTTCACATTTTTGAAAAATTCTCGATATTGATGCATCTGGGAGCAAAAATGTTACAGACCATTGCGTTAAGGGCACAATTTGCCACAACTTTTGTAATAAAAGTTTTTCTGTACTATGCTTCCGATACCGCTTTTTTTCAACACTCTTCTATTCTTCACATTTTTGAAAAATTCTCGATATTGATGCATCTGGGAGCAAAAATGTTACAGACCATTGCGTTAAGGGCACAATTTGCTACAACTTTTGTAATAAAAGTTTTTCTGTACTATGCTCCGGATACCGTTTTTTTTTCAACACTCTTCTATTCTTCACATTTTTGAAAAATTCTCGATATTGATGCATCTGGGAGCAAAAATGTTACAGACCATTGCGTTAAGGGCACAATTTGCTACAACTTGTGTAGTAAAAGTTTTTCTGTACTATGCTCCGGATACCGTTTTTTTTCAACACTCTTCTATTTTTCACATTTTTGAAAAATTCTCGATATTGATGCATCTGGGAATAAAAATGTTACAAACCATTGCGTTAAGGGCACAATTTGCTACAACTTTTGTAGTAAAAGTTTTTCTCTACTATGCTTCCGATACCGTTTTTTTTCAACACTCTTCTATTCTTCACATTTTTGAAAAATTCTCGATATTGATGCATCTGGGAGCAAAAATGTTACAGACCATTGCGTTAAGGGCACAATTTGCCACAACTTTTGTAATAAAAGTTTTTCTCTACTATGCTTCCGATACCGTTTTTTTTCAACACTCTTCTATTTTTCACATTTTTGAAAAATTCTCGATATTGATGCATCTGGGAGCAAAAATGTTACAGACCATTGCGTTAAGGGCACAATTTGCCACAACTTTTGTAATAAAAGTTTTTCTCTACTATGCTTCCGATACCGTTTTTTTTCAACACTCTTCTATTTTTCACATTTTTGAAAAATTCTCGATATTGATGCATCTGGGAGCAAAAATGTTACAGACCATTGCGTTAAGGGCACAATTTGCCACAACTTTTGTAATAAAAGTTTTTCTGTACTATGCTTCCGATACCGTTTTTTTTCAACACTCTTCTATTCTTCACATTTTTGAAAAATTCTCGATATTGATGCATCTGGGAGCAAAAATGTTACAGACCATTGCGTTAAGGGCACAATTTGCTACAACTTTTGTAATAAAAGTTTTTCTGTACTATGCTCCGGATACCGTTTTTTTTTCAACACTCTTCTATTCTTCACATTTTTGAAAAATTCTCGATATTGATGCATCTGGGAGCAAAAATGTTACAGACCATTGCGTTAAGGGCACAATTTGCTACAACTTGTGAAGTAAAAGTTTTTCTGTACTATGCTCCGGATACCGTTTTTTTTTTCAACACTCTTCTATTTTTCACATTTTTGAAAAATTCTCGATATTGATGCATCTGGGAGCAAAAATGTTACAGACCATTGCATTAAGGGCACAATTTGCTACAACTTTTGTAGTAAAAGTTTTTCTGTACTACGCTTCCGATACCGTTTTTTTTCAACACTCTTCTATTCTTCACATTTTTGAAAAATTCTCGATATTGATGCATCTGGGAGCAAAAATGTTACAGACCATTGCGTTAAGGGCACAATTTGCTACAACTTGTGTAGTAAAAGTTTTTCTGTACTATGCTCCGGATACCGTTTTTTTTCAACACTCTTCTATTTTTCACATTTTTGAAAAATTCTCGATATTGATGCATCTGGGAATAAAAATGTTACAAACCATTGCGTTAAGGGCACAATTTGCTACAACTTTTGTAGTAAAAGTTTTTCTCTACTATGCTTCCGATACCGTTTTTTTTCAACACTCTTCTATTCTTCACATTTTTGAAAAATTCTCGATATTGATGCATCTGGGAGCAAAAATGTTACAGACCATTGCGTTAAGGGCACAATTTGCCACAACTTTTGTAATAAAAGTTTTTCTCTACTATGCTTCCGATACCGTTTTTTTTCAACACTCTTCTATTTTTCACATTTTTGAAAAATTCTCGATATTGATGCATCTGGGAGCAAAAATGTTACAGACCATTGCGTTAAGGGCACAATTTGCCACAACTTTTGTAATAAAAGTTTTTCTCTACTATGCTTCCGATACCGTTTTTTTTCAACACTCTTCTATTTTTCACATTTTTGAAAAATTCTCGATATTGATGCATCTGGGAGCAAAAATGTTACAGACCATTGCGTTAAGGGCACAATTTGCCACAACTTTTGTAATAAAAGTTTTTCTGTACTATGCTTCCGATACCGTTTTTTTTCAACACTCTTCTATTCTTCACATTTTTGAAAAATTCTCGATATTGATGCATCTGGGAGCAAAAATGTTACAGACCATTGCGTTAAGGGCACAATTTGCTACAACTTTTGTAATAAAAGTTTTTCTGTACTATGCTCCGGATACCGTTTTTTTTTCAACACTCTTCTATTCTTCACATTTTTGAAAAATTCTCGATATTGATGCATCTGGGAGCAAAAATGTTACAGACCATTGCGTTAAGGGCACAATTTGCTACAACTTGTGAAGTAAAAGTTTTTCTGTACTATGCTCCGGATACCGTTTTTTTTTTCAACACTCTTCTATTTTTCACATTTTTGAAAAATTCTCGATATTGATGCATCTGGGAGCAAAAATGTTACAGACCATTGCATTAAGGGCACAATTTGCTACAACTTTTGTAGTAAAAGTTTTTCTGTACTACGCTTCCGATACCGTTTTTTTTCAACACTCTTCTATTCTTCACATCTTTGAAAAATTCTCGATATTGATGCATCTGGGAATAAAAATGTAACAAACCATTGCGTTAAGGGCACAATTTGCTACAACTTTTGTAGTAAAAGTTTTTCTCTACTATGTTTCCGATACCGTTTTTTTTCAACACTCTTCTATTCTTCACATTTTTGAAAAATTCTCGATATTGATGCATCTGGGAGCAAAAATGTTACAGACCATTGCGTTAAGGGCACAATTTGCCACAACTTTTGTAATAAAAGTTTTTCTGTACTATGCTTCCGATACCGTTTTTTTTCAACACTCTTCTATTCTTCACATTTTTGAAAAATTCTCGATATTGATGCATCTGGGAGCAAAAATGTTACAAACCATTGCGTTAAGGGCACAATTTGCCACAACTTTTGTAATAAAAGTTTTTCTGTACTATGCTCCGGATACCGTTTTTTTTCAACACTCTTCTATTTTTCACATTTTTGAAAAATTCTCGATATTGATGCATCTGGGAATAAAAATGTAACAAACCATTGCGTTAAGGGCACAATTTGCTACAACTTTTGTAGTAAAAGTTTTTCTGTACTACGCTTCCGATACCGTTTTTTTCAACACTCTTCTATTCTTCACATCTTTGAAAAATTCTCGATATTGATGCATCTGGGAGCAAAAATGTTACAGACCATTGCGTTAAGGGCATAATTTGCTACAACTTTTGTAGTAAAAGTTTTTCTCTACTATGCTTCCGATACCGTTTTTTTTTCAACACTCTTCTATTCTTCACATTTTTGAAAAATTCTCGATATTGATGCATCTGGGAGCAAAAATGTTACAAACCATTGCGTTAAGGGCACAATTTGCCACAACTTTTGTAATAAAAGTTTTTCTGTACTATGCTCCGGATACCGTTTTTTTTCAACACTCTTCTATTTTTCACATTTTTGAAAAATGCTCGATATTGATGCATCTGGGAATAAAAATGTAACAAACCATTGCGTTAAGGGCACAATTTGCCACAACTTTTGTAATAAAAGTTTTTCTGTACTATGCTCCGGATACCGTTTTTTATCAACACTCTTCTATTTTTCACATTTTTGAAAAATGCTCGATATTGATGCATCTGGGAATAAAAATGTAACAAACCATTGCGTTAAGGGCACAATTTGCTACAACTTTTGTAGTAAAAGTTTTTCTCTACTATGCTTCCGATACCGTTTTTTTTCAACACTCTTCTATTCTTCACATTTTTGAAAAATTCTCGATATTGATGCATCTGGGAGCAAAAATGTTACAGACCATTGCTTTAAGGGCACAATTTGCTACAACTTTTGTAGTAAAAGTTTTTCTGTACTACGCTTCCGATACCGTTTTTTTTCAACACTCTTCTATTCTTCACATCTTTGAAAAATTCTCGATATTGATGCATCTGGGAGCAAAAATGTTACAGACCATTGCGTTAAGGGCATAATTTGCTACAACTTTTGTAGTAAAAGTTTTTCTCTACTATGCTTCCGATACCGTTTTTTTTTCAACACTCTTCTATTCTTCACATTTTTGAAAAATTCTCGATATTGATGCATCTGGGAGCAAAAATGTTACAAACCATTGCGTTAAGGGCACAATTTGCCACAACTTTTGTAATAAAAGTTTTTCTGTACTATGCTCCGGATACCGTTTTTTTTCAACACTCTTCTATTTTTCACATTTTTGAAAAATGCTCGATATTGATGCATCTGGGAATAAAAATGTAACAAACCATTGCGTTAAGGGCACAATTTGCTACAACTTTTGTAGTAAAAGTTTTTCTGTACTACGCTTCCGATACCGTTTTTTTTCAACACTCTTCTATTCTTCACATTTTTGAAAAATTCTCGATATTGATGCATCTGGGAGCAAAAATGTTAGAGACTATTGCGTTAAGGGCACAATTTGCCACAACTTTTGTAATAAAAGTTTTTCTGTACTATGCTCCGGATACCGTTTTTTTTCAACACTCTTCTATTTTTCACATTTTTGAAAAATTCTCGATATTGATGCATCTGGGAATAAAAATGTAAGAAACCATTGCGTTAAGGGCACAATTTGCTACAACTTTTGTAGTAAAAGTTTTTCTCTACTATGCTTCCGATACCGTTTATTTTCAACACTCTTCTATTCTTCACATTTTTGAAAAATTCTCGATATTGATGCATCTGGGAGCAAAAATGTTACAGACCATTGCGTTAAGGGCACAATTTGCCACAACTTTTGTAATAAAAGTTTTTCTGTACTATGCTTCCGATACCGTTTTTTTTCAACACTCTTCTATTCTTCACATTTTTGAAAAATTCTCGATATTGATGCATCTGGGAGCAAAAATGTTACAGACCATTGCGTTAAGGGCACAATTTGCTACAACTTTTGTAGTAAAAGTTTTTCTCTACTATGCTTCCGATACCGTTTTTTTTCAACACTCTTCTATTCTTCACATTTTTGAAAAATTCTCGATATTGATGCATCTGGGAGCAAAAATGTTACAGACCATTGCGTTAAGGGCACAATTTGCCACAACTTTTGTAATAAAAGTTTTTCTGTACTACGCTTCCGATACCGTTTTTTTTCAACACTCTTCTATTCTTCACATTTTTGAAAAATTCTCGATATTGATGCATCTGGGAGCAAAAATGTTACAGACCATTGCGTTAAGGGCACAATTTGCCACAACTTTTGTAATAAAAGTTTTTCTCTACTATGCTTCCGATACCGTTTTTTTTCAACACTCTTCTATTTTTCACATTTTTGAAAAATTCTCGATATTGATGCATCTGGGAGCAAAAATGTTACAGACCATTGCGTTAAGGGCACAATTTGCTACAACTTTTGTAGTAAAAGTTTTTCTGTACTACGCTTCCGATACCGTTTTTTTTCAACACTCTTCTATTCTTCACATTTTTGAAAAATTCTCGATATTGATGCATCTGGGAGCAAAAATGTTACAGACCATTGCGTTAAGGGCACAATTTGCTACAACTTTTGTAATAAAAGTTTTTCTGTACTATGCTCCGGATACCGTTTTTTTTTCAACACTCTTCTATTCTTCACATTTTTGAAAAATTCTCGATATTGATGCATCTGGGAGCAAAAATGTTACAGACCATTGCGTTAAGGGCACAATTTGCTACAACTTGTGAAGTAAAAGTTTTTCTGTACTATGCTCCGGATACCGTTTTTTTTTTCAACACTCTTCTATTTTTCACATTTTTGAAAAATTCTCGATATTGATGCATCTGGGAGCAAAAATGTTACAGACCATTGCATTAAGGGCACAATTTGCTACAACTTTTGTAGTAAAAGTTTTTCTGTACTACGCTTCCGATACCGTTTTTTTTCAACACTCTTCTATTCTTCACATCTTTGAAAAATTCTCGATATTGATGCATCTGGGAATAAAAATGTAACAAACCATTGCGTTAAGGGCACAATTTGCTACAACTTTTGTAGTAAAAGTTTTTCTCTACTATGTTTCCGATACCGTTTTTTTTCAACACTCTTCTATTCTTCACATTTTTGAAAAATTCTCGATATTGATGCATCTGGGAGCAAAAATGTTACAGACCATTGCGTTAAGGGCACAATTTGCCACAACTTTTGTAATAAAAGTTTTTCTGTACTATGCTTCCGATACCGCTTTTTTTCAACACTCTTCTATTCTTCACATTTTTGAAAAATTCTCGATATTGATGCATCTGGGAGCAAAAATGTTACAGACCATTGCGTTAAGGGCACAATTTGCTACAACTTTTGTAATAAAAGTTTTTCTGTACTATGCTCCGGATACCGTTTTTTTTTCAACACTCTTCTATTCTTCACATTTTTGAAAAATTCTCGATATTGATGCATCTGGGAGCAAAAATGTTACAGACCATTGCGTTAAGGGCACAATTTGCTACAACTTGTGAAGTAAAAGTTTTTCTGTACTATGCTCCGGATACCGTTTTTTTTTTCAACACTCTTCTATTTTTCACATTTTTGAAAAATTCTCGATATTGATGCATCTGGGAGCAAAAATGTTACAGACCATTGCATTAAGGGCACAATTTGCTACAACTTTTGTAGTAAAAGTTTTTCTGTACTACGCTTCCGATACCGTCTTTTTTCAACACTCTTCTATTCTTCACATCTTTGAAAAATTCTCGATATTGATGCATCTGGGAATAAAAATGTAACAAACCATTGCGTTAAGGGCACAATTTGCTACAACTTTTGTAGTAAAAGTTTTTCTCTACTATGTTTCCGATACCGTTTTTTTTCAACACTCTTCTATTCTTCACATTTTTGAAAAATTCTCGATATTGATGCATCTGGGAGCAAAAATGTTACAGACCATTGCGTTAAGGGCACAATTTGCCACAACTTTTGTAATAAAAGTTTTTCTGTACTATGCTTCCGATACCGTTTTTTTTCAACACTCTTCTATTCTTCACATTTTTGAAAAATTCTCGATATTGATGCATCTGGGAGCAAAAATGTTACAGACCATTGCGTTAAGGGCACAATTTGCCACAACTTTTGTAATAAAAGTTTTTCTCTACTATGCTTCCGATACCGTTTTTTTTCAACACTCTTCTATTTTTCACATTTTTGAAAAATTCTCGATATTGATGCATCTGGGAGCAAAAATGTTACAGACCATTGCGTTAAGGGCACAATTTGCTACAACTTTTGTAGTAAAAGTTTTTCTGTACTACGCTTCCGATACCGTTTTTTTTCAACACTCTTCTATTCTTCACATTTTTGAAAAATTCTCGATATTGATGCATCTGGGAGCAAAAATGTTACAGACCATTGCGTTAAGGGCACAATTTGCTACAACTTTTGTAATAAAAGTTTTTCTGTACTATGCTCCGGATACCGTTTTTTTTTCAACACTCTTCTATTCTTCACATTTTTGAAAAATTCTCGATATTGATGCATCTGGGAGCAAAAATGTTACAGACCATTGCGTTAAGGGCACAATTTGCTACAACTTGTGAAGTAAAAGTTTTTCTGTACTATGCTCCGGATACCGTTTTTTTTTTCAACACTCTTCTATTTTTCACATTTTTGAAAAATTCTCGATATTGATGCATCTGGGAGCAAAAATGTTACAGACCATTGCATTAAGGGCACAATTTGCTACAACTTTTGTAGTAAAAGTTTTTCTGTACTACGCTTCCGATACCGTTTTTTTTCAACACTCTTCTATTCTTCACATCTTTGAAAAATTCTCGATATTGATGCATCTGGGAATAAAAATGTAACAAACCATTGCGTTAAGGGCACAATTTGCTACAACTTTTGTAGTAAAAGTTTTTCTCTACTATGTTTCCGATACCGTTTTTTTTCAACACTCTTCTATTCTTCACATTTTTGAAAAATTCTCGATATTGATGCATCTGGGAGCAAAAATGTTACAGACCATTGCGTTAAGGGCACAATTTGCCACAACTTTTGTAATAAAAGTTTTTCTGTACTATGCTTCCGATACCGCTTTTTTTCAACACTCTTCTATTCTTCACATTTTTGAAAAATTCTCGATATTGATGCATCTGGGAGCAAAAATGTTACAGACCATTGCGTTAAGGGCACAATTTGCTACAACTTTTGTAATAAAAGTTTTTCTGTACTATGCTCCGGATACCGTTTTTTTTTCAACACTCTTCTATTCTTCACATTTTTGAAAAATTCTCGATATTGATGCATCTGGGAGCAAAAATGTTACAGACCATTGCGTTAAGGGCACAATTTGCTACAACTTGTGAAGTAAAAGTTTTTCTGTACTATGCTCCGGATACCGTTTTTTTTTTCAACACTCTTCTATTTTTCACATTTTTGAAAAATTCTCGATATTGATGCATCTGGGAGCAAAAATGTTACAGACCATTGCATTAAGGGCACAATTTGCTACAACTTTTGTAGTAAAAGTTTTTCTGTACTACGCTTCCGATACCGTCTTTTTTCAACACTCTTCTATTCTTCACATCTTTGAAAAATTCTCGATATTGATGCATCTGGGAATAAAAATGTAACAAACCATTGCGTTAAGGGCACAATTTGCTACAACTTTTGTAGTAAAAGTTTTTCTCTACTATGTTTCCGATACCGTTTTTTTTCAACACTCTTCTATTCTTCACATTTTTGAAAAATTCTCGATATTGATGCATCTGGGAGCAAAAATGTTACAGACCATTGCGTTAAGGGCACAATTTGCCACAACTTTTGTAATAAAAGTTTTTCTGTACTATGCTTCCGATACCGTTTTTTTTCAACACTCTTCTATTCTTCACATTTTTGAAAAATTCTCGATATTGATGCATCTGGGAGCAAAAATGTTACAAACCATTGCGTTAAGGGCACAATTTGCCACAACTTTTGTAATAAAAGTTTTTCTGTACTATGCTCCGGATACCGTTTTTTTTCAACACTCTTCTATTTTTCACATTTTTGAAAAATTCTCGATATTGATGCATCTGGGAATAAAAATGTAACAAACCATTGCGTTAAGGGCACAATTTGCTACAACTTTTGTAGTAAAAGTTTTTCTGTACTACGCTTCCGATACCGTTTTTTTCAACACTCTTCTATTCTTCACATCTTTGAAAAATTCTCGATATTGATGCATCTGGGAGCAAAAATGTTACAGACCATTGCGTTAAGGGCACAATTTGCTACAACTTTTGTAGTAAAAGTTTTTCTCTACTATGCTTCCGATACCGTTTTTTTTCAACACTCTTCTATTCTTCACATTTTTGAAAAATTCTCGATATTGATGCATCTGGGAGCAAAAATGTTAGAGACGATTGCGTTAAGGGCACAATTTGCCACAACTTTTGTAATAAAAGTTTTTCTGTACTATGCTCCGGATACCGTTTTTTTTCAACACTCTTCTATTTTTCACATTTTTGAAAAATTCTCGATATTGATGCATCTGGGAATAAAAATGTAACAAACCATTGCGTTAAGGGCACAATTTGCTACAACTTTTGTAGTAAAAGTTTTTCTGTACTACGCTTCCGATACCGTTTTTTTTCAACACTCTTCTATTCTTCACATCTTTGAAAAATTCTCGATATTGATGCATCTGGGAGCAAAAATGTTACAGACCATTGCGTTAAGGGCATAATTTGCTACAACTTTTGTAGTAAAAGTTTTTCTCTACTATGCTTCCGATACCGTTTTTTTTTTCAACACTCTTCTATTCTTCACATTTTTGAAAAATTCTCGATATTGATGCATCTGGGAGCAAAAATGTTACAAACCATTGCGTTAAGGGCACAATTTGCCACAACTTTTGTAATAAAAGTTTTTCTGTACTATGCTCCGGATACCGTTTTTTATCAACACTCTTCTATTTTTCACATTTTTGAAAAATGCTCGATATTGATGCATCTGGGAATAAAAATGTAACAAACCATTGCGTTAAGGGCACAATTTGCTACAACTTTTGTAGTAAAAGTTTTTCTCTACTATGCTTCCGATACCGTTTTTTTTCAACACTCTTCTATTCTTCACATTTTTGAAAAATTCTCGATATTGATGCATCTGGGAGCAAAAATGTTACAGACCATTGCATTAAGGGCACAATTTGCTACAACTTTTGTAGTAAAAGTTTTTCTGTACTACGCTTCCGATACCGTTTTTTTTCAACACTCTTCTATTCTTCACATCTTTGAAAAATTCTCGATATTGATGCATCTGGGAGCAAAAATGTTACAGACCATTGCGTTAAGGGCATAATTTGCTACAACTTTTGTAGTAAAAGTTTTTCTCTACTATGCTTCCGATACCGTTTTTTTTTCAACACTCTTCTATTCTTCACATTTTTGAAAAATTCTCGATATTGATGCATCTGGGAGCAAAAATGTTACAAACCATTGCGTTAAGGGCACAATTTGCCACAACTTTTGTAATAAAAGTTTTTCTGTACTATGCTCCGGATACCGTTTTTTTTCAACACTCTTCTATTTTTCACATTTTTGAAAAATGCTCGATATTGATGCATCTGGGAATAAAAATGTAACAAACCATTGCGTTAAGGGCACAATTTGCTACAACTTTTGTAGTAAAAGTTTTTCTGTACTACGCTTCCGATACCGTTTTTTTTCAACACTCTTCTATTCTTCACATTTTTGAAAAATTCTCGATATTGATGCATCTGGGAGCAAAAATGTTAGAGACTATTGCGTTAAGGGCACAATTTGCCACAACTTTTGTAATAAAAGTTTTTCTGTACTATGCTCCGGATACCGTTTTTTTTCAACACTCTTCTATTTTTCACATTTTTGAAAAATTCTCGATATTGATGCATCTGGGAATAAAAATGTAAGAAACCATTGCGTTAAGGGCACAATTTGCTACAACTTTTGTAGTAAAAGTTTTTCTCTACTATGCTTCCGATACCGTTTATTTTCAACACTCTTCTATTCTTCACATTTTTGAAAAATTCTCGATATTGATGCATCTGGGAGCAAAAATGTTACAGACCATTGCGTTAAGGGCACAATTTGCCACAACTTTTGTAATAAAAGTTTTTCTGTACTATGCTTCCGATACCGTTTTTTTTCAACACTCTTCTATTCTTCACATTTTTGAAAAATTCTCGATATTGATGCATCTGGGAGCAAAAATGTTACAGACCATTGCGTTAAGGGCACAATTTGCTACAACTTTTGTAGTAAAAGTTTTTCTGTACTACGCTTCCGATACCGTTTTTTTTCAACACTCTTCTATTCTTCACATTTTTGAAAAATTCTCGATATTGATGCATCTGGGAGCAAAAATGTTAGAGACTATTGCGTTAAGGGCACAATTTGCCACAACTTTTGTAATAAAAGTTTTTCTGTACTATGCTCCGGATACCGTTTTTTTTCAACACTCTTCTATTTTTCACGTTTTTGAAAAATTCTCGATATTGATGCATCTGGGAATAAAAATGTAACAAACCATTGCGTTAAGGGCACAATTTGCTACAACTTTTGTGGTAAAAGTTTTTCTGTACTACGCTTCCGATACCGTTTTTTTTCAACACTCTTCTATTCTTCACATTTTTGAAAAATTCTCGATATTGATGCATCTGGGAGCAAAAATGTTAGAGACTATTGCGTTAAGGGCACAATTTGCCACAACTTTTGTAATAAAAGTTTTTGTAATTCGCGACGGTAACGAAAGCTCTAACAGTACTCAAACGGGTGCTGTAATGAGACTCCTTACAGCATCCGATGCTGTAATGAGATTTTAGTAACATTTTATGGAACCAGTTCAAGTTGGTGACATTGGGTCATTAATTTTTCTAGTTGTCAATGTGACAATTTTTGTCTATGGATGTTTAAACACGTTCTTAGCATCGAATACAAGGTCCACAATGATGAGGACATTGAACTGAGCAATTTCTCTTATTTTGGGAGGTGTACATGAAACATTTTTTTCAGGTGAATACGTTTTGTGTTTTGAGAGTTTCTAATTGTCAATTCAAATTTCTATTTTCAAGTGTTACGGTGTTACCAACTGCTGCATACCTATTTCCCTACATTGTCAAAATTGATTTTATTTTTGTTAAAAAAAAGGATAAAAACGCGAATTACAAAAAATAGCATAAAAAACACGTTTCATAAGACTTAAAGCACTCATTCATTAAAAAACTCGTGGCTTCGCCACTCGTTTTTCAACTTGAATTCGTGCATTTCAAGCGTGTCTTACGAAACTTGTTTTTTAATATACTATTTTCTGTACTATGCTCCGGATACCGTTTTTTTTCAACACTCTTCTATTTTTCACATTTTTGAAAAATTCTCGATATTGATGCATCTGGGAATAAAAATGTAAGAAACCATTGCGTTAAGGGCACAATTTGCTACAACTTTTGTAGTAAAAGTTTTTCTCTACTATGCTTCCGATACCGTTTTTTTTCAACACTCTTCTATTCTTCACATTTTTGAAAAATTCTCGATATTGATGCATCTGGGAGCAAAAATGTTAGAGACTATTGCGTTAAGGGCACAATTTGCCACAACTTTTGTAATAACTTTTATTACAAAAGTTGTTACTTTTGTAATAAAAGTTTTTCTGTACTATGCTCCGGATACCGTTTTTTTTCAACACTCTTCTATTTTTCACATTTTTGAAAAATTCTCTATATTGATGCATCTGGGAATAAAAATGTAAGAAACCATTGCGTTAAGGGCACAATTTGCTACAACTTTTGTAGTAAAAGTTTTTCTCTACTATGCTTCCGATACCGTTTTTTTTCAACACTCTTCTATTCTTCACATTTTTGAAAAATTCTCGATATTGATGCATCTGGGAGCAAAAATGTTACAGACCATTGCGTTAAGGGCACAATTTGCTACAACTTTTGTAGTAAAAGTTTTTCTCTACTATGCTTCCGATACCGTTTTTTTTCAACACTCTTCTATTCTTCACATTTTTGAAAAATTCTCGATATTGATGCATCTGGGAGCAAAAATGTTACAGACCATTGCGTTAAGGGCACAATTTGCCACAACATTTGTAATAAAAGTTTTTCTGTACTACGCTTCCGATACCGTTTTTTTTCAACACTCTTCTATTCTTCACATTTTTGAAAAATTCTCGATATTGATGCATCTGGGAGCAAAAATGTTACAGACCATTGCGTTAAGGGCACAATTTGCTACAACTTTTGTAGTAAAAGTTTTTCTGTACTACGCTTCCGATACCGTTTTTTTTCAACACTCTTCTATTCTTCACATTTTTGAAAAATTCTCGATATTGATGCATCTGGGAGCAAAAATGTTACAAACCATTGCGTTAAGGGCACAATTTGCTACAACTTTTGTAGTAAAAGTTTTTCTGTACTATGCTCCGGATACCGTTTTTTTTCAACACTCTTCTATTTTTCACATTTTTGAAAAATTCTCGATATTGATGCATCTGGGAGCAGAAATATTACAGACCATTGCGTTAAGGGAACAATTTGCTACAACTTTTGTAGTAAAAGTTTTTCTCTACTATGCTTCCGATACCGTTTTTTTTCAACACTCTTCTATTCTTCACATTTTTGAAAAATTCTCGATATTGATGCATCTGGGAGCAAAAATGTTACAGGCCATTGCGTTAAGGGCACAATTTGCCACAACTTTTGTAATAAAAGTTTTTCTGTACTACGCTTCCGATACCGTTTTTTTTCAACACTCTTCTATTCTTCACATTTTTGAAAAATTCTCGATATTGATGCATCTGGGAGCAAAAATGTTACAAACCATTGCGTTAAGGGCACAATTTGCCACAACTTTTGTAATAAAAGTTTTTCTGTACTAAGCTCCGGATACCGTTTTTTTTCAACACTCTTCTATTTTTCACATTTTTGAAAAATTCTCGATATTGATGCATCTGGGAATAAAAATGTAACAAACCATTGCGTTAAGGGCACAATTTGCTACAACTTTTGTGGTAAAAGTTTTTCTGTACTACGCTTCCGATACCGTTTTTTTTCAACACTCTTCTATTCTTCACATTTTTGAAAAATTCTCGATATTGATGCATCTGGGAGCAAAAATGTTAGAGACTATTGCGTTAAGGGCACAATTTGCCACAACTTTTGTAATAAAAGTTTTTGTAATTCGCGACGGTAACGAAAGCTCTAACAGTACTCAAACGGGTGCTGTAATGAGACTCCTTACAGCATCCGATGCTGTAATGAGATTTTAGTAACATTTTATGGAACCAGTTCAAGTTGGTGACATTGGGTCATTAATTTTTCTAGTTGTCAATGTGACAATTTTTGTCTATGGATGTTTAAACACGTTCTTAGCATCGAATACAAGGTCCACAATGATGAGGACATTGAACTGAGCAATTTCTCTTATTTTGGGAGGTGTACATGAAACATTTTTTTCAGGTGAATACGTTTTGTGTTTTGAGAGTTTCTAATTGTCAATTCAAATTTCTATTTTCAAGTGTTACGGTGTTACCAACTGCTGCATACCTATTTCCCTACATTGTCAAAATTGATTTTATTTTTGTTAAAAAAAAGGATAAAAACGCGAATTACAAAAAATAGCATAAAAAACACGTTTCATAAGACTTAAAGCACTCATTCATTAAAAAACTCGTGGCTTCGCCACTCGTTTTTCAACTTGAATTCGTGCATTTCAAGCGTGTCTTACGAAACTTGTTTTTTAATATACTATTTTCTGTACTATGCTCCGGATACCGTTTTTTTTCAACACTCTTCTATTTTTCACATTTTTGAAAAATTCTCGATATTGATGCATCTGGGAATAAAAATGTAAGAAACCATTGCGTTAAGGGCACAATTTGCTACAACTTTTGTAGTAAAAGTTTTTCTCTACTATGCTTCCGATACCTTTTTTTTTCAACACTCTTCTATTCTTCACATTTTTGAAAAATTCTCGATATTGATGCATCTGGGAGCAAAAATGTTACAGACTATTGCGTTAAGGGCACAATTTGCCACAACTTTTGTAATAAAAGTTTTTGTGTACTATGCTCCGGATACCGTTTTTTTTCAACACTCTTCTATTTTTCACATTTTTGAAAAATTCTCGATATTGATGCATCTGGGAATAAAAATGTAACAAACCATTGCGTTAAGGGCACAATTTGCTACAACTTTTGTAGTAAAAGTTTTTCTGTACTACGCTTCCGATACCGTTTTTTTTCAACACTCTTCTATTCTTCACATTTTTGAAAAATTCTCGATATTGATGCATCTGGGAGCAAAAATGTTACAGACCATTGCGTTAAGGGCACAATTTGCTACAACTTTTGTAGTAAAAGTTTTTCTGTACTATGCTCCGGATACCGTTTTTTTTCAACACTCTTCTATTTTTCACATTTTTGAAAAATTCTCGATATTGATGCATCTGGGAACAAAAATGTTACAGACCATTGCGTTAAGGGCACAATTTGCTACAACTTTTGTATTAAAAGTTTTTCTGTACTATGCTTCCGATACCGTTTTTTTTTTCAACACTCTTCTATTTTTCACATTTTTGAAAAATTCTCGATATTGATGCATCTGGGAGCAAAAATGTTACAGACCATTGCGTTAAGGGCACAATTTGCTACAACTTTTGTAGTAAAAGTTTTTCTCTACTATGCTTCCGATACCGTTTTTTTTCAACACCCTTCTATTCTTCACATTTTTGAAAAATTCTCGATATTGATGCATCTGGGAGCAAAAATGTTACAGACCATTGCGTTAAGGGCACAATTTGCTACAACTTTTGTAGTAAAAGTTTTTCTGTACTATGCTTCCGATACCGTTTTTTTCAACACTCTTCTATTCTTCACATTTTTGAAAAATTCTCGATATTGATGCATCTGGGAGCAAAAATGTTACAGACCATTGCGTTAAGGGCACAATTTGCTACAACTTTTGTAGTAAAAGTTTTTCTGTACTACGCTTCCGATACCGTTTTTTTTCAACACTCTTCTATTCTTCACATTTTTGAAAAATTCTCGATATTGATGCATCTGGGAGCAAAAATGTTACAAACCATTGCGTTAAGGGCACAATTTGCTACAACTTTTGTAGTAAAAGTTTTTCTGTACTATGCTCCGGATACCGTTTTTTTTCAACACTCTTCTATTTTTCACATTTTTGAAAAATTCTCGATATTGATGCATCTGGGAGCAGAAATATTACAGACCATTGCGTTAAGGGCACAATTTGCTACAACTTTTGTAGTAAAAGTTTTTCTCTACTATGCTTCCGATACCGTTTTTTTTCAACACTCTTCTATTCTTCACATTTTTGAAAAATTCTCGATATTGATGCATCTGGGAGCAAAAATGTTACAGGCCATTGCGTTAAGGGCACAATTTGCCACAACTTTTGTAATAAAAGTTTTTCTGTACTACGCTTCCGATACCGTTTTTTTTCAACACTCTTCTATTCTTCACATTTTTGAAAAATTCTCGATATTGATGCATCTGGGAGCAAAAATGTTACAAACCATTGCGTTAAGGGCACAATTTGCCACAACTTTTGTAATAAAAGTTTTTCTGTACTAAGCTCCGGATACCGTTTTTTTTCAACACTCTTCTATTTTTCACATTTTTGAAAAATTCTCGATATTGATGCATCTGGGAATAAAAATGTAACAAACCATTGCGTTAAGGGCACAATTTGCTACAACTTTTGTGGTAAAAGTTTTTCTGTACTACGCTTCCGATACCGTTTTTTTTCAACACTCTTCTATTCTTCACATTTTTGAAAAATTCTCGATATTGATGCATCTGGGAGCAAAAATGTTAGAGACTATTGCGTTAAGGGCACAATTTGCCACAACTTTTGTAATAAAAGTTTTTGTAATTCGCGACGGTAACGAAAGCTCTAACAGTACTCAAACGGGTGCTGTAATGAGACTCCTTACAGCATCCGATGCTGTAATGAGATTTTAGTAACATTTTATGGAACCAGTTCAAGTTGGTGACATTGGGTCATTAATTTTTCTAGTTGTCAATGTGACAATTTTTGTCTATGGATGTTTAAACACGTTCTTAGCATCGAATACAAGGTCCACAATGATGAGGACATTGAACTGAGCAATTTCTCTTATTTTGGGAGGTGTACATGAAACATTTTTTTCAGGTGAATACGTTTTGTGTTTTGAGAGTTTCTAATTGTCAATTCAAATTTCTATTTTCAAGTGTTACGGTGTTACCAACTGCTGCATACCTATTTCCCTACATTGTCAAAATTGATTTTATTTTTGTTAAAAAAAAGGATAAAAACGCGAATTACAAAAAATAGCATAAAAAACACGTTTCATAAGACTTAAAGCACTCATTCATTAAAAAACTCGTGGCTTCGCCACTCGTTTTTCAACTTGAATTCGTGCATTTCAAGCGTGTCTTACGAAACTTGTTTTTTAATATACTATTTTCTGTACTATGCTCCGGATACCGTTTTTTTTCAACACTCTTCTATTTTTCACATTTTTGAAAAATTCTCGATATTGATGCATCTGGGAATAAAAATGTAAGAAACCATTGCGTTAAGGGCACAATTTGCTACAACTTTTGTAGTAAAAGTTTTTCTCTACTATGCTTCCGATACCTTTTTTTTTCAACACTCTTCTATTCTTCACATTTTTGAAAAATTCTCGATATTGATGCATCTGGGAGCAAAAATGTTACAGACTATTGCGTTAAGGGCACAATTTGCCACAACTTTTGTAATAAAAGTTTTTGTGTACTATGCTCCGGATACCGTTTTTTTTCAACACTCTTCTATTTTTCACATTTTTGAAAAATTCTCGATATTGATGCATCTGGGAATAAAAATGTAACAAACCATTGCGTTAAGGGCACAATTTGCTACAACTTTTGTAGTAAAAGTTTTTCTGTACTACGCTTCCGATACCGTTTTTTTTCAACACTCTTCTATTCTTCACATTTTTGAAAAATTCTCGATATTGATGCATCTGGGAGCAAAAATGTTACAGACTATTGCGTTAAGGGCACAATTTGCTACAACTTTTGTAGTAAAAGTTTTTCTGTACTATGCTCCGGATACCGTTTTTTTTCAACACTCTTCTATTTTTCACATTTTTGAAAAATTCTCGATATTGATGCATCTGGGAACAAAAATGTTACAGACCATTGCGTTAAGGGCACAATTTGCTACAACTTTTGTATTAAAAGTTTTTCTGTACTATGCTTCCGATACCGTTTTTTTTTTCAACACTCTTCTATTTTTCACATTTTTGAAAAATTCTCGATATTGATGCATCTGGGAGCAAAAATGTTACAGACCATTGCGTTAAGGGCACAATTTGCTACAACTTTTGTAGTAAAAGTTTTTCTCTACTATGCTTCCGATACCGTTTTTTTTCAACACCCTTCTATTCTTCACATTTTTGAAAAATTCTCGATATTGATGCATCTGGGAGCAAAAATGTTACAGACCATTGCGTTAAGGGCACAATTTGCTACAACTTTTGTAGTAAAAGTTTTTCTGTACTATGCTTCCGATACCGTTTTTTTCAACACTCTTCTATTCTTCACATTTTTGAAAAATTCTCGATATTGATGCATCTGGGAGCAAAAATGTTACAGACCATTGCGTTAAGGGCACAATTTGCTACAACTTTTGTAGTAAAAGTTTTTCTGTACTACGCTTCCGATACCGTTTTTTTTCAACACTCTTCTATTCTTCACATTTTTGAAAAATTCTCGATATTGATGCATCTGGGAGCAAAAATGTTACAAACCATTGCGTTAAGGGCACAATTTGCTACAACTTTTGTAGTAAAAGTTTTTCTGTACTATGCTCCGGATACCGTTTTTTTTCAACACTCTTCTATTTTTCACATTTTTGAAAAATTCTCGATATTGATGCATCTGGGAGCAGAAATATTACAGACCATTGCGTTAAGGGCACAATTTGCTACAACTTTTGTAGTAAAAGTTTTTCTCTACTATGCTTCCGATACCGTTTTTTTTCAACACTCTTCTATTCTTCACATTTTTGAAAAATTCTCGATATTGATGCATCTGGGAGCAAAAATGTTACAGGCCATTGCGTTAAGGGCACAATTTGCCACAACTTTTGTAATAAAAGTTTTTCTGTACTACGCTTCCGATACCGTTTTTTTTCAACACTCTTCTATTCTTCACATTTTTGAAAAATTCTCGATATTGATGCATCTGGGAGCAAAAATGTTACAAACCATTGCGTTAAGGGCACAATTTGCCACAACTTTTGTAATAAAAGTTTTTCTGTACTAAGCTCCGGATACCGTTTTTTTTCAACACTCTTCTATTTTTCACATTTTTGAAAAATTCTCGATATTGATGCATCTGGGAATAAAAATGTAACAAACCATTGCGTTAAGGGCACAATTTGCTACAACTTTTGTGGTAAAAGTTTTTCTGTACTACGCTTCCGATACCGTTTTTTTTCAACACTCTTCTATTCTTCACATTTTTGAAAAATTCTCGATATTGATGCATCTGGGAGCAAAAATGTTAGAGACTATTGCGTTAAGGGCACAATTTGCCACAACTTTTGTAATAAAAGTTTTTGTAATTCGCGACGGTAACGAAAGCTCTAACAGTACTCAAACGGGTGCTGTAATGAGACTCCTTACAGCATCCGATGCTGTAATGAGATTTTAGTAACATTTTATGGAACCAGTTCAAGTTGGTGACATTGGGTCATTAATTTTTCTAGTTGTCAATGTGACAATTTTTGTCTATGGATGTTTAAACACGTTCTTAGCATCGAATACAAGGTCCACAATGATGAGGACATTGAACTGAGCAATTTCTCTTATTTTGGGAGGTGTACATGAAACATTTTTTTCAGGTGAATACGTTTTGTGTTTTGAGAGTTTCTAATTGTCAATTCAAATTTCTATTTTCAAGTGTTACGGTGTTACCAACTGCTGCATACCTATTTCCCT
Organism: Onthophagus taurus; assembly: GCF_036711975.1. Taxonomy (NCBI): domain Eukaryota; kingdom Metazoa; phylum Arthropoda; class Insecta; order Coleoptera; family Scarabaeidae; genus Onthophagus; species Onthophagus taurus. Next base: position 19,759,345 of record NC_091973.1, on the reverse strand, counting down.
ACATTGTCAAAATTGATTTTATTTTTGTTAAAAAAAAGGATAAAAACGCGAATTACAAAAAATAGCATAAAAAACACGTTTCATAAGACTTAAAGCACTCATTCATTAAAAAACTCGTGGCTTCGCCACTCGTTTTTCAACTTGAATTCGTGCATTTCAAGCGTGTCTTACGAAACTTGTTTTTTAATATACTATTTTCTGTACTATGCTCCGGATACCGTTTTTTTTCAACACTCTTCTATTTTTCACATTTTTGAAAAATTCTCGATATTGATGCATCTGGGAATAAAAATGTAAGAAACCATTGCGTTAAGGGCACAATTTGCTACAACTTTTGTAGTAAAAGTTTTTCTCTACTATGCTTCCGATACCTTTTTTTTTCAACACTCTTCTATTCTTCACATTTTTGAAAAATTCTCGATATTGATGCATCTGGGAGCAAAAATGTTACAGACTATTGCGTTAAGGGCACAATTTGCCACAACTTTTGTAATAAAAGTTTTTGTGTACTATGCTCCGGATACCGTTTTTTTTCAACACTCTTCTATTTTTCACATTTTTGAAAAATTCTCGATATTGATGCATCTGGGAATAAAAATGTAACAAACCATTGCGTTAAGGGCACAATTTGCTACAACTTTTGTAGTAAAAGTTTTTCTGTACTACGCTTCCGATACCGTTTTTTTTCAACACTCTTCTATTCTTCACATTTTTGAAAAATTCTCGATATTGATGCATCTGGGAGCAAAAATGTTACAGACCATTGCGTTAAGGGCACAATTTGCTACAACTTTTGTAGTAAAAGTTTTTCTGTACTATGCTCCGGATACCGTTTTTTTTTCAACACTCTTCTATTTTTCACATTTTTGAAAAATTCTCGATATTGATGCATCTGGGAACAAAAATGTTACAGACCATTGCGTTAAGGGCACAATTTGCTACAACTTTTGTATTAAAAGTTTTTCTGTACTATGCTTCCGATACCGTTTTTTTTTTCAACACTCTTCTATTTTTCACATTTTTGAAAAATTCTCGATATTGATGCATCTGGGAGCAAAAATGTTACAGACCATTGCGTTAAGGGCACAATTTGCTACAACTTTTGTAGTAAAAGTTTTTCTCTACTATGCTTCCGATACCGTTTTTTTTCAACACCCTTCTATTCTTCACATTTTTGAAAAATTCTCGATATTGATGCATCTGGGAGCAAAAATGTTACAGACCATTGCGTTAAGGGCACAATTTGCTACAACTTTTGTAGTAAAAGTTTTTCTGTACTATGCTTCCGATACCGTTTTTTTTCAACACTCTTCTATTCTTCACATTTTTGAAAAATTCTCGATATTGATGCATCTGGGAGCAAAAATGTTACATACCATTGCGTTAAGGGCACAATTTGCTACAACTTTTGTAGTAAAAGTTTTTCTGTACTATGCTCCGGATACCGTTTTTTTTCAACACACTTCTATTTTTCACATTTTTGAAAAATTCTCGATATTGATGCATCTGGGAGCAAAAATGTTACAGACCATTGCGTTAAGGGCACAAATTGCTACAACTTTTGTAGTAAAAGTTTTTCTGTACTATGCTTCCGATACCGTTTTTTTTTTCAACGCTCTTCTATTCTTCACATTTTTGAAAAATTCTCGATATTGATGCATCTGGGAGCAAAAATGTTACAGACCATTGCGTTAAGGGCACAATTTGCTACAACTTTTGTAGTAAAAGTTTTTCTGTACTATGCTCCGGATACCGTTTTTTTTTCAACACTCTTCTATTTTTCACATTTTTGGAAAATTCTCGATATTGATGCATCTGGGAACAAAAATGTTACAGACCATTGCGTTAAGGGCACAATTTGCTACAACTTTTGTAGTAAAAGTTTTTCTCTACTATGCTTCCGATACCGTTTTTTTTCAACACCCTTCTATTCTTCACATTTTTGAAAAATTCTCGATATTGATGCATCTGGGAGCAAAAATGTTACAGACCATTGCGTTAAGGGCACAATTTGCTACAACTTTTGTAGTAAAAGTTTTTCTGTACTATGCTCCGGATACCGTTTTTTTTCAACACTCTTCTATTTTTCACATTTTTGAAAAATTCTCGATATTGATGCATCTGGGAACAAAAATGTTACAGACCATTGCGTTAAGGGCACAATTTGCTACAACTTTTGTAGTAAAAGTTTTTCTGTACTATGCTTCCGATACCGTTTTTTTTCAACACTCTTCTATTCTTCACATTTTTGAAAAATTCTCGATATTGATGCATCTGGGAGCAAAAATGTTACATACCATTGCGTTAAGGGCACAATTTGCTACAACTTTTGTAGTAAAAGTTTTTCTGTACTATGCTCCGGATACCGTTTTTTTTCAACACACTTCTATTTTTCACATTTTTGAAAAATTCTCGATATTGATGCATCTGGGAGCAAAAATGTTACAGACCATTGCGTTAAGGGCACAATTTGCCACAACTTTTGTAGTAAAAGTTTTTCTGTACTATGCTTCCGATACCGTTTTTTTTCAACACTCTTCTATTCTTCACATTTTTGAAAAATTCTCGATATTGATGCATCTGGGAGCAAAAATGTTACAGACCATTGCGTTAAGGGCACAATTTGCTACAACTTTTGTAGTAAAAGTTTTTCTGTACTATGCTTCCGATACCGTTTTTTTTTTCAACACTCTTCTATTCTTCACATTTTTGAAAAATTCTCGATATTGATGCATCTGGGAGCAAAAATGTTACAGACCATTGCGTTAAGGGCACAATTTGCTACAACTTTTGTAGTAAAAGTTTTTCTGTACTATGCTCCGGATACCGTTTTTTTTTCAACACTCTTCTATTTTTCACATTTTTGAAAAATTCTCGATATTGATGCATCTGGGAACAAAAATGTTAGAGACCATTGCGTTAAGGGCACAATTTGCTACAACTTTTGTAGTAAAAGTTTTTCTGTACTATGCTTCCGATACCTTTTTTTTCAACACTCTTCTATTCTTCACATTTTTGAAAAATTCTCGATATTGATGCATCTGGGAGCAAAAATGTTACAGACCATTGCGTTAAGGGCACAATTTGCTACAACTTTTGTAGTAAAAGTTTTTCTCTACTATGCTTCCGATACCGTTTTTTTTCAACACCCTTCTATTCTTCACATTTTTGAAAAATTCTCGATATTGATGCATCTGGGAGCAAAAATGTTACAGACCATTGCGTTAAGGGCACAATTTGCTACAACTTTTGTAGTAAAAGTTTTTCTCTACTATGCTTCCGATACCGTTTTTTTTCAACACCCTTCTATTCTTCACATTTTTGAAAAATTCTCGATATTGATGCATCTGGGAGCAAAAATGTTACAGACCATTGCGTTAAGGGCACAATTTGCTACAACTTTTGTAGTAAAAGTTTTTCTGTACTATGCTCCGGATACCGTTTTTTTTCAACACTCTTCTATTTTTCACATTTTTGAAAAATTCTCGATATTGATGCATCTGGGAACAAAAATGTTACAGACCATTGCGTTAAGGGCACAATTTGCTACAACTTTTGTAGTAAAAGTTTTTCTGTACTATGCTTCCGATACCGTTTTTTTTCAACACTCTTCTATTCTTCACATTTTTGAAAAATTCTCGATATTGATGCATCTGGGAGCAAAAATGTTACATACCATTGCGTTAAGGGCACAATTTGCTACAACTTTTGTAGTAAAAGTTTTTCTGTACTATGCTCCGGATACCGTTTTTTTTCAACACACTTCTATTTTTCACATTTTTGAAAAATTCTCGATATTGATGCATCTGGGAGCAAAAATGTTACAGACCATTGCGTTAAGGGCACAATTTGCCACAACTTTTGTAGTAAAAGTTTTTCTGTACTATGCTTCCGATACCGTTTTTTTTCAACACTCTTCTATTCTTCACATTTTTGAAAAATTCTCGATATTGATGCATCTGGGAGCAAAAATGTTACAGACCATTGCGTTAAGGGCACAATTTGCTACAACTTTTGTAGTAAAAGTTTTTCTGTACTATGCTTCCGATACCGTTTTTTTTTTCAACACTCTTCTATTCTTCACATTTTTGAAAAATTCTCGATATTGATGCATCTGGGAGCAAAAATGTTACAGACCATTGCGTTAAGGGCACAATTTGCTACAACTTTTGTAGTAAAAGTTTTTCTGTACTATGCTCCGGATACCGTTTTTTTTTCAACACTCTTCTATTTTTCACATTTTTGAAAAATTCTCGATATTGATGCATCTGGGAACAAAAATGTTAGAGACCATTGCGTTAAGGGCACAATTTGCTACAACTTTTGTAGTAAAAGTTTTTCTGTACTATGCTTCCGATACCGTTTTTTTTCAACACTCTTCTATTCTTCACATTTTTGAAAAATTCTCGATATTGATGCATCTGGGAGCAAAAATGTTACAGACCATTGCGTTAAGGGCACAATTTGCTACAACTTTTGTAGTAAAAGTTTTTCTCTACTATGCTTCCGATACCGTTTTTTTTCAACACCCTTCTATTCTTCACATTTTTGAAAAATTCTCGATATTGATGCATCTGGGAGCAAAAATGTTACAGACCATTGCGTTAAGGGCACAATTTGCTACAACTTTTGTAGTAAAAGTTTTTCTGTACTATGCTCCGGATACCGTTTTTTTTCAACACTCTTCTATTTTTCACATTTTTGAAAAATTCTCGATATTGATGCATCTGGGAACAAAAATGTTACAGACCATTGCGTTAAGGGCACAATTTGCTACAACTTTTGTATTAAAAGTTTTTCTGTACTATGCTTCCGATACCGTTTTTTTTTTCAACACTCTTCTATTTTTCACATTTTTGAAAAATTCTCGATATTGATGCATCTGGGAGCAAAAATGTTACAGACCATTGCGTTAAGGGCACAATTTGCTACAACTTTTGTAGTAAAAGTTTTTCTCTACTATGCTTCCGATACCGTTTTTTTTCAACACCCTTCTATTCTTCACATTTTTGAAAAATTCTCGATATTGATGCATCTGGGAGCAAAAATGTTACAGACTATTGCGTTAAGGGCACAATTTGCTACAACTTTTGTAGTAAAAGTTTTTCTGTACTATGCTTCCGATACCGTTTTTTTTCAACACTCTTCTATTCTTCACATTTTTGAAAAATTCTCGATATTGATGCATCTGGGAGCAAAAATGTTACATACCATTGCGTTAAGGGCACAATTTGCTACAACTTTTGTAGTAAAAGTTTTTCTGTACTATGCTCCGGATACCGTTTTTTTTCAACACACTTCTATTTTTCACATTTTTGAAAAATTCTCGATATTGATGCATCTGGGAGCAAAAATGTTACAGACCATTGCGTTAAGGGCACAAATTGCCACAACTTTTGTAGTAAAAGTTTTTCTGTACTATGCTTCCGATACCGTTTTTTTTTTCAACGCTCTTCTATTCTTCACATTTTTGAAAAATTCTCGATATTGATGCATCTGGGAGCAAAAATGTTACAGACCATTGCGTTAAGGGCACAATTTGCTACAACTTTTGTAGTAAAAGTTTTTCTGTACTATGCTCCGGATACCGTTTTTTTTTCAACACTCTTCTATTTTTCACATTTTTGGAAAATTCTCGATATTGATGCATCTGGGAGCAAAAATGTTACAGACCATTGCGTTAAGGGCACAAATTGCTACAACTTTTGTAGTAAAAGTTTTTCTGTACTATGCTTCCGATACCGTTTTTTTTTTCAACGCTCTTCTATTCTTCACATTTTTGAAAAATTCTCGATATTGATGCATCTGGGAGCAAAAATGTTACAGACCATTGCGTTAAGGGCACAATTTGCTACAACTTTTGTAGTAAAAGTTTTTCTGTACTATGCTCCGGATACCGTTTTTTTTTCAACACTCTTATATTTTTCACATTTTTGGAAAATTCTCGATATTGATGCATCTGGGAACAAAAATGTTACAGACCATTGCGTTAAGGGCACAATTTGCTACAACTTTTGTAGTAAAAGTTTTTCTGTACTATGCTTCCGATACCGTTTTTTTTCAACACTCTTCTATTCTTCACATTTTTGAAAAATTCTCGATATTGATGCATCTGGGAGCAAAAATGTTACAGACCATTGCGTTAAGGGCACAATTTGCCACAACTTTTGTAGTAAAAGTTTTTCTGTACTATGCTTCCGATACCGTTTTTTTTCAACACTCTTCTATTCTTCACATTTTTGAAAAATTCTCGATATTGATGCATCTGGGAGCAAAAATGTTACAGACCATTGCGTTAAGGGCACAATTTGCTACAACTTTTGTAGTAAAAGTTTTTCTGTACTATGCTCCGGATACCGTTTTTTTTTCAACACTCTTCTATTTTTCACATTTTTGAAAAATTCTCGATATTGATGCATCTGGGAACAAAAATGTTAGAGACCATTGCGTTAAGGGCACAATTTGCTACAACTTTTGTAGTAAAAGTTTTTCTGTACTATGCTTCCGATACCGTTTTTTTTCAACACTCTTCTATTCTTCACATTTTTGAAAAATTCTCGATATTGATGCATCTGGGAGCAAAAATGTTACAGACCATTGCGTTAAGGGCACAATTTGCTACAACTTTTGTAGTAAAAGTTTTTCTCTACTATGCTTCCGATACCGTTTTTTTTCAACACCCTTCTATTCTTCACATTTTTGAAAAATTCTCGATATTGATGCATCTGGGAGCAAAAATGTTACAGACCATTGCGTTAAGGGCACAATTTGCTACAACTTTTGTAGTAAAAGTTTTTCTGTACTATGCTTCCGATACCGTTTTTTTTCAACACTCTTCTATTCTTCACATTTTTGAAAAATTCTCGATATTGATGCATCTGGGAGCAAAAATGTTACATACCATTGCGTTAAGGGCACAATTTGCTACAACTTTTGTAGTAAAAGTTTTTCTGTACTATGCTCCGGATACCGTTTTTTTTCAACACACTTCTATTTTTCACATTTTTGAAAAATTCTCGATATTGATGCATCTGGGAGCAAAAATGTTACAGACCATTGCGTTAAGGGCACAAATTGCTACAACTTTTGTAGTAAAAGTTTTTCTGTACTATGCTTCCGATACCGTTTTTTTTTTCAACGCTCTTCTATTCTTCACATTTTTGAAAAATTCTCGATATTGATGCATCTGGGAGCAAAAATGTTACAGACCATTGCGTTAAGGGCACAATTTGCTACAACTTTTGTAGTAAAAGTTTTTCTGTACTATGCTCCGGATACCGTTTTTTTTTCAACACTCTTCTATTTTTCACATTTTTGGAAAATTCTCGATATTGATGCATCTGGGAACAAAAATGTTACAGACCATTGCGTTAAGGGCACAATTTGCTACAACTTTTGTAGTAAAAGTTTTTCTCTACTATGCTTCCGATACCGTTTTTTTTCAACACCCTTCTATTCTTCACATTTTTGAAAAATTCTCGATATTGATGCATCTGGGAGCAAAAATGTTACAGACCATTGCGTTAAGGGCACAATTTGCTACAACTTTTGTAGTAAAAGTTTTTCTGTACTATGCTCCGGATACCGTTTTTTTTCAACACTCTTCTATTTTTCACATTTTTGAAAAATTCTCGATATTGATGCATCTGGGAACAAAAATGTTACAGACCATTGCGTTAAGGGCACAATTTGCTACAACTTTTGTAGTAAAAGTTTTTCTGTACTATGCTTCCGATACCGTTTTTTTTCAACACTCTTCTATTCTTCACATTTTTGAAAAATTCTCGATATTGATGCATCTGGGAGCAAAAATGTTACATACCATTGCGTTAAGGGCACAATTTGCTACAACTTTTGTAGTAAAAGTTTTTCTGTACTATGCTCCGGATACCGTTTTTTTTCAACACACTTCTATTTTTCACATTTTTGAAAAATTCTCGATATTGATGCATCTGGGAGCAAAAATGTTACAGACCATTGCGTTAAGGGCACAAATTGCTACAACTTTTGTAGTAAAAGTTTTTCTGTACTATGCTTCCGATACCGTTTTTTTTTTCAACGCTCTTCTATTCTTCACATTTTTGAAAAATTCTCGATATTGATGCATCTGGGAGCAAAAATGTTACAGACCATTGCGTTAAGGGCACAATTTGCTACAACTTTTGTAGTAAAAGTTTTTCTGTACTATGCTCCGGATACCATTTTTTTTTCAACACTCTTCTATTTTTCACATTTTTGGAAAATTCTCGATATTGATGCATCTGGGAACAAAAATGTTACAGACCATTGCGTTAAGGGCACAATTTGCTACAACTTTTGTAGTAAAAGTTTTTCTGTACTATGCTTCCGATACCGTTTTTTTTCAACACTCTTCTATTCTTCACATTTTTGAAAAATTCTCGATATTGATGCATCTGGGAGCAAAAATGTTACAGACCATTGCGTTAAGGGCACAATTTGCTACAACTTTTGTATTAAAAGTTTTTCTGTACTATGCTTCCGATACCGTTTTTTTTTTCAACACTCTTCTATTTTTCACATTTTTGAAAAATTCTCGATATTGATGCATCTGGGAGCAAAAATGTTACAGACCATTGCGTTAAGGGCACAATTTGCTACAACTTTTGTATTAAAAGTTTTTCTGTACTATGCTTCCGATACCGTTTTTTTTTTCAACACTCTTCTATTTTTCACATTTTTGAAAAATTCTCGATATTGATGCATCTGGGAGCAAAAATGTTACAGACCATTGCGTTAAGGGCACAATTTGCTACAACTTTTGTAGTAAAAGTTTTTCTCTACTATGCTTCCGATACCGTTTTTTTTCAACACCCTTCTATTCTTCACATTTTTGAAAAATTCTCGATATTGATGCATCTGGGAGCAAAAATGTTACAGACTATTGCGTTAAGGGCACAATTTGCTACAACTTTTGTAGTAAAAGTTTTTCTGTACTATGCTTCCGATACCGTTTTTTTTCAACACTCTTCTATTCTTCACATTTTTGAAAAATTCTCGATATTGATGCATCTGGGAGCAAAAATGTTACATACCATTGCGTTAAGGGCACAATTTGCTACAACTTTTGTAGTAAAAGTTTTTCTGTACTATGCTCCGGATACCGTTTTTTTTCAACACACTTCTATTTTTCACATTTTTGAAAAATTCTCGATATTGATGCATCTGGGAGCAAAAATGTTACAGACCATTGCGTTAAGGGCACAAATTGCTACAACTTTTGTAGTAAAAGTTTTTCTGTACTATGCTTCCGATACCGTTTTTTTTTTCAACGCTCTTCTATTCTTCACATTTTTGAAAAATTCTCGATATTGATGCATCTGGGAGCAAAAATGTTACAGACCATTGCGTTAAGGGCACAATTTGCTACAACTTTTGTAGTAAAAGTTTTTCTGTACTATGCTCCGGATACCGTTTTTTTTTCAACACTCTTCTATTTTTCACATTTTTGGAAAATTCTCGATATTGATGCATCTGGGAGCAAAAATGTTACAGACCATTGCGTTAAGGGCACAAATTGCTACAACTTTTGTAGTAAAAGTTTTTCTGTACTATGCTTCCGATACCGTTTTTTTTTTCAACGCTCTTCTATTCTTCACATTTTTGAAAAATTCTCGATATTGATGCATCTGGGAGCAAAAATGTTACAGACCATTGCGTTAAGGGCACAATTTGCTACAACTTTTGTAGTAAAAGTTTTTCTGTACTATGCTCCGGATACCGTTTTTTTTTCAACACTCTTCTATTTTTCACATTTTTGGAAAATTCTCGATATTGATGCATCTGGGAACAAAAATGTTACAGACCATTGCGTTAAGGGCACAATTTGCTACAACTTTTGTAGTAAAAGTTTTTCTGTACTATGCTTCCGATACCGTTTTTTTTCAACACTCTTCTATTCTTCACATTTTTGAAAAATTCTCGATATTGATGCATCTGGGAGCAAAAATGTTACAGACCATTGCGTTAAGGGCACAATTTGCCACAACTTTTGTAGTAAAAGTTTTTCTGTACTATGCTTCCGATACCGTTTTTTTTCAACACTCTTCTATTCTTCACATTTTTGAAAAATTCTCGATATTGATGCATCTGGGAGCAAAAATGTTACCGACCATTGCGTTAAGGGCACAATTTGCTACAACTTTTGTAGTAAAAGTTTTTCTGTACTATGCTCCGGATACCGTTTTTTTTTCAACACTCTTCTATTTTTCACATTTTTGAAAAATTCTCGATATTGATGCATCTGGGAACAAAAATGTTAGAGACCATTGCGTTAAGGGCACAATTTGCTACAACTTTTGTAGTAAAAGTTTTTCTGTACTATGCTTCCGATACCGTTTTTTTTCAACACTCTTCTATTCTTCACATTTTTGAAAAATTCTCGATATTGATGCATCTGGGAGCAAAAATGTTACAGACCATTGCGTTAAGGGCACAATTTGCTACAACTTTTGTAGTAAAAGTTTTTCTCTACTATGCTTCCGATACCGTTTTTTTTCAACACCCTTCTATTCTTCACATTTTTGAAAAATTCTCGATATTGATGCATCTGGGAGCAAAAATGTTACAGACCATTGCGTTAAGGGCACAATTTGCTACAACTTTTGTAGTAAAAGTTTTTCTGTACTATGCTTCCGATACCGTTTTTTTTCAACACTCTTCTATTCTTCACATTTTTGAAAAATTCTCGATATTGATGCATCTGGGAGCAAAAATGTTACATACCATTGCGTTAAGGGCACAATTTGCTACAACTTTTGTAGTAAAAGTTTTTCTGTACTATGCTCCGGATACCGTTTTTTTTCAACACACTTCTATTTTTCACATTTTTGAAAAATTCTCGATATTGATGCATCTGGGAGCAAAAATGTTACAGACCATTGCGTTAAGGGCACAAATTGCTACAACTTTTGTAGTAAAAGTTTTTCTGTACTATGCTTCCGATACCGTTTTTTTTTTCAACGCTCTTCTATTCTTCACATTTTTGAAAAATTCTCGATATTGATGCATCTGGGAGCAAAAATGTTACAGACCATTGCGTTAAGGGCACAATTTGCTACAACTTTTGTAGTAAAAGTTTTTCTGTACTATGCTCCGGATACCGTTTTTTTTTCAACACTCTTCTATTTTTCACATTTTTGGAAAATTCTCGATATTGATGCATCTGGGAACAAAAATGTTACAGACCATTGCGTTAAGGGCACAATTTGCTACAACTTTTGTAGTAAAAGTTTTTCTCTACTATGCTTCCGATACCGTTTTTTTTCAACACCCTTCTATTCTTCACATTTTTGAAAAATTCTCGATATTGATGCATCTGGGAGCAAAAATGTTACAGACCATTGCGTTAAGGGCACAATTTGCTACAACTTTTGTAGTAAAAGTTTTTCTGTACTATGCTCCGGATACCGTTTTTTTTCAACACTCTTCTATTTTTCACATTTTTGAAAAATTCTCGATATTGATGCATCTGGGAACAAAAATGTTACAGACCATTGCGTTAAGGGCACAATTTGCTACAACTTTTGTAGTAAAAGTTTTTCTGTACTATGCTTCCGATACCGTTTTTTTTCAACACTCTTCTATTCTTCACATTTTTGAAAAATTCTCGATATTGATGCATCTGGGAGCAAAAATGTTACATACCATTGCGTTAAGGGCACAATTTGCTACAACTTTTGTAGTAAAAGTTTTTCTGTACTATGCTCCGGATACCGTTTTTTTTCAACACACTTCTATTTTTCACATTTTTGAAAAATTCTCGATATTGATGCATCTGGGAGCAAAAATGTTACAGACCATTGCGTTAAGGGCACAAATTGCTACAACTTTTGTAGTAAAAGTTTTTCTGTACTATGCTCCGGATACCATTTTTTTTTCAACACTCTTCTATTTTTCACATTTTTGGAAAATTCTCGATATTGATGCATCTGGGAACAAAAATGTTACAGACCATTGCGTTAAGGGCACAATTTGCTACAACTTTTGTAGTAAAAGTTTTTCTGTACTATGCTTCCGATACCGTTTTTTTTCAACACTCTTCTATTCTTCACATTTTTGAAAAATTCTCGATATTGATGCATCTGGGAGCAAAAATGTTACAGACCATTGCGTTAAGGGCACAATTTGCTACAACTTTTGTATTAAAAGTTTTTCTGTACTATGCTTCCGATACCGTTTTTTTTTTCAACACTCTTCTATTTTTCACATTTTTGAAAAATTCTCGATATTGATGCATCTGGGAGCAAAAATGTTACAGACCATTGCGTTAAGGGCACAATTTGCTACAACTTTTGTATTAAAAGTTTTTCTGTACTATGCTTCCGATACCGTTTTTTTTTTCAACACTCTTCTATTTTTCACATTTTTGAAAAATTCTCGATATTGATGCATCTGGGAGCAAAAATGTTACAGACCATTGCGTTAAGGGCACAATTTGCTACAACTTTTGTAGTAAAAGTTTTTCTCTACTATGCTTCCGATACCGTTTTTTTTCAACACTCTTCTATTCTTCACATTTTTGAAAAATTCTCGATATTGATGCATCTGGGAGCAAAAATGTTACATACCATTGCGTTAAGGGCACAATTTGCTACAACTTTTGTAGTAAAAGTTTTTCTGTACTATGCTCCGGATACCGTTTTTTTTCAACACACTTCTATTTTTCACATTTTTGAAAAATTCTCGATATTGATGCATCTGGGAGCAAAAATGTTACAGACCATTGCGTTAAGGGCACAAATTGCTACAACTTTTGTAGTAAAAGTTTTTCTGTACTATGCTTCCGATACCGTTTTTTTTTTCAACGCTCTTCTATTCTTCACATTTTTGAAAAATTCTCGATATTGATGCATCTGGGAGCAAAAATGTTACAGACCATTGCGTTAAGGGCACAATTTGCTACAACTTTTGTAGTAAAAGTTTTTCTGTACTATGCTCCGGATACCGTTTTTTTTTCAACACTCTTCTATTTTTCACATTTTTGGAAAATTCTCGATATTGATGCATCTGGGAGCAAAAATGTTACAGACCATTGCGTTAAGGGCACAAATTGCTACAACTTTTGTAGTAAAAGTTTTTCTGTACTATGCTTCCGATACCGTTTTTTTTTTCAACGCTCTTCTATTCTTCACATTTTTGAAAAATTCTCGATATTGATGCATCTGGGAGCAAAAATGTTACAGACCATTGCGTTAAGGGCACAATTTGCTACAACTTTTGTAGTAAAAGTTTTTCTGTACTATGCTCCGGATACCGTTTTTTTTTCAACACTCTTCTATTTTTCACATTTTTGGAAAATTCTCGATATTGATGCATCTGGGAACAAAAATGTTACAGACCATTGCGTTAAGGGCACAATTTGCTACAACTTTTGTAGTAAAAGTTTTTCTGTACTATGCTTCCGATACCGTTTTTTTTCAACACTCTTCTATTCTTCACATTTTTGAAAAATTCTCGATATTGATGCATCTGGGAGCAAAAATGTTACAGACCATTGCGTTAAGGGCACAATTTGCCACAACTTTTGTAGTAAAAGTTTTTCTGTACTATGCTTCCGATACCGTTTTTTTTCAACACTCTTCTATTCTTCACATTTTTGAAAAATTCTCGATATTGATGCATCTGGGAGCAAAAATGTTACCGACCATTGCGTTAAGGGCACAATTTGCTACAACTTTTGTAGTAAAAGTTTTTCTGTACTATGCTCCGGATACCGTTTTTTTTTCAACACTCTTCTATTTTTCACATTTTTGAAAAATTCTCGATATTGATGCATCTGGGAACAAAAATGTTAGAGACCATTGCGTTAAGGGCACAATTTGCTACAACTTTTGTAGTAAAAGTTTTTCTGTACTATGCTTCCGATACCGTTTTTTTTCAACACTCTTCTATTCTTCACATTTTTGAAAAATTCTCGATATTGATGCATCTGGGAGCAAAAATGTTACAGACCATTGCGTTAAGGGCACAATTTGCTACAACTTTTGTAGTAAAAGTTTTTCTCTACTATGCTTCCGATACCGTTTTTTTTCAACACCCTTCTATTCTTCACATTTTTGAAAAATTCTCGATATTGATGCATCTGGGAGCAAAAATGTTACAGACCATTGCGTTAAGGGCACAATTTGCTACAACTTTTGTAGTAAAAGTTTTTCTGTACTATGCTTCCGATACCGTTTTTTTTCAACACTCTTCTATTCTTCACATTTTTGAAAAATTCTCGATATTGATGCATCTGGGAGCAAAAATGTTACATACCATTGCGTTAAGGGCACAATTTGCTACAACTTTTGTAGTAAAAGTTTTTCTGTACTATGCTCCGGATACCGTTTTTTTTCAACACACTTCTATTTTTCACATTTTTGAAAAATTCTCGATATTGATGCATCTGGGAGCAAAAATGTTACAGACCATTGCGTTAAGGGCACAAATTGCTACAACTTTTGTAGTAAAAGTTTTTCTGTACTATGCTTCCGATACCGTTTTTTTTTTCAACGCTCTTCTATTCTTCACATTTTTGAAAAATTCTCGATATTGATGCATCTGGGAGCAAAAATGTTACAGACCATTGCGTTAAGGGCACAATTTGCTACAACTTTTGTAGTAAAAGTTTTTCTGTACTATGCTCCGGATACCGTTTTTTTTTCAACACTCTTCTATTTTTCACATTTTTGGAAAATTCTCGATATTGATGCATCTGGGAACAAAAATGTTACAGACCATTGCGTTAAGGGCACAATTTGCTACAACTTTTGTAGTAAAAGTTTTTCTCTACTATGCTTCCGATACCGTTTTTTTTCAACACCCTTCTATTCTTCACATTTTTGAAAAATTCTCGATATTGATGCATCTGGGAGCAAAAATGTTACAGACCATTGCGTTAAGGGCACAATTTGCTACAACTTTTGTAGTAAAAGTTTTTCTGTACTATGCTCCGGATACCGTTTTTTTTCAACACTCTTCTATTTTTCACATTTTTGAAAAATTCTCGATATTGATGCATCTGGGAACAAAAATGTTACAGACCATTGCGTTAAGGGCACAATTTGCTACAACTTTTGTAGTAAAAGTTTTTCTGTACTATGCTTCCGATACCGTTTTTTTTCAACACTCTTCTATTCTTCACATTTTTGAAAAATTCTCGATATTGATGCATCTGGGAGCAAAAATGTTACATACCATTGCGTTAAGGGCACAATTTGCTACAACTTTTGTAGTAAAAGTTTTTCTGTACTATGCTCCGGATACCGTTTTTTTTTCAACACTCTTCTATTTTTCACATTTTTGGAAAATTCTCGATATTGATGCATCTGGGAGCAAAAATGTTACAGACCATTGCGTTAAGGGCACAAATTGCTACAACTTTTGTAGTAAAAGTTTTTCTGTACTATGCTTCCGATACCGTTTTTTTTTTCAACGCTCTTCTATTCTTCACATTTTTGAAAAATTCTCGATATTGATGCATCTGGGAGCAAAAATGTTACAGACCATTGCGTTAAGGGCACAATTTGCTACAACTTTTGTAGTAAAAGTTTTTCTGTACTATGCTCCGGATACCGTTTTTTTTTCAACACTCTTCTATTTTTCACATTTTTGGAAAATTCTCGATATTGATGCATCTGGGAACAAAAATGTTACAGACCATTGCGTTAAGGGCACAATTTGCTACAACTTTTGTAGTAAAAGTTTTTCTGTACTATGCTTCCGATACCGTTTTTTTTCAACACTCTTCTATTCTTCACATTTTTGAAAAATTCTCGATATTGATGCATCTGGGAGCAAAAATGTTACAGACCATTGCGTTAAGGGCACAATTTGCCACAACTTTTGTAGTAAAAGTTTTTCTGTACTATGCTTCCGATACCGTTTTTTTTCAACACTCTTCTATTCTTCACATTTTTGAAAAATTCTCGATATTGATGCATCTGGGAGCAAAAATGTTACCGACCATTGCGTTAAGGGCACAATTTGCTACAACTTTTGTAGTAAAAGTTTTTCTGTACTATGCTCCGGATACCGTTTTTTTTTCAACACTCTTCTATTTTTCACATTTTTGAAAAATTCTCGATATTGATGCATCTGGGAACAAAAATGTTAGAGACCATTGCGTTAAGGGCACAATTTGCTACAACTTTTGTAGTAAAAGTTTTTCTGTACTATGCTTCCGATACCGTTTTTTTTCAACACTCTTCTATTCTTCACATTTTTGAAAAATTCTCGATATTGATGCATCTGGGAGCAAAAATGTTACAGACCATTGCGTTAAGGGCACAATTTGCTACAACTTTTGTAGTAAAAGTTTTTCTCTACTATGCTTCCGATACCGTTTTTTTTCAACACCCTTCTATTCTTCACATTTTTGAAAAATTCTCGATATTGATGCATCTGGGAGCAAAAATGTTACAGACCATTGCGTTAAGGGCACAATTTGCTACAACTTTTGTAGTAAAAGTTTTTCTGTACTATGCTTCCGATACCGTTTTTTTTCAACACTCTTCTATTCTTCACATTTTTGAAAAATTCTCGATATTGATGCATCTGGGAGCAAAAATGTTACATACCATTGCGTTAAGGGCACAATTTGCTACAACTTTTGTAGTAAAAGTTTTTCTGTACTATGCTCCGGATACCGTTTTTTTTCAACACACTTCTATTTTTCACATTTTTGAAAAATTCTCGATATTGATGCATCTGGGAGCAAAAATGTTACAGACCATTGCGTTAAGGGCACAAATTGCTACAACTTTTGTAGTAAAAGTTTTTCTGTACTATGCTTCCGATACCGTTTTTTTTTTCAACGCTCTTCTATTCTTCACATTTTTGAAAAATTCTCGATATTGATGCATCTGGGAGCAAAAATGTTACAGACCATTGCGTTAAGGGCACAATTTGCTACAACTTTTGTAGTAAAAGTTTTTCTGTACTATGCTCCGGATACCGTTTTTTTTTCAACACTCTTCTATTTTTCACATTTTTGGAAAATTCTCGATATTGATGCATCTGGGAACAAAAATGTTACAGACCATTGCGTTAAGGGCACAATTTGCTACAACTTTTGTAGTAAAAGTTTTTCTCTACTATGCTTCCGATACCGTTTTTTTTCAACACCCTTCTATTCTTCACATTTTTGAAAAATTCTCGATATTGATGCATCTGGGAGCAAAAATGTTACAGACCATTGCGTTAAGGGCACAATTTGCTACAACTTTTGTAGTAAAAGTTTTTCTGTACTATGCTCCGGATACCGTTTTTTTTCAACACTCTTCTATTTTTCACATTTTTGAAAAATTCTCGATATTGATGCATCTGGGAACAAAAATGTTACAGACCATTGCGTTAAGGGCACAATTTGCTACAACTTTTGTAGTAAAAGTTTTTCTGTACTATGCTTCCGATACCGTTTTTTTTCAACACTCTTCTATTCTTCACATTTTTGAAAAATTCTCGATATTGATGCATCTGGGAGCAAAAATGTTACATACCATTGCGTTAAGGGCACAATTTGCTACAACTTTTGTAGTAAAAGTTTTTCTGTACTATGCTCCGGATACCGTTTTTTTTCAACACACTTCTATTTTTCACATTTTTGAAAAATTCTCGATATTGATGCATCTGGGAGCAAAAATGTTACAGACCATTGCGTTAAGGGCACAAATTGCTACAACTTTTGTAGTAAAAGTTTTTCTGTACTATGCTCCGGATACCATTTTTTTTTCAACACTCTTCTATTTTTCACATTTTTGGAAAATTCTCGATATTGATGCATCTGGGAACAAAAATGTTACAGACCATTGCGTTAAGGGCACAATTTGCTACAACTTTTGTAGTAAAAGTTTTTCTGTACTATGCTTCCGATACCGTTTTTTTTCAACACTCTTCTATTCTTCACATTTTTGAAAAATTCTCGATATTGATGCATCTGGGAGCAAAAATGTTACAGACCATTGCGTTAAGGGCACAATTTGCTACAACTTTTGTATTAAAAGTTTTTCTGTACTATGCTTCCGATACCGTTTTTTTTTTCAACACTCTTCTATTTTTCACATTTTTGAAAAATTCTCGATATTGATGCATCTGGGAGCAAAAATGTTACAGACCATTGCGTTAAGGGCACAATTTGCTACAACTTTTGTATTAAAAGTTTTTCTGTACTATGCTTCCGATACCGTTTTTTTTTTCAACACTCTTCTATTTTTCACATTTTTGAAAAATTCTCGATATTGATGCATCTGGGAGCAAAAATGTTACAGACCATTGCGTTAAGGGCACAATTTGCTACAACTTTTGTAGTAAAAGTTTTTCTCTACTATGCTTCCGATACCGTTTTTTTTCAACACCCTTCTATTCTTCACATTTTTGAAAAATTCTCGATATTGATGCATCTGGGAGCAAAAATGTTA
This sequence comes from Onthophagus taurus, assembly GCF_036711975.1. Classification (NCBI taxonomy): domain Eukaryota; kingdom Metazoa; phylum Arthropoda; class Insecta; order Coleoptera; family Scarabaeidae; genus Onthophagus; species Onthophagus taurus. Next base: position 19,740,926 of record NC_091973.1, on the reverse strand, counting down.
CAGACTATTGCGTTAAGGGCACAATTTGCTACAACTTTTGTAGTAAAAGTTTTTCTGTACTATGCTTCCGATACCGTTTTTTTTCAACACTCTTCTATTCTTCACATTTTTGAAAAATTCTCGATATTGATGCATCTGGGAGCAAAAATGTTACATACCATTGCGTTAAGGGCACAATTTGCTACAACTTTTGTAGTAAAAGTTTTTCTGTACTATGCTCCGGATACCGTTTTTTTTCAACACACTTCTATTTTTCACATTTTTGAAAAATTCTCGATATTGATGCATCTGGGAGCAAAAATGTTACAGACCATTGCGTTAAGGGCACAAATTGCTACAACTTTTGTAGTAAAAGTTTTTCTGTACTATGCTTCCGATACCGTTTTTTTTTTCAACGCTCTTCTATTCTTCACATTTTTGAAAAATTCTCGATATTGATGCATCTGGGAGCAAAAATGTTACAGACCATTGCGTTAAGGGCACAATTTGCTACAACTTTTGTAGTAAAAGTTTTTCTGTACTATGCTCCGGATACCGTTTTTTTTTCAACACTCTTCTATTTTTCACATTTTTGGAAAATTCTCGATATTGATGCATCTGGGAGCAAAAATGTTACAGACCATTGCGTTAAGGGCACAAATTGCTACAACTTTTGTAGTAAAAGTTTTTCTGTACTATGCTTCCGATACCGTTTTTTTTTTCAACGCTCTTCTATTCTTCACATTTTTGAAAAATTCTCGATATTGATGCATCTGGGAGCAAAAATGTTACAGACCATTGCGTTAAGGGCACAATTTGCTACAACTTTTGTAGTAAAAGTTTTTCTGTACTATGCTCCGGATACCGTTTTTTTTTCAACACTCTTCTATTTTTCACATTTTTGGAAAATTCTCGATATTGATGCATCTGGGAACAAAAATGTTACAGACCATTGCGTTAAGGGCACAATTTGCTACAACTTTTGTAGTAAAAGTTTTTCTGTACTATGCTTCCGATACCGTTTTTTTTCAACACTCTTCTATTCTTCACATTTTTGAAAAATTCTCGATATTGATGCATCTGGGAGCAAAAATGTTACAGACCATTGCGTTAAGGGCACAATTTGCCACAACTTTTGTAGTAAAAGTTTTTCTGTACTATGCTTCCGATACCGTTTTTTTTCAACACTCTTCTATTCTTCACATTTTTGAAAAATTCTCGATATTGATGCATCTGGGAGCAAAAATGTTACCGACCATTGCGTTAAGGGCACAATTTGCTACAACTTTTGTAGTAAAAGTTTTTCTGTACTATGCTCCGGATACCGTTTTTTTTTCAACACTCTTCTATTTTTCACATTTTTGAAAAATTCTCGATATTGATGCATCTGGGAACAAAAATGTTAGAGACCATTGCGTTAAGGGCACAATTTGCTACAACTTTTGTAGTAAAAGTTTTTCTGTACTATGCTTCCGATACCGTTTTTTTTCAACACTCTTCTATTCTTCACATTTTTGAAAAATTCTCGATATTGATGCATCTGGGAGCAAAAATGTTACAGACCATTGCGTTAAGGGCACAATTTGCTACAACTTTTGTAGTAAAAGTTTTTCTCTACTATGCTTCCGATACCGTTTTTTTTCAACACCCTTCTATTCTTCACATTTTTGAAAAATTCTCGATATTGATGCATCTGGGAGCAAAAATGTTACAGACCATTGCGTTAAGGGCACAATTTGCTACAACTTTTGTAGTAAAAGTTTTTCTGTACTATGCTCCGGATACCGTTTTTTTTCAACACTCTTCTATTTTTCACATTTTTGAAAAATTCTCGATATTGATGCATCTGGGAACAAAAATGTTACAGACCATTGCGTTAAGGGCACAATTTGCTACAACTTTTGTATTAAAAGTTTTTCTGTACTATGCTTCCGATACCGTTTTTTTTTTCAACACTCTTCTATTTTTCACATTTTTGAAAAATTCTCGATATTGATGCATCTGGGAGCAAAAATGTTACAGACCATTGCGTTAAGGGCACAATTTGCTACAACTTTTGTAGTAAAAGTTTTTCTCTACTATGCTTCCGATACCGTTTTTTTTCAACACCCTTCTATTCTTCACATTTTTGAAAAATTCTCGATATTGATGCATCTGGGAGCAAAAATGTTACAGACCATTGCGTTAAGGGCACAATTTGCTACAACTTTTGTAGTAAAAGTTTTTCTGTACTATGCTTCCGATACCGTTTTTTTTCAACACTCTTCTATTCTTCACATTTTTGAAAAATTCTCGATATTGATGCATCTGGGAGCAAAAATGTTACATACCATTGCGTTAAGGGCACAATTTGCTACAACTTTTGTAGTAAAAGTTTTTCTGTACTATGCTCCGGATACCGTTTTTTTTCAACACACTTCTATTTTTCACATTTTTGAAAAATTCTCGATATTGATGCATCTGGGAGCAAAAATGTTACAGACCATTGCGTTAAGGGCACAAATTGCTACAACTTTTGTAGTAAAAGTTTTTCTGTACTATGCTTCCGATACCGTTTTTTTTTTCAACGCTCTTCTATTCTTCACATTTTTGAAAAATTCTCGATATTGATGCATCTGGGAGCAAAAATGTTACAGACCATTGCGTTAAGGGCACAATTTGCTACAACTTTTGTAGTAAAAGTTTTTCTGTACTATGCTTCCGATACCGTTTTTTTTCAACACTCTTCTATTCTTCACATTTTTGAAAAATTCTCGATATTGATGCATCTGGGAGCAAAAATGTTACATACCATTGCGTTAAGGGCACAATTTGCTACAACTTTTGTAGTAAAAGTTTTTCTGTACTATGCTCCGGATACCGTTTTTTTTCAACACACTTCTATTTTTCACATTTTTGAAAAATTCTCGATATTGATGCATCTGGGAGCAAAAATGTTACAGACCATTGCGTTAAGGGCACAAATTGCTACAACTTTTGTAGTAAAAGTTTTTCTGTACTATGCTTCCGATACCGTTTTTTTTTTCAACGCTCTTCTATTCTTCACATTTTTGAAAAATTCTCGATATTGATGCATCTGGGAGCAAAAATGTTACAGACCATTGCGTTAAGGGCACAATTTGCTACAACTTTTGTAGTAAAAGTTTTTCTGTACTATGCTCCGGATACCGTTTTTTTTTCAACACTCTTCTATTTTTCACATTTTTGGAAAATTCTCGATATTGATGCATCTGGGAACAAAAATGTTACAGACCATTGCGTTAAGGGCACAATTTGCTACAACTTTTGTAGTAAAAGTTTTTCTCTACTATGCTTCCGATACCGTTTTTTTTCAACACCCTTCTATTCTTCACATTTTTGAAAAATTCTCGATATTGATGCATCTGGGAGCAAAAATGTTACAGACCATTGCGTTAAGGGCACAATTTGCTACAACTTTTGTAGTAAAAGTTTTTCTGTACTATGCTCCGGATACCGTTTTTTTTCAACACACTTCTATTCTTCACATTTTTGAAAAATTCTCGATATTGATGCATCTGGGAGCAAAAATGTTACAGACCATTGCGTTAAGGGCACAATTTGCTACAACTTTTGTAGTAAAAGTTTTTCTGTACTATGCTCCGGATACCGTTTTTTTTTCAACACTCTTCTATTTTTCACATTTTTGGAAAATTCTCGATATTGATGCATCTGGGAGCAAAAATGTGACAGACCATTGCGTTAAGGGCACAATTTGCCACAACTTTTGTAGTAAAAGTTTTTCTGTACTATGCTTCCGATACCGTTTTTTTTCAACACTCTTCTATTCTTCACATTTTTGAAAAATTCTCGATATTGATGCATCTGGGAGCAAAAATGTTACAGACCATTGCGTTAAGGGCACAATTTGCTACAACTTTTGTAGTAAAAGTTTTTCTGTACTATGCTCCGGATACCGTTTTTTTTTCAACACTCTTCTATTTTTCACATTTTTGAAAAATTCTCGATATTGATGCATCTGGGAACAAAAATGTTAGAGACCATTGCGTTAAGGGCACAATTTGCTACAACTTTTGTAGTAAAAGTTTTTCTGTACTATGCTTCCGATACCGTTTTTTTTCAACACTCTTCTATTCTTCACATTTTTGAAAAATTCTCGATATTGATGCATCTGGGAGCAAAAATGTTACAGACCATTGCGTTAAGGGCACAATTTGCTACAACTTTTGTAGTAAAAGTTTTTCTCTACTATGCTTCCGATACCGTTTTTTTTCAACACCCTTCTATTCTTCACATTTTTGAAAAATTCTCGATATTGATGCATCTGGGAGCAAAAATGTTACAGACCATTGCGTTAAGGGCACAATTTGCTACAACTTTTGTAGTAAAAGTTTTTCTGTACTATGCTCCGGATACCGTTTTTTTTCAACACTCTTCTATTTTTCACATTTTTGAAAAATTCTCGATATTGATGCATCTGGGAACAAAAATGTTACAGACCATTGCGTTAAGGGCACAATTTGCTACAACTTTTGTATTAAAAGTTTTTCTGTACTATGCTTCCGATACCGTTTTTTTTTTCAACACTCTTCTATTTTTCACATTTTTGAAAAATTCTCGATATTGATGCATCTGGGAGCAAAAATGTTACAGACCATTGCGTTAAGGGCACAATTTGCTACAACTTTTGTAGTAAAAGTTTTTCTCTACTATGCTTCCGATACCGTTTTTTTTCAACACCCTTCTATTCTTCACATTTTTGAAAAATTCTCGATATTGATGCATCTGGGAGCAAAAATGTTACAGACCATTGCGTTAAGGGCACAATTTGCTACAACTTTTGTAGTAAAAGTTTTTCTGTACTATGCTTCCGATACCGTTTTTTTTCAACACTCTTCTATTCTTCACATTTTTGAAAAATTCTCGATATTGATGCATCTGGGAGCAAAAATGTTACATACCATTGCGTTAAGGGCACAATTTGCTACAACTTTTGTAGTAAAAGTTTTTCTGTACTATGCTCCGGATACCGTTTTTTTTCAACACACTTCTATTTTTCACATTTTTGAAAAATTCTCGATATTGATGCATCTGGGAGCAAAAATGTTACAGACCATTGCGTTAAGGGCACAAATTGCTACAACTTTTGTAGTAAAAGTTTTTCTGTACTATGCTTCCGATACCGTTTTTTTTTTCAACGCTCTTCTATTCTTCACATTTTTGAAAAATTCTCGATATTGATGCATCTGGGAGCAAAAATGTTACAGACCATTGCGTTAAGGGCACAATTTGCTACAACTTTTGTAGTAAAAGTTTTTCTGTACTATGCTCCGGATACCGTTTTTTTTTCAACACTCTTCTATTTTTCACATTTTTGGAAAATTCTCGATATTGATGCATCTGGGAACAAAAATGTTACAGACCATTGCGTTAAGGGCACAATTTGCTACAACTTTTGTATTAAAAGTTTTTCTCTACTATGCTTCCGATACCGTTTTTTTTCAACACCCTTCTATTCTTCACATTTTTGAAAAATTCTCGATATTGATGCATCTGGGAGCAAAAATGTTACAGACCATTGCGTTAAGGGCACAATTTGCTACAACTTTTGTAGTAAAAGTTTTTCTGTACTATGCTCCGGATACCGTTTTTTTTCAACACTCTTCTATTTTTCACATTTTTGAAAAATTCTCGATATTGATGCATCTGGGAACAAAAATGTTACAGACCATTGCGTTAAGGGCACAATTTGCTACAACTTTTGTAGTAAAAGTTTTTCTGTACTATGCTTCCGATACCGTTTTTTTTCAACACTCTTCTATTCTTCACATTTTTGAAAAATTCTCGATATTGATGCATCTGGGAGCAAAAATGTTACATACCATTGCGTTAAGGGCACAATTTGCTACAACTTTTGTAGTAAAAGTTTTTCTGTACTATGCTCCGGATACCGTTTTTTTTCAACACACTTCTATTTTTCACATTTTTGAAAAATTCTCGATATTGATGCATCTGGGAGCAAAAATGTTACAGACCATTGCGTTAAGGGCACAAATTGCTACAACTTTTGTAGTAAAAGTTTTTCTGTACTATGCTTCCGATACCGTTTTTTTTTTCAACGCTCTTCTATTCTTCACATTTTTGAAAAATTCTCGATATTGATGCATCTGGGAGCAAAAATGTTACAGACCATTGCGTTAAGGGCACAATTTGCTACAACTTTTGTAGTAAAAGTTTTTCTGTACTATGCTCCGGATACCATTTTTTTTTCAACACTCTTCTATTTTTCACATTTTTGGAAAATTCTCGATATTGATGCATCTGGGAACAAAAATGTTACAGACCATTGCGTTAAGGGCACAATTTGCTACAACTTTTGTAGTAAAAGTTTTTCTGTACTATGCTTCCGATACCGTTTTTTTTCAACACTCTTCTATTCTTCACATTTTTGAAAAATTCTCGATATTGATGCATCTGGGAGCAAAAATGTTACAGACCATTGCGTTAAGGGCACAATTTGCCACAACTTTTGTAGTAAAAGTTTTTCTGTACTATGCTTCCGATACCGTTTTTTTTCAACACTCTTCTATTCTTCACATTTTTGAAAAATTCTCGATATTGATGCATCTGGGAGCAAAAATGTTACAGACCATTGCGTTAAGGGCACAATTTGCTACAACTTTTGTAGTAAAAGTTTTTCTGTACTATGCTTCCGATACCGTTTTTTTTTTCAACACTCTTCTATTCTTCACATTTTTGAAAAATTCTCGATATTGATGCATCTGGGAGCAAAAATGTTACAGACCATTGCGTTAAGGGCACAATTTGCTACAACTTTTGTAGTAAAAGTTTTTCTGTACTATGCTCCGGATACCGTTTTTTTTCAACACACTTCTATTTTTCACATTTTTGAAAAATTCTCGATATTGATGCATCTGGGAGCAAAAATGTTACAGACCATTGCGTTAAGGGCACAAATTGCTACAACTTTTGTAGTACAAGTTTTTCTGTACTATGCTTCCGATACCGTTTTTTTTTTCAACGCTCTTCTATTCTTCACATTTTTGAAAAATTCTCGATATTGATGCATCTGGGAGCAAAAATGTTACAGACCATTGCGTTAAGGGCACAATTTGCTACAACTTTTGTAGTAAAAGTTTTTCTGTACTATGCTCCGGATACCGTTTTTTTTTCAACACTCTTCTATTTTTCACATTTTTGGAAAATTCTCGATATTGATGCATCTGGGAACAAAAATGTTACAGACCATTGCGTTAAGGGCACAATTTGCTACAACTTTTGTAGTAAAAGTTTTTCTGTACTATGCTTCCGATACCGTTTTTTTTCAACACTCTTCTATTCTTCACATTTTTGAAAAATTCTCGATATTGATGCATCTGGGAGCAAAAATGTTACAGACCATTGCGTTAAGGGCACAATTTGCCACAACTTTTGTAGTAAAAGTTTTTCTGTACTATGCTTCCGATACCGTTTTTTTTCAACACTCTTCTATTCTTCACATTTTTAAAAAATTCTCGATATTGATGCATCTGGGAGCAAAAATGTTACAGACCATTGCGTTAAGGGCACAATTTGCTACAACTTTTGTAGTAAAAGTTTTTCTGTACTATGCTTCCGATACCGTTTTTTTTTTCAACACTCTTCTATTCTTCACATTTTTGAAAAATTCTCGATATTGATGCATCTGGGAGCAAAAATGTTACAGACCATTGCGTTAAGGGCACAATTTGCTACAACTTTTGTAGTAAAAGTTTTTCTGTACTATGCTCCGGATACCGTTTTTTTTTCAACACTCTTCTATTTTTCACATTTTTGAAAAATTCTCGATATTGATGCATCTGGGAACAAAAATGTTAGAGACCATTGCGTTAAGGGCACAATTTGCTACAACTTTTGTAGTAAAAGTTTTTCTGTACTATGCTTCCGATACCGTTTTTTTTCAAACACTCTTCTATTCTTCACATTTTTGAAAAATTCTCGATATTGATGCATCTGGGAGCAAAAATGTTACAGACCATTGCGTTAAGGGCACAATTTGCTACAACTTTTGTAGTAAAAGTTTTTCTCTACTATGCTTCCGATACCGTTTTTTTTCAACACCCTTCTATTCTTCACATTTTTGAAAAATTCTCGATATTGATGCATCTGGGAGCAAAAATGTTACAGACCATTGCGTTAAGGGCACAATTTGCTACAACTTTTGTAGTAAAAGTTTTTCTGTACTATGCTCCGGATACCGTTTTTTTTCAACACTCTTCTATTTTTCACATTTTTGAAAAATTCTCGATATTGATGCATCTGGGAACAAAAATGTTACAGACCATTGCGTAAGGGCACAATTTGCTACAACTTTTGTATTAAAAGTTTTTCTGTACTATGCTTCCGATACCGTTTTTTTTTTCAACACTCTTCTATTTTTCACATTTTTGAAAAATTCTCGATATTGATGCATCTGGGAGCAAAAATGTTACAGACCATTGCGTTAAGGGCACAATTTGCTACAACTTTTGTAGTAAAAGTTTTTCTCTACTATGCTTCCGATACCGTTTTTTTTCAACACCCTTCTATTCTTCACATTTTTGAAAAATTCTCGATATTGATGCATCTGGGAGCAAAAATGTTACAGACCATTGCGTTAAGGGCACAATTTGCTACAACTTTTGTAGTAAAAGTTTTTCTGTACTATGCTCCGGATACCGTTTTTTTTCAACACTCTTCTATTTTTCACATTTTTGAAAAATTCTCGATATTGATGCATCTGGGAGCAAAAATGTTACAGACCATTGCGTTAAGAGCACAATTTGCTACAACTTTTGTAGTAAAAGTTTTTCTGTACTATGCTCCGGATACCGTTTTTTTTCAACACTCTTCTATTTTTCACATTTTTGAAAAATTCTCGATATTGATGCATCTGGGAACAAAAATGTTACAGACCATTGCGTTAAGGGCACAATTTGCTACAACTTTTGTAGTAAAAGTTTTTCTCTACTATGCTTCCGATACCGTTTTTTTTCAACACCCTTCTATTCTTCACATTTTTGAAAAATTCTCGATATTGATGCATCTGGGAGCAAAAATGTTACAGACCATTGCGTTAAGGGCACAATTTGCTACAACTTTTGTAGTAAAAGTTTTTCTGTACTATGCTTCCGATACCGTTTTTTTTTTCAACACTCTTCTATTCTTCACATTTTTGAAAAATTCTCGATATTGATGCATCTGGGAGCAAAAATGTTACAGACCATTGCGTTAAGGGCACAATTTGCCACAACTTTTGTAGTAAAAGTTTTTCTGTACTATGCTCCGGATACCGTTTTTTTTCAACACTCTTCTATTTTTCACATTTTTGAAAAATTCTCGATATTGATGCATCTGGGAACAAAAATGTTACTGACCATTGCGTTAAGGGCACAATTTGCTACAACTTTTGTAGTAAAAGTTTTTCTCTACTATGCTTCCGATACCGTTTTTTTTCAACACTCTTCTATTCTTCACATTTTTGAAAAATTCTCGATATTGATGCATCTGGGAGCAAAAATGTTATATACCATTGCGTTAAGGGCACAATTTGCCACAACTTTTGTAGTAAAAGTTTTTCTGTACTATGCTTCCGATACAGTTTTTTTTTCAACACTCTTCTATTCTTCACATTTTTGAAAAATTCTCGATATTGATGCATCTGGGAGCAAAAATGTTACAGACCATTGCGTTAAGGGCACAATTTGCTACAACTTTTGTAGTAAAAGTTTTTCTGTACTATGCTTCCGATACCGTTTTTTTTTCAACACTCTTCTATTTTTCACATTTTTGAAAAATTCTCGATATTGATGCATCTGGGAACAAAAATGTTACAGACCATTGCGTTAAGGGCACAATTTGCTACAACTTTTGTAGTAAAAGTTTTTCTGTACTATGCTTCCGATACCGTTTTTTTTCAACACTCTTCTATTTTTCACATTTTTGAAAAATTCTCGATATTGATGCATCTGGGAACAAAAATGTTACAGACCATTGCGTTAAGGGCACAATTTGCCACAACTTTTGTAGTAAAAGTTTTTCTGTACTATGCTTCCGATACCGTTTTTTTTCAACACTCTTCTATTCTTCACATTTTTGAAAAATTCTCGATATTGATGCATCTGGGAGCAAAAATGTTACAGACCATTGCGTTAAGGGCACAATTTGCTACAACTTTTGTAGTAAAAGTTTTTCTGTACTATGCTTCCGATACCGTTTTTTTTTTCAACACACTTCTATTCTTCACATTTTTGAAAAATTCTCGATATTGATGCATCTGGGAGCAAAAATGTTACAGACCATTGCGTTAAGGGCACAATTTGCTACAACTTTTGTAGTAAAAGTTTTTCTGTACTATGCTCCGGATACCGTTTTTTTTTCAACACTCTTCTATTTTTCACATTTTTGAAAAATTCTCGATATTGATGCATCTGGGAACAAAAATGTTAGAGACCATTGCGTTAAGGGCACAATTTGCTACAACTTTTGTAGTAAAAGTTTTTCTGTACTATGCTTCCGATACCGTTTTTTTTCAACACTCTTCTATTCTTCACATTTTTGAAAAATTCTCGATATTGATGCATCTGGGAGCAAAAATGTTACAGACCATTGCGTTAAGGGCACAATTTGCTACAACTTTTGTAGTAAAAGTTTTTCTCTACTATGCTTCCGATACCGTTTTTTTTCAACACCCTTCTATTCTTCACATTTTTGAAAAATTCTCGATATTGATGCATCTGGGAGCAAAAATGTTACAGACCATTGCGTTAAGGGCACAATTTGCTACAACTTTTGTAGTAAAAGTTTTTCTGTACTATGCTCCGGATACCGTTTTTTTTCAACACACTTCTATTTTTCACATTTTTGAAAAATTCTCGATATTGATGCATCTGGGAGCAAAAATGTTACAGACCATTGCGTTAAGGGCACAAATTGCTACAACTTTTGTAGTAAAAGTTTTTCTGTACTATGCTTCCGATACCGTTTTTTTTTTCAACGCTCTTCTATTCTTCACATTTTTGAAAAATTCTCGATATTGATGCATCTGGGAGCAAAAATGTTACAGACCATTGCGTTAAGGGCACAATTTGCTACAACTTTTGTAGTAAAAGTTTTTCTGTACTATGCTCCGGATACCGTTTTTTTTTCAACACTCTTCTATTTTTCACATTTTTGGAAAATTCTCGATATTGATGCATCTGGGAACAAAAATGTTACAGACCATTGCGTTAAGGGCACAATTTGCTACAACTTTTGTAGTAAAAGTTTTTCTGTACTATGCTTCCGATACCGTTTTTTTTCAACACTCTTCTATTCTTCACATTTTTGAAAAATTCTCGATATTGATGCATCTGGGAGCAAAAATGTTACAGACCATTGCGTTAAGGGCACAATTTGCCACAACTTTTGTAGTAAAAGTTTTTCTGTACTATGCTTCCGATACCGTTTTTTTTCAACACTCTTCTATTCTTCACATTTTTGAAAAATTCTCGATATTGATGCATCTGGGAGCAAAAATGTTACAGACCATTGCGTTAAGGGCACAATTTGCTACAACTTTTGTAGTAAAAGTTTTTCTGTACTATGCTTCCGATACCGTTTTTTTTTTCAACACTCTTCTATTCTTCACATTTTTGAAAAATTCTCGATATTGATGCATCTGGGAGCAAAAATGTTACAGACCATTGCGTTAAGGGCACAATTTGCTACAACTTTTGTAGTAAAAGTTTTTCTGTACTATGCTCCGGATACCGTTTTTTTTCAACACTCTTCTATTTTTCACATTTTTGAAAAATTCTCGATATTGATGCATCTGGGAACAAAAATGTTATATACCATTGCGTTAAGGGCACAATTTGCCACAACTTTTGTAGTAAAAGTTTTTCTGTACTATGCTTCCGATACAGTTTTTTTTTCAACACTCTTCTATTCTTCACATTTTTGAAAAATTCTCGATATTGATGCATCTGGGAGCAAAAATGTTACAGACCATTGCGTTAAGGGCACAATTTGCTACAACTTTTGTAGTAAAAGTTTTTCTGTACTATGCTTCCGATACCGTTTTTTTTTCAACACTCTTCTATTTTTCACATTTTTGAAAAATTCTCGATATTGATGCATCTGGGAACAAAAATGTTACAGACCATTGCGTTAAGGGCACAATTTGCTACAACTTTTGTAGTAAAAGTTTTTCTGTACTATGCTTCCGATACCGTTTTTTTTCAACACTCTTCTATTTTTCACATTTTTGAAAAATTCTCGATATTGATGCATCTGGGAACAAAAATGTTACAGACCATTGCGTTAAGGGCACAATTTGCCACAACTTTTGTAGTAAAAGTTTTTCTGTACTATGCTTCCGATACCGTTTTTTTTCAACACTCTTCTATTCTTCACATTTTTGAAAAATTCTCGATATTGATGCATCTGGGAGCAAAAATGTTACAGACCATTGCGTTAAGGGCACAATTTGCTACAACTTTTGTAGTAAAAGTTTTTCTGTACTATGCTTCCGATACCGTTTTTTTTTTCAACACACTTCTATTCTTCACATTTTTGAAAAATTCTCGATATTGATGCATCTGGGAGCAAAAATGTTACAGACCATTGCGTTAAGGGCACAATTTGCTACAACTTTTGTAGTAAAAGTTTTTCTGTACTATGCTCCGGATACCGTTTTTTTTTCAACACTCTTCTATTTTTCACATTTTTGAAAAATTCTCGATATTGATGCATCTGGGAACAAAAATGTTAGAGACCATTGCGTTAAGGGCACAATTTGCTACAACTTTTGTAGTAAAAGTTTTTCTGTACTATGCTTCCGATACCGTTTTTTTTCAACACTCTTCTATTCTTCACATTTTTGAAAAATTCTCGATATTGATGCATCTGGGAGCAAAAATGTTACAGACCATTGCGTTAAGGGCACAATTTGCTACAACTTTTGTAGTAAAAGTTTTTCTCTACTATGCTTCCGATACCGTTTTTTTTCAACACCCTTCTATTCTTCACATTTTTGAAAAATTCTCGATATTGATGCATCTGGGAGCAAAAATGTTACAGACCATTGCGTTAAGGGCACAATTTGCTACAACTTTTGTAGTAAAAGTTTTTCTGTACTATGCTCCGGATACCGTTTTTTTTCAACACACTTCTATTTTTCACATTTTTGAAAAATTCTCGATATTGATGCATCTGGGAGCAAAAATGTTACAGACCATTGCGTTAAGGGCACAAATTGCTACAACTTTTGTAGTAAAAGTTTTTCTGTACTATGCTTCCGATACCGTTTTTTTTTTCAACGCTCTTCTATTCTTCACATTTTTGAAAAATTCTCGATATTGATGCATCTGGGAGCAAAAATGTTACAGACCATTGCGTTAAGGGCACAATTTGCTACAACTTTTGTAGTAAAAGTTTTTCTGTACTATGCTCCGGATACCGTTTTTTTTTCAACACTCTTCTATTTTTCACATTTTTGGAAAATTCTCGATATTGATGCATCTGGGAACAAAAATGTTACAGACCATTGCGTTAAGGGCACAATTTGCTACAACTTTTGTAGTAAAAGTTTTTCTGTACTATGCTTCCGATACCGTTTTTTTTCAACACTCTTCTATTCTTCACATTTTTGAAAAATTCTCGATATTGATGCATCTGGGAGCAAAAATGTTACAGACCATTGCGTTAAGGGCACAATTTGCCACAACTTTTGTAGTAAAAGTTTTTCTGTACTATGCTTCCGATACCGTTTTTTTTCAACACTCTTCTATTCTTCACATTTTTGAAAAATTCTCGATATTGATGCATCTGGGAGCAAAAATGTTACAGACCATTGCGTTAAGGGCACAATTTGCTACAACTTTTGTAGTAAAAGTTTTTCTGTACTATGCTTCCGATACCGTTTTTTTTTTCAACACTCTTCTATTCTTCACATTTTTGAAAAATTCTCGATATTGATGCATCTGGGAGCAAAAATGTTACAGACCATTGCGTTAAGGGCACAATTTGCTACAACTTTTGTAGTAAAAGTTTTTCTGTACTATGCTCCGGATACCGTTTTTTTTCAACACTCTTCTATTTTTCACATTTTTGAAAAATTCTCGATATTGATGCATCTGGGAACAAAAATGTTAGAGACCATTGCGTTAAGGGCACAATTTGCTACAACTTTTGTAGTAAAAGTTTTTCTGTACTATGCTTCCGATACCGTTTTTTTTCAACACTCTTCTATTCTTCACATTTTTGAAAAATTCTCGATATTGATGCATCTGGGAGCAAAAATGTTACAGACCATTGCGTTAAGGGCACAATTTGCTACAACTTTTGTAGTAAAAGTTTTTCTCTACTATGCTTCCGATACCGTTTTTTTTCAACACCCTTCTATTCTTCACATTTTTGAAAAATTCTCGATATTGATGCATCTGGGAGCAAAAATGTTACAGACCATTGCGTTAAGGGCACAATTTGCTACAACTTTTGTAGTAAAAGTTTTTCTGTACTATGCTCCGGATACCGTTTTTTTTCAACACTCTTCTATTTTTCACATTTTTGAAAAATTCTCGATATTGATGCATCTGGGAACAAAAATGTTACAGACCATTGCGTTAAGGGCACAATTTGCTACAACTTTTGTATTAAAAGTTTTTCTGTACTATGCTTCCGATACCGTTTTTTTTTTCAACACTCTTCTATTTTTCACATTTTTGAAAAATTCTCGATATTGATGCATCTGGGAGCAAAAATGTTACAGACCATTGCGTTAAGGGCACAAATTGCTACAACTTTTGTAGTAAAAGTTTTTCTGTACTATGCTTCCGATACCGTTTTTTTTTTCAACGCTCTTCTATTCTTCACATTTTTGAAAAATTCTCGATATTGATGCATCTGGGAGCAAAAATGTTACAGACCATTGCGTTAAGGGCACAATTTGCTACAACTTTTGTAGTAAAAGTTTTTCTGTACTATGCTCCGGATACCGTTTTTTTTTCAACACTCTTCTATTTTTCACATTTTTGGAAAATTCTCGATATTGATGCATCTGGGAACAAAAATGTTACAGACCATTGCGTTAAGGGCACAATTTGCTACAACTTTTGTAGTAAAAGTTTTTCTGTACTATGCTTCCGATACCGTTTTTTTTCAACACTCTTCTATTCTTCACATTTTTGAAAAATTCCCGATATTGATGCATCTGGGAGCAAAAATGTTACAGACCATTGCGTTAAGGGCACAATTTGCTACAACTTTTGTAGTAAAAGTTTTTCTGTACTATGCTTCCGATACCGTTTTTTTTCAACACTCTTCTATTCTTCACATTTTTGAAAAATTCTCGATATTGATGCATCTGGGAGCAAAAATGTTACAGACCATTGCGTTAAGGGCACAATTTGCTACAACTTTTGTAGTAAAAGTTTTTCTGTACTATGCTCCGGATACCGTTTTTTTTTCAACACTCTTCTATTTTTCACATTTTTGAAAAATTCTCGATATTGATGCATCTGGGAGCAAAAATGTTACAGACCATTGCGTTAAGGGCACAAATTGCTACAACTTTTGTAGTAAAAGTTTTTCTGTACTATGCTTCCGATACCGTTTTTTTTTTCAACGCTCTTCTATTCTTCACATTTTTGAAAAATTCTCGATATTGATGCATCTGGGAGCAAAAATGTTACAGACCATTGCGTTAAGGGCACAATTTGCTACAACTTTTGTAGTAAAAGTTTTTCTGTACTATGCTCCGGATACCGTTTTTTTTTCAACACTCTTCTATTTTTCACATTTTTGGAAAATTCTCGATATTGATGCATCTGGGAACAAAAATGTTACAGACCATTGCGTTAAGGGCACAATTTGCTACAACTTTTGTAGTAAAAGTTTTTCTGTACTATGCTTCCGATACCGTTTTTTTTCAACACTCTTCTATTCTTCACATTTTTGAAAAATTCCCGATATTGATGCATCTGGGAGCAAAAATGTTACAGACCATTGCGTTAAGGGCACAATTTGCTACAACTTTTGTAGTAAAAGTTTTTCTGTACTATGCTTCCGATACCGTTTTTTTTTTCAACGCTCTTCTATTCTTCACATTTTTGAAAAATTCTCGATATTGATGCATCTGGGAGCAAAAATGTTACAGACCATTGCGTTAAGGGCACAATTTGCTACAACTTTTGTAGTAAAAGTTTTTCTGTACTATGCTCCGGATACCGTTTTTTTTTCAACACTCTTCTATTTTTCACATTTTTGGAAAATTCTCGATATTGATGCATCTGGGAACAAAAATGTTACAGACCATTGCGTTAAGGGCACAATTTGCTACAACTTTTGTAGTAAAAGTTTTTCTGTACTATGCTTCCGATACCGTTTTTTTTCAACACTCTTCTATTCTTCACATTTTTGAAAAATTCCCGATATTGATGCATCTGGGAGCAAAAATGTTACAGACCATTGCGTTAAGGGCACAATTTGCTACAACTTTTGTAGTAAAAGTTTTTCTGTACTATGCTTCCGATACCGTTTTTTTTCAACACTCTTCTATTCTTCACATTTTTGAAAAATTCTCGATATTGATGCATCTGGGAGCAAAAATGTTACAGACCATTGCGTTAAGGGCACAATTTGCTACAACTTTTGTAGTAAAAGTTTTTCTGTACTATGCTCCGGATACCGTTTTTTTTTCAACACTCTTCTATTTTTCACATTTTTGAAAAATTCTCGATATTGATGCATCTGGGAACAAAAATGTTAGAGACCATTGCGTTAAGGGCACAATTTGCTACAACTTTTGTAGTAAAAGTTTTTCTGTACTATGCTTCCGATACCGTTTTTTTTCAACACTCTTCTATTCTTCACATTTTTGAAAAATTCTCGATATTGATGCATCTGGGAGCAAAAATGTTACAGACCATTGCGTTAAGGGCACAATTTGCTACAACTTTTGTAGTAAAAGTTTTTCTGTACTATGCTTCCGATACCGTTTTTTTTCAACACTCTTCTATTCTTCACATTTTTGAAAAATTCTCGATATTGATGCATCTGGGAGCAAAAATGTTACAGACCATTGCGTTAAGGGCACAATTTGCTACAACTTTTGTAGTAAAAGTTTTTCTGTACTATGCTCCGGATACCGTTTTTTTTTCAACACTCTTCTATTTTTCACATTTTTGAAAAATTCTCGATATTGATGCATCTGGGAACAAAAATGTTAGAGACCATTGCGTTAAGGGCACAATTTGCTACAACTTTTGTAGTAAAAGTTTTTCTGTACTATGCTTCCGATACCGTTTTTTTTCAACACTCTTCTATTCTTCACATTTTTGAAAAATTCTCGATATTGATGCATCTGGGAGCAAAAATGTTACAGACCATTGCGTTAAGGGCACAATTTGCTACAACTTTTGTAGTAAAAGTTTTTCTCTACTATGCTTCCGATACCGTTTTTTTTCAACACCCTTCTATTCTGCACATTTTTGAAAAATTCTCGATATTGATGCATCTGGGAGCAAAAATGTTACAGACCATTGCGTTAAGGGCACAATTTGCTACAACTTTTGTAGTAAAAGTTTTTCTGTACTATGCTCCGGATACTGTTTTTTTTCAACACTCTTCTATTTTTCACATTTTTGGAAAATTCTCGATATTGATGCATCTGGGAACAAAAATGTTACAGACCATTGCGTTAAGGGCACAATTTGCTACAACTTTTGTAGTAAAAGTTTTTCTGTACTATGCTTCCGATACCGTTTTTTTTCAACACTCTTCTATTCTTCACATTTTTGAAAAATTCTCGATATTGATGCATCTGGGAGCAAAAATGTTACAGACCATTGCGTTAAGGGCACAATTTGCTACAACTTTTGTAGTAAAAGTTTTTCTGTACTATGCTCCGGATACTGTTTTTTTTCAACACTCTTCTATTTTTCACATTTTTGAAAAATTCTCGATATTGATGCATCTGGGAACAAAAATGTTACAGACCATTGCGTTAAGGGCACAATTTGCTACAACTTTTGTATTAAAAGTTTTTCTGTACTATGCTTCCGATACCGTTTTTTTTTTCAACACTCTTCTATTTTTCACATTTTTGAAAAATTCTCGATATTGATGCATCTGGGAGCAAAAATGTTACAGACCATTGCGTTAAAGGCACAATTTGCTACAACTTTTGTAGTAAAAGTTTTTCTCTACTATGCTTCCGATACCGTTTTTTTTCAACACCCTTCTATTCTTCACATTTTTGAAAAATTCTCGATATTGATGCATCTGGGAGCAAAAATGTTACAGACCATTGCGTTAAGGGCACAATTTGCTACAACTTTTGTAGTAAAAGTTTTTCTCTACTATGCTTCCGATACCGTTTTTTTTCAACACTCTTCTATTCTTCACATTTTTGAAAAATTCTCGATATTGATGCATCTGGGAGCAAAAATGTTACAGACCATTGCGTTAAGGGCACAATTTGCTACAACTTTTGTAGTAAAAGTTTTTCTCTACTATGCTTCCGATACCGTTTTTTTTCAACACCCTTCTATTCTTCACATTTTTGAAAAATTCTCGATATTGATGCATCTGGGAGCAAAAATGTTACAGACCATTGCGTTAAGGGCACAATTTGCTACAACTTTTGTAGTAAAAGTTTTTCTGTACTATGCTCCGGATACCGTTTTTTTTCAACACTCTTCTATTTTTCACATTTTTGAAAAATTCTCGATATTGATGCATCTGGGAACAAAAATGTTACAGACCATTGCGTTAAGGGCACAATTTGCTACAACTTTTGTATTAAAAGTTTTTCTGTACTATGCTTCCGATACCGTTTTTTTTTTCAACACTCTTCTATTTTTCACATTTTTGAAAAATTCTCGATATTGATGCATCTGGGAGCAAAAATGTTACAGACCATTGCGTTAAGGGCACAAATTGCTACAACTTTTGTAGTAAAAGTTTTTCTGTACTATGCTTCCGATACCGTTTTTTTTTTCAACGCTCTTCTATTCTTCACATTTTTGAAAAATTCTCGATATTGATGCATCTGGGAGCAAAAATGTTACAGACCATTGCGTTAAGGGCACAATTTGCTACAACTTTTGTAGTAAAAGTTTTTCTGTACTATGCTCCGGATACCGTTTTTTTTTCAACACTCTTCTATTTTTCACATTTTTGGAAAATTCTCGATATTGATGCATCTGGGAACAAAAATGTTACAGACCATTGCGTTAAGGGCACAATTTGCTACAACTTTTGTAGTAAAAGTTTTTCTGTACTATGCTTCCGATACCGTTTTTTTTCAACACTCTTCTATTCTTCACATTTTTGAAAAATTCTCGATATTGATGCATCTGGGAGCAAAAATGTTACAGACCATTGCGTTAAGGGCACAATTTGCTACAACTTTTGTTGTAAAAGTTTTTCTGTACTATGCTTCCGATACCGTTTTTTTTCAACACTCTTCTATTCTTCACATTTTTGAAAAATTCTCGATATTGATGCATCTGGGAGCAAAAATGTTACAGACCATTGCGTTAAGGGCACAATTTGCTACAACTTTTGTAGTAAAAGTTTTTCTGTACTATGCTCCGGATACCGTTTTTTTTTCAACACTCTTCTATTTTTCACATTTTTGAAAAATTCTCGATATTGATGCATCTGGGAACAAAAATGTTAGAGACCATTGCGTTAAGGGCACAATTTGCTACAACTTTTGTAGTAAAAGTTTTTCTGTACTATGCTTCCGATACCGTTTTTTTTCAACACTCTTCTATTCTTCACATTTTTGAAAAATTCTCGATATTGATGCATCTGGGAGCAAAAATGTTACAGACCATTGCGTTAAGGGCACAATTTGCTACAACTTTTGTAGTAAAAGTTTTTCTCTACTATGCTTCCGATACCGTTTTTTTTCAACACCCTTCTATTCTTCACATTTTTGAAAAATTCTCGATATTGATGCATCTGGGAGCAAAAATGTTACAGACCATTGCGTTAAGGGCACAATTTGCTACAACTTTTGTAGTAAAAGTTTTTCTGTACTATGCTCCGGATACTGTTTTTTTTCAACACTCTTCTATTTTTCACATTTTTGAAAAATTCTCGATATTGATGCATCTGGGAACAAAAATGTTACAGACCATTGCGTTAAGGGCACAATTTGCTACAACTTTTGTATTAAAAGTTTTTCTGTACTATGCTTCCGATACCGTTTTTTTTTTCAACACTCTTCTATTTTTCACATTTTTGAAAAATTCTCGATATTGATGCATCTGGGAG
Source organism: Onthophagus taurus (assembly GCF_036711975.1). Classification (NCBI taxonomy): domain Eukaryota; kingdom Metazoa; phylum Arthropoda; class Insecta; order Coleoptera; family Scarabaeidae; genus Onthophagus; species Onthophagus taurus. The sequence continues at coordinate 19,720,661 of NC_091973.1, read as the reverse complement.
CAAAAATGTTACAGACCATTGCGTTAAGGGCACAATTTGCTACAACTTTTGTAGTAAAAGTTTTTCTCTACTATGCTTCCGATACCGTTTTTTTTCAACACCCTTCTATTCTTCACATTTTTGAAAAATTCTCGATATTTATGCATCTGGGAGCAAAAATGTTACAGACCATTGCGTTAAGGGCACAATTTGCTACAACTTTTGTAGTAAAAGTTTTTCTGTACTATGCTCCGGATACCGTTTTTTTTCAACACTCTTCTATTTTTCACATTTTTGAAAAATTCTCGATATTGATGCATCTGGGAGCAAAAATGTTACAGACCATTGCGTTAAGGGCACAATTTGCTACAACTTTTGTAGTAAAAGTTTTTCTGTACTATGCTCCGGATACCGTTTTTTTTCAACACTCTTCTATTTTTCACATTTTTGAAAAATTCTCGATATTGATGCATCTGGGAACAAAAATGTTACAGACCATTGCGTTAAGGGCACAATTTGCTACAACTTTTGTATTAAAAGTTTTTCTGTACTATGCTTCCGATACCGTTTTTTTTTTCAACACTCTTCTATTTTTCACATTTTTGAAAAATTCTCGATATTGATGCATCTGGGAGCAAAAATGTTACAGACCATTGCGTTAAGGGCACAAATTGCTACAATTTTTGTAGTAAAAGTTTTTCTGTACTATGCTTCCGATACCGTTTTTTTTTTCAACGCTCTTCTATTCTTCACATTTTTGAAAAATTCTCGATATTGATGCATCTGGGAGCAAAAATGTTACAGACCATTGCGTTAAGGGCACAATTTGCTACAACTTTTGTAGTAAAAGTTTTTCTGTACTATGCTCCGGATACCGTTTTTTTTTCAACACTCTTCTATTTTTCACATTTTTGGAAAATTCTCGATATTGATGCATCTGGGAACAAAAATGTTACAGACCATTGCGTTAAGGGCACAATTTGCTACAACTTTTGTAGTAAAAGTTTTTCTGTACTATGCTTCCGATACCGTTTTTTTTCAACACTCTTCTATTCTTCACATTTTTGAAAAATTCTCGATATTGATGCATCTGGGAGCAAAAATGTTACAGACCATTGCGTTAAGGGCACAATTTGCTACAACTTTTGTAGTAAAAGTTTTTCTGTACTATGCTTCCGATACCGTTTTTTTTCAACACTCTTCTATTCTTCACATTTTTGAAAAATTCTCGATATTGATGCATCTGGGAGCAAAAATGTTACAGACCATTGCGTTAAGGGCACAATTTGCTACAACTTTTGTAGTAAAAGTTTTTCTGTACTATGCTCCGGATACCGTTTTTTTTTCAACACTCTTCTATTTTTCACATTTTTGAAAAATTCTCGATATTGATGCATCTGGGAACAAAAATGTTAGAGACCATTGCGTTAAGGGCACAATTTGCTACAACTTTTGTAGTAAAAGTTTTTCTGTACTATGCTTCCGATACCGTTTTTTTTCAACACTCTTCTATTCTTCACATTTTTGAAAAATTCTCGATATTGATGCATCTGGGAGCAAAAATGTTACAGACCATTGCGTTAAGGGCACAATTTGCTACAACTTTTGTAGTAAAAGTTTTTCTCTACTATGCTTCCGATACCGTTTTTTTTCAACACCCTTCTATTCTTCACATTTTTGAAAAATTCTCGATATTGATGCATCTGGGAGCAAAAATGTTACAGACCATTGCGTTAAGGGCACAATTTGCTACAACTTTTGTAGTAAAAGTTTTTCTGTACTATGCTCCGGATACTGTTTTTTTTCAACACTCTTCTATTTTTCACATTTTTGAAAAATTCTCGATATTGATGCATCTGGGAACAAAAATGTTACAGACCATTGCGTTAAGGGCACAATTTGCTACAACTTTTGTATTAAAAGTTTTTCTGTACTATGCTTCCGATACCGTTTTTTTTTTCAACACTCTTCTATTTTTCACATTTTTGAAAAATTCTCGATATTGATGCATCTGGGAGCAAAAATGTTACAGACCATTGCGTTAAGGGCACAATTTGCTACAACTTTTGTAGTAAAAGTTTTTCTCTACTATGCTTCCGATACCGTTTTTTTTCAACACCCTTCTATTCTTCACATTTTTGAAAAATTCTCGATATTTATGCATCTGGGAGCAAAAATGTTACAGACCATTGCGTTAAGGGCACAATTTGCTACAACTTTTGTACTAAAAGTTTTTCTGTACTATGCTCCGGATACCGTTTTTTTTCAACACTCTTCTATTTTTCACATTTTTGAAAAATTCTCGATATTGATGCATCTGGGAGCAAAAATGTTACAGACCATTGCGTTAAGGGCACAATTTGCCACAACTTTTGTAGTAAAAGTTTTTCTGTACTATGCTTCCGATACCGTTTTTTTTCAACACTCTTCTATTCTTCACATTTTTGAAAAATTCTCGATATTGATGCATCTGGGAACAAAAATGTTACAGACCATTGCGTTAAGGGCACAATTTGCTACAACTTTTGTATTAAAAGTTTTTCTGTACTATGCTTCCGATACCGTTTTTTTTTTCAAGCCTCTTCTATTTTTCACATTTTTGAAAAATTCTCGATATTGATGCATCTGGGAGCAAAAATGTTACAGACCATTGCGTTAAGGGCACAATTTGCTACAACTTTTGTAGTAAAAGTTTTTCTGTACTATGCTCCGGATACCGTTTTTTTTCAACACTCTTCTATTTTTCACATTTTTGAAAAATTCTCGATATTGATGCATCTGGGAACAAAAATGTTACAGACCATTGCGTTAAGGGCACAATTTGCTACAACTTTTGTATTAAAAGTTTTTCTGTACTATGCTTCCGATACCGTTTTTTTTTTCAAGCCTCTTCTATTTTTCACATTTTTGAAAAATTCTCGATATTGATGCATCTGGGAGCAAAAATGTTACAGACCATTGCGTTAAGGGCACAATTTGCTACAACTTTTGTATTAAAAGTTTTTCTGTACTATGCTTCCGATACCGTTTTTTTTTTCAAGCCTCTTCTATTTTTCACATTTTTGAAAAATTCTCGATATTGATGCATCTGGGAGCAAAAATGTTACAGACCATTGCGTTAAGGGCACAATTTGCTACAACTTTTGTATTAAAAGTTTTTCTGTACTATGCTTCCGATACCGTTTTTTTTTTCAACACTCTTCTATTTTTCACATTTTTGAAAAATTCTCGATATTGATGCATCTGGGAGCAAAAATGTTACAGACCATTGCGTTAAGGGCACAATTTGCTACAACTTTTGTAGTAAAAGTTTTTCTCTACTATGCTTCCGATACCGTTTTTTTTCAACACCCTTCTATTCTTCACATTTTTGAAAAATTCTCGATATTGATGCATCTGGGAGCAAAAATGTTACAGACCATTGCGTTAAGGGCACAATTTGCTACAACTTTTGTAGTAAAAGTTTTTCTGTACTATGCTTCCGATACCGTTTTTTTTTTCAACACTCTTCTATTCTTCACATTTTTGAAAAATTCTCGATATTGATGCATCTGGGAGCAAAAATGTTACAGACCATTGCGTTAAGGGCACAATTTGCCACAACTTTTGTAGTAAAAGTTTTTCTGTACTATGCTCCGGATACCGTTTTTTTTCAACACTCTTCTATTTTTCACATTTTTGAAAAATTCTCGATATTGATGCATCTGGGAACAAAAATGTTACTGACCATTGCGTTAAGGGCACAATTTGCTACAACTTTTGTAGTAAAAGTTTTTCTCTACTATGCTTCCGATACCGTTTTTTTTCAACACTCTTCTATTCTTCACATTTTTGAAAAATTCTCGATATTGATGCATCTGGGAGCAAAAATGTTATATACCATTGCGTTAAGGGCACAATTTGCCACAACTTTTGTAGTAAAAGTTTTTCTGTACTATGCTTCCGATACAGTTTTTTTTTCAACACTCTTCTATTCTTCACATTTTTGAAAAATTCTCGATATTGATGCATCTGGGAGCAAAAATGTTACAGACCATTGCGTTAAGGGCACAATTTGCTACAACTTTTGTAGTAAAAGTTTTTCTGTACTATGCTTCCGATACCGTTTTTTTTTCAACACTCTTCTATTTTTCACATTTTTGAAAAATTCTCGATATTGATGCATCTGGGAACAAAAATGTTACAGACCATTGCGTTAAGGGCACAATTTGCTACAACTTTTGTAGTAAAAGTTTTTCTGTACTATGCTTCCGATACCGTTTTTTTTCAACACTCTTCTATTCTTCACATTTTTGAAAAATTCTCGATATTGATGCATCTGGGAGCAAAAATGTTACAGACCATTGCGTTAAGGGCACAATTTGCCACAACTTTTGTAGTAAAAGTTTTTCTGTACTATGCTCCGGATACCGTTTTTTTTCAACACTCTTCTATTTTTCACATTTTTGAAAAATTCTCGATATTGATGCATCTGGGAACAAAAATGTTACTGACCATTGCGTTAAGGGCACAATTTGCTACAACTTTTGTAGTAAAAGTTTTTCTCTACTATGCTTCCGATACCGTTTTTTTTCAACACTCTTCTATTCTTCACATTTTTGAAAAATTCTCGATATTGATGCATCTGGGAGCAAAAATGTTATATACCATTGCGTTAAGGGCACAATTTGCCACAACTTTTGTAGTAAAAGTTTTTCTGTACTATGCTTCCGATACAGTTTTTTTTTCAACACTCTTCTATTCTTCACATTTTTGAAAAATTCTCGATATTGATGCATCTGGGAGCAAAAATGTTACAGACCATTGCGTTAAGGGCACAATTTGCTACAACTTTTGTAGTAAAAGTTTTTCTGTACTATGCTTCCGATACCGTTTTTTTTTCAACACTCTTCTATTTTTCACATTTTTGAAAAATTCTCGATATTGATGCATCTGGGAACAAAAATGTTACAGACCATTGCGTTAAGGGCACAATTTGCTACAACTTTTGTAGTAAAAGTTTTTCTGTACTATGCTTCCGATACCGTTTTTTTTCAACACTCTTCTATTTTTCACATTTTTGAAAAATTCTCGATATTGATGCATCTGGGAACAAAAATGTTACAGACCATTGCGTTAAGGGCACAATTTGCCACAACTTTTGTAGTAAAAGTTTTTCTGTACTATGCTTCCGATACCGTTTTTTTTCAACACTCTTCTATTCTTCACATTTTTGAAAAATTCTCGATATTGATGCATCTGGGAGCAAAAATGTTACAGACCATTGCGTTAAGGGCACAATTTGCTACAACTTTTGTAGTAAAAGTTTTTCTGTACTATGCTCCGGATACCGTTTTTTTTCAACACTCTTCTATTTTTCACATTTTTGAAAAATTCTCGATATTGATGCATCTGGGAACAAAAATGTTACAGACCATTGCGTTAAGGGCACAATTTGCTACAACTTTTGTAGTAAAAGTTTTTCTGTACTATGCTTCCGATACCGTTTTTTTTTTCAACACTCTTCTATTCTTCACATTTTTGAAAAATTCTCGATATTGATGCATCTGGGAGCAAAAATGTTACAGACCATTGCGTTAAGGGCACAATTTGCCACAACTTTTGTAGTAAAAGTTTTTCTGTACTATGCTCCGGATACCGTTTTTTTTCAACACTCTTCTATTTTTCACATTTTTGAAAAATTCTCGATATTGATGCATCTGGGAACAAAAATGTTACTGACCATTGCGTTAAGGGCACAATTTGCTACAACTTTTGTAGTAAAAGTTTTTCTCTACTATGCTTCCGATACCGTTTTTTTTCAACACTCTTCTATTCTTCACATTTTTGAAAAATTCTCGATATTGATGCATCTGGGAGCAAAAATGTTATATACCATTGCGTTAAGGGCACAATTTGCCACAACTTTTGTAGTAAAAGTTTTTCTGTACTATGCTTCCGATACAGTTTTTTTTTCAACACTCTTCTATTCTTCACATTTTTGAAAAATTCTCGATATTGATGCATCTGGGAGCAAAAATGTTACAGACCATTGCGTTAAGGGCACAATTTGCTACAACTTTTGTAGTAAAAGTTTTTCTGTACTATGCTTCCGATACCGTTTTTTTTTCAACACTCTTCTATTTTTCACATTTTTGAAAAATTCTCGATATTGATGCATCTGGGAACAAAAATGTTACAGACCATTGCGTTAAGGGCACAATTTGCTACAACTTTTGTAGTAAAAGTTTTTCTGTACTATGCTTCCGATACCGTTTTTTTTCAACACTCTTCTATTTTTCACATTTTTGAAAAATTCTCGATATTGATGCATCTGGGAACAAAAATGTTACAGACCATTGCGTTAAGGGCACAATTTGCCACAACTTTTGTAGTAAAAGTTTTTCTGTACTATGCTTCCGATACCGTTTTTTTTCAACACTCTTCTATTCTTCACATTTTTGAAAAATTCTCGATATTGATGCATCTGGGAGCAAAAATGTTACAGACCATTGCGTTAAGGGCACAATTTGCTACAACTTTTGTAGTAAAAGTTTTTCTGTACTATGCTCCGGATACCGTTTTTTTTCAACACTCTTCTATTTTTCACATTTTTGAAAAATTCTCGATATTGATGCATCTGGGAACAAAAATGTTACAGACCATTGCGTTAAGGGCACAATTTGCTACAACTTTTGTATTAAAAGTTTTTCTGTACTATGCTTCCGATACCGTTTTTTTTTTCAAGCCTCTTCTATTTTTCACATTTTTGAAAAATTCTCGATATTGATGCATCTGGGAGCAAAAATGTTACAGACCATTGCGTTAAGGGCACAATTTGCCACAACTTTTGTAGTAAAAGTTTTTCTGTACTATGCTTCCGATACCGTTTTTTTTCAACACTCTTCTATTCTTCACATTTTTGAAAAATTCTCGATATTGATGCATCTGGGAACAAAAATGTTACAGACCATTGCGTTAAGGGCACAATTTGCTACAACTTTTGTATTAAAAGTTTTTCTGTACTATGCTTCCGATACCGTTTTTTTTTTCAAGCCTCTTCTATTTTTCACATTTTTGAAAAATTCTCGATATTGATGCATCTGGGAGCAAAAATGTTACAGACCATTGCGTTAAGGGCACAATTTGCTACAACTTTTGTAGTAAAAGTTTTTCTGTACTATGCTCCGGATACCGTTTTTTTTCAACACTCTTCTATTTTTCACATTTTTGAAAAATTCTCGATATTGATGCATCTGGGAACAAAAATGTTACAGACCATTGCGTTAAGGGCACAATTTGCTACAACTTTTGTATTAAAAGTTTTTCTGTACTATGCTTCCGATACCGTTTTTTTTTTCAAGCCTCTTCTATTTTTCACATTTTTGAAAAATTCTCGATATTGATGCATCTGGGAGCAAAAATGTTACAGACCATTGCGTTAAGGGCACAATTTGCTACAACTTTTGTATTAAAAGTTTTTCTGTACTATGCTTCCGATACCGTTTTTTTTTCAAGCCTCTTCTATTTTTCACATTTTTGAAAAATTCTCGATATTGATGCATCTGGGAGCAAAAATGTTACAGACCATTGCGTTAAGGGCACAATTTGCTACAACTTTTGTATTAAAAGTTTTTCTGTACTATGCTTCCGATACCGTTTTTTTTTTCAACACTCTTCTATTTTTCACATTTTTGAAAAATTCTCGATATTGATGCATCTGGGAGCAAAAATGTTACAGACCATTGCGTTAAGAGCACAATTTGCTACAACTTTTGTAGTAAAAGTTTTTCTGTACTATGCTCCGGATACCGTTTTTTTTCAACACTCTTCTATTTTTCACATTTTTGAAAAATTCTCGATATTGATGCATCTGGGAACAAAAATGTTACAGACCATTGCGTTAAGGGCACAATTTGCTACAACTTTTGTAGTAAAAGTTTTTCTCTACTATGCTTCCGATACCGTTTTTTTTCAACACCCTTCTATTCTTCACATTTTTGAAAAATTCTCGATATTGATGCATCTGGGAGCAAAAATGTTACAGACCATTGCGTTAAGGGCACAAATTGCTACAACTTTTGTAGTAAAAGTTTTTCTGTACTATGCTTCCGATACCGTTTTTTTTTTCAACGCTCTTCTATTCTTCACATTTTTGAAAAATTCTCGATATTGATGCATCTGGGAGCAAAAATGTTACAGACCATTGCGTTAAGGGCACAATTTGCTACAACTTTTGTAGTAAAAGTTTTTCTGTACTATGCTCCGGATACCGTTTTTTTTTCAACACTCTTCTATTTTTCACATTTTTGGAAAATTCTCGATATTGATGCATCTGGGAACAAAAATGTTACAGACCATTGCGTTAAGGGCACAATTTGCTACAACTTTTGTATTAAAAGTTTTTCTGTACTATGCTTCCGATACCGTTTTTTTTTTCAAGCCTCTTCTATTTTTCACATTTTTGAAAAATTCTCGATATTGATGCATCTGGGAGCAAAAATGTTACAGACCATTGCGTTAAGGGCACAATTTGCTACAACTTTTGTATTAAAAGTTTTTCTGTACTATGCTTCCGATACCGTTTTTTTTTTCAAGCCTCTTCTATTTTTCACATTTTTGAAAAATTCTCGATATTGATGCATCTGGGAGCAAAAATGTTACAGACCATTGCGTTAAGGGCACAATTTGCTACAACTTTTGTATTAAAAGTTTTTCTGTACTATGCTTCCGATACCGTTTTTTTTTTCAACACTCTTCTATTTTTCACATTTTTGAAAAATTCTCGATATTGATGCATCTGGGAGCAAAAATGTTACAGACCATTGCGTTAAGAGCACAATTTGCTACAACTTTTGTAGTAAAAGTTTTTCTGTACTATGCTCCGGATACCGTTTTTTTTCAACACTCTTCTATTTTTCACATTTTTGAAAAATTCTCGATATTGATGCATCTGGGAACAAAAATGTTACAGACCATTGCGTTAAGGGCACAATTTGCTACAACTTTTGTAGTAAAAGTTTTTCTGTACTATGCTTCCGATACCGTTTTTTTTTTCAACACTCTTCTATTCTTCACATTTTTGAAAAATTCTCGATATTGATGCATCTGGGAGCAAAAATGTTACAGACCATTGCGTTAAGGGCACAATTTGCCACAACTTTTGTAGTAAAAGTTTTTCTGTACTATGCTCCGGATACCGTTTTTTTTCAACACTCTTCTATTTTTCACATTTTTGAAAAATTCTCGATATTGATGCATCTGGGAACAAAAATGTTAGAGACCATTGCGTTAAGGGCACAATTTGCTACAACTTTTGTAGTAAAAGTTTTTCTGTACTATGCTTCCGATACCGTTTTTTTTCAACACTCTTCTATTCTTCACATTTTTGAAAAATTCTCGATATTGATGCATCTGGGAGCAAAAATGTTACAGACCATTGCGTTAAGGGCACAATTTGCTACAACTTTTGTAGTAAAAGTTTTTCTCTACTATGCTTCCGATACCGTTTTTTTTCAACACCCTTCTATTCTTCACATTTTTGAAAAATTCTCGATATTGATGCATCTGGGAGCAAAAATGTTACAGACCATTGCGTTAAGGGCACAATTTGCTACAACTTTTGTAGTAAAAGTTTTTCTGTACTATGCTCCGGATACCGTTTTTTTTCAACACACTTCTATTTTTCACATTTTTGAAAAATTCTCGATATTGATGCATCTGGGAGCAAAAATGTTACAGACCATTGCGTTAAGGGCACAAATTGCTACAACTTTTGTAGTAAAAGTTTTTCTGTACTATGCTTCCGATACCGTTTTTTTTTTCAACGCTCTTCTATTCTTCACATTTTTGAAAAATTCTCGATATTGATGCATCTGGGAGCAAAAATGTTACAGACCATTGCGTTAAGGGCACAATTTGCTACAACTTTTGTAGTAAAAGTTTTTCTGTACTATGCTCCGGATACCGTTTTTTTTTCAACACTCTTCTATTTTTCACATTTTTGGAAAATTCTCGATATTGATGCATCTGGGAACAAAAATGTTACAGACCATTGCGTTAAGGGCACAATTTGCTACAACTTTTGTATTAAAAGTTTTTCTGTACTATGCTTCCGATACCGTTTTTTTTTTCAAGCCTCTTCTATTTTTCACATTTTTGAAAAATTCTCGATATTGATGCATCTGGGAGCAAAAATGTTACAGACCATTGCGTTAAGGGCACAATTTGCTACAACTTTTGTATTAAAAGTTTTTCTGTACTATGCTTCCGATACCGTTTTTTTTTTCAAGCCTCTTCTATTTTTCACATTTTTGAAAAATTCTCGATATTGATGCATCTGGGAGCAAAAATGTTACAGACCATTGCGTTAAGGGCACAATTTGCTACAACTTTTGTATTAAAAGTTTTTCTGTACTATGCTTCCGATACCGTTTTTTTTTTCAACACTCTTCTATTTTTCACATTTTTGAAAAATTCTCGATATTGATGCATCTGGGAGCAAAAATGTTACAGACCATTGCGTTAAGAGCACAATTTGCTACAACTTTTGTAGTAAAAGTTTTTCTGTACTATGCTCCGGATACCGTTTTTTTTCAACACTCTTCTATTTTTCACATTTTTGAAAAATTCTCGATATTGATGCATCTGGGAACAAAAATGTTACAGACCATTGCGTTAAGGGCACAATTTGCTACAACTTTTGTAGTAAAAGTTTTTCTGTACTATGCTTCCGATACCGTTTTTTTTTTCAACACTCTTCTATTCTTCACATTTTTGAAAAATTCTCGATATTGATGCATCTGGGAGCAAAAATGTTACAGACCATTGCGTTAAGGGCACAATTTGCCACAACTTTTGTAGTAAAAGTTTTTCTGTACTATGCTCCGGATACCGTTTTTTTTCAACACTCTTCTATTTTTCACATTTTTGAAAAATTCTCGATATTGATGCATCTGGGAACAAAAATGTTACTGACCATTGCGTTAAGGGCACAATTTGCTACAACTTTTGTAGTAAAAGTTTTTCTCTACTATGCTTCCGATACCGTTTTTTTTTTCAAGCCTCTTCTATTTTTCACATTTTTGAAAAATTCTCGATATTGATGCATCTGGGAGCAAAAATGTTACAGACCATTGCGTTAAGGGCACAATTTGCTACAACTTTTGTAGTAAAAGTTTTTCTGTACTATGCTTCCGATACCGTTTTTTTTTCAACACTCTTCTATTTTTCACATTTTTGAAAAATTCTCGATATTGATGCATCTGGGAACAAAAATGTTACAGACCATTGCGTTAAGGGCACAATTTGCTACAACTTTTGTAGTAAAAGTTTTTCTGTACTATGCTTCCGATACCGTTTTTTTTCAACACTCTTCTATTTTTCACATTTTTGAAAAATTCTCGATATTGATGCATCTGGGAACAAAAATGTTACAGACCATTGCGTTAAGGGCACAATTTGCCACAACTTTTGTAGTAAAAGTTTTTCTGTACTATGCTTCCGATACCGTTTTTTTTCAACACTCTTCTATTCTTCACATTTTTGAAAAATTCTCGATATTGATGCATCTGGGAGCAAAAATGTTACAGACCATTGCGTTAAGGGCACAATTTGCTACAACTTTTGTAGTAAAAGTTTTTCTGTACTATGCTTCCGATACCGTTTTTTTTTTCAACACTCTTCTATTCTTCACATTTTTGAAAAATTCTCGATATTGATGCATCTGGGAGCAAAAATGTTACAGACCATTGCGTTAAGGGCACAATTTGCTACAACTTTTGTAGTAAAAGTTTTTCTGTACTATGCTCCGGATACCGTTTTTTTTTCAACACTCTTCTATTTTTCACATTTTTGAAAAATTCTCGATATTGATGCATCTGGGAACAAAAATGTTAGAGACCATTGCGTTAAGGGCACAATTTGCTACAACTTTTGTAGTAAAAGTTTTTCTGTACTATGCTTCCGACACCGTTTTTTTTCAACACTCTTCTATTCTTCACATTTTTGAAAAATTCTCGATATTGATGCATCTGGGAGCAAAAATGTTACAGACCATTGCGTTAAGGGCACAATTTGCTACAACTTTTGTAGTAAAAGTTTTTCTCTACTATGCTTCCGATACCGTTTTTTTTCAACACCCTTCTATTCTTCACATTTTTGAAAAATTCTCGATATTGATGCATCTGGGAGCAAAAATGTTACAGACCATTGCGTTAAGGGCACAATTTGCTACAACTTTTGTAGTAAAAGTTTTTCTGTACTATGCTCCGGATACCGTTTTTTTTCAACACACTTCTATTTTTCACATTTTTGAAAAATTCTCGATATTGATGCATCTGGGAGCAAAAATGTTACAGACCATTGCGTTAAGGGCACAAATTGCTACAACTTTTGTAGTAAAAGTTTTTCTGTACTATGCTTCCGATACCGTTTTTTTTTTCAACGCTCTTCTATTCTTCACATTTTTGAAAAATTCTCGATATTGATGCATCTGGGAGCAAAAATGTTACAGACCATTGCGTTAAGGGCACAATTTGCTACAACTTTTGTAGTAAAAGTTTTTCTGTACTATGCTCCGGATACCGTTTTTTTTTCAACACTCTTCTATTTTTCACATTTTTGGAAAATTCTCGATATTGATGCATCTGGGAACAAAAATGTTACAGACCATTGCGTTAAGGGCACAATTTGCTACAACTTTTGTAGTAAAAGTTTTTCTGTACTATGCTTCCGATACCGTTTTTTTTCAACACTCTTCTATTCTTCACATTTTTGAAAAATTCTCGATATTGATGCATCTGGGAGCAAAAATGTTACAGACCATTGCGTTAAGGGCACAATTTGCCACAACTTTTGTAGTAAAAGTTTTTCTGTACTATGCTTCCGATACCGTTTTTTTTCAACACTCTTCTATTCTTCACATTTTTGAAAAATTCTCGATATTGATGCATCTGGGAGCAAAAATGTTACAGACCATTGCGTTAAGGGCACAATTTGCTACAACTTTTGTAGTAAAAGTTTTTCTGTACTATGCTTCCGATACCGTTTTTTTTTTCAACACTCTTCTATTCTTCACATTTTTGAAAAATTCTCGATATTGATGCATCTGGGAGCAAAAATGTTACAGACCATTGCGTTAAGGGCACAATTTGCTACAACTTTTGTAGTAAAAGTTTTTCTGTACTATGCTCCGGATACCGTTTTTTTTCAACACTCTTCTATTTTTCACATTTTTGAAAAATTCTCGATATTGATGCATCTGGGAACAAAAATGTTAGAGACCATTGCGTTAAGGGCACAATTTGCTACAACTTTTGTAGTAAAAGTTTTTCTGTACTATGCTTCCGATACCGTTTTTTTTCAACACTCTTCTATTCTTCACATTTTTGAAAAATTCTCGATATTGATGCATCTGGGAGCAAAAATGTTACAGACCATTGCGTTAAGGGCACAATTTGCTACAACTTTTGTAGTAAAAGTTTTTCTCTACTATGCTTCCGATACCGTTTTTTTTCAACACCCTTCTATTCTTCACATTTTTGAAAAATTCTCGATATTGATGCATCTGGGAGCAAAAATGTTACAGACCATTGCGTTAAGGGCACAATTTGCTACAACTTTTGTAGTAAAAGTTTTTCTGTACTATGCTCCGGATACCGTTTTTTTTCAACACTCTTCTATTTTTCACATTTTTGAAAAATTCTCGATATTGATGCATCTGGGAACAAAAATGTTACAGACCATTGCGTTAAGGGCACAATTTGCTACAACTTTTGTATTAAAAGTTTTTCTGTACTATGCTTCCGATACCGTTTTTTTTTTCAACACTCTTCTATTTTTCACATTTTTGAAAAATTCTCGATATTGATGCATCTGGGAGCAAAAATGTTACAGACCATTGCGTTAAGGGCACAATTTGCTACAACTTTTGTAGTAAAAGTTTTTCTGTACTATGCTCCGGATACCGTTTTTTTTTCAACACTCTTCTATTTTTCACATTTTTGAAAAATTCTCGATATTGATGCATCTGGGAACAAAAATGTTAGAGACCATTGCGTTAAGGGCACAATTTGCTACAACTTTTGTAGTAAAAGTTTTTCTGTACTATGCTTCCGATACCGTTTTTTTTCAACACTCTTCTATTCTTCACATTTTTGAAAAATTCTCGATATTGATGCATCTGGGAGCAAAAATGTTACAGACCATTGCGTTAAGGGCACAATTTGCTACAACTTTTGTAGTAAAAGTTTTTCTGTACTATGCTTCCGATACCGTTTTTTTTCAACACTCTTCTATTCTTCACATTTTTGAAAAATTCTCGATATTGATGCATCTGGGAGCAAAAATGTTACAGACCATTGCGTTAAGGGCACAATTTGCTACAACTTTTGTAGTAAAAGTTTTTCTGTACTATGCTCCGGATACCGTTTTTTTTTCAACACTCTTCTATTTTTCACATTTTTGAAAAATTCTCGATATTGATGCATCTGGGAACAAAAATGTTAGAGACCATTGCGTTAAGGGCACAATTTGCTACAACTTTTGTAGTAAAAGTTTTTCTGTACTATGCTTCCGATACCGTTTTTTTTCAACACTCTTCTATTCTTCACATTTTTGAAAAATTCTCGATATTGATGCATCTGGGAGCAAAAATGTTACAGACCATTGCGTTAAGGGCACAATTTGCTACAACTTTTGTAGTAAAAGTTTTTCTCTACTATGCTTCCGATACCGTTTTTTTTCAACACCCTTCTATTCTTCACATTTTTGAAAAATTCTCGATATTGATGCATCTGGGAGCAAAAATGTTACAGACCATTGCGTTAAGGGCACAATTTGCTACAACTTTTGTAGTAAAAGTTTTTCTGTACTATGCTCCGGATACTGTTTTTTTTCAACACTCTTCTATTTTTCACATTTTTGGAAAATTCTCGATATTGATGCATCTGGGAACAAAAATGTTACAGACCATTGCGTTAAGGGCACAATTTGCTACAACTTTTGTAGTAAAAGTTTTTCTGTACTATGCTTCCGATACCGTTTTTTTTCAACACTCTTCTATTCTTCACATTTTTGAAAAATTCCCGATATTGATGCATCTGGGAGCAAAAATGTTACAGACCATTGCGTTAAGGGCACAATTTGCTACAACTTTTGTAGTAAAAGTTTTTCTGTACTATGCTTCCGATACCGTTTTTTTTCAACACTCTTCTATTCTTCACATTTTTGAAAAATTCTCGATATTGATGCATCTGGGAGCAAAAATGTTACAGACCATTGCGTTAAGGGCACAATTTGCTACAACTTTTGTAGTAAAAGTTTTTCTGTACTATGCTCCGGATACCGTTTTTTTTTCAACACTCTTCTATTTTTCACATTTTTGGAAAATTCTCGATATTGATGCATCTGGGAACAAAAATGTTACAGACCATTGCGTTAAGGGCACAATTTGCTACAACTTTTGTAGTAAAAGTTTTTCTGTACTATGCTTCCGATACCGTTTTTTTTCAACACTCTTCTATTCTTCACATTTTTGAAAAATTCTCGATATTGATGCATCTGGGAGCAAAAATGTTACAGACCATTGCGTTAAGGGCACAATTTGCTACAACTTTTGTAGTAAAAGTTTTTCTGTACTATGCTTCCGATACCGTTTTTTTTCAACACTCTTCTATTCTTCACATTTTTGAAAAATTCTCGATATTGATGCATCTGGGAGCAAAAATGTTACAGACCATTGCGTTAAGGGCACAATTTGCTACAACTTTTGTAGTAAAAGTTTTTCTGTACTATGCTCCGGATACCGTTTTTTTTTCAACACTCTTCTATTTTTCACATTTTTGAAAAATTCTCGATATTGATGCATCTGGGAACAAAAATGTTAGAGACCATTGCGTTAAGGGCACAATTTGCTACAACTTTTGTAGTAAAAGTTTTTCTGTACTATGCTTCCGATACCGTTTTTTTTCAACACTCTTCTATTCTTCACATTTTTGAAAAATTCTCGATATTGATGCATCTGGGAGCAAAAATGTTACAGACCATTGCGTTAAGGGCACAATTTGCTACAACTTTTGTAGTAAAAGTTTTTCTCTACTATGCTTCCGATACCGTTTTTTTTCAACACCCTTCTATTCTTCACATTTTTGAAAAATTCTCGATATTGATGCATCTGGGAGCAAAAATGTTACAGACCATTGCGTTAAGGGCACAATTTGCTACAACTTTTGTAGTAAAAGTTTTTCTGTACTATGCTCCGGATACTGTTTTTTTTCAACACTCTTCTATTTTTCACATTTTTGAAAAATTCTCGATATTGATGCATCTGGGAACAAAAATGTTACAGACCATTGCGTTAAGGGCACAATTTGCTACAACTTTTGTATTAAAAGTTTTTCTGTACTATGCTTCCGATACCGTTTTTTTTTTCAACACTCTTCTATTTTTCACATTTTTGAAAAATTCTCGATATTGATGCATCTGGGAGCAAAAATGTTACAGACCATTGCGTTAAGGGCACAATTTGCTACAACTTTTGTAGTAAAAGTTTTTCTGTACTATGCTTCCGATACCGTTTTTTTTCAACACTCTTCTATTCTTCACATTTTTGAAAAATTCCCGATATTGATGCATCTGGGAGCAAAAATGTTACAGACCATTGCGTTAAGGGCACAATTTGCTACAACTTTTGTAGTAAAAGTTTTTCTGTACTATGCTTCCGATACCGTTTTTTTTCAACACTCTTCTATTCTTCACATTTTTGAAAAATTCTCGATATTGATGCATCTGGGAGCAAAAATGTTACAGACCATTGCGTTAAGGGCACAATTTGCTACAACTTTTGTAGTAAAAGTTTTTCTGTACTATGCTCCGGATACCGTTTTTTTTTTCAACACTCTTCTATTTTTCACATTTTTGAAAAATTCTCGATATTGATGCATCTGGGAACAAAAATGTTAGAGACCATTGCGTTAAGGGCACAATTTGCTACAACTTTTGTAGTAAAAGTTTTTCTGTACTATGCTCCGGATACCGTTTTTTTTTCAACACTCTTCTATTTTTCACATTTTTGGAAAATTCTCGATATTGATGCATCTGGGAACAAAAATGTTACAGACCATTGCGTTAAGGGCACAATTTGCTACAACTTTTGTAGTAAAAGTTTTTCTGTACTATGCTTCCGATACCGTTTTTTTTCAACACTCTTCTATTCTTCACATTTTTGAAAAATTCTCGATATTGATGCATCTGGGAGCAAAAATGTTACAGACCATTGCGTTAAGGGCACAATTTGCTACAACTTTTGTAGTAAAAGTTTTTCTGTACTATGCTTCCGATACCGTTTTTTTTCAACACTCTTCTATTCTTCACATTTTTGAAAAATTCTCGATATTGATGCATCTGGGAGCAAAAATGTTACAGACCATTGCGTTAAGGGCACAATTTGCTACAACTTTTGTAGTAAAAGTTTTTCTGTACTATGCTCCGGATACCGTTTTTTTTTCAACACTCTTCTATTTTTCACATTTTTGAAAAATTCTCGATATTGATGCATCTGGGAACAAAAATGTTAGAGACCATTGCGTTAAGGGCACAATTTGCTACAACTTTTGTAGTAAAAGTTTTTCTGTACTATGCTTCCGATACCGTTTTTTTTCAACACTCTTCTATTCTTCACATTTTTGAAAAATTCTCGATATTGATGCATCTGGGAGCAAAAATGTTACAGACCATTGCGTTAAGGGCACAATTTGCTACAACTTTTGTAGTAAAAGTTTTTCTCTACTATGCTTCCGATACCGTTTTTTTTCAACACCCTTCTATTCTTCACATTTTTGAAAAATTCTCGATATTGATGCATCTGGGAGCAAAAATGTTACAGACCATTGCGTTAAGGGCACAATTTGCTACAACTTTTGTAGTAAAAGTTTTTCTGTACTATGCTCCGGATACTGTTTTTTTTCAACACTCTTCTATTTTTCACATTTTTGAAAAATTCTCGATATTGATGCATCTGGGAACAAAAATGTTACAGACCATTGCGTTAAGGGCACAATTTGCTACAACTTTTGTATTAAAAGTTTTTCTGTACTATGCTTCCGATACCGTTTTTTTTTTCAACACTCTTCTATTTTTCACATTTTTGAAAAATTCTCGATATTGATGCATCTGGGAGCAAAAATGTTACAGACCATTGCGTTAAGGGCACAATTTGCTACAACTTTTGTAGTAAAAGTTTTTCTCTACTATGCTTCCGATACCGTTTTTTTTCAACACCCTTCTATTCTTCACATTTTTGAAAAATTCTCGATATTTATGCATCTGGGAGCAAAAATGTTACAGACCATTGCGTTAAGGGCACAATTTGCTACAACTTTTGTAGTAAAAGTTTTTCTGTACTATGCTCCGGATACCGTTTTTTTTCAACACTCTTCTATTTTTCACATTTTTGAAAAATTCTCGATATTGATGCATCTGGGAGCAAAAATGTTACAGACCATTGCGTTAAGGGCACAATTTGCTACAACTTTTGTAGTAAAAGTTTTTCTCTACTATGCTTCCGATACCGTTTTTTTTCAACACCCTTCTATTCTTCACATTTTTGAAAAATTCTCGATATTTATGCATCTGGGAGCAAAAATGTTACAGACCATTGCGTTAAGGGCACAATTTGCTACAACTTTTGTAGTAAAAGTTTTTCTGTACTATGCTCCGGATACCGTTTTTTTTCAACACCCTTCTATTCTTCACATTTTTGAAAAATTCTCGATATTTATGCATCTGGGAGCAAAAATGTTAGAGACCATTGCGTTAAGGGCACAATTTGCTACAACTTTTGTAGTAAAAGTTTTTCTGTACTATGCTCCGGATACCGTTTTTTTTTCAACACTCTTCTATTTTTCACATTTTTGGAAAATTCTCGATATTGATGCATCTGGGAACAAAAATGTTACAGACCATTGCGTTAAGGGCACAATTTGCTACAACTTTTGTAGTAAAAGTTTTTCTGTACTATGCTTCCGATACCGTTTTTTTTCAACACTCTTCTATTCTTCACATTTTTGAAAAATTCTCGATATTGATGCATCTGGGAGCAAAAATGTTACAGACCATTGCGTTAAGGGCACAATTTGCTACAACTTTTGTAGTAAAAGTTTTTCTGTACTATGCTTCCGATACCGTTTTTTTTCAACACTCTTCTATTCTTCACATTTTTGAAAAATTCTCGATATTGATGCATCTGGGAGCAAAAATGTTACAGACCATTGCGTTAAGGGCACAATTTGCTACAACTTTTGTAGTAAAAGTTTTTCTCTACTATGCTTCCGATACCGTTTTTTTTCAACACCCTTCTATTCTTCACATTTTTGAAAAATTCTCGATATTGATGCATCTGGGAGCAAAAATGTTACAGACCATTGCGTTAAGGGCACAATTTGCTACAACTTTTGTAGTAAAAGTTTTTCTGTACTATGCTCCGGATACTGTTTTTTTTCAACACTCTTCTATTTTTCACATTTTTGAAAAATTCTCGATATTGATGCATCTGGGAACAAAAATGTTACAGACCATTGCGTTAAGGGCACAATTTGCTACAACTTTTGTATTAAAAGTTTTTCTGTACTATGCTTCCGATACCGTTTTTTTTTTCAACACTCTTCTATTTTTCACATTTTTGAAAAATTCTCGATATTGATGCATCTGGGAGCAAAAATGTTACAGACCATTGCGTTAAGGGCACAATTTGCTACAACTTTTGTAGTAAAAGTTTTTCTCTACTATGCTTCCGATACCGTTTTTTTTCAACACCCTTCTATTCTTCACATTTTTGAAAAATTCTCGATATTTATGCATCTGGGAGCAAAAATGTTACAGACCATTGCGTTAAGGGCACAATTTGCTACAACTTTTGTAGTAAAAGTTTTTCTGTACTATGCTCCGGATACCGTTTTTTTTCAACACTCTTCTATTTTTCACATTTTTGAAAAATTCTCGATATTGATGCATCTGGGAGCAAAAATGTTACAGACCATTGCGTTAAGGGCACAATTTGCTACAACTTTTGTAGTAAAAGTTTTTCTCTACTATGCTTCCGATACCGTTTTTTTTCAACACCCTTCTATTCTTCACATTTTTGAAAAATTCTCGATATTTATGCATCTGGGAGCAAAAATGTTACAGACCATTGCGTTAAGGGCACAATTTGCTACAACTTTTGTAGTAAAAGTTTTTCTGTACTATGCTCCGGATACCGTTTTTTTTCAACACCCTTCTATTCTTCACATTTTTGAAAAATTCTCGATATTTATGCATCTGGGAGCAAAAATGTTACAGACCATTGCGTTAAGGGCACAATTTGCTACAACTTTTGTAGTAAAAGTTTTTCTGTACTATGCTCCGGATACCGTTTTTTTTCAACACTCTTCTATTTTTCACATTTTTGAAAAATTCTCGATATTGATGCATCTGGGAACAAAAATGTTACAGACCATTGCGTTAAGGGCACAATTTGCTACAACTTTTGTAGTAAAAGTTTTTCTCTACTATGCTTCCGATACCGTTTTTTTTCAACACCCTTCTATTCTTCACATTTTTGAAAAATTCTCGATATTTATGCATCTGGGAGCAAAAATGTTACAGACCATTGCGTTAAGGGCACAATTTGCTACAACTTTTGTAGTAAAAGTTTTTCTGTACTATGCTTCCGATACCGTTTTTTTTTTCAACACTCTTCTATTCTTCACATTTTTGAAAAATTCTCGATATTGATGCATCTGGGAGCAAAAATGTTACAGACCATTGCGTTAAGGGCACAATTTGCCACAACTTTTGTAGTAAAAGTTTTTCTGTACTATGCTCCGGATACCGTTTTTTTTCAACACTCTTCTATTTTTCACATTTTTGAAAAATTCTCGATATTGATGCATCTGGGAACAAAAATGTTACTGACCATTGCGTTAAGGGCACAATTTGCTACAACTTTTGTAGTAAAAGTTTTTCTCTACTATGCTTCCGATACCGTTTTTTTTCAACACTCTTCTATTCTTCACATTTTTGAAAAATTCTCGATATTGATGCATCTGGGAGCAAAAATGTTATATACCATTGCGTTAAGGGCACAATTTGCCACAACTTTTGTAGTAAAAGTTTTTCTGTACTATGCTTCCGGTACCGTTTTTTTTTCAACACTCTTCTATTCTTCACATTTTTGAAAAATTCTCGATATTGATGCATCTGGGAGCAAAAATGTTACAGACCATTGCGTTAAGGGCACAATTTGCTACAACTTTTGTAGTAAAAGTTTTTCTGTACTATGCTTCCGATACCGTTTTTTTTCAACACTCTTCTATTCTTCACATTTTTGAAAAATTTTCGATATTGATGCATCTGGGAGCAAAAATGTTACATACCATTGCGTTAAGGGCACAATTTGCTACAACTTTTGTAGTAAAAGTTTTTCTGTACTATGCTCCGGATACCGTTTTTTTTCAACACACTTCTATTTTTCACATTTTTGAAAAATTCTCGATATTGATGCATCTGGGAGCAAAAATGTTACAGACCATTGCGTTAAGGGCACAATTTGCTACAACTTTTGTAGTAAAAGTTTTTCTCTACTATGCTTCCGATACCGTTTTTTTTTCAACACCCTTCTATTCATCACATTTTTGAAAAATTCTCGATATTGATGCATCTGGGAGCAAAAATGTTACAGACCATTGCGTTAAGGGCACAATTTGCCACAACTTTTGTAGTAAAAGTTTTTCTGTACTATGCTTCCGATACCGTTTTTTTTCAACACTCTTCTATTTTTCACATTTTTGAAAAATTCTCGATATTGATGCATCTGGGAGCAAAAATGTTACAGACCATTGCGTTAAGGGCACAATTTGCTACAACTTTTGTAGTAAAAGTTTTTCTCTACTATGCTTCCGATACCGTTTTTTTTTCAACACCCTTCTATTCTTCACATTTTTGAAAAATTCTCGATATTGATGCATCTGGGAGCAAAAATGTTACAGACCATAGCGTTAAGGGCACAATTTGCCACAACTTTTGTAGTAAAAGTTTTTCTGTACTATGCTTCCGATACCGTTTTTTTTCAACACTCTTCTATTCTTCACATTTTTGAAAAATTCTCGATATTGATGCATCTGGGAGCAAAAATGTTACAGACCATTGCGTTAAGGGCACAATTTGCTACAACTTTTGTAGTAAAAGTTTTTCTGTACTATGCTTCCGATACCGTTTTTTTTTTCAACACTCTTCTATTCTTCACATTTTTGAAAAATTCTCGATATTGATGCATCTGGGAGCAAAAATGTTACAGACCATTGCGTTAAGGGCACAATTTGCTACAACTTTTGTAGTAAAAGTTTTTCTGTACTATGCTCCGGATACCGTTTTTTTTTCAACACTCTTCTATTTTTCACATTTTTGAAAAATTCTCGATATTGATGCATCTGGGAACAAAAATGTTACAGACCATTGCGTTAAGGGCACAATTTGCTACAACTTTTGTAGTAAAAGTTTTTCTGTACTATGCTTCCGATACCGTTTTTTTTCAACACTCTTCTATTCTTCACATTTTTGAAAAATTCTCGATATTGATGCATCTGGGAGCAAAAATGTTACAGACCATTGCGTTAAGGGCACAATTTGCCACAACTTTTGTAGTAAAAGTTTTTCTGTACTATGCTTCCGATACCGTTTTTTTTCAACACTCTTCTATTCTTCACATTTTTGAAAAATTCTCGATATTGATGCATCTGGGAGCAAAAATGTTACAGACCATTGCGTTAAGGGCACAATTTGCTACAACTTTTGTAGTAAAAGTTTTTCTGTACTATGCTTCCGATACCGTTTTTTTTTTCAACACTCTTCTATTCTTCACATTTTTGAAAAATTCTCGATATTGATGCATCTGGGAGCAAAAATGTTACAGACCATTGCGTTAAGGGCACAATTTGCTACAACTTTTGTAGTAAAAGTTTTTCTGTACTATGCTCCGGATACCGTTTTTTTTCAACACTCTTCTATTTTTCACATTTTTGAAAAATTCTCGATATTGATGCATCTGGGAGCAAAAATGTTACAGACCATTGCGTTAAGGGCACAATTTGCTACAACTTTTGTAGTAAAAGTTTTTCTCTACTAAGCTTCCGATACCGTTTTTTTTTCAACACCCTTCTATTCTTCACATTTTTGAAAAATTCTCGATATTGATGCATCTGGGAGCAAAAATGTTACAGACCATTGCGTTAAGGGCACAATTTGCCACAACTTTTGTAGTAAAAGTTTTTCTGTACTATGCTTCCGATACCGTTTTTTTTCAACACTCTTCTATTCTTCACATTTTTGAAAAATTCTCGATATTGATGCATCTGGGAGCAAAAATGTTACAGACCATTGCGTTAAGGGCACAATTTACCACAACTTTTGTAGTAAAAGTTTTTCTGTACTATGCTTCCGATACCGTTTTTTTTCAACACTCTTCTATTTTTCACATTTTTGAAAAATTCTCGATATTGATGCATCTGGGAGCAAAAATGTTACAGACCATTGCGTTAAGGGCACAATTTGCTACAACTTTTGTAGTAAAAGTTTTTCTCTACTATGCTTCCGATACCGTTTTTTTTTCAACACCCTTCTATTCTTCACATTTTTGAAAAATTCTCGATATTGATGCATCTGGGAGCAAAAATGTTACAGACCATTGCGTTAAGGGCACAATTTGCCACAACTTTTGTAGTAAAAGTTTTTCTGTACTATGCTTCCGATACCGTTTTTTTTCAACACTCTTCTATTCTTCACATTTTTGAAAAATTCTCGATATTGATGCATCTGGGAGCAAAAATGTTACAGACCATTGCGTTAAGGGCACAATTTGCCACAACTTTTGTAGTAAAAGTTTTTCTGTACTATGCTTCCGATACCGTTTTTTTTCAACACTCTTCTATTCTTCACATTTTTGAAAAATTCTCGATATTGATGCATCTGGGAGCAAAAATGTTACAGACCATTGC
Source organism: Onthophagus taurus (assembly GCF_036711975.1). Taxonomy (NCBI): domain Eukaryota; kingdom Metazoa; phylum Arthropoda; class Insecta; order Coleoptera; family Scarabaeidae; genus Onthophagus; species Onthophagus taurus. Next base: position 19,696,674 of record NC_091973.1, on the reverse strand, counting down.
GTTAAGGGCACAATTTGCCACAACTTTTGTAGTAAAAGTTTTTCTGTACTATGCTTCCGATACCGTTTTTTTTCAACACTCTTCTATTCTTCACATTTTTGAAAAATTCTCGATATTGATGCATCTGGGAGCAAAAATGTTACAGACCATTGCGTTAAGGGCACAATTTGCTACAACTTTTGTAGTAAAAGTTTTTCTGTACTATGCTTCCGATACCGTTTTTTTTTTCAACACTCTTCTATTCTTCACATTTTTGAAAAATTCTCGATATTGATGCATCTGGGAGCAAAAATGTTACAGACCATTGCGTTAAGGGCACAATTTGCTACAACTTTTGTAGTAAAAGTTTTTCTGTACTATGCTTCCGATACCGTTTTTTTTTTCAACACTCTTCTATTCTTCACATTTTTGAAAAATTCTCGATATTGATGCATCTGGGAGCAAAAACGTTACAGACCATTGCGTTAAGGGCACAATTTGCTACAACTTTTGTAGTAAAAGTTTTTCTGTACTATGCTCCGGATACCGTTTTTTTTCAACACTCTTCTATTTTTCACATTTTTGAAAAATTCTCGATATTGATGCATCTGGGAGCAAAAATGTTACAGACCATTGCGTTAAGGGCACAATTTGCTACAACTTTTGTAGTAAAAGTTTTTCTCTACTATGCTTCCGATACCGTTTTTTTTTCAACACCCTTCTATTCTTCACATTTTTGAAAAATTCTCGATATTGATGCATCTGGGAGCAAAAATGTTACAGACCATTGCGTTAAGGGCACAATTTGCCACAACTTTTATAGTAAAAGTTTTTCTGTACTATGCTTCCGATACCGTTTTTTTTCAACACTCTTCTATTCTTCACATTTTTGAAAAATTCTCGATATTGATGCATCTGGGAGCAAAAATGTTACAGACCATTGCGTTAAGGGCACAATTTGCCACAACTTTTGTAGTAAAAGTTTTTCTGTACTATGCTTCCGATACCGTTTTTTTTCAACACTCTTCTATTCTTCACATTTTTGAAAAATTCTCGATATTGATGCATCTGGGAGCAAAAATGTTACAGACCATTGCGTTAAGGGCACAATTTGCCACAACTTTTGTAGTAAAAGTTTTTCTGTACTATGCTTCCGATACCGTTTTTTTTCAACACTCTTCTATTCTTCACATTTTTGAAAAATTCTCGATATTGATGCATCTGGGAGCAAAAATGTTACAGACCATTGCGTTAAGGGCACAATTTGCTACAACTTTTGTAGTAAAAGTTTTTCTGTACTATGCTTCCGATACCGTTTTTTTTTCAACACTCTTCTATTCTTCACATTTTTGAAAAATTCTCGATATTGATGCATCTGGGAGCAAAAACGTTACAGACCATTGCGTTAAGGGCACAATTTGCTACAACTTTTGCAGTAAAAGTTTTTCTGTACTATGCTCCGGATACCGTTTTTTTTCAACACTCTTCTATTTTTCACATTTTTGAAAAATTCTCGATATTGATGCATCTGGGAGCAAAAATGTTACAGACCATTGCGTTAAGGGCACAATTTGCTACAACTTTTGTAGTAAAAGTTTTTCTCTACTATGCTTCCGATACCGTTTTTTTTTCAACACCCTTCTATTCTTCACATTTTTGAAAAATTCTCGATATCGATGCATCTGGGAGCAAAAATGTTACAGACCATTGCGTTAAGGGCACAATTTGCCACAACTTTTGTAGTAAAAGTTTTTCTGTACTATGCTTCCGATACCGTTTTTTTTCAACACTCTTCTATTCTTCACATTTTTGAAAAATTCTCGATATTGATGCATCTGGGAGCAAAAATGTTACAGACCATTGCGTTAAGGGCACAATTTGCCACAACTTTTGTAGTAAAAGTTTTTCTGTACTATGCTTCCGATACCGTTTTTTTTCAACACTCTTCTATTCTTCACATTTTTGAAAAATTCTCGATATTGATGCCTCTGGGAGCAAAAATGTTACAGACCATTGCGTTAAGGGCACAATTTGCCACAACTTTTGTAGTAAAAGTTTTTCTGTACTATGCTTCCGATACCGTTTTTTTTCAACACTCTTCTATTCTTCACATTTTTGAAAAATTCTCGATATTGATGCATCTGGGAGCAAAAATGTTACAGACCATTGCGTTAAGGGCACAATTTGCCACAACTTTTGTAGTAAAAGTTTTTCTGTACTATGCTTCCGATACCGTTTTTTTTCAACACTCTTCTATTCTTCACATTTTTGAAAAATTCTCGATATTGATGCATCTGGGAGCAAAAATGTTACAGACCATTGCGTTAAGGGCACAATTTGCTACAACTTTTGTAGTAAAAGTTTTTCTGTACTATGCTTCCGATACCGTTTTTTTTTTCAACACTCTTCTATTCTTCACATTTTTGAAAAATTCTCGATATTGATGCATCTGGGAGCAAAAATGTTACAGACCATTGCGTTAAGGGCACAATTTGCTACAACTTTTGTAGTAAAAGTTTTTCTGTACTATGCTCCGGATACCGTTTTTTTTTCAACACTCTTCTATTTTTCACATTTTTGAAAAATTCTCGATATTGATGCATCTGGGAACAAAAATGTTACAGACCATTGCGTTAAGGGCACAATTTGCTACAACTTTTGTAGTAAAAGTTTTTCTGTACTATGCTCCGGATACCGTTTTTTTTTCAACACTCTTCTATTTTTCACATTTTTGAAAAATTCTCGATATTGATGCATCTGGGAACAAAAATGTTACAGACCATTGCGTTAAGGGCACAATTTGCTACAACTTTTGTAGTAAAAGTTTTTCTGTACTATGCTTCCGATACCGTTTTTTTTCAACACTCTTCTATTCTTCACATTTTTGAAAAATTCTCGATATTGATGCATCTGGGAGCAAAAATGTTACAGACCATTGCGTTAAGGGCACAATTTGCCACAACTTTTGTAGTAAAAGTTTTTCTGTACTATGCTTCCGATACCGTTTTTTTTCAACACTCTTCTATTCTTCACATTTTTGAAAAATTCTCGATATTGATGCATCTGGGAGCAAAAATGTTACAGACCATTGCGTTAAGGGCACAATTTGCTACAACTTTTGTAGTAAAAGTTTTTCTGTACTATGCTTCCGATACCGTTTTTTTTTTCAACACTCTTCTATTCTTCACATTTTTGAAAAATTCTCGATATTGATGTATCTGGGAGCAAAAATGTTACAGACCATTGCGTTAAGGGCACAATTTGCTACAACTTTTGTAGTAAAAGTTTTTCTGTACTATGCTCCGGATACCGTTTTTTTTCAACACTCTTCTATTTTTCACATTTTTGAAAAATTCTCGATATTGATGCATCTGGGAACAAAAATGTTACAGACCATTGCGTTAAGGGCACAATTTGCTACAACTTTTGTAGTAAAAGTTTTTCTGTACTATGCTTCCGATACCGTTTTTTTTCAACACTCTTCTATTCTTCACATTTTTGAAAAATTCTCGATATTGATGCATCTGGGAGCAAAAATGTTACAGACCATTGCGTTAAGGGCACAATTTGCCACAACTTTTGTAGTAAAAGTTTTTCTGTACTATGCTTCCGATACCGTTTTTTTTCAACACTCTTCTATTCTTCACATTTTTGAAAAATTCTCGATATTGATGCATCTGGGAGCAAAAATGTTACAGACCATTGCGTTAAGGGCACAATTTGCTACAACTTTTGTAGTAAAAGTTTTTCTCTACTATGCTTCCGATACCGTTTTTTTTTCAACACCCTTCTATTCTTCACATTTTTGAAAAATTCTCGATATTGATGCATCTGGGAGCAAAAATGTTACAGACCATTGCGTTAAGGGCACAATTTGCCACAACTTTTGTAGTAAAAGTTTTTCTGTACTATGCTTCCGATACCGTTTTTTTTCAACACTCTTCTATTCTTCACATTTTTGAAAAATTCTCGATATTGATGCGTCTGGGAGCAAAAATGTTACAGACTATTGCGTTAAGGGCACAATTTGCTACAACTTTTGTAGTAAAAGTTTTTCTGTACTATGCTCCGGATACCGTTTTTTTTCAACACTCTTCTATTTTTCACATTTTTGAAAAATTCTCGATATTGATGCATCTGGGAGCAAAAATGTTACAGACCATTGCGTTAAGGGCACAATTTGCTACAACTTTTGTAGTAAAGGTTTTTCTGTACTATGCTTCCGATACCGTTTTTTTTTTCAACACTCTTCTATTCTTCACATTTTTGAAAAATTCTCGATATTGATGCATCTGGGAACAAAAATGTTACAGACCATTGCGTTAAGGGCACAATTTGCTACAACTTTTGTAGTAAAAGTTTTTCTGTACTATGCTTCCGATACCGTTTTTTTTCAACACTCTTCTATTCTTCACATTTTTGAAAAATTCTCGATATTGATGCATCTGGGAGCAAAAATGTTACAGACCATTGCGTTAAGGGCACAATTTGCCACAACTTTTGTAGTAAAAGTTTTTCTGTACTATGCTTCCGATACCGTTTTTTTTCAACACTCTTCTATTCTTCACATTTTTGAAAAATTCTCGATATTGATGCATCTGGGAGCAAAAATGTTACAGACCATTGCGTTAAGGGCACAATTTGCTACAACTTTTGTAGTAAAAGTTTTTCTCTACTATGCTTCCGATACCGTTTTTTTTTCAACACCCTTCTATTCTTCACATTTTTGAAAAATTCTCGATATTGATGCATCTGGGAGCAAAAATGTTACAGACCATTGCGTTAAGGGCACAATTTGCCACAACTTTTGTAGTAAAAGTTTTTCTGTACTATGCTTCCGATACCGTTTTTTTTCAACACTCTTCTATTCTTCACATTTTTGAAAAATTCTCGATATTGATGCGTCTGGGAGCAAAAATGTTACAGACTATTGCGTTAAGGGCACAATTTGCTACAACTTTTGTAGTAAAAGTTTTTCTGTACTATGCTCCGGATACCGTTTTTTTTCAACACTCTTCTATTTTTCACATTTTTGAAAAATTCTCGATATTGATGCATCTGGGAGCAAAAATGTTACAGACCATTGCGTTAAGGGCACAATTTGCTACAACTTTTGTAGTAAAGGTTTTTCTGTACTATGCTTCCGATACCGTTTTTTTTTTCAACACTCTTCTATTCTTCACATTTTTGAAAAATTCTCGATATTGATGTATCTGGGAGCAAAAATGTTACAGACCATTGCGTTAAGGGCACAATTTGCTACAACTTTTGTAGTAAAAGTTTTTCTGTACTATGCTCCGGATACCGTTTTTTTTCAACACTCTTCTATTTTTCACATTTTTGAAAAATTCTCGATATTGATGCATCTGGGAACAAAAATGTTACAGACCATTGCGTTAAGGGCACAATTTGCTACAACTTTTGTAGTAAAAGTTTTTCTGTACTATGCTTCCGATACCGTTTTTTTTCAACACTCTTCTATTCTTCACATTTTTGAAAAATTCTCGATATTGATGCATCTGGGAGCAAAAATGTTACAGACCATTGCGTTAAGGGCACAATTTGCCACAACTTTTGTAGTAAAAGTTTTTCTGTACTATGCTTCCGATACCGTTTTTTTTCAACACTCTTCTATTCTTCACATTTTTGAAAAATTCTCGATATTGATGCATCTGGGAGCAAAAATGTTACAGACCATTGCGTTAAGGGCACAATTTGCTACAACTTTTGTAGTAAAAGTTTTTCTCTACTATGCTTCCGATACCGTTTTTTTTTCAACACCCTTCTATTCTTCACATTTTTGAAAAATTCTCGATATTGATGCATCTGGGAGCAAAAATGTTACAGACCATTGCGTTAAGGGCACAATTTGCCACAACTTTTGTAGTAAAAGTTTTTCTGTACTATGCTTCCGATACCGTTTTTTTTCAACACTCTTCTATTCTTCACATTTTTGAAAAATTCTCGATATTGATGTATCTGGGAGCAAAAATGTTACAGACCATTGCGTTAAGGGCACAATTTGCTACAACTTTTGTAGTAAAAGTTTTTCTGTACTATGCTCCGGATACCGTTTTTTTTCAACACTCTTCTATTTTTCACATTTTTGAAAAATTCTCGATATTGATGCATCTGGGAACAAAAATGTTACAGACCATTGCGTTAAGGGCACAATTTGCTACAACTTTTGTAGTAAAAGTTTTTCTGTACTATGCTTCCGATACCGTTTTTTTTCAACACTCTTCTATTCTTCACATTTTTGAAAAATTCTCGATATTGATGCATCTGGGAGCAAAAATGTTACAGACCATTGCGTTAAGGGCACAATTTGCCACAACTTTTGTAGTAAAAGTTTTTCTGTACTATGCTTCCGATACCGTTTTTTTTCAACACTCTTCTATTCTTCACATTTTTGAAAAATTCTCGATATTGATGCATCTGGGAGCAAAAATGTTACAGACCATTGCGTTAAGGGCACAATTTGCTACAACTTTTGTAGTAAAAGTTTTTCTCTACTATGCTTCCGATACCGTTTTTTTTTCAACACCCTTCTATTCTTCACATTTTTGAAAAATTCTCGATATTGATGCATCTGGGAGCAAAAATGTTACAGACCATTGCGTTAAGGGCACAATTTGCCACAACTTTTGTAGTAAAAGTTTTTCTGTACTATGCTTCCGATACCGTTTTTTTTCAACACTCTTCTATTCTTCACATTTTTGAAAAATTCTCGATATTGATGCGTCTGGGAGCAAAAATGTTACAGACTATTGCGTTAAGGGCACAATTTGCTACAACTTTTGTAGTAAAAGTTTTTCTGTACTATGCTCCGGATACCGTTTTTTTTCAACACTCTTCTATTTTTCACATTTTTGAAAAATTCTCGATATTGATGCATCTGGGAGCAAAAATGTTACAGACCATTGCGTTAAGGGCACAATTTGCTACAACTTTTGTAGTAAAAGTTTTTCTGTACTATGCTTCCGATACCGTTTTTTTTTTCAACACTCTTCTATTCTTCACATTTTTGAAAAATTCTCGATATTGATGCATCTGGGAGCAAAAATGTTACAGACCATTGCGTTAAGGGCACAATTTGCCACAACTTTTGTAGTAAAAGTTTTTCTGTACTATGTTTCCGATACCGTTTTTTTTCAACACTCTTCTATTTTTCACATTTTTGAAAAATTCTCGATATTGATGCATCTGGGAGCAAAAATGTTACAGACCATTGCGTTAAGGGCACAATTTGCTACAACTTTTGTAGTAAAAGTTTTTCTGTACTATGCTCCGGATACCGTTTTTTTTTCAACACTCTTCTATTTTTCACATTTTTGAAAAATTCTCGATATTGATGCATCTGGGAACAAAAATGTTACAGACCATTGCGTTAAGGGCACAATTTGCTACAACTTTTGTAGTAAAAGTTTTTCTGTACTATGCTCCGGATACCGTTTTTTTTTCAACACTCTTCTATTTTTCACATTTTTGAAAAATTCTCGATATTGATGCATCTGGGAACAAAAATGTTACAGACCATTGCGTTAAGGGCACAATTTGCTACAACTTTTGTAGTAAAAGTTTTTCTGTACTATGCTTCCGATACCGTTTTTTTTCAACACTCTTCTATTCTTCACATTTTTGAAAAATTCTCGATATTGATGCATCTGGGAGCAAAAATGTTACAGACCATTGCGTTAAGGGCACAATTTGCCACAACTTTTGTAGTAAAAGTTTTTCTGTACTATGCTTCCGATACCGTTTTTTTTCAACACTCTTCTATTCTTCACATTTTTGAAAAATTCTCGATATTGATGCATCTGGGAGCAAAAATGTTACAGACCATTGCGTTAAGGGCACAATTTGCCACATCTTTTGTAGTAAAAGTTTTTCTGTACTATGCTTCCGATACCGTTTTTTTTCAACACTCTTCTATTCTTCACATTTTTGAAAAATTCTCGATATTGATGCATCTGGGAGCAAAAATGTTACAGACCATTGCGTTAAGGGCACAATTTGCTACAACTTTTGTAGTAAAAGTTTTTCTCTACTATGCTTCCGATACCGTTTTTTTTTCAACACCCTTCTATTCTTCACATTTTTGAAAAATTCTCGATTTTGATGCATCTGGGAGCAAAAATGTTACAGACCATTGCGTTAAGGGCACAATTTGCCACAACTTTTGTAGTAAAAGTTTTTCTGTACTATGCTCCGGATACCGTTTTTTTTTCAACACTCTTCTATTTTTCACATTTTTGAAAAATTCTCGATATTGATGCATCTGGGAACAAAAATGTTACAGACCATTGCGTTAAGGGCACAATTTGCTACAACTTTTGTAGTAAAAGTTTTTCTGTACTATGCTTCCGATACCGTTTTTTTTCAACACTCTTCTATTCTTCACATTTTTGAAAAATTCTCGATATTGATGCATCTGGGAGCAAAAATGTTACAGACCATTGCGTTAAGGGCACAATTTGCCACAACTTTTGTAGTAAAAGTTTTTCTGTACTATGCTTCCGATACCGTTTTTTTTTCAACACTTTTCTATTCTTCACATTTTTGAAAAATTCTCGATATTGATGCATCTGGGAGCAAAAATGTTACAGACCATTGCGTTAAGGGCACAATTTGCTACAACTTTTGTAGTAAAAGTTTTTCTGTACTATGCTTCCGATACCGTTTTTTTTTTCAACACTCTTCTATTCTTCACATTTTTGAAAAATTCTCGATATTGATGCATCTGGGAGCAAAAATGTTACAGACCATTGCGTTAAGGGCACAATTTGCTACAACTTTTGTAGTAAAAGTTTTTCTGTACTATGCTCCGGATACCGTTTTTTTTCAACACTCTTCTATTTTTCACATTTTTGAAAAATTCTCGATATTGATGCATCTGGGAACAAAAATGTTACAGACCATTGCGTTAAGGGCACAATTTGCTACAACTTTTGTAGTAAAAGTTTTTCTGTACTATGCTTCCGATACCGTTTTTTTTCAACACTCTTCTATTCTTCACATTTTTGAAAAATTCTCGATATTGATGCATCTGGGAGCAAAAATGTTACAGACCATTGCGTTAAGGGCACAATTTGCTACAACTTTTGTAGTAAAAGTTTTTCTGTACTATGCTTCCGATACCGTTTTTTTTTTCAACACTCTTCTATTCTTCACATTTTTGAAAAATTCTCGATATTGATGCATCTGGGAGCAAAAATGTTACAGACCATTGCGTTAAGGGCACAATTTGCCACAACTTTTGTAGTAAAAGTTTTTCTGTACTATGCTTCCGATACCGTTTTTTTTCAACACTCTTCTATTCTTCACATTTTTGAAAAATTCTCGATATTGATGCATCTGGGAGCAAAAATGTTACAGACCATTGCGTTAAGGGCACAATTTGCCACAACTTTTGTAGTAAAAGTTTTTCTGTACTATGCTTCCGATACCGTTTTTTTTCAACACTCTTCTATTCTTCACATTTTTGAAAAATTCTCGATATTGATGCATCTGGGAGCAAAAATGTTACAGACCATTGCGTTAAGGGCACAATTTGCTACAACTTTTGTAGTAAAAGTTTTTCTGTACTATGCTTCCGATACCGTTTTTTTTTCAACACTCTTCTATTCTTCACATTTTTGAAAAATTCTCGATATTGATGCATCTGGGAGCAAAAACGTTACAGACCATTGCGTTAAGGGCACAATTTGCTACAACTTTTGCAGTAAAAGTTTTTCTGTACTATGCTCCGGATACCGTTTTTTTTCAACACTCTTCTATTTTTCACATTTTTGAAAAATTCTCGATATTGATGCATCTGGGAGCAAAAATGTTACAGACCATTGCGTTAAGGGCACAATTTGCTACAACTTTTGTAGTAAAAGTTTTTCTCTACTATGCTTCCGATACCGTTTTTTTTTCAACACCCTTCTATTCTTCACATTTTTGAAAAATTCTCGATATCGATGCATCTGGGAGCAAAAATGTTACAGACCATTGCGTTAAGGGCACAATTTGCCACAACTTTTGTAGTAAAAGTTTTTCTGTACTATGCTTCCGATACCGTTTTTTTTCAACACTCTTCTATTCTTCACATTTTTGAAAAATTCTCGATATTGATGCATCTGGGAGCAAAAATGTTACAGACCATTGCGTTAAGGGCACAATTTGCCACAACTTTTGTAGTAAAAGTTTTTCTGTACTATGCTTCCGATACCGTTTTTTTTCAACACTCTTCTATTCTTCACATTTTTGAAAAATTCTCGATATTGATGCCTCTGGGAGCAAAAATGTTACAGACCATTGCGTTAAGGGCACAATTTGCCACAACTTTTGTAGTAAAAGTTTTTCTGTACTATGCTTCCGATACCGTTTTTTTTCAACACTCTTCTATTCTTCACATTTTTGAAAAATTCTCGATATTGATGCATCTGGGAGCAAAAATGTTACAGACCATTGCGTTAAGGGCACAATTTGCCACAACTTTTGTAGTAAAAGTTTTTCTGTACTATGCTTCCGATACCGTTTTTTTTCAACACTCTTCTATTCTTCACATTTTTGAAAAATTCTCGATATTGATGCATCTGGGAGCAAAAATGTTACAGACCATTGCGTTAAGGGCACAATTTGCTACAACTTTTGTAGTAAAAGTTTTTCTGTACTATGCTTCCGATACCGTTTTTTTTTTCAACACTCTTCTATTCTTCACATTTTTGAAAAATTCTCGATATTGATGCATCTGGGAGCAAAAATGTTACAGACCATTGCGTTAAGGGCACAATTTGCTACAACTTTTGTAGTAAAAGTTTTTCTGTACTATGCTCCGGATACCGTTTTTTTTTCAACACTCTTCTATTTTTCACATTTTTGAAAAATTCTCGATATTGATGCATCTGGGAACAAAAATGTTACAGACCATTGCGTTAAGGGCACAATTTGCTACAACTTTTGTAGTAAAAGTTTTTCTGTACTATGCTCCGGATACCGTTTTTTTTTCAACACTCTTCTATTTTTCACATTTTTGAAAAATTCTCGATATTGATGCATCTGGGAACAAAAATGTTACAGACCATTGCGTTAAGGGCACAATTTGCTACAACTTTTGTAGTAAAAGTTTTTCTGTACTATGCTTCCGATACCGTTTTTTTTCAACACTCTTCTATTCTTCACATTTTTGAAAAATTCTCGATATTGATGCATCTGGGAGCAAAAATGTTACAGACCATTGCGTTAAGGGCACAATTTGCCACAACTTTTGTAGTAAAAGTTTTTCTGTACTATGCTTCCGATACCGTTTTTTTTCAACACTCTTCTATTCTTCACATTTTTGAAAAATTCTCGATATTGATGCATCTGGGAGCAAAAATGTTACAGACCATTGCGTTAAGGGCACAATTTGCTACAACTTTTGTAGTAAAAGTTTTTCTGTACTATGCTTCCGATACCGTTTTTTTTTCAACACTCTTCTATTCTTCACATTTTTGAAAAATTCTCGATATTGATGTATCTGGGAGCAAAAATGTTACAGACCATTGCGTTAAGGGCACAATTTGCTACAACTTTTGTAGTAAAAGTTTTTCTGTACTATGCTCCGGATACCGTTTTTTTTCAACACTCTTCTATTTTTCACATTTTTGAAAAATTCTCGATATTGATGCATCTGGGAACAAAAATGTTACAGACCATTGCGTTAAGGGCACAATTTGCTACAACTTTTGTAGTAAAAGTTTTTCTGTACTATGCTTCCGATACCGTTTTTTTTCAACACTCTTCTATTCTTCACATTTTTGAAAAATTCTCGATATTGATGCATCTGGGAGCAAAAATGTTACAGACCATTGCGTTAAGGGCACAATTTGCCACAACTTTTGTAGTAAAAGTTTTTCTGTACTATGCTTCCGATACCGTTTTTTTTCAACACTCTTCTATTCTTCACATTTTTGAAAAATTCTCGATATTGATGCATCTGGGAGCAAAAATGTTACAGACCATTGCGTTAAGGGCACAATTTGCTACAACTTTTGTAGTAAAAGTTTTTCTCTACTATGCTTCCGATACCGTTTTTTTTTCAACACCCTTCTATTCTTCACATTTTTGAAAAATTCTCGATATTGATGCATCTGGGAGCAAAAATGTTACAGACCATTGCGTTAAGGGCACAATTTGCCACAACTTTTGTAGTAAAAGTTTTTCTGTACTATGCTTCCGATACCGTTTTTTTTCAACACTCTTCTATTCTTCACATTTTTGAAAAATTCTCGATATTGATGCGTCTGGGAGCAAAAATGTTACAGACTATTGCGTTAAGGGCACAATTTGCTACAACTTTTGTAGTAAAAGTTTTTCTGTACTATGCTCCGGATACCGTTTTTTTTCAACACTCTTCTATTTTTCACATTTTTGAAAAATTCTCGATATTGATGCATCTGGGAGCAAAAATGTTACAGACCATTGCGTTAAGGGCACAATTTGCTACAACTTTTGTAGTAAAAGTTTTTCTGTACTATGCTTCCGATACCGTTTTTTTTTTCAACACTCTTCTATTCTTCACATTTTTGAAAAATTCTCGATATTGATGCATCTGGGAGCAAAAATGTTACAGACCATTGCGTTAAGGGCACAATTTGCCACAACTTTTGTAGTAAAAGTTTTTCTGTACTATGCTTCCGATACCGTTTTTTTTCAACACTCTTCTATTTTTCACATTTTTGAAAAATTCTCGATATTGATGCATCTGGGAGCAAAAATGTTACAGACCATTGCGTTAAGGGCACAATTTGCTACAACTTTTGTAGTAAAAGTTTTTCTGTACTATGCTCCGGATACCGTTTTTTTTTCAACACTCTTCTATTTTTCACATTTTTGAAAAATTCTCGATATTGATGCATCTGGGAACAAAAATGTTACAGACCATTGCGTTAAGGGCACAATTTGCTACAACTTTTGTAGTAAAAGTTTTTCTGTACTATGCTTCCGATACCGTTTTTTTTCAACACTCTTCTATTCTTCACATTTTTGAAAAATTCTCGATATTGATGCATCTGGGAGCAAAAATGTTACAGACCATTGCGTTAAGGGCACAATTTGCCACAACTTTTGTAGTAAAAGTTTTTCTGTACTATGCTTCCGATACCGTTTTTTTTCAACACTCTTCTATTCTTCACATTTTTGAAAAATTCTCGATATTGATGCATCTGGGAGCAAAAATGTTACAGACCATTGCGTTAAGGGCACAATTTGCCACAACTTTTGTAGTAAAAGTTTTTCTGTACTATGCTTCCGATACCGTTTTTTTTCAACACTCTTCTATTCTTCACATTTTTGAAAAATTCTCGATATTGATGCATCTGGGAGCAAAAATGTTACAGACCATTGCGTTAAGGGCACAATTTGCTACAACTTTTGTAGTAAAAGTTTTTCTCTACTATGCTTCCGATACCGTTTTTTTTTCAACACCCTTCTATTCTTCACATTTTTGAAAAATTCTCGATTTTGATGCATCTGGGAGCAAAAATGTTACAGACCATTGCGTTAAGGGCACAATTTGCCACAACTTTTGTAGTAAAAGTTTTTCTGTACTATGCTCCGGATACCGTTTTTTTTTCAACACTCTTCTATTTTTCACATTTTTGAAAAATTCTCGATATTGATGCATCTGGGAACAAAAATGTTACAGACCATTGCGTTAAGGGCACAATTTGCTACAACTTTTGTAGTAAAAGTTTTTCTGTACTATGCTTCCGATACCGTTTTTTTTCAACACTCTTCTATTCTTCACATTTTTGAAAAATTCTCGATATTGATGCATCTGGGAGCAAAAATGTTACAGACCATTGCGTTAAGGGCACAATTTGCCACAACTTTTGTAGTAAAAGTTTTTCTGTACTATGCTTCCGATACCGTTTTTTTTCAACACTCTTCTATTCTTCACATTTTTGAAAAATTCTCGATATTGATGCATCTGGGAGCAAAAATGTTACAGACCATTGCGTTAAGGGCACAATTTGCTACAACTTTTGTAGTAAAAGTTTTTCTGTACTATGCTTCCGATACCGTTTTTTTTTTCAACACTCTTCTATTCTTCACATTTTTGAAAAATTCTCGATATTGATGCATCTGGGAGCAAAAATGTTACAGACCATTGCGTTAAGGGCACAATTTGCTACAACTTTTGTAGTAAAAGTTTTTCTGTACTATGCTCCGGATACCGTTTTTTTTCAACACTCTTCTATTTTTCACATTTTTGAAAAATTCTCGATATTGATGCATCTGGGAACAAAAATGTTACAGACCATTGCGTTAAGGGCACAATTTGCTACAACTTTTGTAGTAAAAGTTTTTCTGTACTATGCTTCCGATACCGTTTTTTTTCAACACTCTTCTATTCTTCACATTTTTGAAAAATTCTCGATATTGATGCATCTGGGAGCAAAAATGTTACAGACCATTGCGTTAAGGGCACAATTTGCTACAACTTTTGTAGTAAAAGTTTTTCTCTACTATGCTTCCGATACCGTTTTTTTTTCAACACCCTTCTATTCTTCACATTTTTGAAAAATTCTCGATATTGATGCATCTGGGAGCAAAAATGTTACAGACCATTGCGTTAAGGGCACAATTTGCCACAACTTTTGTAGTAAAAGTTTTTCTGTACTATGCTTCCGATACCGTTTTTTTTCAACACTCTTCTATTCTTCACATTTTTGAAAAATTCTCGATATTGATGCATCTGGGAGCAAAAATGTTACAGACCATTGCGTTAAGGGCACAATTTGCCACAACTTTTGTAGTAAAAGTTTTTCTGTACTATGCTTCCGATACCGTTTTTTTTCAACACTCTTCTATTCTTCACATTTTTGAAAAATTCTCGATATTGATGCATCTGGGAGCAAAAATGTTACAGACCATTGCGTTAAGGGCACAATTTGCTACAACTTTTGTAGTAAAAGTTTTTCTGTACTATGCTTCCGATACCGTTTTTTTTTCAACACTCTTCTATTCTTCACATTTTTGAAAAATTCTCGATATTGATGTATCTGGGAGCAAAAATGTTACAGACCATTGCGTTAAGGGCACAATTTGCTACAACTTTTGTAGTAAAAGTTTTTCTGTACTATGCTCCGGATACCGTTTTTTTTCAACACTCTTCTATTTTTCACATTTTTGAAAAATTCTCGATATTGATGCATCTGGGAACAAAAATGTTACAGACCATTGCGTTAAGGGCACAATTTGCTACAACTTTTGTAGTAAAAGTTTTTCTGTACTATGCTTCCGATACCGTTTTTTTTCAACACTCTTCTATTCTTCACATTTTTGAAAAATTCTCGATATTGATGCATCTGGGAGCAAAAATGTTACAGACCATTGCGTTAAGGGCACAATTTGCCACAACTTTTGTAGTAAAAGTTTTTCTGTACTATGCTTCCGATACCGTTTTTTTTCAACACTCTTCTATTCTTCACATTTTTGAAAAATTCTCGATATTGATGCATCTGGGAGCAAAAATGTTACAGACCATTGCGTTAAGGGCACAATTTGCTACAACTTTTGTAGTAAAAGTTTTTCTCTACTATGCTTCCGATACCGTTTTTTTTTCAACACCCTTCTATTCTTCACATTTTTGAAAAATTCTCGATATTGATGCATCTGGGAGCAAAAATGTTACAGACCATTGCGTTAAGGGCACAATTTGCCACAACTTTTGTAGTAAAAGTTTTTCTGTACTATGCTTCCGATACCGTTTTTTTTCAACACTCTTCTATTCTTCACATTTTTGAAAAATTCTCGATATTGATGCGTCTGGGAGCAAAAATGTTACAGACTATTGCGTTAAGGGCACAATTTGCTACAACTTTTGTAGTAAAAGTTTTTCTGTACTATGCTCCGGATACCGTTTTTTTTCAACACTCTTCTATTTTTCACATTTTTGAAAAATTCTCGATATTGATGCATCTGGGAGCAAAAATGTTACAGACCATTGCGTTAAGGGCACAATTTGCTACAACTTTTGTAGTAAAAGTTTTTCTGTACTATGCTTCCGATACCGTTTTTTTTTTCAACACTCTTCTATTCTTCACATTTTTGAAAAATTCTCGATATTGATGCATCTGGGAGCAAAAATGTTACAGACCATTGCGTTAAGGGCACAATTTGCCACAACTTTTGTAGTAAAAGTTTTTCTGTACTATGCTTCCGATACCGTTTTTTTTCAACACTCTTCTATTTTTCACATTTTTGAAAAATTCTCGATATTGATGCATCTGGGAGCAAAAATGTTACAGACCATTGCGTTAAGGGCACAATTTGCTACAACTTTTGTAGTAAAAGTTTTTCTGTACTATGCTCCGGATACCGTTTTTTTTTCAACACTCTTCTATTTTTCACATTTTTGAAAAATTCTCGATATTGATGCATCTGGGAACAAAAATGTTACAGACCATTGCGTTAAGGGCACAATTTGCTACAACTTTTGTAGTAAAAGTTTTTCTGTACTATGCTTCCGATACCGTTTTTTTTCAACACTCTTCTATTCTTCACATTTTTGAAAAATTCTCGATATTGATGCATCTGGGAGCAAAAATGTTACAGACCATTGCGTTAAGGGCACAATTTGCCACAACTTTTGTAGTAAAAGTTTTTCTGTACTATGCTTCCGATACCGTTTTTTTTCAACACTCTTCTATTCTTCACATTTTTGAAAAATTCTCGATATTGATGCATCTGGGAGCAAAAATGTTACAGACCATTGCGTTAAGGGCACAATTTGCCACAACTTTTGTAGTAAAAGTTTTTCTGTACTATGCTTCCGATACCGTTTTTTTTCAACACTCTTCTATTCTTCACATTTTTGAAAAATTCTCGATATTGATGCATCTGGGAGCAAAAATGTTACAGACCATTGCGTTAAGGGCACAATTTGCTACAACTTTTGTAGTAAAAGTTTTTCTCTACTATGCTTCCGATACCGTTTTTTTTTCAACACCCTTCTATTCTTCACATTTTTGAAAAATTCTCGATTTTGATGCATCTGGGAGCAAAAATGTTACAGACCATTGCGTTAAGGGCACAATTTGCCACAACTTTTGTAGTAAAAGTTTTTCTGTACTATGCTCCGGATACCGTTTTTTTTTCAACACTCTTCTATTTTTCACATTTTTGAAAAATTCTCGATATTGATGCATCTGGGAACAAAAATGTTACAGACCATTGCGTTAAGGGCACAATTTGCTACAACTTTTGTAGTAAAAGTTTTTCTGTACTATGCTTCCGATACCGTTTTTTTTCAACACTCTTCTATTCTTCACATTTTTGAAAAATTCTCGATATTGATGCATCTGGGAGCAAAAATGTTACAGACCATTGCGTTAAGGGCACAATTTGCCACAACTTTTGTAGTAAAAGTTTTTCTGTACTATGCTTCCGATACCGTTTTTTTTCAACACTCTTCTATTCTTCACATTTTTGAAAAATTCTCGATATTGATGCATCTGGGAGCAAAAATGTTACAGACCATTGCGTTAAGGGCACAATTTGCTACAACTTTTGTAGTAAAAGTTTTTCTGTACTATGCTTCCGATACCGTTTTTTTTTTCAACACTCTTCTATTCTTCACATTTTTGAAAAATTCTCGATATTGATGCATCTGGGAGCAAAAATGTTACAGACCATTGCGTTAAGGGCACAATTTGCTACAACTTTTGTAGTAAAAGTTTTTCTGTACTATGCTCCGGATACCGTTTTTTTTCAACACTCTTCTATTTTTCACATTTTTGAAAAATTCTCGATATTGATGCATCTGGGAACAAAAATGTTACAGACCATTGCGTTAAGGGCACAATTTGCTACAACTTTTGTAGTAAAAGTTTTTCTGTACTATGCTTCCGATACCGTTTTTTTTCAACACTCTTCTATTCTTCACATTTTTGAAAAATTCTCGATATTGATGCATCTGGGAGCAAAAATGTTACAGACCATTGCGTTAAGGGCACAATTTGCTACAACTTTTGTAGTAAAAGTTTTTCTCTACTATGCTTCCGATACCGTTTTTTTTTCAACACCCTTCTATTCTTCACATTTTTGAAAAATTCTCGATATTGATGCATCTGGGAGCAAAAATGTTACAGACCATTGCGTTAAGGGCACAATTTGCCACAACTTTTGTAGTAAAAGTTTTTCTGTACTATGCTTCCGATACCGTTTTTTTTCAACACTCTTCTATTCTTCACATTTTTGAAAAATTCTCGATATTGATGCGTCTGGGAGCAAAAATGTTACAGACTATTGCGTTAAGGGCACAATTTGCTACAACTTTTGTAGTAAAAGTTTTTCTGTACTATGCTCCGGATACCGTTCTTTTTCAACACTCTTCTATTTTTCACATTTTTGAAAAATTCTCGATATTGATGCATCTGGGAGCAAAAATGTTACAGACCATTGCGTTAAGGGCACAATTTGCCACAACTTTTGTAGTAAAAGTTTTTCTGTACTATGCTTCCGATACCGTTTTTTTTCAACACTCTTCTATTCTTCACATTTTTGAAAAATTCTCGATATTGATGCATCTGGGAGCAAAAATGTTACAGACCATTGCGTTAAGGGCACAATTTGCTACAACTTTTGTAGTAAAAGTTTTTCTGTACTATGCTTCCGATACCGTTTTTTTTTTCAACACTCTTCTATTCTTCACATTTTTGAAAAATTCTCGATATTGATGCATCTGGGAGCAAAAATGTTACAGACCATTGCGTTAAGGGCACAATTTGCTACAACTTTTGTAGTAAAAGTTTTTCTGTACTATGCTCCGGATACCGTTTTTTTTCAACACTCTTCTATTTTTCACATTTTTGAAAAATTCTCGATATTGATGCATCTGGGAACAAAAATGTTACAGACCATTGCGTTAAGGGCACAATTTGCTACAACTTTTGTAGTAAAAGTTTTTCTGTACTATGCTTCCGATACCGTTTTTTTTCAACACTCTTCTATTCTTCACATTTTTGAAAAATTCTCGATATTGATGCATCTGGGAGCAAAAATGTTACAGACCATTGCGTTAAGGGCACAATTTGCCACAACTTTTGTAGTAAAAGTTTTTCTGTACTATGCTTCCGATACCGTTTTTTTTCAACACTCTTCTATTCTTCACATTTTTGAAAAATTCTCGATATTGATGCATCTGGGAGCAAAAATGTTACAGACCATTGCGTTAAGGGCACAATTTGCTACAACTTTTGTAGTAAAAGTTTTTCTCTACTATGCTTCCGATACCGTTTTTTTTTCAACACCCTTCTATTCTTCACATTTTTGAAAAATTCTCGATATTGATGCATCTGGGAGCAAAAATGTTACAGACCATTGCGTTAAGGGCACAATTTGCCACAACTTTTGTAGTAAAAGTTTTTCTGTACTATGCTTCCGATACCGTTTTTTTTCAACACTCTTCTATTCTTCACATTTTTGAAAAATTCTCGATATTGATGCGTCTGGGAGCAAAAATGTTACAGACTATTGCGTTAAGGGCACAATTTGCTACAACTTTTGTAGTAAAAGTTTTTCTGTACTATGCTCCGGATACCGTTTTTTTTCAACACTCTTCTATTTTTCACATTTTTGAAAAATTCTCGATATTGATGCATCTGGGAGCAAAAATGTTACAGACCATTGCGTTAAGGGCACAATTTGCTACAACTTTTGTAGTAAAAGTTTTTCTGTACTATGCTTCCGATACCGTTTTTTTTTTCAACACTCTTCTATTCTTCACATTTTTGAAAAATTCTCGATATTGATGCATCTGGGAGCAAAAATGTTACAGACCATTGCGTTAAGGGCACAATTTGCCACAACTTTTGTAGTAAAAGTTTTTCTGTACTATGCTTCCGATACCGTTTTTTTTCAACACTCTTCTATTTTTCACATTTTTGAAAAATTCTCGATATTGATGCATCTGGGAGCAAAAATGTTACAGACCATTGCGTTAAGGGCACAATTTGCCACAACTTTTGTAGTAAAAGTTTTTCTGTACAATGCTTCCGATACCGTTTTTTTTCAACACTCTTCTATTCTTCACATTTTTGAAAAATTCTCGATATTGATGCATCTGGGAGCAAAAATGTTACAGACCATTGCGTTAAGGGCACAATTTGCTACAACTTTTGTAGTAAAAGTTTTTCTCTACTATGCTTCCGATACCGTTTTTTTTTCAACACCCTTCTATTCTTCACATTTTTGAAAAATTCTCGATATTGATGCATCTGGGAGCAAAAATGTTACAGACCATTGCGTTAAGGGCACAATTTGCCACAACTTTTGTAGTAAAAGTTTTTCTGTACTATGCTTCCGATACCGTTTTTTTTCAACACTCTTCTATTCTTCACATTTTTGAAAAATTCTCGATATTGATGCGTCTGGGAGCAAAAATGTTACAGACTATTGCGTTAAGGGCACAATTTGCTACAACTTTTGTAGTAAAAGTTTTTCTGTACTATGCTCCGGATACCGTTTTTTTTCAACACTCTTCTATTTTTCACATTTTTGAAAAATTCTCGATATTGATGCATCTGGGAGCAAAAATGTTACAGACCATTGCGTTAAGGGCACAATTTGCTACAACTTTTGTAGTAAAAGTTTTTCTGTACTATGCTTCCGATACCGTTTTTTTTTTCAACACTCTTCTATTCTTCACATTTTTGAAAAATTCTCGATATTGATGCATCTGGGAGCAAAAATGTTACAGACCATTGCGTTAAGGGCACAATTTGCTACAACTTTTGTAGTAAAAGTTTTTCTGTACTATGCTCCGGATACCGTTTTTTTTCAACACTCTTCTATTTTTCACATTTTTGAAAAATTCTCGATATTGATGCATCTGGGAGCAAAAATGTTACAGACCATTGCGTTAAGGGCACAATTTGCTACAACTTTTGTAGTAAAAGTTTTTCTCTACTATGCTTCCGATACCGTTTTTTTTTCAACACCCTTCTATTCTTCACATTTTTGAAAAATTCTCGATATTGATGCATCTGGGAGCAAAAATGTTACAGACCATTGCGTTAAGGGCACAATTTGCCACAACTTTTGTAGTAAAAGTTTTTCTGTACTATGCTTCCGATACCGTTTTTTTTTCAACACTCTTCTATTCTTCACATTTTTGAAAAATTCTCGATATTGATGCGTCTGGGAGCAAAAATGTTACAGACTATTGCGTTAAGGGCACAATTTGCTACAACTTTTGTAGTAAAAGTTTTTCTGTACTATGCTCCGGATACCGTTTTTTTTCAACACTCTTCTATTTTTCACATTTTTGAAAAATTCTCGATATTGATGCATCTGGGAGCAAAAATGTTACAGACCATTGCGTTAAGGGCACAATTTGCTACAACTTTTGTAGTAAAAGTTTTTCTGTACTATGCTTCCGATACCGTTTTTTTTTTCAACACTCTTCTATTCTTCACATTTTTGAAAAATTCTCGATATTGATGCATCTGGGAGCAAAAATGTTACAGACCATTGCGTTAAGGGCACAATTTGCCACAACTTTTGTAGTAAAAGTTTTTCTGTACTATGCTTCCGATACCGTTTTTTTTTTCAACACTCTTCTATTCTTCACATTTTTGAAAAATTCTCGATATTGATGCATCTGGGAGCAAAAATGTTACAGACCATTGCGTTAAGGGCACAATTTGCCACAACTTTTGTAGTAAAAGTTTTTCTGTACTATGCTTCCGATACCGTTTTTTTTCAACACTCTTCTATTCTTCACATTTTTGAAAAATTCTCGATATTGATGCGTCTGGGAGCAAAAATGTTACAGACTATTGCGTTAAGGGCACAATTTGCTACAACTTTTGTAGTAAAAGTTTTTCTGTACTATGCTCCGGATACCGTTTTTTTTCAACACTCTTCTATTTTTCACATTTTTGAAAAATTCTCGATATTGATGCATCTGGGAGCAAAAATGTTACAGACCATTGCGTTAAGGGCACAATTTGCTACAACTTTTGTAGTAAAAGTTTTTCTGTACTATGCTCCGGATACCGTTTTTTTTCAACACTCTTCTATTCTTCACATTTTTGAAAAATTCTCGATATTGATGCATCTGGGAGCAAAAATGTTACAGACCATTGCGTTAAGGGCACAATTTGCCACAACTTTTGTAGTAAAAGTTTTTCTGTACTATGCTTCCGATACCGTTTTTTTTCAACACTCTTCTATTCTTCACATTTTTGAAAAATTCTCGATATTGATGCGTCTGGGAGCAAAAATGTTACAGACTATTGCGTTAAGGGCACAATTTGCTACAACTTTTGTAGTAAAAGTTTTTCTGTACTATGCTCCGGATACCGTTTTTTTTCAACACTCTTCTATTTTTCACATTTTTGAAAAATTCTCGATATTGATGCATCTGGGAGCAAAAATGTTACAGACCATTGCGTTAAGGGCACAATTTGCTACAACTTTTGTAGTAAAAGTTTTTCTGTACTATGCTCCGGATACCGTTTTTTTTTCAACACTCTTCTATTTTTCACATTTTTGAAAAATTCTCGATATTGATGCATCTGGGAACAAAAATGTTACAGACCATTGCGTTAAGGGCACAATTTGCTACAACTTTTGTAGTAAAAGTTTTTCTGTACTATGCTCCGGATACCGTTTTTTTTTCAACACTCTTCTATTTTTCACATTTTTGAAAAATTCTCGATATTGATGCATCTGGGAACAAAAATGTTACAGACCATTGCGTTAAGGGCACAATTTGCTACAACTTTTGTAGTAAAAGTTTTTCTGTACTATGCTTCCGATACCGTTTTTTTTCAACACTCTTCTATTCTTCACATTTTTGAAAAATTCTCGATATTGATGCATCTGGGAGCAAAAATGTTACAGACCATTGCGTTAAGGGCACAATTTGCCACAACTTTTGTAGTAAAAGTTTTTCTGTACTATGCTTCCGATACCGTTTTTTTTCAACACTCTTCTATTCTTCACATTTTTGAAAAATTCTCGATATTGATGCATCTGGGAGCAAAAATGTTACAGACCATTGCGTTAAGGGCACAATTTGCTACAACTTTTGTAGTAAAAGTTTTTCTGTACTATGCTTCCGATACCGTTTTTTTTTTCAACACTCTTCTATTCTTCACATTTTTGAAAAATTCTCGATATTGATGCATCTGGGAGCAAAAATGTTACAGACCATTGCGTTAAGGGCACAATTTGCTACAACTTTTGTAGTAAAAGTTTTTCTGTACTATGCTCCGGATACCGTTTTTTTTCAACACTCTTCTATTTTTCACATTTTTGAAAAATTCTCGATATTGATGCATCTGGGAACAAAAATGTTACAGACCATTGCGTTAAGGGCACAATTTGCTACAACTTTTGTAGTAAAAGTTTTTCTGTACTATGCTTCCGATACCGTTTTTTTTCAACACTCTTCTATTCTTCACATTTTTGAAAAATTCTCGATATTGATGCATCTGGGAGCAAAAATGTTACAGACCATTGCGTTAAGGGCACAATTTGCCACAACTTTTGTAGTAAAAGTTTTTCTGTACTATGCTTCCGATACCGTTTTTTTTCAACACTCTTCTATTCTTCACATTTTTGAAAAATTCTCGATATTGATGCATCTGGGAGCAAAAATGTTACAGACCATTGCGTTAAGGGCACAATTTGCTACAACTTTTGTAGTAAAAGTTTTTCTCTACTATGCTTCCGATACCGTTTTTTTTTCAACACCCTTCTATTCTTCACATTTTTGAAAAATTCTCGATATTGATGCATCTGGGAGCAAAAATGTTACAGACCATTGCGTTAAGGGCACAATTTGCCACAACTTTTGTAGTAAAAGTTTTTCTGTACTATGCTTCCGATACCGTTTTTTTTCAACACTCTTCTATTCTTCACATTTTTGAAAAATTCTCGATATTGATGCGTCTGGGAGCAAAAATGTTACAGACTATTGCGTTAAGGGCACAATTTGCTACAACTTTTGTAGTAAAAGTTTTTCTGTACTATGCTCCGGATACCGTTTTTTTTCAACACTCTTCTATTTTTCACATTTTTGAAAAATTCTCGATATTGATGCATCTGGGAGCAAAAATGTTACAGACCATTGCGTTAAGGGCACAATTTGCTACAACTTTTGTAGTAAAAGTTTTTCTGTACTATGCTTCCGATACCGTTTTTTTTTTCAACACTCTTCTATTCTTCACATTTTTGAAAAATTCTCGATATTGATGCATCTGGGAGCAAAAATGTTACAGACCATTGCGTTAAGGGCACAATTTGCCACAACTTTTGTAGTAAAAGTTTTTCTGTACTATGCTTCCGATACCGTTTTTTTTCAACACTCTTCTATTTTTCACATTTTTGAAAAATTCTCGATATTGATGCATCTGGGAGCAAAAATGTTACAGACCATTGCGTTAAGGGCACAATTTGCCACAACTTTTGTAGTAAAAGTTTTTCTGTACAATGCTTCCGATACCGTTTTTTTTCAACACTCTTCTATTCTTCACATTTTTGAAAAATTCTCGATATTGATGCATCTGGGAGCAAAAATGTTACAGACCATTGCGTTAAGGGCACAATTTGCTACAACTTTTGTAGTAAAAGTTTTTCTCTACTATGCTTCCGATACCGTTTTTTTTTCAACACCCTTCTATTCTTCACATTTTTGAAAAATTCTCGATATTGATGCATCTGGGAGCAAAAATGTTACAGACCATTGCGTTAAGGGCACAATTTGCCACAACTTTTGTAGTAAAAGTTTTTCTGTACTATGCTTCCGATACCGTTTTTTTTCAACACTCTTCTATTCTTCACATTTTTGAAAAATTCTCGATATTGATGCGTCTGGGAGCAAAAATGTTACAGACTATTGCGTTAAGGGCACAATTTGCTACAACTTTTGTAGTAAAAGTTTTTCTGTACTATGCTCCGGATACCGTTTTTTTTCAACACTCTTCTATTTTTCACATTTTTGAAAAATTCTCGATATTGATGCATCTGGGAGCAAAAATGTTACAGACCATTGCGTTAAGGGCACAATTTGCTACAACTTTTGTAGTAAAAGTTTTTCTGTACTATGCTTCCGATACCGTTTTTTTTTTCAACACTCTTCTATTCTTCACATTTTTGAAAAATTCTCGATATTGATGCATCTGGGAGCAAAAATGTTACAGACCATTGCGTTAAGGGCACAATTTGCTACAACTTTTGTAGTAAAAGTTTTTCTGTACTATGCTCCGGATACCGTTTTTTTCAACACTCTTCTATTTTTCACATTTTTGAAAAATTCTCGATATTGATGCATCTGGGAGCAAAAATGTTACAGACCATTGCGTTAAGGGCACAATTTGCTACAACTTTTGTAGTAAAAGTTTTTCTCTACTATGCTTCCGATACCGTTTTTTTTTCAACACACTTCTATTCTTCACATTTTTGAAAAATTCTCGATATTGATGCATCTGGGAGCAAAAATGTTACAGACCATTGCGTTAAGGGCACAATTTGCCACAACTTTTGTAGTAAAAGTTTTTCTGTACTATGCTTCCGATACCGTTTTTTTTTCAACACTCTTCTATTCTTCACATTTTTGAAAAATTCTCGATATTGATGCGTCTGGGAGCAAAAATGTTACAGACTATTGCGTTAAGGGCACAATTTGCTACAACTTTTGTAGTAAAAGTTTTTCTGTACTATGCTCCGGATACCGTTTTTTTTCAACACTCTTCTATTTTTCACATTTTTGAAAAATTCTCGATATTGATGCATCTGGGAGCAAAAATGTTACAGACCATTGCGTTAAGGGCACAATTTGCTACAACTTTTGTAGTAAAAGTTTTTCTGTACTATGCTTCCGATACCGTTTTTTTTTTCAACACTCTTCTATTCTTCACATTTTTGAAAAATTCTCGATATTGATGCATCTGGGAGCAAAAATGTTACAGACCATTGCGTTAAGGGCACAATTTGCCACAACTTTTGTAGTAAAAGTTTTTCTGTACTATGCTTCCGATACCGTTTTTTTTTTCAACACTCTTCTATTCTTCACATTTTTGAAAAATTCTCGATATTGATGCATCTGGGAGCAAAAATGTTACAGACCATTGCGTTAAGGGCACAATTTGCCACAACTTTTGTAGTAAAAGTTTTTCTGTACTATGCTTCCGATACCGTTTTTTTTCAACACTCTTCTATTCTTCACATTTTTGAAAAATTCTCGATATTGATGCGTCTGGGAGCAAAAATGTTACAGACTATTGCGTTAAGGGCACAATTTGCTACAACTTTTGTAGTAAAAGTTTTTCTGTACTATGCTCCGGATACCGTTTTTTTTCAACACTCTTCTATTTTTCACATTTTTGAAAAATTCTCGATATTGATGCATCTGGGAGCAAAAATGTTACAGACCATTGCGTTAAGGGCACAATTTGCTACAACTTTTGTAGTAAAAGTTTTTCTGTACTATGCTCCGGATACCGTTTTTTTTCAACACTCTTCTATTTTTCACATTTTTGAAAAATTCTCGATATTGATGCATCTGGGAGCAAAAATGTTACAGACCATTGCGTTAAGGGCACAATTTGCTACAACTTTTGTAGTAAAAGTTTTTCTGTACTATGCTTCCGATACCGTTTTTTTTTTCAACACTCTTCTATTCTTCACATTTTTGAAAAATTCTCGATATTGATGCATCTGGGAGCAAAAATGTTACAGACCATTGCGTTAAGGGCACAATTTGCTACAACTTTTGTAGTAAAAGTTTTTCTGTACTATGCTCCGGATACCGTTTTTTTTCAACACTCTTCTATTTTTCACATTTTTGAAAAATTCTCGATATTGATGCATCTGGGAGCAAAAATGTTACAGACCATTGCGTTAAGGGCACAATTTGCTACAACTTTTGTAGTAAAAGTTTTTCTCTACTATGCTTCCGATACCGTTTTTTTTTCAACACCCTTCTATTCTTCACATTTTTGAAAAATTCTCGATATTGATGCATCTGGGAGCAAAAATGTTACAGACCATTGCGTTAAGGGCACAATTTGCCACAACTTTTGTAGTAAAAGTTTTTCTGTACTATGCTTCCGATACCGTTTTTTTTCAACACTCTTCTATTCTTCACATTTTTGAAAAATTCTCGATATTGATGCGTCTGGGAGCAAAAATGTTACAGACTATTGCGTTAAGGGCACAATTTGCTACAACTTTTGTAGTAAAAGTTTTTCTGTACTATGCTCCGGATACCGTTTTTTTTCAACACTCTTCTATTTTTCACATTTTTGAAAAATTCTCGATATTGATGCATCTGGGAGCAAAAATGTTACAGACCATTGCGTTAAGGGCACAATTTGCTACAACTTTTGTAGTAAAAGTTTTTCTGTACTATGCTTCCGATACCGTTTTTTTTTTCAACACTCTTCTATTCTTCACATTTTTGAAAAATTCTCGATATTGATGCATCTGGGAGCAAAAATGTTACAGACCATTGCGTTAAGGGCACAATTTGCCACAACTTTTGTAGTAAAAGTTTTTCTGTACTATGCTTCCGATACCGTTTTTTTTTTCAACACTCTTCTATTCTTCACATTTTTGAAAAATTCTCGATATTGATGCATCTGGGAGCAAAAATGTTACAGACCATTGCGTTAAGGGCACAATTTGCCACAACTTTTGTAGTAAAAGTTTTTCTGTACTATGCTTCCGATACCGTTTTTTTTCAACACTCTTCTATTCTTCACATTTTTGAAAAATTCTCGATATTGATGCGTCTGGGAGCAAAAATGTTACAGACCATTGCGTTAAGGGCTCAATTTGCCACAACTTTTGTAGTAAAAGTTTTTCTGTACTATGCTCCGGATACCGTTTTTTTTCAACACTCTTCTATTTTTCACATTTTTGAAAAATTCTCGATATTGATGCATCTGGGAACAAAAATGTTACAGACCATTGCGTTAAGGGCACAATTTGCTACAACTTTTGTAGTAAAAGTTTTTCTCTACTATGCTTCCGATACCGTTTTTTTTCAACACCCTTCTATTCTTCACATTTTTGAAAAATTCTCGATATTGATGCATCTGGGAGCAAAAATGTTACAGACCATTGCGTTAAGGGCACAATTTGCTACAACTTTTGTAGTAAAAGTTTTTCTGTACTATGCTTCCGATACCGTTTTTTTTTTCAACACTCTTCTATTCTTCACATTTTTTAAAAATTCTCGATATTGATGCATCTGGGAGCAAAAATGTTACAGACCATTGCGTTAAGGGCACAATTTGCCACAACTTTTGTAGTAAAAGTTTTTCTGTACTATGCTCCGGATACCGTTTTTTTTCAACACTCTTCTATTTTTCACATTTTTGAAAAATTCTCGATATTGATGCATCTGGGAACAAAAATGTTACAGACCATTGCGTTAAGGGCACAATTTGCTACAACTTTTGTAGTAAAAGTTTTTCTGTACTATGCTTCCGATACCGTTTTTTTTTTCAACACTCTTCTATTCTTCACATTTTTGAAAAATTCTCGATATTGATGCATCTGGGAGCAAAAATGTTACAGACCATTGCGTTAAGGGCACAATTTGCCACAACTTTTGTAGTAAAAGTTTTTCTGTACTATGCTTCCGATACCGTTTTTTTTCAACACTCTTCTATTTTTCACATTTTTGAAAAATTCTCGATATTGATGCATCTGGGAGCAAAAATGTTACAGACCATTGCGTTAAGGGCACAATTTGCCACAACTTTTGTAGTAAAAGTTTTTCTGTACTATGCTTCCGATACCGTTTTTTTTCAACACTCTTCTATTCTTCACATTTTTGAAAAATTCTCGATATTGATGCATCTGGGAGCAAAAATGTTACAGACCATTGCGTTAAGGGCACGATTTGCTACAACTTTTGTAGTAAAAGTTTTTCTGTACTATGCTCCTGATACCGTTTTTTTTCAACACTCTTCTATTTTTCACATTTTTGAAAAATTCTCGATATTGATGCATCTGGGAGCAAAAATGTTACAGACCATTGCGTTAAGGGCACAATTTGCCACAACTTTTGTAGTAAAAGTTTTTCTGTACTATGCTTCCGATACCGTTTTTTTTCAACACTCTTCTATTTTTCACATTTTTGAAAAATTCTCGATATTGATGCATCTGGGAGCAAAAATGTTACAGACCATTGCGTTAAGGGCACAATTTGCCACAACTTTTGTAGTAAAAGTTTTTCTGTACTATGCTTCCGATACCGTTTTTTTTCAACACTCTTCTATTTTTCACATTTTTGAAAAATTCTCGATATTGATGCATCTGGGAGCAAAAATGTTACAGACCATTGCGTTAAGGGCACAATTTGCCACAACTTTTGTAGTAAAAGTTTTTCTGTACTATGCTTCCGATACCGTTTTTTTTCAACACTCTTCTATTCTTCACATTTTTGAAAAATTCTCGATATTGATGCGTCTGGGAGCAAAAATGTTACAGACTATTGCGTTAAGGGCACAATTTGCTACAACTTTTGTAGTAAAAGTTTTTCTGTACTATGCTCCGGATACCGTTTTTTTTCAACACTCTTCTATTTTTCACATTTTTGAAAAATTCTCGATATTGATGCATCTGGGAGCAAAAATGTTACAGACCATTGCGTTAAGGGCACAATTTGCTACAACTTTTGTAGTAAAAGTTTTTCTGTACTATGCTTCCGATACCGTTTTTTTTTTCAACACTCTTCTATTCTTCACATTTTTGAAAAATTCTCGATATTGATGCATCTGGGAGCAAAAATGTTACAGACCATTGCGTTAAGGGCACAATTTGCCACAACTTTTGTAGTAAAAGTTTTTCTGTACTATGCTTCCGATACCGTTTTTTTTTTCAACACTCTTCTATTCTTCACATTTTTGAAAAATTCTCGATATTGATGCATCTGGGAGCAAAAATGTTACAGACCATTGCGTTAAGGGCACAATTTGCCACAACTTTTGTAGTAAAAGTTTTTCTGTACTATGCTTCCGATACCGTTTTTTTTCAACACTCTTCTATTCTTCACATTTTTGAAAAATTCTCGATATTGATGCGTCTGGGAGCAAAAATGTTACAGACCATTGCGTTAAGGGCTCAATTTGCCACAACTTTTGTAGTAAAAGTTTTTCTGTACTATGCTCCGGATACCGTTTTTTTTCAACACTCTTCTATTTTTCACATTTTTGAAAAATTCTCGATATTGATGCATCTGGGAACAAAAATGTTACAGACCATTGCGTTAAGGGCACAATTTGCTACAACTTTTGTAGTAAAAGTTTTTCTCTACTATGCTTCCGATACCGTTTTTTTTCAACACCCTTCTATTCTTCACATTTTTGAAAAATTCTCGATATTGATGCATCTGGGAGCAAAAATGTTACAGACCATTGCGTTAAGGGCACAATTTGCTACAACTTTTGTAGTAAAAGTTTTTCTGTACTATGCTTCCGATACCGTTTTTTTTTTCAACACTCTTCTATTCTTCACATTTTTTAAAAATTCTCGATATTGATGCATCTGGGAGCAAAAATGTTACAGACCATTGCGTTAAGGGCACAATTTGCCACAACTTTTGTAGTAAAAGTTTTTCTGTACTATGCTCCGGATACCGTTTTTTTTCAACACTCTTCTATTTTTCACATTTTTGAAAAATTCTCGATATTGATGCATCTGGGAACAAAAATGTTACAGACCATTGCGTTAAGGGCACAATTTGCTACAACTTTTGTAGTAAAAGTTTTTCTGTACTATGCTTCCGATACCGTTTTTTTTTTCAACACTCTTCTATTCTTCACATTTTTGAAAAATTCTCGATATTGATGCATCTGGGAGCAAAAATGTTACAGACCATTGCGTTAAGGGCACAATTTGCCACAACTTTTGTAGTAAAAGTTTTTCTGTACTATGCTTCCGATACCGTTTTTTTTCAACACTCTT
This sequence comes from Onthophagus taurus, assembly GCF_036711975.1. Lineage (NCBI taxonomy): Eukaryota > Metazoa > Arthropoda > Insecta > Coleoptera > Scarabaeidae > Onthophagus > Onthophagus taurus. Next base: position 19,665,732 of record NC_091973.1, on the reverse strand, counting down.
CTATTTTTCACATTTTTGAAAAATTCTCGATATTGATGCATCTGGGAGCAAAAATGTTACAGACCATTGCGTTAAGGGCACAATTTGCCACAACTTTTGTAGTAAAAGTTTTTCTGTACTATGCTTCCGATACCGTTTTTTTTCAACACTCTTCTATTCTTCACATTTTTGAAAAATTCTCGATATTGATGCATCTGGGAGCAAAAATGTTACAGACCATTGCGTTAAGGGCACGATTTGCTACAACTTTTGTAGTAAAAGTTTTTCTGTACTATGCTCCTGATACCGTTTTTTTTCAACACTCTTCTATTTTTCACATTTTTGAAAAATTCTCGATATTGATGCATCTGGGAGCAAAAATGTTACAGACCATTGCGTTAAGGGCACAATTTGCCACAACTTTTGTAGTAAAAGTTTTTCTGTACTATGCTTCCGATACCGTTTTTTTTCAACACTCTTCTATTTTTCACATTTTTGAAAAATTCTCGATATTGATGCATCTGGGAGCAAAAATGTTACAGACCATTGCGTTAAGGGCACAATTTGCCACAACTTTTGTAGTAAAAGTTTTTCTGTACTATGCTTCCGATACCGTTTTTTTTCAACACTCTTCTATTTTTCACATTTTTGAAAAATTCTCGATATTGATGCATCTGGGAGCAAAAATGTTACAGACCATTGCGTTAAGGGCACAATTTGCCACAACTTTTGTAGTAAAAGTTTTTCTGTACTATGCTTCCGATACCGTTTTTTTTCAACACTCTTCTATTCTTCACATTTTTGAAAAATTCTCGATATTGATGCATCTGGGAGCAAAAATGTTACAGACCATTGCGTTAAGGGCACGATTTGCTACAACTTTTGTAGTAAAAGTTTTTCTGTACTATGCTCCGGATACCGTTTTTTTTCAACACTCTTCTATTTTTCACATTTTTGAAAAATTCTCGATATTGATGCATCTGGGAGCAAAAATGTTACAGACCATTGCGTTAAGGGCACAATTTGCCACAACTTTTGTAGTAAAAGTTTTTCTGTACTATGCTTCCGATACCGTTTTTTTTCAACACTCTTCTATTTTTCACATTTTTGAAAAATTCTCGATATTGATGCATCTGGGAGCAAAAATGTTACAGACCATTGCGTTAAGGGCACAATTTGCTACAACTTTTGTAGTAAAAGTTTTTCTGTACTATGCTTCCGATACCGTTTTTTTTTTTCAACACTCTTCTATTCTTCACATTTTTGAAAAATTCTCGATATTGATGCATCTGGGAGCAAGAATGTTACAGACCATTGCGTTAAGGGCACAATTTGCCACAACTTTCGTAGTAAAAGTTTTTCTGTACTATGCTCCGGATACCGTTTTTTTTCAACACTCTTCTATTTTTCACATTTTTGAAAAATTCTCGATATTGATGCATCTGGGAACAAAAATGTTACAGACCATTGCGTTAAGGGCACAATTTGCTACAACTTTTGTAGTAAAAGTTTTTCTCTACTATGCTTCCGATACCGTTTTTTTTCAACACCCTTCTATTCTTCACATTTTTGAAAAATTCTCGATATTGATGCATCTGGGAGCAAAAATGTTACAGACCATTGCGTTAAGGGCACAATTTGCTACAACTTTTGTAGTAAAAGTTTTTCTGTACTATGCTTCCGATACCGTTTTTTTTCAACACTCTTCTATTCTTCACATTTTTGAAAAATTCTCGATATTGATGCATCTGGGAGCAAAAATGTTACAGACCATTGCGTTAAGGGCACAATTTGCTACAACTTTTGTAGTAAAAGTTTTTCTGTACTATGCTTCCGATACCGTTTTTTTTTTCAACACCCTTCTATTCTTCACATTTTTTAAAAATTCTCGATATTGATGCATCTGGGAGCAAAAATGTTACAGACCATTGCGTTAAGGGCACAATTTGCCACAACTTTTGTAGTAAAAGTTTTTCTGTACTATGCTCCGGATACCGTTTTTTTTCAACACTCTTCTATTTTTCACATTTTTGAAAAATTCTCGATATTGATGCATCTGGGAACAAAAATGTTACAGACCATTGCGTTAAGGGCACAATTTGCTACAACTTTTGTAGTAAAAGTTTTTCTGTACTATGCTTCCGATACCGTTTTTTTTTTCAACACTCTTCTATTCTTCACATTTTTGAAAAATTCTCGATATTGATGCATCTGGGAGCAAAAATGTTACAGACCATTGCGTTAAGGGCACAATTTGCCACAACTTTTGTAGTAAAAGTTTTTCTGTACTATGCTTCCGATACCGTTTTTTTTCAACACTCTTCTATTTTTCACATTTTTGAAAAATTCTCGATATTGATGCATCTGGGAGCAAAAATGTTACAGACCATTGCGTTAAGGGCACAATTTGCCACAACTTTTGTAGTAAAAGTTTTTCTGTACTATGCTTCCGATACCGTTTTTTTTCAACACTCTTCTATTCTTCACATTTTTGAAAAATTCTCGATATTGATGCATCTGGGAGCAAAAATGTTACAGACCATTGCGTTAAGGGCACGATTTGCTACAACTTTTGTAGTAAAAGTTTTTCTGTACTATGCTCCGGATACCGTTTTTTTTCAACACTCTTCTATTTTTCACATTTTTGAAAAATTCTCGATATTGATGCATCTGGGAGCAAAAATGTTACAGACCATTGCGTTAAGGGCACAATTTGCCACAACTTTTGTAGTAAAAGTTTTTCTGTACTATGCTTCCGATACCGTTTTTTTTCAACACTCTTCTATTTTTCACATTTTTGAAAAATTCTCGATATTGATGCATCTGGGAGCAAAAATGTTACAGACCATTGCGTTAAGGGCACAATTTGCTACAACTTTTGTAGTAAAAGTTTTTCTGTACTATGCTTCCGATACCGTTTTTTTTTTTCAACACTCTTCTATTCTTCACATTTTTGAAAAATTCTCGATATTGATGCATCTGGGAGCAAGAATGTTACAGACCATTGCGTTAAGGGCACAATTTGCCACAACTTTCGTAGTAAAAGTTTTTCTGTACTATGCTCCGGATACCGTTTTTTTTTCAACACTCTTCTATTCTTCACATTTTTGAAAAATTCTCGATATTGATGCATCTGGGAGCAAAAATGTTACAGACCATTGCGTTAAGGGCACAATTTGCCACAACTTTTGTAGTAAAAGTTTTTCTGTACTATGCTTCCGATACCGTTTTTTTTCAACACTCTTCTATTTTTCACATTTTTGAAAAATTCTCGATATTGATGCATCTGGGAGCAAAAATGTTACAGACCATTGCGTTAAGGGCACAATTTGCCACAACTTTTGTAGTAAAAGTTTTTCTGTACTATGCTTCCGATACCGTTTTTTTTCAACACTCTTCTATTCTTCACATTTTTGAAAAATTCTCGATATTGATGCATCTGGGAGCAAAAATGTTACAGACCATTGCGTTAAGGGCACAATTTGCTACAACTTTTGTAGTAAAAGTTTTTCTGTACTATGCTTCCGATACCGTTTTTTTTTTCAACACTCTTCTATTCTTCACATTTTTTAAAAATTCTCGATATTGATGCATCTGGGAGCAAAAATGTTACAGACCATTGCGTTAAGGGCACAATTTGCCACAACTTTTGTAGTAAAAGTTTTTCTGTACTATGCTCCGGATACCGTTTTTTTTCAACACTCTTCTATTTTTCACATTTTTGAAAAATTCTCGATATTGATGCATCTGGGAACAAAAATGTTACAGACCATTGCGTTAAGGGCACAATTTGCTACAACTTTTGTAGTAAAAGTTTTTCTGTACTATGCTTCCGATACCGTTTTTTTTTTCAACACTCTTCTATTCTTCACATTTTTGAAAAATTCTCGATATTGATGCATCTGGGAGCAAAAATGTTACAGACCATTGCGTTAAGGGCACAATTTGCCACAACTTTTGTAGTAAAAGTTTTTCTGTACTATGCTTCCGATACCGTTTTTTTTCAACACTCTTCTATTTTTCACATTTTTGAAAAATTCTCGATATTGATGCATCTGGGAGCAAAAATGTTACAGACCATTGCGTTAAGGGCACAATTTGCCACAACTTTTGTAGTAAAAGTTCTTCTGTACTATGCTTCCGATACCGTTTTTTTTCAACACTCTTCTATTCTTCACATTTTTGAAAAATTCTCGATATTGATGCATCTGGGAGCAAAAATGTTACAGACCATTGCGTTAAGGGCACGATTTGCTACAACTTTTGTAGTAAAAGTTTTTCTGTACTATGCTCCGGATACCGTTTTTTTTTAACACTCTTCTATTTTTCACATTTTTGAAAAATTCTCGATATTGATGCATCTGGGAGCAAAAATGTTACAGACCATTGCGTTAAGGGCACAATTTGCCACAACTTTTGTAGTAAAAGTTTTTCTGTACTATGCTTCCGATACCGTTTTTTTTCAACACTCTTCTATTTTTCACATTTTTGAAAAATTCTCGATATTGATGCATCTGGGAGCAAAAATGTTACAGACCATTGCGTTAAGGGCACGATTTGCTACAACTTTTGTAGTAAAAGTTTTTCTGTACTATGCTCCGGATACCGTTTTTTTTCAACACTCTTCTATTTTTCACATTTTTGAAAAATTCTCGATATTGATGCATCTGGGAGCAAAAATGTTACAGACCATTGCGTTAAGGGCACAATTTGCTACAACTTTTGTAGTAAAAGTTTTTCTGTACTATGCTTCCGATACCGTTTTTTTTTTTCAACACTCTTCTATTCTCCACATTTTTGAAAAATTCTCGATATTGATGCATCTGGGAGCAAAAATGTTACAGACCATTGCGTTAAGGGCACAATTTGCCACAACTTTTGTAGTAAAAGTTTTTCTGTACTATGCTTCCGATACCGTTTTTTTTCAACACTCTTCTATTTTTCACATTTTTGAAAAATTCTCGATATTGATGCATCTGGGAGCAAAAATGTTACAGACCATTGCGTTAAGGGCACAATTTGCCACAACTTTTGTAGTAAAAGTTTTTCTGTACTATGCTTCCGATACCGTTTTTTTTCAACACTCTTCTATTCTTCACATTTTTGAAAAATTCTCGATATTGATGCATCTGGGAGCAAAAATGTTACAGACCATTGCGTTAAGGGCACAATTTGCTACAACTTTTGTCGTAAAAGTTTTTCTGTACTATGCTCCGGATACCGTTTTTTTTCAACACTCTTCTATTCTTCACATTTTTGAAAAATTCTCGATATTGATGCATCTGGGAGCAAAAATGTTACAGACCATTGCGTTAAGGGCACAATTTGCCACAACTTTTGTAGTAAAAGTTTTTCTGTACTATGCTTCCGATACCGTTTTTTTTCAACACTCTTCTATTCTTCACATTTTTGAAAAATTCTCGATATTGATGCATCTGGGAGCAAAAATGTTACAGACCATTGCGTTAAGGGCACAATTTGCCACAACTTTTGTAGTAAAAGTTTTTCTGTACTATGCTTCCGATACCGTTTTTTTTCAACACTCTTCTATTCTTCACATTTTTGAAAAATTCTCGATATTGATGCGTCTGGGAGCAAAAATGTTACAGACCATTGCGTTAAGGGCACAATTTGCTACAACTTTTGTAGTAAAAGTTTTTCTGTACTATGCTTCCGATACCGTTTTTTTTCAACACCCTTCTATTCTTCACATTTTTGAAAAATTCTCGATATTGATGCATCTGGGAGCAAAAATGTTACAGACCATTGCGTTAAGGGCACAATTTGCCACAACTTTTGTAGTAAAAGTTTTTCTGTACTATGCTTCCGATACCGTTTTTTTTCAACACTCTTCTATTCTTCACATTTTTGAAAAATTCTCGATATTGATGCGTCTGGGAGCAAAAATGTTACAGACCATTGCGTTAAGGGCACAATTTGCTACAACTTTTGTAGTAAAAGTTTTTCTGTACTATGCTCCGGATACCGTTTTTTTTCAACACTCTTCTATTTTTCACATTTTTGAAAAATTCTCGATATTGATGCATCTGGGAGCAAAAATGTTACAGACCATTGCGTTAAGGGCACAATTTGCTACAACTTTTGTAGTAAAAGTTTTTCTGTACTATGCTTCCGATACCGTTTTTTTTTTTCAACACTCTTCTATTCTTCACATTTTTGAAAAATTCTCGATATTGATGCATCTGGGAGCAAAAATGTTACAGACCATTGCGTTAAGGGCACAATTTGCCACAACTTTTGTAGTAAAAGTTTTTCTGTACTATGCTTCCGATACCGTTTTTTTTCAACACTCTTCTATTTTTCACATTTTTGAAAAATTCTCGATATTGATGCATCTGGGAGCAAAAATGTTACAGACCATTGCGTTAAGGGCACAATTTGCCACAACTTTTGTAGTAAAAGTTTTTCTGTACTATGCTTCCGATACCGTTTTTTTTCAACACTCTTCTATTCTTCACATTTTTGAAAAATTCTCGATATTGATGCATCTGGGAGCAAAAATGTTACAGACCATTGCGTTAAGGGCACAATTTGCTACAACTTTTGTAGTAAAAGTTTTTCTGTACTATGCTTCCGATACCGTTTTTTTTCAACACTCTTCTATTCTTCACATTTTTGAAAAATTCTCGATATTGATGCATCTGGGAGCAAAAATGTTACAGACCATTGCGTTAAGGGCACAATTTGCTACAACTTTTGTCGTAAAAGTTTTTCTGTACTATGCTCCGGATACCGTTTTTTTTCAACACTCTTCTATTCTTCACATTTTTGAAAAATTCTCGATATTGATGCATCTGGGAGCAAAAATGTTACAGACCATTGCGTTAAGGGCACAATTTGCCACAACTTTTGTAGTAAAAGTTTTTCTGTACTATGCTTCCGATACCGTTTTTTTTCAACACTCTTCTATTCTTCACATTTTTGAAAAATTCTCGATATTGATGCGTCTGGGAGCAAAAATGTTACAGACCATTGCGTTAAGGGCACAATTTGCTACAACTTTTGTAGTAAAAGTTTTTCTGTACTATGCTCCGGATACCGTTTTTTTTCAACACTCTTCTATTTTTCACATTTTTGAAAAATTCTCGATATTGATGCATCTGGGAGCAAAAATGTTACAGACCATTGCGTTAAGGGCACAATTTGCTACAACTTTTGTAGTAAAAGTTTTTCTGTACTATGCTTCCGATACCGTTTTTTTTTTTCAACACTCTTCTATTCTTCACATTTTTGAAAAATTCTCGATATTGATGCATCTGGGAGCAAAAATGTTACAGACCATTGCGTTAAGGGCACAATTTGCCACAACTTTTGTAGTAAAAGTTTTTCTGTACTATGCTTCCGATACCGTTTTTTTTCAACACTCTTCTATTCTTCACATTTTTGAAAAATTCTCGATATTGATGCATCTGGGAGCAAAAATGTTACAGACCATTGCGTTAAGGGCACAATTTGCTACAACTTTTGTAGTAAAAGTTTTTCTGTACTATGCTCCGGATACCGTTTTTTTTCAACACTCTTCTATTCTTCACATTTTTGAAAAATTCTCGATATTGATGCATCTGGGAGCAAAAATGTTACAGACCATTGCGTTAAGGGCACAATTTGCCACAACTTTTGTAGTAAAAGTTTTTCTGTACTATGCTTCCGATACCGTTTTTTTTCAACACTCTTCTATTTTTCACATTTTTGAAAAATTCTCGATATTGATGCATCTGGGAGCAAAAATGTTACAGACCATTGCGTTAAGGGCACAATTTGCCACAACTTTTGTAGTAAAAGTTTTTCTGTACTATGCTTCCGATACCGTTTTTTTTCAACACTCTTCTATTCTTCACATTTTTGAAAAATTCTCGATATTGATGCATCTGGGAGCAAAAATGTTACAGACCATTGCGTTAAGGGCACAATTTGCTACAACTTTTATAGTAAAAGTTTTTCTGTACTATGCTCCGGATACCGTTTTTTTTCAACACTCTTCTATTTTTCACATTTTTGAAAAATTCTCGATATTGATGCATCTGGGAGCAAAAATGTTACAGACCATTGCGTTAAGGGCACAATTTGCCACAACTTTTGTAGTAAAAGTTTTTCTGTACTATGCTTCCGATACCGTTTTTTTTCAACACTCTTCTATTTTTCACATTTTTGAAAAATTCTCGATATTGATGCATCTGGGAGCAAAAATGTTACAGACCATTGCGTTAAGGGCACAATTTGCCACAACTTTTGTAGTAAAAGTTTTTCTGTACTATGCTTCCGATACCGTTTTTTTTCAACACTCTTCTATTCTTCACATTTTTGATAAATTCTCGATATTGATGCATCTGGGAGCAAAAATGTTACAGACCATTGCGTTAAGGGCACAATTTGCTACAACTTTTGTAGTAAAAGTTTTTCTGTACTATGCTTCCGATACCGTTTTTTTTTCAACACTCTTCTATTCTTCACATTTTTGAAAAATTCTCGATATTGATGCATCTGGGAGCAAAAATGTTACAGACCATTGCGTTAAGGGCACAATTTGCCACAACTTTTGTAGTAAAAGTTTTTCTGTACTATGCTCCGGATACCGTTTTTTTTCAACACTCTTCTATTTTTCACATTTTTGAAAAATTCTCGATATTGATGCATCTGGGAACAAAAATGTTACAGACCATTGCGTTAAGGGCATAATTTGCTACAACTTTTGTAGTAAAAGTTTTTCTGTACTATGCTCCGGATACCGTTTTTTTTCAACACTCTTCTATTTTTCACATTTTTGAAAAATTCTCGATATTGATGCATCTGGGAGCAAAAATGTTACAGACCATTGCGTTAAGGGCACAATTTGCCACAACTTTTGTAGTAAAAGTTTTTCTGTACTATGCTTCCGATACCGTTTTTTTTTCAACACTCTTCTATTCTTCACATTTTTGAAAAATTCTCGATATTGATGCATCTGGGAGCAAAAATGTTACAGACCATTGCGTTAAGGGCACAATTTGCCACAACTTTTGTAGTAAAAGTTTTTCTGTACTATGCTTCCGATACCGTTTTTTTTCAACACTCTTCTATTTTTCACATTTTTGAAAAATTCTCGATATTGATGCATCTGGGAGCAAAAATGTTACAGACCATTGCGTTAAGGGCACAATTTGCCACAACTTTTGTAGTAAAAGTTTTTCTGTACTATGCTTCCGATACCGTTTTTTTTCAACACTCTTCTATTCTTCACATTTTTGAAAAATTCTCGATATTGATGCATCTGGGAGCAAAAATGTTACAGACCATTGCGTTAAGGGCACAATTTGCTACAACTTTTGTAGTAAAAGTTTTTCTGTACTATGCTCCGGATACCGTTTTTTTTCAACACTCTTCTATTTTTCACATTTTTGAAAAATTCTCGATATTGATGCATCTGGGAGCAAAAATGTTACAGACCATTGCGTTAAGGGCACAATTTGCCACAACTTTTGTAGTAAAAGTTTTTCTGTACTATGCTTCCGATACCGTTTTTTTTTCAACACTCTTCTATTCTTCACATTTTTGAAAAATTCTCGATATTGATGCATCTGGGAGCAAAAATGTTACAGACCATTGCGTTAAGGGCACAATTTGCCACAACTTTTGTAGTAAAAGTTTTTCTGTACTATGCTTCCGATACCGTTTTTTTTCAACACTCTTCTATTCTTCACATTTTTGAAAAATTCTCGATATTGATGCGTCTGGGAGCAAAAATGTTACAGACCATTGCGTTAAGGTCACAATTTGCTACAACTTTTGTAGTAAAAGTTTTTCTGTACTATGCTCCGGATACCGTTTTTTTTCAACACTCTTCTATTTTTCACATTTTTGAAAAATTCTCGATATTGATGCATCTGGGAGCAAAAATGTTACAGACCATTGCGTTAAGGGCACAATTTGCTACAACTTTTGTAGTAAAAGTTTTTCTGTACTATGCTTCCGATACCGTTTTTTTTTTCAACACTCTTCTATTCTTCACATTTTTGAAAAATTCTCGATATTGATGCATCTGGGAGCAAAAATGTTACAGACCATTGCGTTAAGGGCACAATTTGCCACAACTTTTGTAGTAAAAGTTTTTCTGTACTATGCTTCCGATACCGTTTTTTTTCAACACTCTTCTATTTTTCACATTTTTGAAAAATTCTCGATATTGATGCATCTGGGAGCAAAAATATTACAGACCATTGCGTTAAGGGCACAATTTGCCACAACTTTTGTAGTAAAAGTTTTTCTGTACTATGCTTCCGATACCGTTTTTTTTCAACACTCTTCTATTCTTCACATTTTTGAAAAATTCTCGATATTGATGCATCTGGGAGCAAAAATGTTACAGACCATTGCGTTAAGGGCACAATTTGCCACAACTTTTGTAGTAAAAGTTTTTCTGTACTATGCTTCCGATACCGTTTTTTTTCAACACTCTTCTATTCTTCACATTTTTGAAAAATTCTCGATATTGATGCATCTGGGAGCAAAAATGTTACAGACCATTGCGTTAAGGGCACAATTTGCTACAACTTTTGTAGTAAAAGTTTTTCTGTACTATGCTCCGGATACCGTTTTTTTTCAACACTCTTCTATTTTTCACATTTTTGAAAAATTCTCGATATTGATGCATCTGGGAGCAAAAATGTTACAGACCATTGCGTTAAGGGCACAATTTGCCACAACTTTTGTAGTAAAAGTTTTTCTGTACTATGCTTCCGATACCGTTTTTTTTCAACACTCTTCTATTCTTCACATTTTTGAAAAATTCTCGATATTGATGCGTCTGGGAGCAAAAATGTTACAGACCATTGCGTTAAGGGCACAATTTGCCACAACTTTTGTAGTAAAAGTTTTTCTGTACTATGCTTCCGATACCGTTTTTTTTCAACACTCTTCTATTCTTCACATTTTTGAAAAATTCTCGATATTGATGCATCTGGGAGCAAAAATGTTACAGACCATTGCGTTAAGGGCACAATTTGCCACAACTTTTGTAGTAAAAGTTTTTCTGTACTATGCTTCCGATACCGTTTTTTTTTCAACACTCTTCTATTCTTCACATTTTTGAAAAATTCTCGATATTGATGCATCTGGGAGCAAAAATGTTACAGACCATTGCGTTAAGGGCACAATTTGCCACAACTTTTGTAGTAAAAGTTTTTCTGTACTATGCTTCCGATACCGTTTTTTTTCAACACTCTTCTATTCTTCACATTTTTGAAAAATTCTCGATATTGATGCGTCTGGGAGCAAAAATGTTACAGACCATTGCGTTAAGGTCACAATTTGCTACAACTTTTGTAGTAAAAGTTTTTCTGTACTATGCTCCGGATACCGTTTTTTTTCAACACTCTTCTATTTTTCACATTTTTGAAAAATTCTCGATATTGATGCATCTGGGAGCAAAAATGTTACAGACCATTGCGTTAAGGGCACAATTTGCTACAACTTTTGTAGTAAAAGTTTTTCTGTACTATGCTTCCGATACCGTTTTTTTTTTCAACACTCTTCTATTCTTCACATTTTTGAAAAATTCTCGATATTGATGCATCTGGGAGCAAAAATGTTACAGACCATTGCGTTAAGGGCACAATTTGCCACAACTTTTGTAGTAAAAGTTTTTCTGTACTATGCTTCCGATACCGTTTTTTTTCAACACTCTTCTATTTTTCACATTTTTGAAAAATTCTCGATATTGATGCATCTGGGAGCAAAAATATTACAGACCATTGCGTTAAGGGCACAATTTGCCACAACTTTTGTAGTAAAAGTTTTTCTGTACTATGCTTCCGATACCGTTTTTTTTCAACACTCTTCTATTCTTCACATTTTTGAAAAATTCTCGATATTGATGCATCTGGGAGCAAAAATGTTACAGACCATTGCGTTAAGGGCACAATTTGCCACAACTTTTGTAGTAAAAGTTTTTCTGTACTATGCTTCCGATACCGTTTTTTTTCAACACTCTTCTATTCTTCACATTTTTGAAAAATTCTCGATATTGATGCATCTGGGAGCAAAAATGTTACAGACCATTGCGTTAAGGGCACAATTTGCTACAACTTTTGTAGTAAAAGTTTTTCTGTACTATGCTCCGGATACCGTTTTTTTTCAACACTCTTCTATTTTTCACATTTTTGAAAAATTCTCGATATTGATGCATCTGGGAGCAAAAATGTTACAGACCATTGCGTTAAGGGCACAATTTGCCACAACTTTTGTAGTAAAAGTTTTTCTGTACTATGCTTCCGATACCGTTTTTTTTCAACACTCTTCTATTCTTCACATTTTTGAAAAATTCTCGATATTGATGCGTCTGGGAGCAAAAATGTTACAGACCATTGCGTTAAGGGCACAATTTGCCACAACTTTTGTAGTAAAAGTTTTTCTGTACTATGCTTCCGATACCGTTTTTTTTCAACACTCTTCTATTCTTCACATTTTTGAAAAATTCTCGATATTGATGCGTCTGGGAGCAAAAATGTTACAGACCATTGCGTTAAGGGCACAATTTGCTACAACTTTTGTAGTAAAAGTTTTTCTGTACTATGCTCCGGATACCGTTTTTTTTCAACACTCTTCTATTTTTCACATTTTTGAAAAATTCTCGATATTGATGCATCTGGGAGCAAAAATGTTACAGACCATTGCGTTAAGGGCACAATTTGCCACAACTTTTGTAGTAAAAGTTTTTCTGTACTATGCTTCCGATACCGTTTTTTTTCAACACTCTTCTATTCTTCACATTTTTGAAAAATTCTCGATATTGATGCGTCTGGGAGCAAAAATGTTACAGACCATTGCGTTAAGGGCACAATTTGCCACAACTTTTGTAGTAAAAGTTTTTCTGTACTATGCTTCCGATACCGTTTTTTTTCAACACTCTTCTATTCTTCACATTTTTGAAAAATTCTCGATATTGATGCGTCTGGGAGCAAAAATGTTACAGACCATTGCGTTAAGGGCACAATTTGCCACAACTTTTGTAGTAAAAGTTTTTCTGTACTATGCTTCCGATACCGTTTTTTTTCAACACTCTTCTATTCTTCACATTTTTGAAAAATTCTCGATATTGATGCATCTGGGAGCAAAAATATTACAGACCATTGCGTTAAGGGCACAATTTGCCACAACTTTTGTAGTAAAAGTTTTTCTGTACTATGCTTCCGATACCGTTTTTTTTCAACACTCTTCTATTTTTCACATTTTTGAAAAATTCTCGATATTGATGCATCTGGGAGCAAAAATGTTACAGACCATTGCGTTAAGGGCACAATTTGCCACAACTTTTGTAGTAAAAGTTTTTCTGTACTATGCTCCGGATACCGTTTTTTTTCAACACTCTTCTATTTTTCACATTTTTGAAAAATTCTCGATATTGATGCATCTGGGAACAAAAATGTTACAGACCATTGCGTTAAGGGCATAATTTGCTACAACTTTTGTAGTAAAAGTTTTTCTGTACTATGCTCCGGATACCGTTTTTTTTCAACACTCTTCTATTTTTCACATTTTTGAAAAATTCTCGATATTGATGCATCTGGGAGCAAAAATGTTACAGACCATTGCGTTAAGGGCACAATTTGCCACAACTTTTGTAGTAAAAGTTTTTCTGTACTATGCTTCCGATACCGTTTTTTTTTTCAACACTCTTCTATTCTTCACATTTTTGAAAAATTCTCGATATTGATGCATCTGGGAGCAAAAATGTTACAGACCATTGCGTTAAGGGCACAATTTGCCACAACTTTTGTAGTAAAAGTTTTTCTGTACTATGCTTCCGATACCGTTTTTTTTCAACACTCTTCTATTCTTCACATTTTTGAAAAATTCTCGATATTGATGCGTCTGGGAGCAAAAATGTTACAGACCATTGCGTTAAGGTCACAATTTGCTACAACTTTTGTAGTAAAAGTTTTTCTGTACTATGCTCCGGATACCGTTTTTTTTCAACACTCTTCTATTTTTCACATTTTTGAAAAATTCTCGATATTGATGCATCTGGGAGCAAAAATGTTACAGACCATTGCGTTAAGGGCACAATTTGCCACAACTTTTGTAGTAAAAGTTTTTCTGTACTATGCTTCCGATACCGTTTTTTTTCAACACTCTTCTATTCTTCACATTTTTGAAAAATTCTCGATATTGATGCATCTGGGAGCAAAAATGTTACAGACCATTGCGTTAAGGGCACAATTTGCTACAACTTTTGTAGTAAAAGTTTTTCTGTACTATGCTCCGGATACCGTTTTTTTTCAACACTCTTCTATTCTTCACATTTTTGAAAAATTCTCGATATTGATGCATCTGGGAGCAAAAATGTTACAGACCATTGCGTTAAGGGCACAATTTGCTACAACTTTTGTAGTAAAAGTTTTTCTCTACAATGCTTCCGATACCGTTTTTTTTCAACACTCTTCTATTCTTCACATTTTTGAAAAATTCTCGATATTGATGCATCTGGGAGCAAAAATGTTACAGACCATTGCGTTAAGGGCACAATTTGCCACAACTTTTGTAGTAAAAGTTTTTCTGTACTATGCTTCCGATACCGTTTTTTTTTTTCAACACTCTTCTATTCTTCACATTTTTGAAAAATTCTCGATATTGATGCATCTGGGAGCAAAAATGTTACAGACCATTGCGTTAAGGGCACAATTTGCCACAACTTTTGTAGTAAAAGTTTTTCTCTACTATGCTTCCGATACCGTTTTTTTTCAACACTCTTCTATTCTTCACATTTTTGAAAAATTCTCGATATTGATGCATCTGGGAGCAAAAATGTTACAGACCATTGCGTTAAGGGCACAATTTGCCACAACTTTTGTAGTAAAAGTTTTTCTGTACTATGCTTCCGATACCGTTTTTTTTCAACACTCTTCTATTCTTCACATTTTTGAAAAATTCTCGATATTGATGCGTCTGGGAGCAAAAATGTTACAGACCATTGCGTTAAGGGCACAATTTGCTACAACTTTTGTAGTAAAAGTTTTTCTGTACTATGCTCCGGATACCGTTTTTTTTCAACACTCTTCTATTTTTCACATTTTTGAAAAATTCTCGATATTGATGCATCTGGGAGCAAAAATGTTACAGACCATTGCGTTAAGGGCACAATTTGCTACAACTTTTGTAGTAAAAGTTTTTCTGTACTATGCTTCCGATACCGTTTTTTTTTTCAACACTCTTCTATTCTTCACATTTTTGAAAAATTCTCGATATTGATGCATCTGGGAGCAAAAATATTACAGACCATTGCGTTAAGGGCACAATTTGCCACAACTTTTGTAGTAAAAGTTTTTCTGTACTATGCTTCCGATACCGTTTTTTTTCAACACTCTTCTATTTTTCACATTTTTGAAAAATTCTCGATATTGATGCATCTGGGAGCAAAAATGTTACAGACCATTGCGTTAAGGGCACAATTTGCCACAACTTTTGTAGTAAAAGTTTTTCTGTACTATGCTCCGGATACCGTTTTTTTTCAACACTCTTCTATTTTTCACATTTTTGAAAAATTCTCGATATTGATGCATCTGGGAACAAAAATGTTACAGACCATTGCGTTAAGGGCATAATTTGCTACAACTTTTGTAGTAAAAGTTTTTCTGTACTATGCTCCGGATACCGTTTTTTTTCAACACTCTTCTATTTTTCACATTTTTGAAAAATTCTCGATATTGATGCATCTGGGAGCAAAAATGTTACAGACCATTGCGTTAAGGGCACAATTTGCCACAACTTTTGTAGTAAAAGTTTTTCTGTACTATGCTTCCGATACCGTTTTTTTTTTCAACACTCTTCTATTCTTCACATTTTTGAAAAATTCTCGATATTGATGCATCTGGGAGCAAAAATGTTACAGACCATTGCGTTAAGGGCACAATTTGCCACAACTTTTGTAGTAAAAGTTTTTCTGTACTATGCTTCCGATACCGTTTTTTTTCAACACTCTTCTATTTTTCACATTTTTGAAAAATTCTCGATATTGATGCATCTGGGAGCAAAAATGTTACAGACCATTGCGTTAAGGGCACAATTTGCCACAACTTTTGTAGTAAAAGTTTTTCTGTACTATGCTTCCGATACCGTTTTTTTTCAACACTCTTCTATTCTTCACATTTTTGAAAAATTCTCGATATTGATGCATCTGGGAGCAAAAATGTTACAGACCATTGCGTTAAGGGCACAATTTGCTACAACTTTTGTAGTAAAAGTTTTTCTGTACTATGCTTCCGATACCGTTTTTTTTTTCAACACTCTTCTATTCTTCACATTTTTGAAAAATTCTCGATATTGATGCATCTGGGAGCAAAAATGTTACAGACCATTGCGTTAAGGGCACAATTTGCTACAACTTTTGTAGTAAAAGTTTTTCTGTACTATGCTTCCGATACCGTTTTTTTTTCAACACTCTTCTATTCTTCACATTTTTGAAAAATTCTCGATATTGATGCATCTGGGAGCAAAAATGTTACAGACCATTGCGTTAAGGGCACAATTTGCTACAACTTTTGTAGTAAAAGTTTTTCTGTACTATGCTTCCGATACCGTTTTTTTTTTCAACACTCTTCTATTCTTCACATTTTTGAAAAATTCTCGATATTGATGCATCTGGGAGCAAAAATGTTACAGACCATTGCGTTAAGGGCACAATTTGCCACAACTTTTGTAGTAAAAGTTTTTCTGTACTATGCTCCGGATACCGTTTTTTTTCAACACTCTTCTATTTTTCACATTTTTGAAAAATTCTCGATATTGATGCATCTGGGAACAAAAATGTTACAGACCATTGCGTTAAGGGCATAATTTGCTACAACTTTTGTAGTAAAAGTTTTTCTGTACTATGCTCCGGATACCGTTTTTTTTCAACACTCTTCTATTTTTCACATTTTTGAAAAATTCTCGATATTGATGCATCTGGGAGCAAAAATGTTACAGACCATTGCGTTAAGGGCACAATTTGCCACAACTTTTGTAGTAAAAGTTTTTCTGTACTATGCTTCCGATACCGTTTTTTTTTTCAACACTCTTCTATTCTTCACATTTTTGAAAAATTCTCGATATTGATGCATCTGGGAGCAAAAATGTTACAGACCATTGCGTTAAGGGCACAATTTGCCACAACTTTTGTAGTAAAAGTTTTTCTGTACTATGCTTCCGATACCGTTTTTTTTCAACACTCTTCTATTTTTCACATTTTTGAAAAATTCTCGATATTGATGCATCTGGGAGCAAAAATGTTACAGACCATTGCGTTAAGGGCACAATTTGCCACAACTTTTGTAGTAAAAGTTTTTCTGTACTATGCTTCCGATACCGTTTTTTTTCAACACTCTTCTATTCTTCACATTTTTGAAAAATTCTCGATATTGATGCATCTGGGAGCAAAAATGTTACAGACCATTGCGTTAAGGGCACAATTTGCTACAACTTTTGTAGTAAAAGTTTTTCTGTACTATGCTTCCGATACCGTTTTTTTTTTCAACACTCTTCTATTCTTCACATTTTTGAAAAATTCTCGATATTGATGCATCTGGGAGCAAAAATGTTACAGACCATTGCGTTAAGGGCACAATTTGCTACAACTTTTGTAGTAAAAGTTTTTCTGTACTATGCTTCCGATACCGTTTTTTTTTTCAACACTCTTCTATTCTTCACATTTTTGAAAAATTCTCGATATTGATGCATCTGGGAGCAAAAATGTTACA
Organism: Onthophagus taurus; assembly: GCF_036711975.1. Classification (NCBI taxonomy): domain Eukaryota; kingdom Metazoa; phylum Arthropoda; class Insecta; order Coleoptera; family Scarabaeidae; genus Onthophagus; species Onthophagus taurus. The sequence continues at coordinate 19,648,024 of NC_091973.1, read as the reverse complement.
GACCATTGCGTTAAGGGCACAATTTGCCACAACTTTTGTAGTAAAAGTTTTTCTGTACTATGCTTCCGATACCGTTTTTTTTCAACACTCTTCTATTCTTCACATTTTTGAAAAATTCTCGATATTGATGCGTCTGGGAGCAAAAATGTTACAGACCATTGCGTTAAGGGCACAATTTGCTACAACTTTTGTAGTAAAAGTTTTTCTGTACTATGCTCCGGATACCGTTTTTTTTCAACACTCTTCTATTTTTCACATTTTTGAAAAATTCTCGATATTGATGCATCTGGGAGCAAAAATGTTACAGACCATTGCGTTAAGGGCACAATTTGCTACAACTTTTGTAGTAAAAGTTTTTCTGTACTATGCTTCCGATACCGTTTTTTTTTTCAACACTCTTCTATTCTTCACATTTTTGAAAAATTCTCGATATTGATGCATCTGGGAGCAAAAATGTTACAGACCATTGCGTTAAGGGCACAATTTGCCACAACTTTTGTAGTAAAAGTTTTTCTGTACTATGCTTCCGATACCGTTTTTTTTCAACACTCTTCTATTTTTCACATTTTTGAAAAATTCTCGATATTGATGCATCTGGGAGCAAAAATGTTACAGACCATTGCGTTAAGGGCACAATTTGCCACAACTTTTGTAGTAAAAGTTTTTCTGTACTATGCTTCCGATACCGTTTTTTTTCAACACTCTTCTATTCTTCACATTTTTGAAAAATTCTCGATATTGATGCATCTGGGAGCAAAAATGTTACAGACCATTGCGTTAAGGGCACAATTTGCCACAACTTTTGTAGTAAAAGTTTTTCTGTACTATGCTTCCGATACCGTTTTTTTTCAACACTCTTCTATTTTTCACATTTTTGAAAAATTCTCGATATTGATGCATCTGGGAGCAAAAATGTTACAGACCATTGCGTTAAGGGCACAATTTGCTACAACTTTTGTAGTAAAAGTTTTTCTGTACTATGCTTCCGATACCGTTTTTTTTTTCAACACTCTTCTATTCTTCACATTTTTGAAAAATTCTCGATATTGATGCATCTGGGAGCAAAAATGTTACAGACCATTGCGTTAAGGGCACAATTTGCCACAACTTTTGTAGTAAAAGTTTTTCTGTACTATGCTTCCGATACCGTTTTTTTTCAACACTCTTCTATTCTTCACATTTTTGAATAATTCTCGATATTGATGCATCTGGGAGCAAAAATGTTACAGACCATTGCGTTAAGGGCACAATTTGCTACAACTTTTGTAGTAAAAGTTTTTCTGTACTATGCTCCGGATACCGTTTTTTTTCAACACTCTTCTATTTTTCACATTTTTGAAAAATTCTCGATATTGATGCATCTGGGAGCAAAAATGTTACAGACCATTGCGTTAAGGGCACAATTTGCTACAACTTTTGTAGTAAAAGTTTTTCTGTACTATGCTTCCGATACCGTTTTTTTTTTCAACACTCTTCTATTCTTCACATTTTTGAAAAATTCTCGATATTGATGCATCTGGGAGCAAAAATGTTACAGACCATTGCGTTAAGGGCACAATTTGCCACAACTTTTGTAGTAAAAGTTTTTCTGTACTATGCTTCCGATACCGTTTTTTTTCAACACTCTTCTATTCTTCACATTTTTGAAAAATTCTCGATATTGATGCGTCTGGGAGCAAAAATGTTACAGACCATTGCGTTAAGGGCACAATTTGCTACAACTTTTGTAGTAAAAGTTTTTCTGTACTATGCTCCGGATACCGTTTTTTTTCAACACTCTTCTATTTTTCACATTTTTGAAAAATTCTCGATATTGATGCATCTGGGAGCAAAAATGTTACAGACCATTGCGTTAAGGGCACAATTTGCTACAACTTTTGTAGTAAAAGTTTTTCTGTACTATGCTTCCGATACCGTTTTTTTTTTCAACACTTCTATTCTTCACATTTTTGAAAAATTCTCGATATTGATGCATCTGGGAGCAAAAATGTTACAGACCATTGCGTTAAGGGCACAATTTGCCACAACTTTTGTAGTAAAAGTTTTTCTGTACTATGCTTCCGATACCGTTTTTTTTCAACACTCTTCTATTTTTCACATTTTTGAAAAATTCTCGATATTGATGCATCTGGGAGCAAAAATGTTACAGACCATTGCGTTAAGGGCACAATTTGCCACAACTTTTGTAGTAAAAGTTTTTCTGTACTATGCTTCCGATACCGTTTTTTTTCAACACTCTTCTATTCTTCACATTTTTGAAAAATTCTCGATATTGATGCATCTGGGAGCAAAAATGTTACAGACCATTGCGTTAAGGGCACAATTTGCCACAACTTTTGTAGTAAAAGTTTTTCTGTACTATGCTTCCGATACCGTTTTTTTTCAACACTCTTCTATTTTTCACATTTTTGAAAAATTCTCGATATTGATGCATCTGGGAGCAAAAATGTTACAGACCATTGCGTTAAGGGCACAATTTGCTACAACTTTTGTAGTAAAAGTTTTTCTGTACTATGCTTCCGATACCGTTTTTTTTTTCAACACTCTTCTATTCTTCACATTTTTGAAAAATTCTCGATATTGATGCATCTGGGAGCAAAAATGTTACAGACCATTGCGTTAAGGGCACAATTTGCCACAACTTTTGTAGTAAAAGTTTTTCTGTACTATGCTTCCGATACCGTTTTTTTTCAACACTCTTCTATTCTTCACATTTTTGAATAATTCTCGATATTGATGCATCTGGGAGCAAAAATGTTACAGACCATTGCGTTAAGGGCACAATTTGCTACAACTTTTGTAGTAAAAGTTTTTCTGTACTATGCTCCGGATACCGTTTTTTTTCAACACTCTTCTATTTTTCACATTTTTGAAAAATTCTCGATATTGATGCATCTGGGAGCAAAAATGTTAGAGACCATTGCGTTAAGGGCACAATTTGCTACAACTTTTGTAGTAAAAGTTTTTCTGTACTATGCTCCGGATACCGTTTTTTTTCAACACTCTTCTATTTTTCACATTTTTGAAAAATTCTCGATATTGATGCATCTGGGAGCAAAAATGTTACAGACCATTGCGTTAAGGGCACAATTTGCCACAACTTTTGTAGTAAAAGTTTTTCTGTACTATGCTTCCGATACCGTTTTTTTTCAACACTCTTCTATTCTTCACATTTTTGAAAAATTCTCGATATTGATGCATCTGGGAGCAAAAATGTTACAGACCATTGCGTTAAGGGCACAATTTGCCACAACTTTTGTAGTAAAAGTTTTTCTGTACTATGCTTCCGATACCGTTTTTTTTCAACACTCTTCTATTTTTCACATTTTTGAAAAATTCTCGATATTGATGCATCTGGGAGAAAAAATGTTACAGACCATTGCGTTAAGGGCACAATTTGCTACAACTTTTGTAGTAAAAGTTTTTCTGTACTATGCTTCCGATACCGTTTTTTTTTTCAACACTCTTCTATTCTTCACATTTTTGAAAAATTCTCGATATTGATGCATCTGGGAGCAAAAATGTTACAGACCATTGCGTTAAGGGCACAATTTGCCACAACTTTTGTAGTAAAAGTTTTTCTGTACTATGCTTCCGATACCGTTTTTTTTCAACACTCTTCTATTCTTCACATTTTTGAATAATTCTCGATATTGATGCATCTGGGAGCAAAAATGTTACAGACCATTGCGTTAAGGGCACAATTTGCTACAACTTTTGTAGTAAAAGTTTTTCTGTACTATGCTCCGGATACCGTTTTTTTTCAACACTCTTCTATTTTTCACATTTTTGAAAAATTCTCGATATTGATGCATCTGGGAGCAAAAATGTTACAGACCATTGCGTTAAGGGCACAATTTGCTACAACTTTTGTAGTAAAAGTTTTTCTGTACTATGCTTCCGATACCGTTTTTTTTTTCAACACTCTTCTATTCTTCACATTTTTGAAAAATTCTCGATATTGATGCATCTGGGAGCAAAAATGTTACAGACCATTGCGTTAAGGGCACAATTTGCCACAACTTTTGTAGTAAAAGTTTTTCTGTACTATGCTTCCGATACCGTTTTTTTTCAACACTCTTCTATTCTTCACATTTTTGAAAAATTCTCGATATTGATGCGTCTGGGAGCAAAAATGTTACAGACCATTGCGTTAAGGGCACAATTTGCCACAACTTTTGTAGTAAAAGTTTTTCTGTACTATGCTTCCGATACCGTTTTTTTTCAACACTCTTCTATTTTTCACATTTTTGAAAAATTCTCGATATTGATGCATCTGGGAGCAAAAATGTTACAGACCATTGCGTTAAGGGCACAATTTGCTACAACTTTTGTAGTAAAAGTTTTTCTGTACTATGCTTCCGATACCGTTTTTTTTTTCAACACTCTTCTATTCTTCACATTTTTGAAAAATTCTCGATATTGATGCATCTGGGAGCAAAAATGTTACAGACCATTGCGTTAAGGGCACAATTTGCCACAACTTTTGTAGTAAAAGTTTTTCTGTACTATGCTTCCGATACCGTTTTTTTTCAACACTCTTCTATTCTTCACATTTTTGAATAATTCTCGATATTGATGCATCTGGGAGCAAAAATGTTACAGACCATTGCGTTAAGGGCACAATTTGCTACAACTTTTGTAGTAAAAGTTTTTCTGTACTATGCTCCGGATACCGTTTTTTTTCAACACTCTTCTATTTTTCACATTTTTGAAAAATTCTCGATATTGATGCATCTGGGAGCAAAAATGTTACAGACCATTGCGTTAAGGGCACAATTTGCTACAACTTTTGTAGTAAAAGTTTTTCTGTACTATGCTTCCGATACCGTTTTTTTTTTCAACACTCTTCTATTCTTCACATTTTTGAAAAATTCTCGATATTGATGCATCTGGGAGCAAAAATGTTACAGACCATTGCGTTAAGGGCACAATTTGCCACAACTTTTGTAGTAAAAGTTTTTCTGTACTATGCTTCCGATACCGTTTTTTTTCAACACTCTTCTATTCTTCACATTTTTGAAAAATTCTCGATATTGATGCGTCTGGGAGCAAAAATGTTACAGACCATTGCGTTAAGGGCACAATTTGCTACAACTTTTGTAGTAAAAGTTTTTCTGTACTATGCTCCGGATACCGTTTTTTTTCAACACTCTTCTATTTTTCACATTTTTGAAAAATTCTCGATATTGATGCATCTGGGAGCAAAAATGTTACAGACCATTGCGTTAAGGGCACAATTTGCTACAACTTTTGTAGTAAAAGTTTTTCTGTACTATGCTTCCGATACCGTTTTTTTTTTCAACACTTCTATTCTTCACATTTTTGAAAAATTCTCGATATTGATGCATCTGGGAGCAAAAATGTTACAGACCATTGCGTTAAGGGCACAATTTGCCACAACTTTTGTAGTAAAAGTTTTTCTGTACTATGCTTCCGATACCGTTTTTTTTCAACACTCTTCTATTTTTCACATTTTTGAAAAATTCTCGATATTGATGCATCTGGGAGCAAAAATGTTACAGACCATTGCGTTAAGGGCACAATTTGCCACAACTTTTGTAGTAAAAGTTTTTCTGTACTATGCTTCCGATACCGTTTTTTTTCAACACTCTTCTATTCTTCACATTTTTGAAAAATTCTCGATATTGATGCATCTGGGAGCAAAAATGTTACAGACCATTGCGTTAAGGGCACAATTTGCCACAACTTTTGTAGTAAAAGTTTTTCTGTACTATGCTTCCGATACCGTTTTTTTTCAACACTCTTCTATTTTTCACATTTTTGAAAAATTCTCGATATTGATGCATCTGGGAGCAAAAATGTTACAGACCATTGCGTTAAGGGCACAATTTGCTACAACTTTTGTAGTAAAAGTTTTTCTGTACTATGCTTCCGATACCGTTTTTTTTTTCAACACTCTTCTATTCTTCACATTTTTGAAAAATTCTCGATATTGATGCATCTGGGAGCAAAAATGTTACAGACCATTGCGTTAAGGGCACAATTTGCCACAACTTTTGTAGTAAAAGTTTTTCTGTACTATGCTTCCGATACCGTTTTTTTTCAACACTCTTCTATTCTTCACATTTTTGAATAATTCTCGATATTGATGCATCTGGGAGCAAAAATGTTACAGACCATTGCGTTAAGGGCACAATTTGCTACAACTTTTGTAGTAAAAGTTTTTCTGTACTATGCTCCGGATACCGTTTTTTTTCAACACTCTTCTATTTTTCACATTTTTGAAAAATTCTCGATATTGATGCATCTGGGAGCAAAAATGTTACAGACCATTGCGTTAAGGGCACAATTTGCCACAACTTTTGTAGTAAAAGTTTTTCTGTACTATGCTTCCGATACCGTTTTTTTTTCAACACTCTTCCATTCTTCACATTTTTGAAAAATTCTCGATATTGATGCATCTGGGAGCAAAAATGTTACAGACCATTGCGTTAAGGGCACAATTTGCCACAACTTTTGTAGTAAAAGTTTTTCTGTACTATGCTTCCGATACCGTTTTTTTTCAACACTCTTCTATTCTTCACATTTTTGAAAAATTCTCGATATTGATGCGTCTGGGAGCAAAAATGTTACAGACCATTGCGTTAAGGTCACAATTTGCTACAACTTTTGTAGTAAAAGTTTTTCTGTACTATGCTCCGGATACCGTTTTTTTTCAACACTCTTCTATTTTTCACATTTTTGAAAAATTCTCGATATTGATGCATCTGGGAGCAAAAATGTTACAGACCATTGCGTTAAGGGCACAATTTGCTACAACTTTTGTAGTAAAAGTTTTTCTGTACTATGCTTCTATTCTTCACATTTTTGAAAAATTCTCGATATTGATGCATCTGGGAGCAAAAATGTTACAGACCATTGCGTTAAGGGCACAATTTGCCACAACTTTTGTAGTAAAAGTTTTTCTGTACTATGCTTCCGATACCGTTTTTTTTTTCAACACTCTTCTATTCTTCACATTTTTGAAAAATTCTCGATATTGATGCATCTGGGAGCAAAAATGTTACAGACCATTGCGTTAAGGGCACAATTTGCCACAACTTTTGTAGTAAAAGTTTTTCTGTACTATGCTTCCGATACCGTTTTTTTTCAACACTCTTCTATTTTTCACATTTTTGAAAAATTCTCGATATTGATGCATCTGGGAGCAAAAATGTTACAGACCATTGCGTTAAGGGCACAATTTGCCACAACTTTTGTAGTAAAAGTTTTTCTGTACTATGCTTCCGATACCGTTTTTTTTCAACACTCTTCTATTCTTCACATTTTTGAAAAATTCTCGATATTGATGCATCTGGGAGCAAAAATGTTACAGACCATTGCGTTAAGGGCACAATTTGCCACAACTTTTGTAGTAAAAGTTTTTCTGTACTATGCTTCCGATACCGTTTTTTTTCAACACTCTTCTATTTTTCACATTTTTGAAAAATTCTCGATATTGATGCATCTGGGAGCAAAAATGTTACAGACCATTGCGTTAAGGGCACAATTTGCTACAACTTTTGTAGTAAAAGTTTTTCTGTACTATGCTTCCGATACCGTTTTTTTTTTCAACACTCTTCTATTCTTCACATTTTTGAAAAATTCTCGATATTGATGCATCTGGGAGCAAAAATGTTACAGACCATTGCGTTAAGGGCACAATTTGCCACAACTTTTGTAGTAAAAGTTTTTCTGTACTATGCTTCCGATACCGTTTTTTTTCAACACTCTTCTATTCTTCACATTTTTGAATAATTCTCGATATTGATGCATCTGGGAGCAAAAATGTTACAGACCATTGCGTTAAGGGCAGAATTTGCTACAACTTTTGTAGTAAAAGTTTTTCTGTACTATGCTCCGGATACCGTTTTTTTTCAACACTCCTCTATTTTTCACATTTTTGAAAAATTCTCGATATTGATGCATCTGGGAGCAAAAATGTTACAGACCATTGCGTTAAGGGCACAATTTGCCACAACTTTTGTAGTAAAAGTTTTTCTGTACTATGCTTCCGATACCGTTTTTTTTTCAACACTCTTCTATTCTTCACATTTTTGAAAAATTCTCGATATTGATGCATCTGGGAGCAAAAATGTTACAGACCATTGCGTTAAGGGCACAATTTGCCACAACTTTTGTAGTAAAAGTTTTTCTGTACTATGCTTCCGATACCGTTTTTTTTCAACACTCTTCTATTCTTCACATTTTTGAAAAATTCTCGATATTGATGCGTCTGGGAGCAAAAATGTTACAGACCATTGCGTTAAGGTCACAATTTGCTACAACTTTTGTAGTAAAAGTTTTTCTGTACTATGCTCCGGATACCGTTTTTTTTCAACACTCTTCTATTTTTCACATTTTTGAAAAATTCTCGATATTGATGCATCTGGGAGCAAAAATGTTACAGACCATTGCGTTAAGGGCACAATTTGCTACAACTTTTGTAGTAAAAGTTTTTCTGTACTATGCTTCTATTCTTCACATTTTTGAAAAATTCTCGATATTGATGCATCTGGGAGCAAAAATGTTACAGACCATTGCGTTAAGGGCACAATTTGCCACAACTTTTGTAGTAAAAGTTTTTCTGTACTATGCTTCCGATACCGTTTTTTTTTTCAACACTCTTCTATTCTTCACATTTTTGAAAAATTCTCGATATTGATGCATCTGGGAGCAAAAATGTTACAGACCATTGCGTTAAGGGCACAATTTGCCACAACTTTTGTAGTAAAAGTTTTTCTGTACTATGCTTCCGATACCGTTTTTTTTCAACACTCTTCTATTCTTCACATTTTTGAATAATTCTCGATATTGATGCATCTGGGAGCAAAAATGTTACAGACCATTGCGTTAAGGGCACAATTTGCTACAACTTTTGTAGTAAAAGTTTTTCTGTACTATGCTCCGGATACCGTTTTTTTTCAACACTCCTCTATTTTTCACATTTTTGAAAAATTCTCGATATTGATGCATCTGGGAGCAAAAATGTTACAGACCATTGCGTTAAGGGCACAATTTGCCACAACTTTTGTAGTAAAAGTTTTTCTGTACTATGCTTCCGATACCGTTTTTTTTTCAACACTCTTCTATTCTTCACATTTTTGAAAAATTCTCGATATTGATGCATCTGGGAGCAAAAATGTTACAGACCATTGCGTTAAGGGCACAATTTGCCACAACTTTTGTAGTAAAAGTTTTTCTGTACTATGCTTCCGATACCGTTTTTTTTCAACACTCTTCTATTCTTCACATTTTTGAAAAATTCTCGATATTGATGCGTCTGGGAGCAAAAATGTTACAGACCATTGCGTTAAGGTCACAATTTGCTACAACTTTTGTAGTAAAAGTTTTTCTGTACTATGCTCCGGATACCGTTTTTTTTCAACACTCTTCTATTTTTCACATTTTTGAAAAATTCTCGATATTGATGCATCTGGGAGCAAAAATGTTACAGACCATTGCGTTAAGGGCACAATTTGCTACAACTTTTGTAGTAAAAGTTTTTCTGTACTATGCTTCTATTCTTCACATTTTTGAAAAATTCTCGATATTGATGCATCTGGGAGCAAAAATGTTACAGACCATTGCGTTAAGGGCACAATTTGCCACAACTTTTGTAGTAAAAGTTTTTCTGTACTATGCTTCCGATACCGTTTTTTTTCAACACTCTTCTATTCTTCACATTTTTGAATAATTCTCGATATTGATGCATCTGGGAGCAAAAATGTTACAGACCATTGCGTTAAGGGCACAATTTGCTACAACTTTTGTAGTAAAAGTTTTTCTGTACTATGCTCCGGATACCGTTTTTTTTCAACACTCTTCTATTCTTCACATTTTTGAAAAATTCTCGATATTGATGCATCTGGGAGCAAAAATGTTACAGACCATTGCGTTAAGGGCACAATTTGCCACAACTTTTGTAGTAAAAGTTTTTCTGTACTATGCTTCCGATACCGTTTTTTTTCAACACTCTTCTATTTTTCACATTTTTGAAAAATTCTCGATATTGATGCATCTGGGAGCAAAAATGTTACAGACCATTGCGTTAAGGGCACAATTTGACACAACTTTTGTAGTAAAAGTTTTTCTGTACTATGCTTCCGATACCGTTTTTTTTCAACACTCTTCTATTCTTCACATTTTTGAATAATTCTCGATATTGATGCATCTGGGAGCAAAAATGTTACAGACCATTGCGTTAAGGGCACAATTTGCCACAACTTTTGTAGTAAAAGTTTTTCTGTACTATGCTTCCGATACCGTTTTTTTTCAACACTCTTCTATTTTTCACATTTTTGAAAAATTCTCGATATTGATGCATCTGGGAGCAAAAATGTTACAGACCATTGCGTTAAGGGCACAATTTGCCACAACTTTTGTAGTAAAAGTTTTTCTGTACTATGCTTCCGATACCGTTTTTTTTCAACACTCTTCTATTCTTCACATTTTTGAAAAATTCTCGATATTGATGCATCTGGGAGCAAAAATGTTACAGACCATTGCGTTAAGGGCACAATTTGCCACAACTTTTGTAGTAAAAGTTTTTCTGTACTATGCTTCCGATACCGTTTTTTTTTTCAACACTCTTCTATTCTTCACATTTTTGAAAAATTCTCGATATTGATGCATCTGGGAGCAAAAATGTTACAGACCATTGCGTTAAGGGCACAATTTGCCACAACTTTTGTAGTAAAAGTTTTTCTGTACTATGCTTCCGATACCGTTTTTTTTCAACACTCTTCTATTCTTCACATTTTTGAATAATTCTCGATATTGATGCATCTGGGAGCAAAAATGTTACAGACCATTGCGTTAAGGGCACAATTTGCTACAACTTTTGTAGTAAAAGTTTTTCTGTACTATGCTCCGGATACCGTTTTTTTTCAACACTCCTCTATTTTTCACATTTTTGAAAAATTCTCGATATTGATGCATCTGGGAGCAAAAATGTTACAGACCATTGCGTTAAGGGCACAATTTGCCACAACTTTTGTAGTAAAAGTTTTTCTGTACTATGCTTCCGATACCGTTTTTTTTTCAACACTCTTCTATTCTTCACATTTTTGAAAAATTCTCGATATTGATGCATCTGGGAGCAAAAATGTTACAGACCATTGCGTTAAGGGCACAATTTGCCACAACTTTTGTAGTAAAAGTTTTTCTGTACTATGCTTCCGATACCGTTTTTTTTCAACACTCTTCTATTCTTCACATTTTTGAAAAATTCTCGATATTGATGCGTCTGGGAGCAAAAATGTTACAGACCATTGCGTTAAGGTCACAATTTGCTACAACTTTTGTAGTAAAAGTTTTTCTGTACTATGCTCCGGATACCGTTTTTTTTCAACACTCTTCTATTTTTCACATTTTTGAAAAATTCTCGATATTGATGCATCTGGGAGCAAAAATGTTACAGACCATTGCGTTAAGGGCACAATTTGCTACAACTTTTGTAGTAAAAGTTTTTCTGTACTATGCTTCTATTCTTCACATTTTTGAAAAATTCTCGATATTGATGCATCTGGGAGCAAAAATGTTACAGACCATTGCGTTAAGGGCACAATTTGCCACAACTTTTGTAGTAAAAGTTTTTCTGTACTATGCTTCCGATACCGTTTTTTTTCAACACTCTTCTATTTTTCACATTTTTGAAAAATTCTCGATATTGATGCATCTGGGAGCAAAAATGTTACAGACCATTGCGTTAAGGGCACAATTTGCCACAACTTTTGTAGTAAAAGTTTTTCTGTACTATGCTTCCGATACCGTTTTTTTTCAACACTCTTCTATTCTTCACATTTTTGAATAATTCTCGATATTGATGCATCTGGGAGCAAAAATGTTACAGACCATTGCGTTAAGGGCACAATTTGCTACAACTTTTGTAGTAAAAGTTTTTCTGTACTATGCTCCGGATACCGTTTTTTTTCAACACTCTTCTATTTTTCACATTTTTGAAAAATTCTCGATATTGATGCATCTGGGAGCAAAAATGTTACAGACCATTGCGTTAAGGGCACAATTTGCCACAACTTTTGTAGTAAAAGTTTTTCTGTACTATGCTTCCGATACCGTTTTTTTTTCAACACTCTTCTATTCTTCACATTTTTGAAAAATTCTCGATATTGATGCATCTGGGAGCAAAAATGTTACAGACCATTGCGTTAAGGGCACAATTTGCCACAACTTTTGTAGTAAAAGTTTTTCTGTACTATGCTTCCGATACCGTTTTTTTTCAACACTCTTCTATTCTTCACATTTTTGAAAAATTCTCGATATTGATGCGTCTGGGAGCAAAAATGTTACAGACCATTGCGTTAAGGTCACAATTTGCTACAACTTTTGTAGTAAAAGTTTTTCTGTACTATGCTCCGGATACCGTTTTTTTTCAACACTCTTCTATTTTTCACATTTTTGAAAAATTCTCGATATTGATGCATCTGGGAGCAAAAATGTTACAGACCATTGCGTTAAGGGCACAATTTGCTACAACTTTTGTAGTAAAAGTTTTTCTGTACTATGCTTCTATTCTTCACATTTTTGAAAAATTCTCGATATTGATGCATCTGGGAGCAAAAATGTTACAGACCATTGCGTTAAGGGCACAATTTGCCACAACTTTTGTAGTAAAAGTTTTTCTGTACTATGCTTCCGATACCGTTTTTTTTCAACACTCTTCTATTTTTCACATTTTTGAAAAATTCTCGATATTGATGCATCTGGGAGCAAAAATGTTACAGACCATTGCGTTAAGGGCACAATTTGCTACAACTTTTGTAGTAAAAGTTTTTCTGTACTATGCTTCCGATACCGTTTTTTTTTTCAACACTCTTCTATTCTTCACATTTTTGAAAAATTCTCGATATTGATGCATCTGGGAGCAAAAATGTTACAGACCATTGCGTTAAGGGCACAATTTGCCACAACTTTTGTAGTAAAAGTTTTTCTGTACTATGCTTCCGATACCGTTTTTTTTCAACACTCTTCTATTCTTCACATTTTTGAATAATTCTCGATATTGATGCATCTGGGAGCAAAAATGTTACAGACCATTGCGTTAAGGGCACAATTTGCTACAACTTTTGTAGTAAAAGTTTTTCTGTACTATGCTCCGGATACCGTTTTTTTTCAACACTCTTCTATTTTTCACATTTTTGAAAAATTCTCGATATTGATGCATCTGGGAGCAAAAATGTTACAGACCATTGCGTTAAGGGCACAATTTGCCACAACTTTTGTAGTAAAAGTTTTTCTGTACTATGCTTCCGATACCGTTTTTTTTTCAACACTCTTCTATTCTTCACATTTTTGAAAAATTCTCGATATTGATGCATCTGGGAGCAAAAATGTTACAGACCATTGCGTTAAGGGCACAATTTGCCACAACTTTTGTAGTAAAAGTTTTTCTGTACTATGCTTCCGATACCGTTTTTTTTCAACACTCTTCTATTCTTCACATTTTTGAAAAATTCTCGATATTGATGCGTCTGGGAGCAAAAATGTTACAGACCATTGCGTTAAGGTCACAATTTGCTACAACTTTTGTAGTAAAAGTTTTTCTGTACTATGCTCCGGATACCGTTTTTTTTCAACACTCTTCTATTTTTCACATTTTTGAAAAATTCTCGATATTGATGCATCTGGGAGCAAAAATGTTACAGACCATTGCGTTAAGGGCACAATTTGCTACAACTTTTGTAGTAAAAGTTTTTCTGTACTATGCTTCTATTCTTCACATTTTTGAAAAATTCTCGATATTGATGCATCTGGGAGCAAAAATGTTACAGACCATTGCGTTAAGGGCACAATTTGCCACAACTTTTGTAGTAAAAGTTTTTCTGTACTATGCTTCCGATACCGTTTTTTTTCAACACTCTTCTATTCTTCACATTTTTGAATAATTCTCGATATTGATGCATCTGGGAGCAAAAATGTTACAGACCATTGCGTTAAGGGCACAATTTGCTACAACTTTTGTAGTAAAAGTTTTTCTGTACTATGCTCCGGATACCGTTTTTTTTCAACACTCTTCTATTCTTCACATTTTTGAAAAATTCTCGATATTGATGCATCTGGGAGCAAAAATGTTACAGACCATTGCGTTAAGGGCACAATTTGCCACAACTTTTGTAGTAAAAGTTTTTCTGTACTATGCTTCCGATACCGTTTTTTTTCAACACTCTTCTATTTTTCACATTTTTGAAAAATTCTCGATATTGATGCATCTGGGAGCAAAAATGTTACAGACCATTGCGTTAAGGGCACAATTTGCTACAACTTTTGTAGTAAAAGTTTTTCTGTACTATGCTTCCGATACCGTTTTTTTTTTCAACACTCTTCTATTCTTCACATTTTTGAAAAATTCTCGATATTGATGCATCTGGGAGCAAAAATGTTACAGACCATTGCGTTAAGGGCACAATTTGCCACAACTTTTGTAGTAAAAGTTTTTCTGTACTATGCTTCCGATACCGTTTTTTTTCAACACTCTTCTATTCTTCACATTTTTGAATAATTCTCGATATTGATGCATCTGGGAGCAAAAATGTTACAGACCATTGCGTTAAGGGCACAATTTGCTACAACTTTTGTAGTAAAAGTTTTTCTGTACTATGCTTCCGATACCGTTTTTTTTTTCAACACTCTTCTATTCTTCACATTTTTGAAAAATTCTCGATATTGATGCATCTGGGAGCAAAAATGTTACAGACCATTGCGTTAAGGGCACAATTTGCCACAACTTTTGTAGTAAAAGTTTTTCTGTACTATGCTTCCGATACCGTTTTTTTTCAACACTCTTCTATTCTTCACATTTTTGAATAATTCTCGATATTGATGCATCTGGGAGCAAAAATGTTACAGACCATTGCGTTAAGGGCACAATTTGCTACAACTTTTGTAGTAAAAGTTTTTCTGTACTATGCTCCGGATACCGTTTTTTTTCAACACTCTTCTATTTTTCACATTTTTGAAAAATTCTCGATATTGATGCATCTGGGAGCAAAAATGTTACAGACCATTGCGTTAAGGGCACAATTTGCCACAACTTTTGTAGTAAAAGTTTTTCTGTACTATGCTTCCGATACCGTTTTTTTTTCAACACTCTTCTATTCTTCACATTTTTGAAAAATTCTCGATATTGATGCATCTGGGAGCAAAAATGTTACAGACCATTGCGTTAAGGGCACAATTTGCCACAACTTTTGTAGTAAAAGTTTTTCTGTACTATGCTTCCGATACCGTTTTTTTTCAACACTCTTCTATTCTTCACATTTTTGAAAAATTCTCGATATTGATGCGTCTGGGAGCAAAAATGTTACAGACCATTGCGTTAAGGTCACAATTTGCTACAACTTTTGTAGTAAAAGTTTTTCTGTACTATGCTCCGGATACCGTTTTTTTTCAACACTCTTCTATTTTTCACATTTTTGAAAAATTCTCGATATTGATGCATCTGGGAGCAAAAATGTTACAGACCATTGCGTTAAGGGCACAATTTGCTACAACTTTTGTAGTAAAAGTTTTTCTGTACTATGCTTCTATTCTTCACATTTTTGAAAAATTCTCGATATTGATGCATCTGGGAGCAAAAATGTTACAGACCATTGCGTTAAGGGCACAATTTGCCACAACTTTTGTAGTAAAAGTTTTTCTGTACTATGCTTCCGATACCGTTTTTTTTCAACACTCTTCTATTCTTCACATTTTTGAATAATTCTCGATATTGATGCATCTGGGAGCAAAAATGTTACAGACCATTGCGTTAAGGGCACAATTTGCTACAACTTTTGTAGTAAAAGTTTTTCTGTACTATGCTCCGGATACCGTTTTTTTTCAACACTCTTCTATTCTTCACATTTTTGAAAAATTCTCGATATTGATGCATCTGGGAGCAAAAATGTTACAGACCATTGCGTTAAGGGCACAATTTGCCACAACTTTTGTAGTAAAAGTTTTTCTGTACTATGCTTCCGATACCGTTTTTTTTCAACACTCTTCTATTTTTCACATTTTTGAAAAATTCTCGATATTGATGCATCTGGGAGCAAAAATGTTACAGACCATTGCGTTAAGGGCACAATTTGCCACAACTTTTGTAGTAAAAGTTTTTCTGTACTATGCTTCCGATACCGTTTTTTTTCAACACTCTTCTATTTTTCACATTTTTGAAAAATTCTCGATATTGATGCATCTGGGAGCAAAAATGTTACAGACCATTGCGTTAAGGGCACAATTTGCTACAACTTTTGTAGTAAAAGTTTTTCTGTACTATGCTTCCGATACCGTTTTTTTTTTCAACACTCTTCTATTCTTCACATTTTTGAAAAATTCTCGATATTGATGCATCTGGGAGCAAAAATGTTACAGACCATTGCGTTAAGGGCACAATTTGCCACAACTTTTGTAGTAAAAGTTTTTCTGTACTATGCTTCCGATACCGTTTTTTTTCAACACTCTTCTATTCTTCACATTTTTGAATAATTCTCGATATTGATGCATCTGGGAGCAAAAATGTTACAGACCATTGCGTTAAGGGCACAATTTGCTACAACTTTTGTAGTAAAAGTTTTTCTGTACTATGCTTCCGATACCGTTTTTTTTTTCAACACTCTTCTATTCTTCACATTTTTGAAAAATTCTCGATATTGATGCATCTGGGAGCAAAAATGTTACAGACCATTGCGTTAAGGGCACAATTTGCCACAACTTTTGTAGTAAAAGTTTTTCTGTACTATGCTTCCGATACCGTTTTTTTTCAACACTCTTCTATTCTTCACATTTTTGAATAATTCTCGATATTGATGCATCTGGGAGCAAAAATGTTACAGACCATTGCGTTAAGGGCACAATTTGCTACAACTTTTGTAGTAAAAGTTTTTCTGTACTATGCTCCGGATACCGTTTTTTTTCAACACTCTTCTATTTTTCACATTTTTGAAAAATTCTCGATATTGATGCATCTGGGAGCAAAAATGTTACAGACCATTGCGTTAAGGGCACAATTTGCCACAACTTTTGTAGTAAAAGTTTTTCTGTACTATGCTTCCGATACCGTTTTTTTTTTCAACACTCTTCTATTCTTCACATTTTTGAAAAATTCTCGATATTGATGCATCTGGGAGCAAAAATGTTACAGACCATTGCGTTAAGGGCACAATTTGCCACAACTTTTGTAGTAAAAGTTTTTCTGTACTATGCTTCCGATACCGTTTTTTTTCAACACTCTTCTATTCTTCACATTTTTGAATAATTCTCGATATTGATGCATCTGGGAGCAAAAATGTTACAGACCATTGCGTTAAGGGCACAATTTGCTACAACTTTTGTAGTAAAAGTTTTTCTGTACTATGCTCCGGATACCGTTTTTTTTCAACACTCTTCTATTTTTCACATTTTTGAAAAATTCTCGATATTGATGCATCTGGGAGCAAAAATGTTACAGACCATTGCGTTAAGGGCACAATTTGCCACAACTTTTGTAGTAAAAGTTTTTCTGTACTATGCTTCCGATACCGTTTTTTTTTCAACACTCTTCTATTCTTCACATTTTTGAAAAATTCTCGATATTGATGCATCTGGGAGCAAAAATGTTACAGACCATTGCGTTAAGGGCACAATTTGCCACAACTTTTGTAGTAAAAGTTTTTCTGTACTATGCTTCCGATACCGTTTTTTTTCAACACTCTTCTATTCTTCACATTTTTGAAAAATTCTCGATATTGATGCGTCTGGGAGCAAAAATGTTACAGACCATTGCGTTAAGGTCACAATTTGCTACAACTTTTGTAGTAAAAGTTTTTCTGTACTATGCTCCGGATACCGTTTTTTTTCAACACTCTTCTATTTTTCACATTTTTGAAAAATTCTCGATATTGATGCATCTGGGAGCAAAAATGTTACAGACCATTGCGTTAAGGGCACAATTTGCTACAACTTTTGTAGTAAAAGTTTTTCTGTACTATGCTTCTATTCTTCACATTTTTGAAAAATTCTCGATATTGATGCATCTGGGAGCAAAAATGTTACAGACCATTGCGTTAAGGGCACAATTTGCCACAACTTTTGTAGTAAAAGTTTTTCTGTACTATGCTTCCGATACCGTTTTTTTTCAACACTCTTCTATTCTTCACATTTTTGAATAATTCTCGATATTGATGCATCTGGGAGCAAAAATGTTACAGACCATTGCGTTAAGGGCACAATTTGCTACAACTTTTGTAGTAAAAGTTTTTCTGTACTATGCTCCGGATACCGTTTTTTTTCAACACTCTTCTATTCTTCACATTTTTGAAAAATTCTCGATATTGATGCATCTGGGAGCAAAAATGTTACAGACCATTGCGTTAAGGGCACAATTTGCCACAACTTTTGTAGTAAAAGTTTTTCTGTACTATGCTTCCGATACCGTTTTTTTTCAACACTCTTCTATTTTTCACATTTTTGAAAAATTCTCGATATTGATGCATCTGGGAGCAAAAATGTTACAGACCATTGCGTTAAGGGCACAATTTGCTACAACTTTTGTAGTAAAAGTTTTTCTGTACTATGCTTCCGATACCGTTTTTTTTTTCAACACTCTTCTATTCTTCACATTTTTGAAAAATTCTCGATATTGATGCATCTGGGAGCAAAAATGTTACAGACCATTGCGTTAAGGGCACAATTTGCCACAACTTTTGTAGTAAAAGTTTTTCTGTACTATGCTTCCGATACCGTTTTTTCTCAACACTCTTCTATTCTTCACATTTTTGAATAATTCTCGATATTGATGCATCTGGGAGCAAAAATGTTACAGACCATTGCGTTAAGGGCACAATTTGCTACAACTTTTGTAGTAAAAGTTTTTCTGTACTATGCTTCCGATACCGTTTTTTTTTTCAACACTCTTCTATTCTTCACATTTTTGAAAAATTCTCGATATTGATGCATCTGGGAGCAAAAATGTTACAGACCATTGCGTTAAGGGCACAATTTGCCACAACTTTTGTAGTAAAAGTTTTTCTGTACTATGCTTCCGATACCGTTTTTTTTCAACACTCTTCTATTCTTCACATTTTTGAATAATTCTCGATATTGATGCATCTGGGAGCAAAAATGTTACAGACCATTGCGTTAAGGGCACAATTTGCTACAACTTTTGTAGTAAAAGTTTTTCTGTACTATGCTCCGGATACCGTTTTTTTTCAACACTCTTCTATTTTTCACATTTTTGAAAAATTCTCGATATTGATGCATCTGGGAGCAAAAATGTTACAGACCATTGCGTTAAGGGCACAATTTGCCACAACTTTTGTAGTAAAAGTTTTTCTGTACTATGCTTCCGATACCGTTTTTTTTTCAACACTCTTCTATTCTTCACATTTTTGAAAAATTCTCGATATTGATGCATCTGGGAGCAAAAATGTTACAGACCATTGCGTTAAGGGCACAATTTGCCACAACTTTTGTAGTAAAAGTTTTTCTGTACTATGCTTCCGATACCGTTTTTTTTCAACACTCTTCTATTCTTCACATTTTTGAAAAATTCTCGATATTGATGCGTCTGGGAGCAAAAATGTTACAGACCATTGCGTTAAGGTCACAATTTGCTACAACTTTTGTAGTAAAAGTTTTTCTGTACTATGCTCCGGATACCGTTTTTTTTCAACACTCTTCTATTTTTCACATTTTTGAAAAATTCTCGATATTGATGCATCTGGGAGCAAAAATGTTACAGACCATTGCGTTAAGGGCACAATTTGCTACAACTTTTGTAGTAAAAGTTTTTCTGTACTATGCTTCTATTCTTCACATTTTTGAATAATTCTCGATATTGATGCATCTGGGAGCAAAAATGTTACAGACCATTGCGTTAAGGGCACAATTTGCTACAACTTTTGTAGTAAAAGTTTTTCTGTACTATGCTCCGGATACCGTTTTTTTTCAACACTCTTCTATTCTTCACATTTTTGAAAAATTCTCGATATTGATGCATCTGGGAGCAAAAATGTTACAGACCATTGCGTTAAGGGCACAATTTGCCACAACTTTTGTAGTAAAAGTTTTTCTGTACTATGCTTCCGATACCGTTTTTTTTCAACACTCTTCTATTTTTCACATTTTTGAAAAATTCTCGATATTGATGCATCTGGGAGCAAAAATGTTACAGACCATTGCGTTAAGGGCACAATTTGCCACAACTTTTGTAGTAAAAGTTTTTCTGTACTATGCTTCCGATACCGTTTTTTTTCAACACTCTTCTATTTTTCACATTTTTGAAAAATTCTCGATATTGATGCATCTGGGAGCAAAAATGTTACAGACCATTGCGTTAAGGGCACAATTTGCTACAACTTTTGTAGTAAAAGTTTTTCTGTACTATGCTTCCGATACCGTTTTTTTTTTCAACACTCTTCTATTCTTCACATTTTTGAAAAATTCTCGATATTGATGCATCTGGGAGCAAAAATGTTACAGACCATTGCGTTAAGGGCACAATTTGCCACAACTTTTGTAGTAAAAGTTTTTCTGTACTATGCTTCCGATACCGTTTTTTTTCAACACTCTTCTATTCTTCACATTTTTGAATAATTCTCGATATTGATGCATCTGGGAGCAAAAATGTTACAGACCATTGCGTTAAGGGCACAATTTGCTACAACTTTTGTAGTAAAAGTTTTTCTGTACTATGCTCCGGATACCGTTTTTTTTCAACACTCTTCTATTTTTCACATTTTTGAAAAATTCTCGATATTGATGCATCTGAGAGCAAAAATGTTACAGACCATTGCGTTAAGGGCACAATTTGCCACAACTTTTGTAGTAAAAGTTTTTCTGTACTATGCTTCCGATACCGTTTTTTTTTCAACACTCTTCTATTCTTCACATTTTTGAAAAATTCTCGATATTGATGCATCTGGGAGCAAAAATGTTACAGACCATTGCGTTAAGGGCACAATTTGCCACAACTTTTGTAGTAAAAGTTTTTCTGTACTATGCTTCCGATACCGTTTTTTTTTCAACACTCTTCTATTCTTCACATTTTTGAAAAATTCTCGATATTGATGCGTCTGGGAGCAAAAATGTTACAGACCATTGCGTTAAGGTCACAATTTGCTACAACTTTTGTAGTAAAAGTTTTTCTGTACTATGCTCCGGATACCGTTTTTTTTCAACACTCTTCTATTTTTCACATTTTTGAAAAATTCTCGATATTGATGCATCTGGGAGCAAAAATGTTACAGACCATTGCGTTAAGGGCACAATTTGCTACAACTTTTGTAGTAAAAGTTTTTCTGTACTATGCTTCTATTCTTCACATTTTTGAAAAATTCTCGATATTGATGCATCTGGGAGCAAAAATGTTACAGACCATTGCGTTAAGGGCACAATTTGCCACAACTTTTGTAGTAAAAGTTTTTCTGTACTATGCTTCCGATACCGTTTTTTTTCAACACTCTTCTATTCTTCACATTTTTGAATAATTCTCGATATTGATGCATCTGGGAGCAAAAATGTTACAGACCATTGCGTTAAGGGCACAATTTGCTACAACTTTTGTAGTAAAAGTTTTTCTGTACTATGCTCCGGATACCGTTTTTTTCAACACTCTTCTATTCTTCACATTTTTGAAAAATTCTCGATATTGATGCATCTGGGAGCAAAAATGTTACAGACCATTGCGTTAAGGGCACAATTTGCCACAACTTTTGTAATAAAAGTTTTTCTGTACTATGCTTCCGATACCGTTTTTTTTCAACACTCTTCTATTCTTCACATTTTTGAAAAATTCTCGATATTGATGCATCTGGGAGCAAAAATGTTACAGACCATTGCATTAAGGGCACAATTTGCTACAACTTTTGTAGTAAAAGTTTTTCTGTACTACGCTTCCGATACCGTTTTTTTTCAACACTCTTCTATTCTTCACATCTTTGAAAAATTCTCGATATTGATGCATCTGGGAGCAAAAATGTTACAGACCATTGCGTTAAGGGCACAATTTGCTACAACTTTTGTAGTAAAAGTTTTTCTGTACTACGCTTCCGATACCGTTTTTTTTTCAACACTCTTCTGTTCTTCACATTTTTGAAAAATTCTCGATATTGATGCATCTGGGAGCAAAAATGTTACAGACCATTGCGTTAAGGGCACAATTTGCCACAACTTTTGTAATAAAAGTTTTTCTGTACTATGCTCCGGATACCGTTTTTTTTCAACACTCTTCTATTTTTCACATTTTTGAAAAATTCTCGATATTGATGCATCTGGGAATAAAAATGTTACAAACCATTGCGTTAAGGCCACAATTTGCCACAACTTTTGTAATAAAAGTTTTTCTGTACTATGCTTCCGATACCGTTTTTTTTCAACACTCTTCTATTCTTCACATTTTTGAAAAATTCTCGATATTGATGCATCTGGGAGCAAAAATGTTACAGACCATTGCATTAAGGGCACAATTTGCTACAACTTTTGTAGTAAAAGTTTTTCTGTACTACGCTTCCGATACCGTTTTTTTTCAACACTCTTCTATTCTTCACATCTTTGAAAAATTCTCGATATTGATGCATCTGGGAGCAAAAATGTTACAGACCATTGCGTTAAGGGCACAATTTGCTACAACTTTTGTAGTAAAAGTTTTTCTGTACTACGCTTCCGATACCGTTTTTTTTCAACACTCTTCTATTCTTCACATTTTTGAATAATTCTCGATATTGATGCATCTGGAAGCAAAAATGTTACAGACCATTGCGTTAAGGGCACAATTTGCTACAACTTTTGTAGTAAAAGTTTTTCTGTACTATGCTCCGGATACCGTTTTTTTTCAACACTCTTCTATTCTTCACATTTTTGAAAAATTCTCGATATTGATGCATCTGGGAGCAAAAATGTTACAGACCATTGCGTTAAGGGCACAATTTGCCACAACTTTTGTAATAAAAGTTTTTCTGTACTATGCTTCCGATACCGTTTTTTTTCAACACTCTTCTATTCTTCACATTTTTGAAAAATTCTCGATATTGATGCATCTGGGAGCAAAAATGTTACAGACCATTGCATTAAGGGCACAATTTGCTACAACTTTTGTAGTAAAAGTTTTTCTGTACTACGCTTCCGATACCGTTTTTTTTCAACACTCTTCTATTCTTCACATCTTTGAAAAATTCTCGATATTGATGCATCTGGGAGCAAAAATGTTACAGACCATTGCGTTAAGGGCACAATTTGCTACAACTTTTGTAGTAAAAGTTTTTCTGTACTACGCTTCCGATACCGTTTTTTTTTCAACACTCTTCTGTTCTTCACATTTTTGAAAAATTCTCGATATTGATGCATCTGGGAGCAAAAATGTTACAGACCATTGCGTTAAGGGCACAATTTGCCACAACTTTTGTAATAAAAGTTTTTCTGTACTATGCTCCGGATACCGTTTTTTTTCAACACTCTTCTATTTTTCACATTTTTGAAAAATTCTCGATATTGATGCATCTGGGAATAAAAATGTTACAAACCATTGCGTTAAGGCCACAATTTGCCACAACTTTTGTAATAAAAGTTTTTCTGTACTATGCTTCCGATACCGTTTTTTTTCAACACTCTTCTATTCTTCACATTTTTGAAAAATTCTCGATATTGATGCATCTGGGAGCAAAAATGTTACAGACCATTGCATTAAGGGCACAATTTGCTACAACTTTTGTAGTAAAAGTTTTTCTGTACTACGCTTCCGATACCGTTTTTTTTCAACACTCTTCTATTCTTCACATCTTTGAAAAATTCTCGATATTGATGCATCTGGGAGCAAAAATGTTACAGACCATTGCGTTAAGGGCACAATTTGCTACAACTTTTGTAGTAAAAGTTTTTCTGTACTACGCTTCCGATACCGTTTTTTTTCAACACTCTTCTATTCTTCACATTTTTGAAAAATTCTCGATATTGATGCATCTGGGAGCAAAAATGTTACACACCATTGCGTTAAGGGCACAATTTGCCACAACTTTTGTAATAAAAGTTTTTCTGTACTATGCTCCGGATACCGTTTTTTTTCAACACTCTTCTATTTTTCACATTTTTGAAAAATTCTCGATATTGATGCATCTGGGAATAAAAATGTTACAAACCATTGCGTTAAGGGCACAATTTGCCACAACTTTTGTAATAAAAGTTTTTCTGTACTATGCTTCCGATACCGTTTTTTTTCAACACTCTTCTATTCTTCACATTTTTGAAAAATTCTCGATATTGATGCATCTGGGAGCAAAAATGTTACAGACCATTGCGTTAAGGGCACAATTTGCTACAACTTTTGTAATAAAAGTTTTTCTGTACTATGCTCCGGATACCGTTTTTTTTCAACACTCTTCTATTCTTCACATTTTTGAAAAATTCTCGATATTGATGCATCTGGGAGCAAAAATGTTACAGACCATTGCGTTAAGGGCACAATTTGCTACAACTTTTGTAGTCAAAGTTTTTCTGTACTACGCTTCCGATACCGTTTTTTTTCAACACTCTTCTATTCTTCACATTTTTGAAAAATTCTCGATATTGATGCATCTGGGAGCAAAAATGTTACAGACCATTGCGTTAAGGGCACAATTTGCTACAACTTTTGTAGTAAAAGTTTTTCTGTACTACGCTTCCGATACCGTTTTTTTTCAACACTCTTCTATTCTTCACATTTTTGAAAAATTCTCGATATTGATGCATCTGGGAGCAAAAATGTTACAGACCATTGCGTTAAGGGCACAATTTGCTACAACTTTTGTAGTAAAAGTTTTTCTGTACTACGCTTCCGATACCGTTTTTTTTCAACACTCTTCTATTCTTCACATTTTTGAAAAATTCTCGATATTGATGCATCTGGGAGCAAAAATGTTACAGACCATTGCGTTAAGGGCACGATTTGCTACAACTTTTGTAGTAAAAGTTTTTCTGTACTACGCTTCCGATACCGTTTTTTTTCAAGACTCTTCTATTCTTCACATTTTTGAAAAATTCTCGATATTGATGCATCTGGGAGCACAAATGTTACAGACCATTGCGTTAAGGGCACAATTTGCTACAACTTTTGTAGTAAAAGTTTTTCTGTACTATGCTTCCGATACCGTTTTTTTTCAACACTCTTCTATTCTTCACATTTTTGAAAAATTCTCGATATTGATGCATCTGGGAGCAAAAATGTTACAGACCATTGCGTTAAGGGCACAATTTGCCACAACTTTTGTAATAAAAGTTTTTCTGTACTATGCTCCGGATACCGTTTTTTTTCAACACTCTTCTATTTTTCACATTTTTGAAAAATTCTCGATATTGATGCATCTGGGAATAAAAATGTTACAAACCATTGCGTTAAGGGCACAATTTGCCACAACTTTTGTAATAAAAGTTTTTCTGTACTATGCTCCGGATACCGTTTTTTTTCAACACTCTTCTATTTTTCACATTTTTGAAAAATTCTCGATATTGATGCATCTGGGAATAAAAATGTTACAAACCATTGCGTTAAGGGCACAATTTGCCACAACTTTTGTAATAAAAGTTTTTCTGTACTATGCTTCCGATACCGTTTTTTTTCAACACTCTTCTATTCTTCACATTTTTGAAAAATTCTCGATATTGATGCATCTGGGAGCAAAAATGTTACAGACCATTGCGTTAAGGGCACAATTTGCTACAACTTTTGTAATAAAAGTTTTTCTGTACTATGCTCCGGATACCGTTTTTTTTTCAACACTCTTCTATTCTTCACATTTTTGAAAAATTCTCGATATTGATGCATCTGGGAGCAAAAATGTTACAGACCATTGCGTTAAGGGCACAATTTGCTACAACTTTTGTAGTCAAAGTTTTTCTGTACTACGCTTCCGATACCGTTTTTTTTCAACACTCTTCTATTCTTCACATTTTTGAAAAATTCTCGATATTGATGCATCTGGGAGCAAAAATGTTACAGACCATTGCGTTAAGGGCACAATTTGCTACAACTTTTGTAGTAAAAGTTTTTCTGTACTACGCTTCCGATACCGTTTTTTTTCAACACTCTTCTATTCTTCACATCTTTGAAAAATTCTCGATATTGATGCATCTGGGAGCAAAAATGTTACAGACCATTGCGTTAAGGGCACAATTTGCTACAACTTTTGTAGTAAAAGTTTTTCTGTACTACGCTTCCGATACCGTTTTTTTTCAACACTCTTCTATTCTTCACATTTTTGAAAAATTCTCGATATTGATGCATCTGGGAGCAAAAATGTTACACACCATTGCGTTAAGGGCACAATTTGCCACAACTTTTGTAATAAAAGTTTTTCTGTACTATGCTCCGGATACCGTTTTTTTTCAACACTCTTCTATTTTTCACATTTTTGAAAAATTCTCGATATTGATGCATCTGGGAATAAAAATGTTACAAACCATTGCGTTAAGGGCACAATTTGCCACAACTTTTGTAATAAAAGTTTTTCTGTACTATGCTTCCGATACCGTTTTTTTTCAACACTCTTCTATTCTTCACATTTTTGAAAAATTCTCGATATTGATGCATCTGGGAGCAAAAATGTTACAGACCATTGCGTTAAGGGCACAATTTGCTACAACTTTTGTAATAAAAGTTTTTCTGTACTATGCTCCGGATACCGTTTTTTTTTCAACACTCTTCTATTCTTCACATTTTTGAAAAACTCTCGATATTGATGCATCTGGGAGCAAAAATGTTACAGACCATTGCGTTAAGGGCACAATTTGCTACAACTTTTGTAGTCAAAGTTTTTCTGTACTACGCTTCCGATACCGTTTTTTTTCAACACTCTTCTATTCTTCACATTTTTGAAAAATTCTCGATATTGATGCATCTGGGAGCAAAAATGTTACAGACCATTGCGTTAAGGGCACAATTTGCTACAACTTTTGTAGTAAAAGTTTTTCTGTACTACGCTTCCGATACCGTTTTTTTTCAACACTCTTCTATTCTTCACATTTTTGAAAAATTCTCGATATTGATGCATCTGGGAGCAAAAATGTTACAGACCATTGCGTTAAGGGCACAATTTGCTACAACTTTTGTAGTAAAAGTTTTTCTGTACTACGCTTCCGATACCGTTTCTTTTCAACACTCTTCTATTCTTCACATTTTTGAAAAATTCTCGATATTGATGCATCTGGGAGCAAAAATGTTACAGACCATTGCGTTAAGGGCACAATTTGCTACAACTTTTGTAGTCAAAGTTTTTCTGTACTACGCTTCCGATACCGTTTTTTTTCAACACTCTTCTATTCTTCACATTTTTGAAAAATTCTCGATATTGATGCATCTGGGAGCAAAAATGTTACAGACCATTGCGTTAAGGGCACAATTTGCTACAACTTTTGTAGTAAAAGTTTTTCTGTACTACGCTTCCGATACCGTTTTTTTTCAACACTCTTCTATTCTTCACATTTTTGAAAAATTCTCGATATTGATGCATCTGGGAGCAAAAATGTTACAGACCATTGCGTTAAGGGCACAATTTGCTACAACTTTTGTAGTAAAAGTTTTTCTGTACTACGCTTCCGATACCGTTTTTTTTCAACACTCTTCTATTCTTCACATTTTTGAAAAATTCTCGATATTGATGCATCTGGGAGCAAAAATGTTACAGACCATTGCGTTAAGGGCACAATTTGCTACAACTTTTGTAATAAAAGTTTTTCTGTACTATGCTCCGGATACCGTTTTTTTTTCAACACTCTTCTATTCTTCACATTTTTGAAAAATTCTCGATATTGATGCATCTGGGAGCAAAAATGTTACAGACCATTGCGTTAAGGGCACAATTTGCTACAACTTTTGTAGTAAAAGTTTTTCTGTACTACGCTTCCGATACCGTTTTTTTTCAACACTCTTCTATTCTTCACATTTTTGAAAAATTCTCGATATTGATGCATCTGGGAGCAAAAATGTTACAGACCATTGCGTTAAGGGCACAATTTGCCACAACTTTTGTAATAAAAGTTTTTCTGTACTATGCTCCGGATACCGTTTTTTTTCAACACTCTTCTATTTTTCACATTTTTGAAAAATTCTCGATATTGATGCATCTGGGAATAAAAATGTTACAAACCATTGCGTTAAGGGCACAATTTGCCACAACTTTTGTAATAAAAGTTTTTCTGTACTATGCTCCGGATACCGTTTTTTTTCAACACTCTTCTATTTTTCACATTTTTGAAAAATTCTCGATATTGATGCATCTGGGAATAAAAATGTTACAAACCATTGCGTTAAGGGCACAATTTGCCACAACTTTTGTAATAAAAGTTTTTCTGTACTATGCTTCCGATACCGTTTTTTTTCAACACTCTTCTATTCTTCACATTTTTGAAAAATTCTCGATATTGATGCATCTGGGAGCAAAAATGTTACAGACCATTGCGTTAAGGGCACAATTTGCTACAACTTTTGTAGTAAAAGTTTTTCTGTACTACGCTTCCGATACCGTTTTTTTTCAACACTCTTCTATTCTTCACATTTTTGAAAAATTCTCGATATTGATGCATCTGGGAGCAAAAATGTTACAGACCATTGCGTTAAGGGCACAATTTGCTACAACTTTTGTAGTAAAAGTTTTTCTGTACTACGCTTCCGATACCGTTTTTTTTCAACACTCTTCTATTCTTCACATTTTTGAAAAATTCTCGATATTGATGCATCTGGGAGCAAAAATGTTACAGACCATTGCGTTAAGGGCACAATTTGCTACAACTTTTGTAGTCAAAGTTTTTCTGTACTACGCTTCCGATACCGTTTTTTTTCAACACTCTTCTATTCTTCACATTTTTGAAAAATTCTCGATATTGATGCATCTGGGAGCAAAAATGTTACAGACCATTGCGTTAAGGGCACAATTTGCTACAACTTTTGTAGTAAAAGTTTTTCTGTACTACGCTTCCGATACCGTTTTTTTTCAACACTCTTCTATTCTTCACATTTTTGAAAAATTCTCGATATTGATGCATCTGGGAGCAAAAATGTTACAGACCATTGCGTTAAGGGCACAATTTGCTACAACTTTTGTAGTAAAAGTTTTTCTGTACTACGCTTCCGATACCGTTTTTTTTCAACACTCTTCTATTCTTCACATTTTTGAAAAATTCTCGATATTGATGCATCTGGGAGCAAAAATGTTACAGACCATTGCGTTAAGGGCACAATTTGCTACAACTTTTGTAATAAAAGTTTTTCTGTACTATGCTCCGGATACCGTTTTTTTTTCAACACTCTTCTATTCTTCACATTTTTGAAAAATTCTCGATATTGATGCATCTGGGAGCAAAAATGTTACAGACCATTGCGTTAAGGGCACAATTTGCTACAACTTTTGTAGTAAAAGTTTTTCTGTACTACGCTTCCGATACCGTTTTTTTTCAACACTCTTCTATTCTTCACATTTTTGAAAAATTCTCGATATTGATGCATCTGGGAGCAAAAATGTTACAGACCATTGCGTTAAGGGCACAATTTGCCACAACTTTTGTAATAAAAGTTTTTCTGTACTATGCTCCGGATACCGTTTTTTTTCAACACTCTTCTATTTTTCACATTTTTGAAAAATTCTCGATATTGATGCATCTGGGAATAAAAATGTTACAAACCATTGCGTTAAGGGCACAATTTGCCACAACTTTTGTAATAAAAGTTTTTCTGTACTATGCTCCGGATACCGTTTTTTTTCAACACTCTTCTATTTTTCACATTTTTGAAAAATTCTCGATATTGATGCATCTGGGAATAAAAATGTTACAAACCATTGCGTTAAGGGCACAATTTGCCACAACTTTTGTAATAAAAGTTTTTCTGTACTATGCTTCCGATACCGTTTTTTTTCAACACTCTTCTATTCTTCACATTTTTGAAAAATTCTCGATATTGATGCATCTGGGAGCAAAAATGTTACAGACCATTGCGTTAAGGGCACAATTTGCTACAACTTTTGTAATAAAAGTTTTTCTGTACTATGCTCCGGATACCGTTTTTTTTTCAACACTCTTCTATTCTTCACATTTTTGAAAAATTCTCGATATTGATGCATCTGGGAGCAAAAATGTTACAGACCATTGCGTTAAGGGCACAATTTGCTACAACTTTTGTAGTAAAAGTTTTTCTGTACTACGCTTCCGATACCGTTTTTTTTCAACACTCTTCTATTCTTCACATTTTTGAAAAATTCTCGATATTGATGCATCTGGGAGCAAAAATGTTACAGACCATTGCGTTAAGGGCACAATTTGCTACAACTTTTGTAGTAAAAGTTTTTCTGTACTACGCTTCCGATACCGTTTTTTTTCAACACTCTTCTATTCTTCACATTTTTGAAAAATTCTCGATATTGATGCATCTGGGAGCAAAAATGTTACAGACCATTGCGTTAAGGGCACAATTTGCTACAACTTTTGTAGTAAAAGTTTTTCTGTACTACGCTTCCGATACCGTTTTTTTTCAAGACTCTTCTATTCTTCACATTTTTGAAAAATTCTCGATATTGATGCATCTGGGAGCACAAATGTTACAGACCATTGCGTTAAGGGCACAATTTGCTACAACTTTTGTAGTAAAAGTTTTTCTGTACTATGCTTCCGATACCGTTTTTTTTCAACACTCTTCTATTCTTCACATTTTTGAAAAATTCTCGATATTGATGCATCTGGGAGCAAAAATGTTACAGACCATTGCGTTAAGGGCACAATTTGCCACAACTTTTGTAATAAAAGTTTTTCTGTACTATGCTCCGGATACCGTTTTTTTTCAACACTCTTCTATTTTTCACATTTTTGAAAAATTCTCGATATTGATGCATCTGGGAATAAAAATGTTACAAACCATTGCGTTAAGGGCACAATTTGCCACAACTTTTGTAATAAAAGTTTTTCTGTACTATGCTCCGGATACCGTTTTTTTTTCAACACTCTTCTATTTTTCACATTTTTGAAAAATTCTCGATATTGATGCATCTGGGAATAAAAATGTTACAAACCATTGCGTTAAGGGCACAATTTGCCACAACTTTTGTAATAAAAGTTTTTCTGTACTATGCTTCCGACACCGTTTTTTTTCAACACTCTTCTATTCTTCACATTTTTGAAAAATTCTCGATATTGATGCATCTGGGAGCAAAAATGTTACAGACCATTGCGTTAAGGGCACAATTTGCTACAACTTTTGTAATAAAAGTTTTTCTGTACTATGCTCCGGATACCGTTTTTTTTTCAACACTCTTCTATTCTTCACATTTTTGAAAAATTCTCGATATTGATGCATCTGGGAGCAAAAATGTTACAGACCATTGCGTTAAGGGCACAATTTGCTACAACTTTTGTAGTAAAAGTTTTTCTGTACTACGCTTCCGATACCGTTTTTTTTCAACACTCTTCTATTCTTCACATTTTTGAAAAATTCTCGATATTGATGCATCTGGGAGCAAAAATGTTACAGACCATTGCGTTAAGGGCACAATTTGCTACAACTTTTGTAGTAAAAGTTTTTCTGTACTACGCTTCCGATACCGTTTTTTTTCAACACTCTTCTATTCTTCACATTTTTGAAAAATTCTCAATATTGATGCATCTGGGAGCAAAAATGTTACAGACCATTGCGTTAAGGGCACAATTTGCTACAACTTTTGTAGTAAAAGTTTTTCTGTACTACGCTTCCGATACCGTTTTTTTTCAACACTCTTCTATTCTTCACATTTTTGAAAAATTCTCGATATTGATGCATCTGGGAGCAAAAATGTTACAGACCATTGCGTTAAGGGCACAATTTGCTACAACTTTTGTAGTAAAAGTTTTTCTGTACTACGCTTCCGATACCGTTTTTTTTCAACACTCTTCTATTCTTCACATTTTTGAAAAATTCTCGATATTGATGCATCTGGGAGCAAAAATGTTACAGACCATTGCGTTAAGGGCACAATTTGCTACAACTTTTGTAGTAAAAGTTTTTCTGTACTACGCTTCCGATACCGTTTTTTTTCAACACTCTTCTATTCTTCACATTTTTGAAAAATTCTCGATATTGATGCATCTGGGAGCAAAAATGTTACAGACCATTGCGTTAAGGGCACAATTTGCTACAACTTTTGTAGTAAAAGTTTTTCTGTACTACGCTTCCGATACCGTTTTTTTTCAACACTCTTCTATTCTTCACATTTTTGAAAAATTCTCGATATTGATGCATCTGGGAGCAAAAATGTTACAGACCATTGCGTTAAGGGCACAATTTGCTACAACTTTTGTAGTAAAAGTTTTTCTGTACTACGCTTCCGATACCGTTTTTTTTCAACACTCTTCTATTCTTCACATTTTTGAAAAATTCTCGATATTGATGCATCTGGGAGCAAAAATGTTACAGACCATTGCGTTAAGGGCACAATTTGCTACAACTTTTGTAGTAAAAGTTTTTCTGTACTACGCTTCCGATACCGTTTTTTTTCAACACTCTTCTATTCTTCACATTTTTGAAAAATTCTCGATATTGATGCATCTGGGAGCAAAAATGTTACAGACCATTGCGTTAAGGGCACAATTTGCTACAACTTTTGTAGTAAAAGTTTTTCTGTACTACGCTTCCGATACCGTTTTTTTTCAACACTCTTCTATTCTTCACATTTTTGAAAAATTCTCGATATTGATGCATCTGGGAGCAAAAATGTTACAGACCATTGCGTTAAGGGCACAATTTGCTACAACTTTTGTAGTAAAAGTTTTTCTGTACTACGCTTCCGATACCGTTTTTTTTCAAGACTCTTCTATTCTTCACATTTTTGAAAAATTCTCGATATTGATGCATCTGGGAGCACAAATGTTACAGACCATTGCGTTAAGGGCACAATTTGCTACAACTTTTGTAGTAAAAGTTTTTCTGTACTATGCTTCCGATACCGTTTTTTTTCAACACTCTTCTATTCTTCACATTTTTGAAAAATTCTCGATATTGATGCATCTGGGAGCAAAAATGTTACAGACCATTGCGTTAAGGGCACAATTTGCTACAACTTTTGTAGTAAAAGGTTTTCTGTACTACGCTTCCGATACCGTTTTTTTTCAACACTCTTCTATTCTTCACATTTTTGAAAAATTCTCGATATTGATGCATCTGGGAGCAAAAATGTTACAGACCATTGCGTTAAGGGCACAATTTGCTACAACTTTTGTAGTAAAAGTTTTTCTGTACTACGCTTCCGATACCGTTTTTTTTCAACACTCTTCTATTCTTCACATTTTTGAAAAATTCTCGATATTGATGCATCTGGGAGCAAAAATGTTACAGACCATTGCGTTAAGGGCACAATTTGCTACAACTTTTGTAGTAAAAGTTTTTCTGTACTACGCTTCCGATACCGTTTTTTTTCAACACTCTTCTATTCTTCACATCTTTGAAAAATTCTCGATATTGATGCATCTGGGTGCAAAAATGTTACAGACCATTGCGTTAAGGGCACAATTTGCTACAACTTTTGTAATAAAAGTTTTTCTGTACTATGCTCCGGATACCGTTTTTTTTTCAACACTCTTCTATTCTTCACATTTTTGAAAAATTCTCGATATTGATGCATCTGGGAGCAAAAATGTTACAGACCATTGCGTTAAGGGCACAATTTGCTACAACTTGTGTAGTAAAAGTTTTTCTGTACTATGCACCGGATACCGTTTTTTTTCAACACTCTTCTATTTTTCACATTTTTGAAAAATTCTCGATATTGATGCATCTGGGAATAAAAATGTTACAAACCATTGCGTTAAGGGCACAATTTGCTACAACTTTTGTAGTAAAAGTTTTTCTGTACTACGCTTCCGATACCGTTTTTTTTCAACACTCTTCTATTCTTCACATTTTTGAAAAATTCTCGATATTGATGCATCTGGGAGCAAAAATGTTACAGACCATTGCGTTAAGGGCACAATTTGCTACAACTTGTGTAGTAAAAGTTTTTCTGTACTATGCTCCGGATACCGTTTTTTTTCAACACTCTTCTATTTTTCACATTTTTGAAAAATTCTCGATATTGATGCATCTGGGAATAAAAATGTTACAAACCATTGCGTTAAGGGCACAATTTGCTACAACTTTTGTAGTAAAAGTTTTTCTCTACTATGCTTCCGATACCGTTTTTTTTCAACACTCTTCTATTCTTCACATTTTTGAAAAATTCTCGATATTGATGCATCTGGGAGCAAAAATGTTACACACCATTGCGTTAAGGGCACAATTTGCCACAACTTTTGTAATAAAAGTTTTTCTGTACTATGCTCCGGATACCGTTTTTTTTCAACACTCTTCTATTTTTCACATTTTTGAAAAATTCTCGATATTGATGCATCTGGGAATAAAAATGTTACAAACCATTGCGTTAAGGGCACAATTTGCTACAACTTTTGTAGTAAAAGTTTTTCTCTACTATGCTTCCGATACCGTTTTTTTTCAACACTCTTCTATTCTTCACATTTTTGAAAAATTCTCGATATTGATGCATCTGGGAGCAAAAATGTTACACACCATTGCGTTAAGGGCACAATTTGCCACAACTTTTGTAATAAAAGTTTTTCTGTACTATGCTCCGGATACCGTTTTTTTTCAACACTCTTCTATTTTTCACATTTTTGAAAAATTCTCGATATTGATGCATCTGGGAATAAAAATGTTACAAACCATTGCGTTAAGGGCACAATTTGCCACAACTTTTGTAATAAAAGTTTTTCTGTACTATGCTTCCGATACCGTTTTTTTTCAACACTCTTCTATTCTTCACATTTTTGAAAAATTCTCGATATTGATGCATCTGGGAGCAAAAATGTTACAGACCATTGCGTTAAGGGCACAATTTGCTACAACTTTTGTAGTAAAAGTTTTTCTGTACTACGCTTCCGATACCGTTTTTTTTCAAGACTCTTCTATTCTTCACATTTTTGAAAAATTCTCGATATTGATGCATCTGGGAGCACAAATGTTACAGACCATTGCGTTAAGGGCACAATTTGCTACAACTTTTGTAGTAAAAGTTTTTCTGTACTATGCTCCGGATACCGTTTTTTTTTCAACACTCTTCTATTCTTCACATTTTTGAAAAATTCTCGATATTGATGCATCTGGGAGCAAAAATGTTACAGACCATTGCGTTAAGGGCACAATTTGCTACAACTTGTGTAGTAAAAGTTTTTCTGTACTATGCTCCGGATACCGTTTTTTTTCAACACTCTTCTATTTTTCACATTTTTGAAAAATTCTCGATATTGATGCATCTGGGAATAAAAATGTTACAAACCATTGCGTTAAGGGCACAATTTGCTACAACTTTTGTAGTAAAAGTTTTTCTCTACTATGCTTCCGATACCGTTTTTTTTCAACACTCTTCTATTCTTCACATTTTTGAAAAATTCTCGATATTGATGCATCTGGGAGCAAAAATGTTACAGACCATTGCGTTAAGGGCACAATTTGCCTCAACTTTTGTAATAAAAGTTTTTCTGTACTATGCTTCCGATACCGTTTGTTTTCAACACTCTTCTATTCTACACATTTTTGAAAAATTCTCGATATTGATGCATCTGGGAGCAAAAATGTTACAGACCATTGCGTTAGGGGCACAATTTGCTACAACTTTTGTAGTAAAAGTTTTTCTCTACTATGCTTCCGATACCGTTTTTTTTTCAACACTCTTCTATTTTTCACATTTTTGAAAAATTCTCGATATTGATGCATCTGGGAATAAAAATGTTACAAACCATTGCGTTAAGGGCACAATTTGCTACAACTTTTGTAGTAAAAGTTTTTCTCTACTATGCTTCCGATACCGTTTTTTTTCAACACTCTTCTAGTCTTCACATTTTTGAAAAATTCTCGATATTGATGCATCTGGGAGCAAAAATGTTACAGACCATTGCGTTAAGGGCACAATTTGCTACAACTTTTGTAGTAAAAGTTTTTCTGTACTACGCTTCCGATACCGTTTTTTTTCAACACTCTTCTATTCTTCACATTTTTGAAAAATTCTCGATATTGATGCATCTGGGAGCAAAAATGTTACACACCATTGCGTTAAGGGCACAATTTGCCACAACTTTTGTAATAAAAGTTTTTCTGTACTATGCTCCGGATACCGTTTTTTTTCAACACTCTTCTATTTTTCACATTTTTGAAAAATTCTCGATATTGATGCATCTGGGAATAAAAATGTTACAAACCATTGCGTTAAGGGCACAATTTGCCACAACTTTTGTAATAAAAGTTTTTCTGTACTATGCTTCCGATACCGTTTTTTTTCAACACTCTTCTATTCTTCACATTTTTGAAAAATTCTCGATATTGATGCATCTGGGAGCAAAAATGTTACAGACCATTGCGTTAAGGGCACAATTTGCTACAACTTTTGTAGTAAAAGTTTTTCTGTACTACGCTTCCGATACCGTTTTTTTTCAAGACTCTTCTATTCTTCACATTTTTGAAAAATTCTCGATATTGATGCATCTGGGAGCACAAATGTTACAGACCATTGCGTTAAGGGCACAATTTGCTACAACTTTTGTAGTAAAAGTTTTTCTGTACTATGCTCCGGATACCGTTTTTTTTTCAACACTCTTCTATTCTTCACATTTTTGAAAAATTCTCGATATTGATGCATCTGGGAGCAAAAATGTTACAGACCATTGCGTTAAGGGCACAATTTGCTACAACTTGTGTAGTAAAAGTTTTTCTGTACTATGCTCCGGATACCGTTTTTTTTCAACACTCTTCTATTTTTCACATTTTTGAAAAATTCTCGATATTGATGCATCTGGGAATAAAAATGTTACAAACCATTGCGTTAAGGGCACAATTTGCTACAACTTTTGTAGTAAAAGTTTTTCTCTACTATGCTTCCGATACCGTTTTTTTTCAACACTCTTCTATTCTTCACATTTTTGAAAAATTCTCGATATTGATGCATCTGGGAGCAAAAATGTTACAGACCATTGCGTTAAGGGCACAATTTGCCTCAACTTTTGTAATAAAAGTTTTTCTGTACTATGCTTCCGATACCGTTTGTTTTCAACACTCTTCTATTCTACACATTTTTGAAAAATTCTCGATATTGATGCATCTGGGAGCAAAAATGTTACAGACCATTGCGTTAGGGGCACAATTTGCTACAACTTTTGTAGTAAAAGTTTTTCTCTACTATGCTTCCGATACCGTTTTTTTTTCAACACTCTTCTATTTTTCACATTTTTGAAAAATTCTCGATATTGATGCATCTGGGAATAAAAATGTTACAAACCATTGCGT
Organism: Onthophagus taurus; assembly: GCF_036711975.1. NCBI lineage: Eukaryota > Metazoa > Arthropoda > Insecta > Coleoptera > Scarabaeidae > Onthophagus > Onthophagus taurus. The sequence continues at coordinate 19,610,730 of NC_091973.1, read as the reverse complement.
TAAGGGCACAATTTGCTACAACTTTTGTAGTAAAAGTTTTTCTCTACTATGCTTCCGATACCGTTTTTTTTCAACACTCTTCTAGTCTTCACATTTTTGAAAAATTCTCGATATTGATGCATCTGGGAGCAAAAATGTTACAGACCATTGCGTTAAGGGCACAATTTGCTACAACTTTTGTAGTAAAAGTTTTTCTGTACTACGCTTCCGATACCGTTTTTTTTCAACACTCTTCTATTCTTCACATTTTTGAAAAATTCTCGATATTGATGCATCTGGGAGCAAAAATGTTACACACCATTGCGTTAAGGGCACAATTTGCCACAACTTTTGTAATAAAAGTTTTTCTGTACTATGCTCCGGATACCGTTTTTTTTCAACACTCTTCTATTTTTCACATTTTTGAAAAATTCTCGATATTGATGCATCTGGGAATAAAAATGTTACAAACCATTGCGTTAAGGGCACAATTTGCCACAACTTTTGTAATAAAAGTTTTTCTGTACTATGCTTCCGATACCGTTTTTTTTCAACACTCTTCTATTCTTCACATTTTTGAAAAATTCTCGATATTGATGCATCTGGGAGCAAAAATGTTACAGACCATTGCGTTAAGGGCACAATTTGCTACAACTTTTGTAATAAAAGTTTTTCTGTACTATGCTCCGGATACCGTTTTTTTTTCAACACTCTTCTATTCTTCACATTTTTGAAAAATTCTCGATATTGATGCATCTGGGAGCAAAAATGTTACAGACCATTGCGTTAAGGGCACAATTTGCTACAACTTTTGTAGTCAAAGTTTTTCTGTACTACGCTTCCGATACCGTTTTTTTTCAACACTCTTCTATTCTTCACATTTTTGAAAAATTCTCGATATTGATGCATCTGGGAGCAAAAATGTTACAGACCATTGCGTTAAGGGCACAATTTGCTACAACTTTTGTAGTAAAAGTTTTTCTGTACTACGCTTCCGATACCGTTTTTTTTCAACACTCTTCTATTCTTCACATTTTTGAAAAATTCTCGATATTGATGCATCTGGGAGCAAAAATGTTACAGACCATTGCGTTAAGGGCACAATTTGCTACAACTTTTGTAGTAAAAGTTTTTCTGTACTACGCTTCCGATACCGTTTTTTTTCAACACTCTTCTATTCTTCACATTTTTGAAAAATTCTCGATATTGATGCATCTGGGAGCAAAAATGTTACAGACCATTGCGTTAAGGGCACAATTTGCTACAACTTTTGTAGTAAAAGTTTTTCTGTACTACGCTTCCGATACCGTTTTTTTTCAAGACTCTTCTATTCTTCACATTTTTGAAAAATTCTCGATATTGATGCATCTGGGAGCACAAATGTTACAGACCATTGCGTTAAGGGCACAATTTGCTACAACTTTTGTAGTAAAAGTTTTTCTGTACTATGCTTCCGATACCGTTTTTTTCCAACACTCTTCTATTCTTCACATTTTTGAAAAATTCTCGATATTGATGCATCTGGGAGCAAAAATGTTACAGACCATTGCGTTAAGGGCACAATTTGCTACAACTTTTGTAGTAAAAGTTTTTCTCTACTATGCTTCCGATACCGTTTTTTTTCAACACTCTTCTAGTCTTCACATTTTTGAAAAATTCTCGATATTGATGCATCTGGGAGCAAAAATGTTACAGACCATTGCGTTAAGGGCACAATTTGCTACAACTTTTGTAGTAAAAGTTTTTCTGTACTATGCTCCGGATACCGTTTTTTTTCAACACTCTTCTATTCTTCACATTTTTGAAAAATTCTCGATATTGATGCATCTGGGAGCAAAAATGTTACAGACCATTGCGTTAAGGGCACAATTTGCTACAACTTTTGTAGTAAAAGTTTTTTTTTTTTTTTATATATGAGATGATCTGAAGAAATTAATTTAGAGAAACGACAACAAAAAACGTATTTTTGAGAGATGTATTTTCAACGAGAGATTACGAGATACAATGTGTTTTCCAAAACGAGAGCGACTTTTTTACAAAGAAAAAGAAAAAAAAAAAAGTTACTTGAACTACTTTGAAATACACAAATATAAAATGAAATAAAATTTTGGGTTTAAATTCTTAACCTTAATGATAAAACAAATGAAACTGATAGAATTAAAGAATTAAGGCAACACAAAAAACAGCCGAGTGAGTGTCGTTGTTGGTGTTCGTAAAGTTACAACTCTTATGCGACCATCAGGACCAGAGTGCATTTCCGTTATTCGCGCAATAGCCCATTTCGAAGGAGGAAAACGTTCATCTTTAATTAGGACTAGTCGTGCTAACTGCGGAATATTCTTGGCTTCGAACCACTTACTGGCGTTTTGTATAGATTGGAGGTAATAAACAGACCAATGTTTCCAAAAACTCTCGATCATTTGTCGTAGATGTTGCATCTAGAGAGGCGAGAAGAGGTTTTCAAGTCGAGAAGAGATGGCTCAGGTACAACAGTCAGCTAACTTCCAATCAGAAAATGACCCGGTGTAAGTACATCATAATTAAGAGGATCATTTGATACTGCGCAGAGGGGAATTCATAACAGCTTCGATTTGAACCATGAGACTAGAGAATTCTTCATACGTGAGTGTAGCAGTACCGATGTTTTTCTTTAAATGGTTTTTAACGATTGTTCGTGTAACGGAAACGAACTGAAGCGTTCGTGACCTTGCGCACCCCCAATTTGTCTCCCGCACACCTTTAAATAGGATGCGCATGCGAGAGGGACAACAATTATTAACGTAACCGCCGAACCTCGTCTTTTCGAAAAAGATTCTATTGTCAATTCTGCGTGTTCTGTGATAAGTGATAATAAACCAGGTAAAAGACAATTTCAATTCCTTTATTTTTCCAATCTAATTGAACCGCACCTCACAATAATTGTCCCGGCACTTTGCTGAGTGCACAACGATGGGAGGGAGGTATTAAATACTTCCCTCCCATTTTCCGCCAAAGTGTGGCGCTGAGGGCGGCTTGAACTTCCAGTTTGTACCCTCATTGCACAGAATGTTTGCTAAATGTCGCCATTCGTTGGAAGCTTTGTTGAAAAGAACTCGAAGTTCTCTATCGGCACCAATCAGGTTTATACCACAATCACTGTAGAGGCATTGACATATTCCTCTACGGCCAGTGAATCTTTTATAGATGGTTAGAAATCCAGCAGTGGTATAATCGGTGACGACGTGTGAACAGCTGATGTACTTAAACAAATAAAAATTATCATGTAACCCTTATAGTTTACCACCTCGCCCTCTGAATGTTCGCAATTGAAACGGTCCAGCGTAATCGATGCCCGAGGGAAGAAACGATCGAGATTGATTGAGTCGGGCAGGAGGAAGTTATCCCATGAGTTGTTGGCTGGTTATCACCTTCTGCTTAGCACACACCATACATCGATGGATGTAGGAACGAACAGGTACCCGGCCACCAACCACCCAGAACCGTCGCCGGGTTGAAGACAAGGTAAGTTGGTTACCTCCATGTAATGTAGCTTTATGGTGATGATCGATGATGAGATTTGTGATAATTGACAGCTTGGGGATGATAATCGGATGTTTTTCATCATATTCTAAGTTGGCAAATCTGAGACGACCAGTTATTCGGAGAAATCCATTGCCATCAATGAATGGAGCCAGTCGGAAGAGAGAACTTGATTTTGGAATAACCTTTCTTGATGACAATAAGGCAATTTCTTCGGAAAACTCAAGCTGTTGACTCTCTCGAACCCAAAACATTAAAGCATTATCAATTTCAGCAGGAGATAGAACATCTGAAACATGAGAATCAAGATTATTTCTTTTAAAAACTCTCATACACCGCGCGGTGATACGAAGCAGTCTTGTCAGGGAAGAATAACGATGTTTTAAGTTCTAACCATCGTCATCCATTCGGGCAGACGTATGCGAATTTGAAGTTCGTTGTTCACGATTGCACTCATCAGGAGGAGTAGGTTTAATGTTTGGCCATTCAGAAGACGACGAGGGAAGCCAGGAAGGACCAAACCACCAAAACTTTTCTTGAAGTCGTGACATTGAAACTCCACGAGAGACGAGGTCGGCTGGATTCTGATCACTAGGGACGTAATGCCATTGTACGTTGAGTACTTCATGGATTTCAGTGACTCGATTCCTCGCGTAGTCCTTCCAACGCGATGGATCATTTTGAATCCAAGCTAGCGCGACGGTTGAGTCAGTCCATAGGTGAATCGGACAGTTGGAGAACTCAAACACATATTGAACACGTTTGGTTAAGCGAGTAAGTAAGAGCGGGGCACAGAGTTCAAGACGCGGAATAGTTACGCGCTTTAAAGGTGTCACTTTGGATATAGATATTAAAATAGAAACGCGAACACAATGTTTTGTTAAAACGTGCAGATACACGACCGCGCCATAAGCGCTGACAGTCGTATTCAGTGGTATTGAGATTGCGAGCCACTTAGGTACTCGTATAGTAGGAATTTGATTAAAATTCTTTATGAAAGTTTTCTATTTATTTTCAAGGTCTTGAGGCAAAGTTTCATCCCAATCAAGGTGTCGTACCCATAATTCTTGCATTAGGATTTTTGCGGTTATTATTAATGGAGGAAGCCATCCTAGGGGATCGAATAATCTCGCAATAAACGATAAAACTTCACGTTTTGTGGTAGTTTTTGAACTATTGTAAGATGCTCGGCAAATAAATAGAAATTGATCTTCGAAATTATTCCATAGTAAACCCAACGCTCGTGGACAGTTATCTTCTTCAACCGAATGAAGAGACGATTGCGACAATAATTCAGGATGTAAATAATTAAGAGCTTCCGAGTTATTAGAAACCCATTTCCTGGCGATAAAACAACCAGCTTCTAAAACCTTGTTCCGCTGAAAAATCATTTCCTGAACTTCATCGATGTCGTTAGCTCCAGAAAATATGTCAAAAAGAACTAAATTTTTCTTTGCGATATTTCGAAACCTTTATTGTTTCTTCGACAGGTAAAAATCTGTAAAGCAACGTACAAAAAATATTATTTACCACGAGGTCAATTATCAGCGGCCATAAAAAAGAACCCAAAATTAAATTAAATACTTACAATTAGTTAATAATTGTACAATTGGAAACAATTGAAAAACACGCAGCAAACTCGAAACCATTATAATTTATTGAATGGACAAAAGTATTCAAACGAACAAAACTTTAACATCAAAGTTAACTTAAACTCAATCTGGTGAAAACCAGTTCTTAAAATTTAGAGACTGCGCAAAAGTTACAACCGATCGGAGCAAATAAAATTAAAAAGTTTACAAAATTAAAGAAAAACAAAAATAAAAATCATTTGATATATGATATATCCACATTTAAAGACTTCGTATAGCTTAATTTTTTGTATGCATCCTCAGTATCAATCCACAGATATGGCCCCAACAGATAATTTCTAGTTGAATTATTTCCACATTTAAGACATGGGTATATTTTTGTTTGTAAATAGTTATTAATTGATTCTTCAAGGATTGAATAATTGTAGTTCCATACAATATTTAAATTTGGAATGGGAATGGCTATTTTATGAAATACTTGATATTCTTGACATTTCAAGAACGAATTTCGATCTTCAATACATCCATAAGTTGTGTGAACAAGAATGTCATGTTCGTGTTGCAGTCAATAATATTACTTTGTATTTTATGAATAGATTTTAATATATAGCCACGGTTCAAATATTAGCTATTGTCCGCACCATTCCTACAATACTGTTATAAACATGATGAAGAGCATAATCGCTGTGGAGCTTGGGTTTCGTTTTTTGTGTTTTAATAAATTCTAAAAAAGCGTTGTAATTGCAGTAAGCATTACTAAGAATTTCAGAGAAAGCAGCAAAGGTATAAGTATTGTTAACTGCGGTCATTATGCCATTAATGGAAATAGATGGTACTTAATATACCTTTTCCTTTTTCTTCATTTTCTTTGGTTTTTGCATGTGTATCGGCAATTCAGGACATTTTGTGACATATGTACCTCTTAATGACAATGTATGAGATACATTATTTGATAGCTGTCATAACTGCTGTTCCAATGGATGAACCAGGTTTGACTGTTGTAGTCGCTTCAGTTTTATCAGATAAGGCTGATAAATCAATCTCATTTGATTTATCAATGAGTCGATCAGGGAGTTGTATGACGTTTACATTTCCAATCCAGTTAATAACAATTCATTCAAGTTCCGTGAGGTGAGTGAAGACTATGTGTTACAGATTATTTCAACTCTTCGAAAAAACTGTGCGGGCGTTGATGGTCTAAATATTTCATTTGTTCAATTGTACTCCCCGCATATAGTACCATATCTTACTCATTTAATAAATGCGTGTCTTCCCTGCATGTTGGAAATGATCTTTGGTCAAGCCATTACCAAAAAAGTCAAATGTTACAGAGTTTGGTCACTTAAGACCAATAAGTATTCTGCCTGTTTTGGGAAAGTTGGCTGAAAGAATTATTGAAGCGCAGCTGAAGGAATATGTAAATATTTGCAATATTCTGCCCAGTGTACAATCGGGTTTTAGGAAGGGTCATGGATGTGCGACAACACTGCTCAGCATAGTTGACGATGTGTTGTGGGCATCTGATGAGAGTAAAATGACCTTACTCTGATTGCTTGATTATAGTAAGGCCTTCGTGACCTGCTCTGAATCATTCAGTAATGTTTGCGATTTTGCAACACATTGGTTTAAGTCCTTCAGCTTCGACTTTCATGCTTAGCTATCTCCGTGATCGGATGCAATGTGTTGAGGTTGGATCTACATTTTTGGAAGTTGCTCACCTTTTCGGAGCACGTTAATAAGTGTACGCAGCGATCGTATGCAGCACTAAAAATGATATACGCTTCGCGCTGTTTTCTACCTTTGAGAACTAAAATTTTATTATGTGAAACGTTAGTTCTTTCCCATATGAATTTCTGTGATGTTGTTTATGGACCTAATATTTCCGCCTAGATAGGTGTAAGCTGCAGAGTATACAAAATGCCTGCTTGCGGCTAATATACGGTATTAGGAGGCGGCAGCACGTATCTCCCAATCGAAGACTGCTTCACTCCGCTACGCTGTTCCACACTGTTGCTATTGGCGGGAAACCTGCTTATCTTTACCATAAAATAAAATTTAGGTCTGATGTGCATACATTGAACTTAAGGTTTAAGGGCAATTTGACTCCTCCACAACATAAACATGATTTTTTTTAAAAGTCGTTTAGTTATCAAATCGCTCACATATACAATAGCGTTCCTGTTCATGTCAAGACCAGTATGTCTATTCAGATCTTTAAGCGAAGATTGAAGGCTTCTATCATGGCGGGTCAGTTGAGTGGCTTAGGAGCCTGATAATAAATTCAATGACAGCTAAGTTTGTTATTACTTTGGCAATTTTGTTTTAGTGTAATTTAATTTAGTTTGGTTTTTTATTATATATATTTTTTTTTGTTGTTTGTTTTTTGTTCCAGTTTTTTGTTTTCTTTTGTAATGGGGCTGGGTCGTAGAACAAATACCACTTTTGTGGCAATTTGAACCCAGCACCTTTTTTCTGCCATCCATTTATTTTGTGTTAGTTCTGCTTTTTATTGATATAAATATGTATATATATATATATATTTTTTTTTTGATAATAATGTATTGTATGGTTGAAAATAAAGGATTTATTATTATATTATTATTATATGTATTGAAGCTGATGTAGCCGGCATCAATTCTCTATCAATAGGTGAGATGATAATTGATTCATATTCCTTGAAAGATGAGGCATTTCCCATCTTAAATTTTAATGAAGAATAACTGTGATCCAGTAATGATAAATCCAGTTGATTTACTGCATCTTCAGAAATATTATATATTAATCATTGTTCTGGGTTTATCAAAGTCAAGTTCAATTGGCATTATCGCTAATTCATTTTCGTGGTAAGAAAAATAATCTTTTTCAATTACGCACACTTTGTTTTTCCAGCGTTCAACTGCATGTAAATATATATCACTAGAGTCTTCTTTCAAATTATGATTCACAGATGTTTGATCTGCTTTTTAAATTATTTAAGAATACTGTCGGTAGTTTAATGTCAATTTTTCAAATCATTTTTTTGTCGAAACTCTTTATTATGGATACTTACAGCAAGAGCTTCGTCCTTTATATTTTCACTGAATGCTGCTCTAATTCTGATTTCTTTTCTTCTTTTGTTTGATCTTCCATATCGAAGATTTTAATTTTTTCACTATCATTATTGACTGTACTATTATTTGGATCAAATTCAAATGTTCTAACTGCATAATTTAAAGCATGTTTACAATTTTCATTATCGACATCGCTATTGCATAAAATTAAAACTTGCTTTAAAAAAGATACAAAATGACTTAAATTATTTATTTCGGTCATAAATCCCATATACCTTTTGTATAATTTTGAAACTTTTTTTTCGGCTTTAGATATGCAGTACCACTTGGCAACAGCAATTTTTTTTTCATTAAAATTTAAGATGGGAAATGCCTCATCTTTCAAGGAATATGAATCAATTATCATCTCACCTATTGGTAGAGAACTGATGCCGGCTACATCAGCTTCAATACATATAATAATAATATAATAATAAATCCTTTATTTTCAACCATACAATACATTATTATCAAAAAAAAAAAAATTAATGCAATAATTGTGCCACGTCAGTTCTCATCTGCATCGGTATATACAGGGTGATTCACATAAGAACCGACACAGAGCAGGGACATGTAGAGGACAATAAATTAAGATGATTTAACGCAACTTATCTCTATACTAAGTTGTACTCCTGAGGAGTTATAGGCCTTCAAAGTTGGGTTTAAGTTTCTTGGGTCCAAGCAAATTCTCAGCGATTGATCTGCCTTCTTCACCACCACCATGGAACTAACCCATTCAGGTGACCATTTTATCCAATTCTTGTTTTATTTGTTTTTCGAGCGATGGGTATCTTCCTAGGACATTCTATAATTATTATTGCATCTTTCTTTAGCTTGATATCATAAGTATATTCCATCTTTCCAATGCGATGAAACAAGTTTTTATATTCATCAACAATCATTTCCATTTTGTTTTCATTTTGTATCTCACTCAAATACTTTATTAACTTAAAGGCTTTTATCGTAGGATAACCCAGTATGCATGGTGCTTGAAAATTACCTATTTGAAACTCCACACTCTCTTCAATATTATTTATTTTACATTTTACAGTAGCTTGTCCACAAACTTCAATTTCAAATCTATTTTAAATCGTTAATTACTTTGAAAGCAATATGGGTAGTAATTGTGTTGCTGCTTTCAACAGTGACACACTCGAGATCTTCTTCTTGTGGTGCAGGATCATGTTCAATCATGTTTTCAAACACATCGTCAATGTTCATACTCATCACTTCTGTTGCTCCAATATCGTCGATTCGAACATAATTTCCAAGATTTTCTTGTGTTTTGTTCATTTCATACATAATATATAATAACATTTTCAATAAAGTTTTTGCCTGACCATTTTTCTATCAAATTGGAGCAACCATTTATCCATAATCAGTCTCGGGTTATCCATACTTTCTTATTAAATTTCCACGTTGCCGATAAATCTTTCAGTGCTACATTATTAAATTAAATGAATTAAAAAACAGCACTTGAACGATGACATTTATTGTAAAAAGCTTAGTTTTCTACCGGTTTCGACTGTGCAACAGTCATCCTCAGGAAAACGACCTGTATAAAACAAGGATTACATTAATATCTTTAAGTATCGTAAAAGAACGTGTGCTTATTCATGTCTATCTTAAAATATGAAGAAATATAAAAACTAATACAGATAACTTACGTCAACGAACATAAAATAAAACAGGAGCTCATCGGATTATTACATGAAGGTTCCTTCACAAAAAAAAACTATTAATATAACTTAACTTAGAAGTGATAAACTGTGAAAACTTTTAGGCGCGCAAATATGTGATTTGAGGTTATATTTCAGTTGCAAAGTTGGAAATTAAACTAAAAATCTGTTGGCAGCACTTGAACAAAAATATACAATTGACGTTCTGGTACGATGGCGCGAAAAATTCAATATTTAAAAAATCTCTAAACATTCAAACAACATAAATTGAATTCTTGAAAATTGACAAATTGACAAAATGAATACAAAACAGTATCAATGTCTAACGGAAACATTTTCAAAATGAAATCAAATTCCAGGGTAAAAATCGTGTGAGGAATTGTACATAAAATGCAAAAATATTATAAATTTTAACCGTCAATACAACAAATACAAAATTATTACAGAAATACATTGAATAACAGAAATTTTGTTGCAAAATAATAAACAAAAGTTTGGACAGGAGTTATATGTTAATATTGTTTGGTGATCTAAAATATCAAGACTTCACATCAAAATTAAACATGAGTAGTATGGTGGGGATTGGGTTTGGTAGACAATAGTGAATATGACCGAGATGTAGAGAAGAGGGGAGAAGAAGGAGAGGGGGGAAGGGGTTACCAGAAGGTAACCAAGGGACCCAGACATTGCGAAATTCAGACTGTTACCATGATCTGAAATCCTCGTTTATCTGGGGTTTTTTTGGAAGGTACGGTGTTTGGAGGTATGAGTATAAAGGTTTAGAGGTATAACCTTTATACTCATACCTCCAAATTACATATTCTACATTGTTAACTGGTATCAATGTATACTTCTCATCCAGAAATTGTTCATGAATTAATTCTGTCTCGAAGGGTTTACTCATGTTCTCGATTTTTGTTTGTTTTTGTTTTATTGATTGAAAAATTCTTGCGACATATTTTATTGTACAGTACGTTACATATATTTTGCTGTAGATTTTTGACCTCTTCTCAAAATAATTTGATAATTACCATAGTTTTACCCCAGATAAACGAGGATTTCAGACCAAGGTAACAGTCTGAATATCGCAATATCTGGGTTCCTTGGTTACCAGCATCCTTCTTCATCTCCTCTCCTCTACCTCACAATCATTTTCAATTTAACCTCAATAAAATCCAATCCATACCTTCCCTGTTCAATCTTACTACAACATGCATCCTACTAAGATTTGTTATTTACATACAACTGCATAAGTCTTGATATTTTAGATCACCAAACAATATTAACATATAACTCCTGTCCAAACTTTTGTTTATTATTTTGCAAAAAAATTTCTGTTATTCAATGTATTTCTATTAAGCGAGGAGTAAAATGAAACAACCTTTCTCCTTGCGTTCAGCATTACAACTAACTTAAACTTTTATTTCCAAGTTGAAAGTCAGTTACATAGGTGGCGCTAACAGACTTTTATTGATATACATATTATAATAATTTTAACACCCCCACTTAGCAATAAAAGTTAATACATAATCAGCATTGTATTACACCTAATAAATTTAACATTTTACAATGTTTTTTATAAGTTAAACTTTTAGTTAGCACATCAGCAGGCATATCCGCCGTTTGCAAATAATTAACCTTTATTAATTTATTTGCAACTGCATCTCTTATAAAGTGATGTCTAACATCAATGTGTTTACTTCGTTTATGATATACCGGATTCATTGACAAATTTAATGCACTTTGGTTGTCATTAAATAAACTAATACAAATATCGCGATTTATTAATTCCTTTAAAAGTCCTTTCAAATAAATAGCTTCTTTTGCAGCCTCTGCTAATGCCATATACTCTGCCTCTGTACTGGACAGTGCCACTGTTTTTTGTTTTGAACTTTCCCAAGAAATTACACCTCCCGACAATTTAAAAACATATCCAGTATAAGATTTACGATCTATTGAACTATTTGCCCAATCTGCATCCACAAAACCGGTCAAATCATTATCATCTTTTACAAATATTAAACTGTAATTAATTGTTCCTTTCAAGTATTTCAATATACGTTTAGCAATTTTCCAGTGTTTTTCGTCATAACAATTATTAAACTGACTTAAATAGCTAACACTAAAAGAGATATCAGGTCTTGTTAAAACCGAAAGATACATCAATGAACCTATCAACTGTTGATAAGGAAGTTTACAATTTACTTCACTTTTTTCAAGATTCGTACCAACTTCCAAGGGAGTGAGAACACTCTTACAATCTAACATATTAAATCGTTTCAATAAAGCTTTTATATACTCTTTCTGATTTAAAACAATTCTTTTACTGTCTTTATCAACAATTACATTCATACCTAAACATTGTTTAATCATTCCCAAATCCTTTAACCTAAATTTACTACTTAAAATGTTCTTAATATTTGACATTTCGATTTCATCATTTGAAAAAATAAAAAAATCATCCACATACACAGCTATGACGGTCAATTTTTCATTTTTATTTTTTATATAAATACAATGTTCGAATTTCGACTTTTGAAACTGAGCTTGTATTAAAATTTCATTAACCCTTTCATTCCAAACTCTGGATGATTGTTTCAATCCGTAAATAGCACGATTTAACTTTAAACATTTTCCTTTCCGTTCACAATTAAGTCCTTCTGGTATTTGCATGTATACAGTTTCCTTTAAATAACCGTTTAAAAAAGTTGTTTTAACATCCAAATGATTCATATTTAAACCTAATTTAACTGACAAAGCAAATAACAATCTCAAACTAGAATGCCTCACTACAGGTGAAAAAGTTTCCTCATAATTTATACCCGGTCTCTGATCAAAACCTTTTGCTACTAACCGTGCACGATACGTCACTTTATCATCACTGGTGATCTTCTTCTTAAATACCCATTTACTTTTCACTACTGTCATTGACGAATCCTCAGGCCAGTCTGTCAATGTCCATGCATTGTTTTCTTCAAAACTTTCTAATTCTTCTGAAATTGCTTTCTTCCATTTTTCAGCATCTGGTCCTTTTAAAGCTTTTTCCATACTATCAGGATCTTCCGATACCATTTCTTCCACACATGCATATGTTATAAAATCATCAAATTTTCTAGGTTTAGGAGTCCTTCTGGATCTTTGATTTTTATTTTCATTTATTTTAACATTAACAATATAGTCTTCATCATCTGTATCATCAAATTGATTGATATCAGATTCTAACTCATCTTTTTCTTCTGCAATACTTTCATCTTCTATGTTGGTCTCTTCAGTTACTTCTTCCCCCACTGAATCTGTATTTTCTTCTTTGTTATTTTGTATTTCTATCTTTACCTCTTCCTTTAGGTTTTCCATTATTGTAACATCTCTAGATACAGCTATTTTTTCAGTCTCTGGATCATATAATCTATATCCTTTTGTGGTTTCACTGAATCCTACAAGAATCATTTTCTTCGATTTTTTATCCCATTTCAATCTATTTACTTTTGGAACGTGTACCATGACCTGGCTTCCAAATATTCTCAAGTTTTCAAGGTTAGGTTTTTCACCGTACCATACTTCATAAGGTGTCTTTGAATTTAAACCTGTAACGGTAGATCTGTTTCTTAAATATACTGCCGTATTTGTTGCTTCTGCCCAAAACCTCTTTTCTAACTCTGCATCGAACAATAAACAACGAGCCTTTTCGATAATTGTTCTATTTAAACGTTCTGCTGAACCGTTCTGTTCGGGCGTGTAAGGATTTGTTTTTTGATGTACAATACCGCATTCTTTCAGATAATTTTCAAATACTAAATTACAAAATTCACCACCGTTATCACTTCTCATTGTTTTTAATTTTTTATTTAATTGATTTTCTGCCAAAGTTTTAAATTCTTTAAAATTATCATAAACTTGATCTTTACTTTTCAAAAAATAAACAAAAGCCATTTTACTAAAATCATCTAAGATTATTAAAAAATATCTTGCTCCACCCAACGATTTTTGTTCCAGGGACCACAGACATCAACATGTACGAGTTCTAGTAAATCGTCAGCACGAGAACCTTTCTTTTGAAATTACAATCTCGTTTGCTTACCTTCGTTACATATTATGCAGCTTTGTTTATCAATATCAATCTTTCCTTTGAATTCCAGACCATTTACAGCTCCTTCAGACATCAGTTTCAGATCTTTTTTATTTATGTGACCTAATCTCCGATGCCACGTTTCTACTGATACTGTCTGCCCCGCAGCCAAAACACAGTCTATATTTACACAAGTTTCTAATTTATACATGTTGTCCACCACTTTGGCAATTGCAATCAGTTCGCCATTTTTATTGATTATCTGACAACCATTTTTCTCAAATTTAACAGTATTTCCGTTTTCAATTAATCTACTTACTGATAAAAGATTAGTAACTACTTGCGGTACGTATAATACATTTTTAATTGTTACGTTAAACGTTTTATCATTTACCATCGTACTTATGTCTACGTCACCTGTGCTTTCAACTTTTAATTTGGACTTATCAGCTACAATTATTTCTTTGGGTTGCTCACACCGTCTTATATTCCTCATCCACATTATATTTGAGGTTATATGGACATTCGCTCCCGAATCGAGGTACCAACCTTCTTTGTCGAACGCTTGTCCGCCCAAAAAAACTACACTAAATACGTTTGTACTTTCATTTTCTTTTGTTTGACCATCTGAACATTTATTTTTATAGTGACCAAGTCATTTACATCGATAACTTCTTATTTCTTTCTTTGACGTTTTATTGTCATTATCTGTTTTACCTACTTTACTACCAACCTTATTTTGGTTTTCACCAGATCTTCGAGTCCACTTTGTTTTGGCGGCAAACGCGTTAATTCCACAATTTGCATCCGCCATATCCAACAATTTGGAGTTTATTGCGTCAGCCGTTATTTTTATCCCACTATGTTCTATAGCCATGATCATCGGCATAAATCTTTTCGGCAAACCAGCCAAAAGCAATGATCCGATCCATTCCTCCGTTATAGCAAAACCGGTGTTTTTTAATCTTTGAGACGTTTCAATTATATGACCAACGTACGATTCCATACTTGTTGCATCATCCAATCTTGTTGAAATTAACGATCTCAATAAACTGATTTTTCTGGAAAATCCGGTATCCGCATATAGATTCTGGAGTTTATTCCACAGCTGTTCAGCCGTTTTCGTCTCTTTAATATGGATATAGAGCGAAGAATCAATTGTTAGAATCAGCTTAGCTCGTGCTTGGCTTACTTTATTCTCATCTGCTTCTTTTCCAACAATACTTTTCTCTAAACCATCCAACATTAAGAAATTTTCTGCGGCAAAAGACCATTCTTCGTAGTTTTCTCGTCCCTTTAGTTTCGGAACGCTTGTTAAATAACTATTAGCCATAATGCGCTCAGTACTTGTGATATCACTTTACTTAAACTTAAATTAACTGGTTAAATCAAGGTACGTTACACTGGGTGTGGCTGGGCCCATAACCTATTAAGCGAGGAGTAAAATGAAACAACCTTTCTCCGAGCGTTCAGCATTACAACTAACTTAAACTTTTATTTCCAAGTTGAAACACAGTTACATAGGTGGCGCTAACAGACTTTTATTGATATACATATTATAATAATTTTAACAATTTCTGTAATCTGTAATAATTTTGTATTTGTTGTATTGACGGTTAAAATTTATAATATTTTTGCATTTTATGTACAATTCCTCACACGATTTTTACCCTGGAATTTGATTTCATTTTGAAAATGTTTTCTTTGAAACGTTTTTTAATGCTGCGTCCAGTCTGACCAATATAAATTTTATCGCAATCAGGACATTTGATTTCATAAATACCACTCAACTCCTCTTTGTTAAATTGATGTTTATTATTAAAAAGGTGTTTATGAATTTTGTTTTGAGAGACAAAGGCAGAGGCAAGGCCAAATTTCAACAAATTTTGTTTAACGGGGTTAACAATAGATGGGTGGTAAGGTAAGGCAATATATTTGGTTTTGGACTTAGTGTGAGGATAGATTAATTTAGTGATTTGTGAGTTGTGCACTTTATAGTAAATGTTTTGTAAATCTTTTATAGAAAAACCATTATTGAGTCCTATTTTTACAATCTTTTTTATTTCAAGGCTGAGGTTATCATTATTTAAAGCAACGTTATAAATTCTATTGAAAAAGAAGCGAAAACTGGCAAATTTATGTTGATCACAAGAATAGGAACTTTTTGGTATAATACAATCTGTGGTAGTGGGTTTTCTAAAGATATTGAAGTTGATAATATTTTCTTTAATGTTTCTAGTTAACTCTAAATCTAGGAAATTTATTTTGTAATTGTTTTCTTTTTCGAGGGTGAATTCTAAATTGCAAATGCTGTTTATCAGATTGAAAAGACCACCAAGTTTAGCATGACTTTCTTCATAGACAACAAGGATATCAACTACGTATCTGGCATAGAAAGCAATATCCTTATTGAAAAAATGATTTTTATCTGAAAATAGTTCTTTTTCAAATTCATTAACATAGATATCTGATAGAATGCCCGAAATAGGTGAGCCCATAGGCAAACCGTCCTTCATTTTGTAAAATCTATTATTAAAGGTAAAAAAGTTCTGACTACATACAATCTCCAAAAGACCAATGAAACTATTAATTTCTAATATGTTTAATTTATTAATATCTTGTGAACTGATCAAGTATTTTTTGATGATAGATAATGTTTTATCGATTGGAACGTTAGAGTATAAATTTTTTATGTCGAAAGAAATTAGTTTACTAAGGTTTTTAATTCTGAAGGTCTTTAGTTTATTTATTAGATCAGTAGAATTTTTGATTGTGTGTGTGAAGTTGTTGTGAAAAAGTTTATAAAGGAAGTTTTGAATTAGTTTTGAAATTTTATTGGTTGGAGTGTTATGATTACTAATAATTGGTCTTATGCTTTTTTCAGGTTTATGCAATTTAATTAGACTTTTCAAAGAAGGAATGAGTGGGTTCATTTCTAGAGCGTTATATGAATTAATGTTGAATTTAGACAAAAAAGTTGAATTTTCTCTTAAGTATTTTCTAAGTTTGTTACTAAAAGCATTGGTGGGATTATTTTTGATTTCGATGATGCTGTTGTCCATGAAGAAGTCTAGAGTTTTATCAATGTAAGTCATTTTATCTAAAATGACCGTGCCCGCGCCCTTGTCTCCTACTGTTAAAATTAAATTGCTGTTTTCAACTTTTTCTTTAAATTTTTTGATATGATTAAGGTTTACATTAAGGTTGAATGGTTTACATTTAAAGAATTAGGAGTTTTATATACATCTCCAATCAATTGATGGTTTTCAGAAAAAATTTGTTTCATTTATTTCAAGTTACGCCATTCTTCCAGCCCACCGTTGTATTTCAAAATTAAAATCAATAAAGAACGATAAAAAATATTTTTAATTAATTTTATAAGTTACAGCTGTTTCGCACGTAGAACGTTCTTCTTCCGGCACGACGTCAATTAGTAAACGACGAAGACGTATGCATTAGTATCACATCCTGTCACACGTTGTCAATGTGAAGTCCGTCAGTTTTCAAAAAAACCCTTTCTTGACCGGTGTTGCTTCATGACTCCCACTGTAGACAAATATTGTTTTTATTGACAAAAATATCGGGATAAGCAGCCGGTGTGGTAGATGAGAGAATAAACCTGCTTTAATCTGTCCTAAGCTTTCGTTATTTATTTATAACTTCATCAGAGGATAACTACAAGTAAGGTAATCAGACATGATTCAAGCGCAACCGCGTGTTACTCACAATTAGAGGTTATGTTGTGACGTGAAACATAAGTTCATTCGATTTTTTAACCACAAGATCTTAACAGAGACACGTTGGAGATGGAACGAAATCGGCGAGACCTATCAATCTCGAGTCACCCGTTTATTACGAGTGCGGGACAAATAAAACACTAACAACTGTACAACGTAAACTAAAAACGTCTAATAAATTGCGTGCGAAGGCTGGGGACGCCACAACATGGCCGCCAATAGAGCTGCCAATCGACCTCGGTAAGTAAAGCAGGAAACTGGGAACCAGAGGTAGGAAACGTCACTAATTTTAACTTTAATTACGGGACAGGAACCAAGGCTAACAAACCCCAAAACTAATTATTAGTAACCTCATCTGAAGTTATCGACATCAATAACGGCCAAAGGGCCGGCACCAAGGTTGTGAGGACCGTTGAGGTAACCACTACGGTGAAAAGAAGTGTATTTCTGAGGACAGACCACCATCGGTTCCATCCAGTAGTGACAAAAGGTTTCTTCGAGTTGTTCCTGATATGGCTCGGTAGAATTCCAGCTCTTCTGCTTCGGTGGAGGAAGTGTTTGGGATTGTTGAGGTTCGCCAACTTGATGTTGAGTGTCGAACGTGTTGGAAATTCTATGAAGCTTCTGATTCTTTTAATTTGGTTGATACAACTAAGGAACGGGAGGATGACTTCAATAGTCGGGGTTGCACTTCTGTAGTTGGGGTGACACCAATAGTCACGGTTACTTCCGTAGTTGGGTTGACTCCAATAGTCAGGGTGAGATTGCACGGCTGTCTTCTTGGTTCCGGAAACTGCTTTCAACACGTTTGGTGTAGGACGAATGTTGTATCCTACTTGTTGAATAGGTTTGAGAAGAATAAAAAGACGGAGAGTTTCGTTATCTACGTGTTTACTCTTTCCTAACACATTACAATCAAAAACATCCATTGTCCATTATCTGTAGCAAAAGCAGTGTACGGTCGTGATTTTGGATCTAGTTCGACCTGATAGTAACCCTGTGACAAATCTAAGTGAGAAAAGTATATCACTCATTACAATGAATGTAAGATATCACCTATACATGGTAACGGAAACATATCATCTGTCTGTTTAAAAGCCTATAATCAATTACTTTTACTTACATACGTTACTTTTTTTTCCATTTAAATCCGGTTGTTTAGACACAATTAATAATCATTAATATTATTCGTTTCCATCTTGGTGATTGAATTAAATAAAAACAACAATGTTTGTTGAGATGGATAATTTTATTTTTATTTTTCGGCTCTACCGCCTTCGACTACCGTTTGTAGTCATCTTCAGGAGAAATTAGTCACTTCAATTATACTTCGAATATTCTAAATCTAGATTTTTTGCTCAAACTTTGTCTATAGACAATTTTTTTTCTTTATATATTTAGTAATTTATCAATTCTATTCACTGAAAACTCAGTTCCAAAAAAAGCACACACATTATAATTTGATAATTTATCTATTTTTGGCGGAAAATTTTTGATATTCACGGCGTTCAATTCGTAAGCAAGCAGTTGCGGTTGATACTTTGTAGAGAGTGCAATTTCTGAGCAAGTTGTGATTGTTGCGATTTTTTGTTGTTGGGCTTCCTCAAGAGTAAAGTATACACTACTCGATCAAGAACTCTAGATGAGTTAAAACATAGAATCCAGGATTAATTTCACAGTGTACTAGCTGAGAGCTGAGATGTTGCAGCGGTCAATGAGAAAATCAAAATCATGAAGAATCTCAACAGCAGATTTCAAGAATGCATTCGTACAGGAGGACGACATCTACAGGACGTAATTTAAAAAAAATGATAAATTCCATTGTTTCTTAAATGACAAATTTTAAGGTTTCAATTACTATGAATAAAATATTTTTCTTCCATCACTCTTGGTATTATTGAATTGTTAAAAAGTTCCCTTTTTTTGTGTCACTCTGTAGTAATAAATATGACTGTTGTAATTTGACTTTGCGGCCAATTTACCTACAGGATACTTCCGATTTTTGTGGTAAATAACATTCAATTATAAACTTCATTTCAGCTAATCTATTGATCACTACAGATGTAGAACTGTCAACAACTATATTTGAAACCGAAATGAAATCTAAAGAGATGATTATTTGTACACTTGATGAACGACTAACTGAAGCGAAAGAAGATGCCAAGGTCAAGATAGATTTCTATTTATTTATGAAAGCACAAGGTTTAGAATTAGATCTCCTTAATAGTATATTAAATAAATTCTTCACTCCAGCTCAAATAAAATGTATGAAGTCAGAGAAAAAGCCCTATACCATCTAGGGTCTAGGGCACTAACAACACGCTGCACTAATGGGATTAGGGTCAAAATTTTCAACGTACAATATTCTCACTTTACTAGGGCGTAGCGGATATAACGTATTATAGGGTGTTGAATGAAAGGCTTTCTACTTATGTAGGTACACTTAACTTTATTTGCCTCTATCAACAATGAACAATACACTCGATGTTACAATTCCATTTTCTCCCTCTACAAATGTGATTTCGTGTTTTTTATGGTCTCGCGGCGATCCCTTCCAGACGATCCTTCAGCCAATTGGAGCGTTCCGCGCTTGAGCGTCGATGACCGCTGTATACTTTGCGACACTCCTCCAACTTAGAAAAACATCGACCACGATGTTTGGACAAAAATTTGGCCTCTGGATTAGCTGTAGGATATCCTTGCGGTTCCTCACGATGCCATGTACCGAAAACAAGAAAAAATACATAAAAGCAGTAATGTGCACTGTTGTGTTCGTCAGTGGGAGGGTCCCAAATAGAACAATAACATAATAATGCATGTTTTTTCTTGTTGTCTACAATCCCGTTTGCCGCCAAGAAATACCCGATTCGTTCTTCGTAGGCATCCCAACTAGCCGAATCATTTACGTTGAACGACTCTATTTTCCCTAGAATCGCCATTGTCATTGACTTTTAATCCTCGTCGCCAAAATGTTGTGTTCGTCAGTGGGAGGGTCCCAAATAGAACAATAACGTTTAGTTTAACAACTTTAACACATTTATTATTACAACACAAATCGTTACATCTAATTTACTTTGTATTACATTTGCTGTTAACCTTGAGCGAGCGTTACAATGCAGCGGACCCAACGGTACTGGTTGGCGCGCTCGAAACGTAGCGAGCACGTTTTCTTTTGGTCATGAGCATACATGACACTCCTCCCTCCTGGATTTCTCGAACATTACAAACGTAATCTTCTAAATACTGAGGTTTCTTTCGTTCTCTTGTTGCTCTCTCTCTGGTTGTCTCTTGGGCCTCTGTTGCTTCTGGTAGACTGGATTCAACGTTCTCTGATTACTGATCTTGGCCATTCGTATTGTTTGCAGATGACTCTTCCACTCGTCCACGTAGTTGATCTGTGTGTCGCCTGGCAATGTTTCCATCCGGCAATTCCACTCCGTAGCTTACTGGACCAGTTTTCTCTGAAATTGAAGCTGGTATCAATTTCGGACCTGGAACATAAGATCTAGCATATATTAAATCATCTGTTGCAAAAGTTCTCGGAGTTTTGCTATCCCTCTTCGACTCTTCTTTTGCTCTCATTGATCGGGAGAAATCGGGTTTTACTTTATCCAACAATGTTGTCAATCTTCGTCCCATCAATATCTCTGCGGGTGACTTTTCAGTTGTACTATGAGGTATACAATGTTGTGGTAGTAGATATCTTGCCAATGTTTTGTGAATATCTTCGTTATTCATCTTCTTCAACATCGAAATTAACCAAACCCAAAAATGCCTGCAATTCTGTTTTGTTAGTGGTGTGTTCTGTATTGAACGCATTTTATCTTCTGTAGGGCTAATTCCTTTTTCTGTTATTTGAAATCCCAGATAGTTAATTTTTTCTTATTTGAATGTACATTTTTCTTTTCTTACATGAAGTCCGTCTTCTTTGAAACGTCGTAACACTTCTCTGACCTTCATCTGTAGATCTTCATCTGACTTTCCAACACATAATATGTCGTCGTAATAAGGTAACACTCCGAACGTGTGTCAATAAATCTCTGAAAGATCTGTGTGGCCACAGAAACTCCAAATTGCAATCGGTTACATTTGAACGCTCCTCTGTGAGTAATAATGGTTTGTGCTTCGGCGGCCTCGTCGTCCACAGTCAGTTGCAAATATGCTTGGGCCATATCAATTTTTGCAAATACCTTGCCACCTGCTAACGTTGCTAGAATGCTTTGAACGAATGGTACTGGGTACGTGTCGGTACGTAAAGTTTTGTTTAATGTCACCGATAATCGCCGCACAACCTAATTTCTCCGTTACTTTTTATGACACTTACGACTGGCGTTCCCCACCTTGGGTGTCACGTAATAATCTGTTTAATTCATCATCGATTTTCCCTTTTAACGCGAAAGGTATCATGCGCACTTTCATCATTATCGGTTTTACGTTTGGATCAATATCGAATGATACTGGCCTACCTCGGTATGTTCCTACCTTTTCTTCAAATACTTCTGGATATTCGTGGGCGTTGTATTGCTAACTATGTAATTGTCTATTCCTGTTACGGAAATTCCCAATGAATCGAACCAATTTCTACCCACTAGACTGGATCGATCGTTTTTTAGAATAATGATTGGTAAATTCATTTTTTTATTTTTATAATCTACGGAGATTGTGCATTCTCCCAATGTATCAACTACTTTATCTTGATAATCCTTCAAAATTACCTTCGGTGGACTTAACTCTGGTAGTTTGTCTCCGAAAATGTCATGAAAAGTTTTCTTCCCAATAGTGCTTGCTCCTGCTCCTGAGTCTACTTCCATTGGCAAGCAGTAACCGTTGATTTTGACAACAATAATTACCTTGTCAGGAATTCGGTTGCAATTAATTTTGTTTATTGGTGTTCTGTACCCTTGTTCTTTCTCCTCCTCCTCTTCTGTGTTGTCTATCGTCTTCGTTTCTGCTTGTCTTGGTTCCCGTTCGTTTCTTTTTTAAAAAACAAGCCTTTTCTGTGTCCTTGCTTCTTGCAGTATTTAAAAGTTAATGTTGCTATGGTGATAACCATACATACTGTGGCTATGAGGTATTAGCCAACATAATAATAAAATTATAAAATTAACTTTTGGCAGACTTTTTATTTTGCGTCTGTTATGTTTTGCTTCAAAAACAATTGTGTGCAAATATAAAAATAATAATAAATGAAATACAATTTTATGTTTTTAAATGGAGCTGCTGCCACAGCACGCTACATCCACTTCCCCTCCTATAAAGAAAGAACAGAAAGAGGGATAACATTTAGTCAAAAATTTGAATTAAAATTTAAAATGTACTTTTTTAGTTTTATTAATTATTAAATTGTTGACTTCAGGAGAAACGTTTTCGTTCAGAAAGAAAGCCGGTTTCAGCAAATCGAGGCTTACATTTATTTCTTTACTGTCTTTCAATACAACGAAAAATTTTGAAAGTCTCTTCAACTCTCTGAAGGGACCTTCGTACCTAGGAGACAACGTAGGTTTAATTCCAGTAATTTTAACAAATACAAAGTTTGACCTGAATAATTCTTTGTGAACAAAAGGTTTTTGGCTGGAATGTATGGTTGACTGAACTGGTTTAATGTCAGCAAAAGATGATTTTAAACGTGATAATAATGGTTCAGTTTCAATTGATGGTTCGGTAGGTAAGAAAAATTCTCCTGGTAATCTGAGTTGCTGACCACAAACCAATTCAGCGGATGAGCAACCTAAATCCTCCTTTAGGAATGACCTGAGACCTAGGAGAATCAAAGGCAAGTCATTGTTCCATCTAGTAGAATTACCTCTAGCAATAATCGCTGATTTCAAAGTACGGTGAAATCGTTCAATCATACCGTTACTTTGTGGGTGATAAGCAGATGTGTGTATTTGATGAGTACCTAAAAATAATTGGAATTTTGAAAATAATAGTGATTCGAATTGTCGTCCTTGATCGTGAGTGATCATGGTAGGAATACCGAAACGGCTGAAGTAATGCCTGAAAAGAGTATCTGCAATAGAGGAAAAGCCTCTGGCCACCGTGTGAAACGCTCAACGACTGTGAGCAGATAAGTACATCCAAGAGATGGAACAAGTGGGCCAACCAAATCAATGTGAATGCGTTCAAATCGAACTTTTGGAACTTTGATTTTGAGAATTGGCGATTTTGTATGCTTTTGTATCTTAACTTTCTGGCATTGTAAACATGATTTTGTCCAAATACGAATTTGTTTCGACATATGAGGCCAAAAGAATTTTGTTTTTATTAAATGAATGGTTGCTCGAATGCCAGGGTGAGATAAACCATGAAATTTTTGTATAACTATTTCACTAAATTGCTGCGGAATGGAGATTCGCGGAGATTTCGTTGATATTTCACACCATAATTTGATATCAGGTAGCGTTGTGGGTTGTAGCAATAACTGATAGGGTGTTGTAGTGTGAGTGTGAGAAAATTGTTTATGTAGTAGGTTCGACAATTCGATATCTGTGACTTGAGCTTTGTAAAGTGTAAGTGTGTCGGGGTACTGAGAATTTAGGGATTCAATATTTGTCCTGGACAAAGCGTCTGCAACAATATTGGAATTTCCCTTAATGTATCTCACATCGGATGTATATTGTGTTATGTAATTTAGGTACCTGGTTTGTCGTGGTGTTTTTTCTGTTGATGAAAATATTGCCGTAGTTATAGGTTTGTGATCGGTGAAAACTGTAAAATTGTTTCCATGTAGGAAATGATTAAAAAATTTTATGGCAGAATATATTGCCAATAGCTCTCTATCGAACGTTGAATATTTAACTTGACTTGGAGAAAGTTTATGTGAATAAAATGCTAATGGTTGCGGTGTTTCATCAATAATTTGGCTCAGAACTGCTCCTATACCTGTATTAGAAGCGTCTGTGGTAAGTGACAGCGAAGCGTGAGGAGATGGATGAGCTAGAACGGTAGATTTCGTTAGAAGATCTTTAGCTGTTGCGAAGGAAATTTCATGTTCATCTGACCAAGATGTTATTAATTTTTGTTTAATTGAATAAAGCGATGATGAAAGATTATGAAGGGGTGATAAATACATATTAGAAATGTTCGGTAAAAATCTATGATAAAAATTAATTATGCCCAAAAATCTTTGTAGTTCCTTCAATGTTTTTGGTTTGGGAAATTTTGAAATAGCATCAATCCTAGACTTAGAAGGTTGAATACCATCGCTAGTGATATGATGGCTAAGAAAATCAATGGAAGTAACTCCAAAAACACATTTAGATGGTTGGATGTTGATATTGAATGTACTTAACCGTTCAAATAACTTCTCGAGATGTACATAATGTTCTTCTTCGTTATGACTTGCAATGAGAATGTCATCTAAATAAACGAATAAGAAGTTGAGACCCGAAAGAACTTCATTTATGAATCTCTGAAAGGTCTGAGCAGCATTACGGAGGCCAAAGGGCATACGAGTAAACTCGAAAAGACCAAAAGGAGTAGTGATAGTTGTCTTGGGAATGTCTTCTTCTTCCACCGGAATTTGATGATATGCCCTTACTAAATCCACTTTTGAAAAAATTTTGCATCCATTCAAATGTAAGTTGAAATCCTGAATATGTGGAAGGGGATATCTCCACATGGTCTCCAATTATTGGAATCCTTTTTGGGGACCATGTGTAGAGGCGATGCTGTTGAAGAAGAAGAGGGTCGACATATTCCCATGGCTACCATCTGATCAAATTCCCTTTTGGCTATTGCGTGTTTATGTACATCTAAACGTTGAGGACGACAAAACGGTAAATGCGAATTAGTTATAATTTTGTGTGTTGTCTGATGTTTAACTGGTGAAGAAAAATCCGGTGTAGAGGTTAGTGATGGGAATGATTTTAAAAGAGTTGTATATATGGATTCGAAAGAAAAAAGTTTTGGTGTTGGTTCATTTGTTTTGATACTGGTACCAATTGAGTATAATTCTGTTTTTGAATCAATTAATCGTTTGTTTTTAACATCAACCAAGATACCGAATTTATGAAGAAAGTCTGCGCCAATGATTGGTTTATTAACGTTCGCAATGGTGAAGACGAATGGAAAATTTCGTCTTAAATTCAGCGAAACCGTGAGTAATTTTTTTCCATAAGTGTTAATTTTAGTACCATTGGCTGCAGAAAGGCTTGATTCGGTGTCTTGGTTGTGTTTGGGAAAAAGTTTAAATGGTAAAACCGAAATATCGGCGCCAGTATCAATTAAAAAATTTTGATTATTTTGATTATCAAATATAAAAAGTCTTGTATTAAATGAATTTGCCAAAAGTTGAGGTTGACTATCAGTCTTAATTTTGAATTTAGAAAACATTTCTTCTTTTTTCCTTCGAATCTTTACGGGTTTTTTGAATTATTGGTGGTGGTTCTATCTGCAAATACGGAATAAAAACTGCATGTGGCACCATCGCATTTCGTTGCATTTTTACCAAAATTACGATGATACCAACATACGTGATTCAAATTAGTTGAATTGGAATTACTTCTTGATCGAACTTTATGAGAACGATATCTCTCACGAGAGGTATGACGCTGGTGGCAATTACAATAATTTGACGTAGTTGAAGGTGTATTGCTTTGAAACTGTGCAGATAAAGAATTTATCTAGCTCTCTAAACGTTTCGTTACGCAGTCCTGTTGTTGTTGTTGTTGGGCAACTGATTTTAATAATGTTTGGCAAGTTACTGTCAAATTTTGAATTGCCGTCAAAAGCTCGGCATGTCGCGGTGTCGTTCGTGTTGTAGTGTTGTTGTCACGGGTGTAGTTGTAGGTGTGGTGAAAAGTGTTGTGTTGTGAGTCGGAAAATGAGGAAGAAAGTGTGGGGGAATTTAACGTCTCCCAAACTTTGTCGGCGACAGATAGAAGGTCTGTTACTTCCTCCTTTCCAGATGTGAGAAGCGCGACTGATACCGCTTGAGGTAAGCGTCTTTTCCAAAGTTTCAGAAGCAATTCGTTGCTTACTACTTGGGAACCTGCGACGGTACTTGACATA
Organism: Onthophagus taurus; assembly: GCF_036711975.1. Classification (NCBI taxonomy): domain Eukaryota; kingdom Metazoa; phylum Arthropoda; class Insecta; order Coleoptera; family Scarabaeidae; genus Onthophagus; species Onthophagus taurus. The sequence goes on along the minus strand of NC_091973.1, from coordinate 19,584,057 downwards.
GCCCTATAAAACTCCGACGGACGCTGATCTCCCATTTGAGTCCCAGAAAGAATATCATCGAGCCTTTTTTCTTCGCTCAGTGATAATCTTTCTATCAGAGCGTTTTTAAGGGAAGAGTAAGGAGTTGTATCTGAAGGAGATTGAATTAAATCAACTACGGTTGTAATAATATCAGTTGGTAAATTCGCGAGAATATAATTGAATTTTGTTTTCTCGCTTTTAATTTTTGACAGTGTAAACTGGGCCTCTATTTGCCGAAACCACAAATCAGGATTGGAGGACCAAAATGGTAGAAATTTAATGGCAGTGACATTTTGAAGGTCGTCAGTCATCGAGTTGTCACCGTTATCTGTGGTCGCCATATTGAAACAAAATTTAAATTTTTATTAAGAAACTCTATTTACGATTGAAAAATTTAATAAAAACTTTTAAAAAATGATAAAATTTTGTTTATTTTTATTGTATGATTTTGAAATATGTCATTGTATGACATAAATTTATAACGGATTTAATTCAATAATTTGGATGATAAAAATAAAATTTCTAATTTCCTCTTTCTGTTATTCTAAATAGGCGAATAAGTGAAAGTACTTACAGCGCTGTAGCGCAGTCTGATTAGACGACGGTAACGTTTAGTCGGTTATAGAGTGCGAGGGACGTCGGGGCGTATGTTCGCTGGAGCTCAATCGGTTGAATGGATTCTTCTTAATTCTTGAATTGGTGATTCTTGAATTTTTCAGTTGAATCTCATTTGCCGGGCTGGTTTAGTCGGGTTGAAGGGATAATTTTCAGGTTGTGAGTTGGTTTAATCGGACTGGGGGAAGAATCTACCAGGTTGCGAGTTGCTTTGATCGGGGTCACCAAATGTGGCTATGAGGTATTAGCCAACATAATAATAAAATTATAAAATTAACTTTTGGCAGACTTTTTATTTTGCGTCTGTTATGTTTTGCTTCAAAATCAATTGTGTGCAAATATGCACACAATTGATAGAGTGCTATAGAGTGCTGCTGCCACAGCACGCTACACATACCATATACCATATGATGGAATATAATGTATCAATTTTTTTGTTCTTTCTAAAACTATTGTATGTATTTAAAACTTAATGTTGTTATGGTGATAACCATACCATGAGGAAAGCATTGTTTCCAATTATTGCCAAAGTTTGTAGCAAGTACACACACACACATACTCTACACTTTCATTGCGGTTTCTGGGTATAACCCTTTACCACACTCCGTCTCACACATCTTTCGCAACGGCTCACTTGGCCTTCCCGAAAGAAGTGAGCATCCCTGCCGCGTGGAGGCGGAGCCCCTACTATCTTACGCAAACCAACACCAACGCAGGACAACATTAAGTACAAAAGTTTAAACAATACCGTATTTACACTTACTCAAATCTTCTTTCCAGGTTCCAGACGGCTTAGGACATCGCAGACCAACCACGGAATGGTAAGTATTTATTCAATACTTAGTCTAACCAACCTCACATTGTTTCAGGACTCGGCGCGAGACCCATCGTGCGGCCCCACGGGTACACGTGGCCCCATCCACCAAGCCTCGCTCATCTCGGGGTGTTTATAACCTTCCTGGAACATACAAGGCTCGCAAAGTAGGCTTCCCACAACAGTGTCTGGCCGTTCCATAGCAAAGTGCGCTGGGACGGAGGACGATAAACATCCCCGGAGTCCGACCACGACGCCTCAACCCGAAACCTTCAAGAGAGAGCAGAACCAAGCCAACAAGTTTAAGCCTGAGTACATATAACGAAAGATAAATAACACAATGTAAATAACTCTGTACAATGATAACATGTAAACAAATTTTTAATATCAAAACCAGAACTTGTAAATAATTCTCTGCATCACAACACAGCACACGTATATCACAGATTTCTTTAAACGAAGATTGTAAATATCATAGACTTTCTTCCTTAACGAAGGGTGTAAATATCACAGATAACTTCTATAATTAAAACAGAACGTACAACAAAGCATAAATAAATAATAAATAAATAAACTCTAAATAAATAAACAATTTACAAATAATAAACAAGTCAATAGCCTAATTACTCATAATTCATCAGGCTCTGATTTTCTTATTGAAAAAATAGCATCTGCATATTCCTTTAATTTTGCAAAGCGCTTACCCGTGGCAGTCAGATTACCCAGAGTGCTTCTATCTAATACACCAATATTTAAATCTCTTTTAATCGCGTTTCTTGCCTCATTATATTACTCGCACCCCAATAACATATGCTCCACCGTTTCTATCTGGCCACAAGTACATCTTACTGTATTTATTAAACCTAACTTATTCAATGTTTGTCTCACAGGCCCGCGACCAGTCAGTACAAACCCAATATTTAATCCTACCTGGAACCAGCTCGGAAGACCATCCATTACTCGGGATCTAAAAAGGTAAGTCACCCTCCCCTTATCGCTTTCATCCCACCTCTTTCGCCATACCCTAATAGCTCTTTTATTTATTTCTTTCTTTACCTTTTTCCTACTTTTATCATTTGTTATTCTCATACCCCTAATTCCAAGTACTTCACGTATCACCCCTTTACTGCCCCAGTACGTTATATACCTCGTAGCTATTACAATATCTACGGGCATAAACCCATTTAATACCTGCAAGGCATCGTTTGAAACTGTTCTGCATAACGGTGACATTGACAACAGCATGTATCTTTGAATTGATATTAACATTCTTCTAACTACACAATTTGCCCTCCCCACACCTGTACTCCGTAGAGTAGAATTCCCAGAAATAATCCGTCGTATATTGTCCCTAACGCTTTTCTGCCCAGACCAAACTGGACCCTCAGAATTCTACGCATCTGATTTATTATTACTCCCAACTTTTCTTTCAGGTATTTTAGGTGCGGTAAGTATGTCATCTTTTCGTCCATGATTATTCCCAAATATTTAACTTGACTTTTATTGACTGCCGTCACTCCATCTATCTTTACAATAGGCTTTCCTTGCATGCTTCCCTTTAGTAATATGGTATTTGTTTTTCCTGGCGCTATGTTCATTTTCTTATGTGTGACCCATTCATGAATTAATGTCATAATCTGTTTTGCTTTATTTTCCAGATCTCTTCGATTTTCCCCCTCAACCAAGACCATCAAGTCATCGGCGAATGCCACAGAGGTACAACCCGGAACCACAATCTCCAAGACCCCGTCAAATCCTTTTGTCATGGTTTTACTCTCTATGCCCACACTGGACTCAACGTACACAACTCGCTCTGAAAGGTAAGAACAAACTATGTTATATATATCCCAACTTACCCCAATTCTGCGCAAAATATCTAGGATTGCTTCCCACCACAAATTATAGAAGGCACCTTGTATATCAACCAATATACCCAGCACATACTTCGCTTTTGTATTTACAACTAAATTTTGAACGTGCAGCAAAGCGTCTATCGTACTTTTATTTCTCTTTAATTTCTCTAGATATTTGTCTTTAATCCTTCCCCAAATCAACTTTTCAAACACTTTACCCAATACAGGTACCAACGAAATCAAGCAGTATGACTTTGGATCAGATTTGTCTCTGCCTTTGTCTTTCAGTAACATTACTGCTTTAGCTTGTTTCCAGGAAGCTGGAAACGTTTTATTTTTCTTACAGCAATTGAAAGTTCCATCAACGCCCCAGGTTGTGTTGCCCACAATCGTTTCACATGCTCCGCCCTAATCTGATCATTACCCGGAGCTTTTCTATTCTTTAATTCTTTTATAGCCAATGCCACTTCCAGCCTGGAGAACGGCGGGTCTTCAACCCTGTTTTCATACGCTGGTCTCACATCTACCCCCGGAGCCGATATATATATACAGGGTGTATCTGAATGACGTGCCCAAACTTCAGGGGGTGATTCTTTAGGCAATTTTAAGGGTACTTTCTCATATAAACTATCAGCGATTTCGACTCCCTTGCGGAGCTACTTATTTTGTTTTTCCCGAAAACCATTAACACCAAGAAAATGTAATTTGGGAAATATGTTTAGCTTATAATAGGACATGTTTCGAGCCTATTTGTACTTTCAATCTTCCCTTCTAAGTTACAAAACATAACCACTCCCGTTCAATTTTTGTCTAGATCTTTTTTTAGGACGATGATAAATACATTGGAAATATTTTATTTAGATAGACGAAAATATTCTAAAACTTTTTTGCCTCTTTGATGTTCTTCGAAAAGTTAATAGTTTCTGAGAAAAAAATGGGAAAATGAAATTTGGGGAATACGTTTAACTCATAATAGAGCACGTTTTGACCTACTAAACATTTTTTAACATTTTTTCATTCAAAATTAATGCCAACTCTTGATCGACAACCCCGTTGTTTAACGGGCAGTGTTTGCTTTACTATTTTTTTTCTCAAAAATTAGTCGTTTTTGGAAAAATTTCAGAGAGACTAAAAAGTTTTAGAATACTTTCATCTATCTATGTAAAATTTTTCTAATGTATTTATCATCTGCATAAAAAAAATTTTCGCAAAATTGCAAAGGGGGTAGTTACGTTTAGTAGTTTAGAAGGGTAGGTTGAAAGTACAAATGGGTCAAAACGTGCCCTATTATGAGTTGAACATATTCCCCAAATATCATTTTCCTAGCGTTTATGGTTTTTGAGAAAACAAAATTAAACCAAAATTTTCCGCCATTTTTGAAGGGGTGTAGCTCCTTAGGGAAGCCGAAGTCGCCCATGGTTCATATATCAAAGTACCCTTAAAATTCACTAAAGAATCACCCCTTGAAGTTTGTTGCAGTCATTCAGATACACCCTGTATATATATACTGTAGCAAAGACACACACCCAACACAAACTCTACACAACGTGCGGTACCAGGGCATAGCCCATAGCCGCTTCATACTCTCCTCTCATTTATACACGCCCTCTTAGCCTTCTCCCCAGGGGGAGAAGTTACTATCCCTGCCACGTGGAGGCGGGGCCCCACGCACCAGGAAACCACTGCCGACTCACCTGACTTTACATAACTAAGACCAACGCAGGACAACATTTAATTCACACCTTCCCGCCCATACTCACCCAGGATGACTCACCACCGCGCCGACGACCACTCCCGCGGCATCCGTCCCAGACCACGGCCAGACCCCCGGCCCGGCTCCCCGAACCGTCCCTCAAGAGCACAAACCTACCACCAGCGCAGCCGCGCGGTGCCCGAAGGCCCTCCCTCTGCCACCTCAGCCCCGTTCAGCATTTATAGCTACCGGGAGCCCGGCGACAGTAGGGGCAGACTTACGCTTCCGTTCGGCAGCCCCCCAAGCTACGGACACGAGAAACCGCCGCCAAGACCGCACCGCACCCAGACCTTCCACCCCGGTGACCGACCCCCGGCGCACCAGGAAAGCCAACCATCACGTTCGCCCACCTTCTCACTCTCAACATAAAACTATAAAAACCATTGCCTTATGGTCATCAACAATTGTCGCAGATCCGTCACAGTATTACGACTCAGATGGTTACTAGTTACTCAGTCACAGTTTTAGCGACTCAATCGAAGGCAAGGCATCGGTAATTAACTCTTTAATCCTTTCTTTTCTGTTTCAGGTCCACCAGCAGGAACCAGCCCGCCAGTCATTCGGATGTACCCCAAAGGGAGCAACTCCAATCATAACTCGAATAAGGTATATATACATAAGGTAAAAATATCACAGTCAATCCATCACTTCTATAAAATAAATAAACATCTCCATAACTTAAGATAATAAGCAAATAAAAACTCTCCATACTGTAAATAATGCAATAAATACTCTATAAAACATCTATAAAACACAAACAGGACGTCACAATCACGTTGAACTTCTTCTAATCGTGAATAACTCATCTACAAATACTTTGAAGTCTAAATAATTTTGTTTTGTTGTGATTACCTTTTTCAGTTTTGTCTCACTCCATGAAAGCATACCTTGTGATGTCAAGTATCGGATCCTTATTTCATCGTACAGTGGGCAGGCACCCAGCATATGCTCGACCGACTCGACCTCTCCACACGAACACCGATCCGACTGCTCTAACCCCAGCCTACAAAGGTTTTCCCTTATCGGGCCGTGTCCAGTCAGTGCGAAGCCGAGATGCAGTCCAATCCTCATCCAGGACGGCCACCTATTCTTAACCTTAGGAACAAAACGGTAAGTAACCCTACCCCTCTCGCTAACATTCCAATCACATTGCCATGTGGCCATTACTTTATCTTTGATATGTTTTTTTATTCCAGACTTTTTAGTTCCAGCGATCTCACAACTTACACCTAATACTGTTTTGTTTATACCTTTCTTTTTCAGGAACCCAACATATCTCCCAGCCGCCACCAACTGCAAGGGAGGACAGCCACCCAGGACCTGCAGAGACTCCGTGGAAGCAGTTCTGCATACTGGCATCGTCGAGACCAATATAGTTCTCTGGATCGAGGTGAGTTTTCTCCTTAAATGGGAGTTCCCCAACCTCTCTCCCCACACCTCCACTCCGTACAACGCTACGCCCAGAAATAACCCGGTATAGATGGTGCGCAGGGACCTTGTCCCCAAGCCCCACTCAGCTCGCATGATGCCCTTCAGCTTCGCCACCAACATCACCACCTTGGCTTTAACCTCCACCAGGTGAGGTAAGTAGGACCATTTTTCGCCAAGGGTGACACCTAAATAACGAACGGTAAGTACATACTTTACTGACTCACCCCCAACTTTAAGGATCGGCTTTCGTTTCAGTCTTCCTTTTAACAGCATCATCTGGGTCTTTGCTCCAGCTATCAGCAGTCCGTTTTCTCTGACTCAAGCGTGAATCCGGTGCAGAGCCGCGTTCCCGTTATCCTCAAGTTCTGACCTGCTGTCTCCCTTCACCAAATAATAATAAAAAAAAAACAAAAAAAAATATAAAAATAAAAAAAAAATAAAATATTAATCTATTAGTTTGCCAATTGATTTTTAGAGTATTTTAGCGTTGCTTAGTTAAATAATTTTATTTTGAGTATTTTAATTGCTTTAAAATCAACGCTTATGGGAGGGAAAGGGGAGGTAGAGAAAGTCGTTGGTAAATTGTTTTTATCAATTAATCATTTAGATTAAATTTTAATTGAATGAAGTTTATACTTGGTAAATGTATAGGTGTAGTACCTTTTGGTGGAGCACCTTAAGATTTAATTTTTTATTAATTTATCTTTAAACGATATATAGTGTCTCCCTTCACCAAAATGAGCAGGTCGTAAGCATAGGCCACGATCTCCACCTCCGGGAACCACTCCTCCAGCAGCCCATCCAGGAGAATGCCCCAGAATCTGGGTCCGAGAACCCAGCCCTGAGGACACCCCCTGATCATACCGCACCTCACGACCCCCACACGTGACGTCATCAAGACTTCCCGGTCTCGGAAATAGTCCCGCACAACCTCATAAATATTTTGAGGAACCTTGGCCAACCGCAGCCTGGACAACACACTCGGCCACCACATTGTATCAAACGCCGCGATACTACAATTTCCCGCACCTTGTGTAGCTCGTCGACCGTGCCTCTTCCCTCTCGGAATCCATACTGTTTCGAGCTTTGTCCCGCATTCATGCTGTAGTACTCGTCGATTTTTTGCCAAAGCAATCGCTCAAGAAGCTTGCCCAATACAGGTAAGAGAGATATCAGCCTATAGGCTTTTACATTTCCCACTACTCCTTTTTTCTTTAGCAGCATGACAGCTTCTGCTGATTTCCATGGCCCAGGGAATCTTTTTACTTCGAGACATAAGTTATACATGCTCTTCAATACTCCTGGCCGCAACTCCCACAGTTTTTTAACATACTCGGGGTACACTCCGTCTCCACCCGGAGACTTTCCCGACTTCATCCCCTTCACCGCTTTGTTGAGGTCGTGCATGGAGAACCACACGTCACTTTCATCCGCCCTGTATTCCTCCGCTTCTATCGCCCCAGCCTCCTCCTCCCTACATACCACTAGCGCCTCCAGTACCTTACCGGCCGTATCGTTCCACCCCACCGTTTTTTGATCACCCGACATCACGGAGTGAACCATGTCACGGACCGGCAGCTTATCCATGGTTAATTTGTATAGCAAACCCCACGGGTCGTCACTATGGTTTACCACGAACTTTACCCATGTCTCTTTTTTGGCTGCCTCTATCATTCGCTTGTATTTAACAACGCGGTCCTTCAGATTTGCCTTCAATCTGGGCACCATTGCGCTACCCGTTCTTATCTCTCTCTGAAGTTCTCTGCGGATACGGCGCACGATCCCCCTCTCCCTTCCCAACTCCGCGTTCCACCACCTACAACGATTTGGTATTACGACTCGTTTCGCAATTGTAACTTTCGTTATTCTCGTTAACCGATTCGTAACTTCTCGCACCACCGACTCGACGTCACTCCCTTCCAACAAAAGATCCATTTCCCGTCTCGCGATCTCGCGGCCAATAAGTTCTTCCACTACACCCCAATTTACTTTTTTTACACTCTTTTTAATTAATAAAAAATATCGAAGACGATAGCCCTGTGATCCGACGACGTTTCAGCGACCACCTTCCAGTCCACTACCGACCCGAGCAAACCCTACCCGATAACCGTCACGTCGATGTTGGATTCTCCGTTATCGGTGTGAAATGTTGTCAGCGGCCCCTCCTCATTCGCCAGATGAAAACGACTGGAGAGCAGGTAGTCCTGTAGTTTTTCGCCCTTCTCATCCAGGATCCTGTCAAACCAAAGCGGGGACCTCGCGTTCGCGTCCATAGCAACCACCACCGCACCGTTTCCGAATTTGCGCTCGAGCTTTTCAAGTGTATCAATATACCCGTCGATTCTATCACTGTATTGGCAGTAAAAGGATGCGAAAACCACCCTCGTGCTACCGAACTCGCACACTACCGTCACGATGTTCGAGCTCCCGAGCGAACCGAGAACAGTAACCATGAAGCCCTCGTTCAAGACCACTATAGCCGCACCAGAGGTCTCGCCCACATTTATTACTCGACCCACACGCGACAATGAGCTTTCTACGTCCCGTGAGAAGTATGGCTCCTGCAGCAGCAGGATATCCACACCCCTCTCTGTCGCGCACTTTATAACTCCCCCATCACCGCCCTTGACCTCTGACAATTTAGTTGGATACATTTAACAGTGAATGTATTCCGTTTTTTCGCGCCTTAACTGGATCTGTCTTACGAATTCCGGACATTTACTCGAGGTTGTGGGGTGGTCGCTCGACTTTCCCCGACCGGAACACAACTTACAACAAGGCGGTCGCTCCCTGTTAGGGCACTCTTTTTCGTTGTGTCCCTTACCGGCACAATGTCTACACGTCTCATCCCCGGTGCACACGCGCGCGATGTGCCCAAACTCTAAACACTTGAAGCATCGCGGTTGCAGTTAGCGGCACCCTTGACTACTAAATTTAGGGAGTGAGCAGAACAAGGGGTAAAGTAAGCTCTGGAATTAATATTTAAGATGTGTCTCTGTAATCCATTGTTTTTCCCTTTCATGTTCGCACCATTGTCATAACCTTGGCCACGCAAGTTGCTGATGTCTAAATTAAATTCTTTAATTTTTTCTGTTATATAATTGGTTAAACCTACACCAGTTGAATCTTTGATGTCAATGAAACCAAGAAAATGTTCTTGAATCTGAACTTGGTCATCAGTTGACACAAATCTTATAATAATGGTCATTTGCTCAGTATTACTGATATCCGGAGTACAATCCAATATAATTGAAAAATATTTTGCCTTTTGAATTAACAATAAAATCTTTTCTTTAATTTTTTTAGCTAATAAAGCAATTAATTCATTCTGTACATCTTTACTCATATAATGCACAGATTTCTTTTGTAACGTTTTTTAAAATGACTAGTGACATAGTCACATCAAATTTTGCCAGTAATTGTACAAGTTGTAAAAAATTTCCATTATTTCTAACAAATAATTGATCTGATTTTCCTCTCAAGGGAAGACATTGTTTACATAAATATTTTATAATTTCAATAAATCTTTCTAAAATCGCACGCCAGTGCTGTTTTTCCAACTCAAATAATTTTTCTTGTTGTTGATCAATTGTTCGTTTTGATTTCAATACACGTTCTAAATTGTTTAAAGTTGTTTAAATGAGCTAAAGATGTTTCATGACTATGTAAAGTTTGTGACAAATTTTGCCATTTAGAATATCCAGTTGTAATTAGGCAGCTTGTATTAATATTCTCCAATGAGTGACAGGTAAACAATTTACAGCAAAAACAAAATACGCTATTGCTTTTTTCCGAGTACATTAACCAGTCTCTAAGAACAGATTCCGAATTTGGCATTTTACGATAATAATATGTATCGCTGAATTTTCTTCCGTTATCGTCAGATGGGTACAATACGTTTTGTTTCTTTGTCGGTCCGAGTTGAATTAAAAGTTTTCTTACTTTTTCATTTATTGGAGGCCATGTAGCTAGATCTTGAAGATTGTTCAAAACATCTAGTGTTGGTGTATCATCAGTAATCAGAAATTTTGTTGATGTGGATAAGGTTTCTTCAGAAGATGCTCCCTGCGGTTCGATTTCAGGTTCAGGAGATTTAGTATGTTGTGCGCTTTTGTCTGCAGAATGGCTTTGAGATGCCGGTAGTTGATCTTCACGTAGATTTTCATTCGAAGGAACTGGTAAAACTTCATTTTTTGTCATCAAATATTTCTTTATATCGTCTCTTTGTTTTTCCAACTCCAATTCTCTGGTCGCTTTGCGTTTTCGATTTTGATATCCGGAAAGTTTTTTCGACATTTTTAGGTGACAACCACAGGTTATTTTTTAATTTCATAAATTTAATGTAAATATAACACCTAACATAAGCTTACTTATTTACGGATGAACAATTCACAAATAAACAATGGATTTCGAGAGGAGATACACTTTACACCCAGAGTACACAAACTAATGTGCAAATCTAAATAACAAGTCGAGTTGTTCTTTAGAAATCCCTAAACGCGACGCAACGACGCGACTATACGGCGACGAGACGCCAGACGCAGGGCTCCAAAAGAGGGCCTAGTCGTCGTATAGACTTTTTTTTTAGAAATAATGTATACAGAATAATAATTATCTTAATATACCGTACATACATGCATATGAAAAATGCCAACATTTTATTATTACTTCTTTTTTAATAATTTTTTAAAATAATTTTTATTATTGAGGTCTACGTTGGCGGTGTTGGCGCCCCCGTCATAATGCGCCCCCATGCGGTGAGCGCAGCCAAACAGCGTGCGTTCGCGACCAAATCATAACCACGACTAAGCAAGGACAGTAGAATCTAACAGGACTGCGGTTGTCTTCTTTCTGGATATCTTGTGAAGTAAAATTCCGCAGCTAACGTCGCATTCTTATCTGATAACACATAGCATTCCATCATGTTACATTTTTCATAATTTTCGAAATTCATTGTAAAGTTTTATTCAGTTTTGTTATACTTTGACACTTAACATGCTGGTGCATCGTACCAGCACATAATGCCAGAGTTGATATCGAATTTTTAAATACAAACTTTGGCAATTATTTGATACATTATGTTCCATCATAGTATGTATGGTTATCACCATAGCAACATTAACTTTTAAATACATACATTAGTTTTAGACAGAACAAAATGAATTTTTGTTAATTATTCAATAACCATAAGAAATATACCCTAGAAACTATATATATTTGTTATCAGAAGAAAATAACAAATTATTTTAAGTCATAGCCAACTATGGTTTCCATTTAAAAAAATAAAGTTACGTCTAAAATCTCGAAAATAAAAGATGAGAAAAAAATTCTACCTACGCCACTGAATTCTTCGTAAAAAGTAGCCCATACACCAACATTCAACGGTTGTGAAGTTAGCCATAGACTCTAGCCATAGATTTTAAAATCGAAAAATGACCGATTTCTGCAACTCAAAACGCAAATTAAAATTAATATTGGAGTTTAGCACTCTTAGAACAACCCCTATACAAAAATTTACGGGGGGGTGTTTTCATTTAAGGGAGTAAAAAAATCCTAAAGTTGTAAACATCGCGTGCGCGCGAATACTGTTCGACTAAAATCGAAAAATGACCAATTTCTGCAACTCGAAACGCAAATTAAAATTCATATTTGAGTTTGGCGGTCTTAGAATAACCCGTTTACAAAAATTTACGGGAGGTGGGGTGTTTACAAACACACCAAAACTGGATGGCGTTACCGTATAGAACATTGTATTACATATGTGTTGCATCAAGTTATGACCAGTTAATAAAGAACGTAGCAAAGGAAAGCACGTGTTTTATTGAACACAACAATTAGGTTGAAAATATGTACGAGCGGATGATGTGAGAGTGTAGGGGCGCAGTCGTTGACTAAAAATGTAGGAATCTCATCTGGGCCAATTGTAGCCTTTGCCTTGAATTTTTTGAAAGATTCAGCCATTTCGTCGTAACTGACTTCAGAGATACCAAAGGTGACAGAATTAGTATCATAAATAGCGTGATCGTTACCAGTAGGTTACCAAATGATGCAGGACAGTACATAGCCTCAAAATGATCGGCAAATAAGGTAACTACTGTCGGCAAATCGGACACACTTTCATCGGCTTACTTAAGAGAGCCTGGAGATCTTATATTGTTTCTGCTTATGTTAACAAAACGCCGAACGTTTTTTGGTTCTTTTCTTATGTCCCTCAGAGATTAGACATAAACTTGTGCGATGATATCTGCAATGAGTTTTTCTATACAATTTATGGTGGTGTTTTTTTAATCTAAGCATTCTTATTACGTTAATTGAATACCATACAGGATATTTCGACCTTGCATGCTTGCCCTCAGATTTAAGTACGTGAGCGTCCAGATCGTTGTATAATGCTTCATAAAATACATTACAGTATTGTTCAACCGATGATAACGTAAATAGATGAGTCCGGTCGATGTTAAGCAGTGCCTCGTACATGTCAGGCAGATAAGATAACATCTCGATCTATCAAATGTGTAGGCACCGTTACCGCAATAGTAAGTAGTAATGCCGATTGGTAATTATCTTCTCGTACCAATGTAAAGTCTGAGTGTTTAATTTGAAACTCAAGTTTGAGGAAGCAAATATCAAATCAAGAGTTCTATCAATGATATTCATTACATTATTTAATTGCAGAAAGTCATTATTACTTCAATATTAAAATCACCCATGACTATGGTATCCAAAGACATATCCAACATTGATTCAATGTAATCGAAGGTGTAACTATACATACATTCCTCCAGGTGTAACAGGTGGGAAATAGCAGACAACAATGTTAAAAGCCGATTTCGTCTTTTTAAAGTCAATCCGTACAGCTTTCAAGTCAATTGATTCAATAGGACAGGAGGCAATCATGATATTCGAAGTAGCAACTCCGGAATTAACAGCCAGTAACATCTCTCCACCCTTATGGAAAGATCGATCACATCTAAAAACGTCATACATGCCTGGAAAGATCTCGTAGTCTAGGACGCTCTTCTTAACTAAAGTTTCACTGAGAGCAATAATATCAAAGTCCAATGCATCGACCGAAGTAAAAAATTTGTTTTGAATTATTCCCAAAATGTTGAAAATTCATCAAATGAAATGTTTTCTAATGGTTGGATTGGGAGAGGAGATCCAATTCCATAGCCTGCAAGGAGTCCTGATTTGACGCCACTAAACTAAGACCACTAAACTCAAATATGAATTTTAATTTGTGTTTCGAGTTGCAGAAATTGGTCAATTTTCGATTTTAGTCGAACAGTATTCCCGCGCATGCGATATTTACAACTTTGGGATTTTTTTACTCCCTTAAATGAAAACACCCTCCCGTAAATTTTTGTATACGGGTTATTCTAAGACTGCTAAACTCAAATATGAATTTTAATTTGCGTTTCGAGTTGCAGAAATTAGTCATTTTTCGATTTTGGTCGAACAGTACACGTGCGCACGCAATGTTCTCAACTTTGGGATTTTTTTACTCCCTTAAATGAAAACACCCCCCCGTAAATTTTTGTATACGGGTTATTCTAAGACCACTAAACTCAAATATGAATTTTAATTTGCGTTTCAAGTTGCAGAAATTGGTCATTTTTCGATTTTAGCCGAACAGTATTCGCGCGCACGCGATGTTTACAACTTTGGGATTTTTTTACTCCCTTAAATGAAAACACCCCCCCGTAAATTTTTGTAAACGGGTTATTCTAAGACCGCCAAACTCAAATATGAATTTTAATTTGCGTTTCGAGTTGCAGAAATTGGTCATTTTTCGATTTTAGTCGAACAGTATACGCGCGCACGCGATGTTCACAACTTTGGGATTTTTTTACTCCCTTAAATGAAAACACCCCCCCGTAAATTTTTGTAAACGGGTTATTCTAAGACCGCCAAACTCAAATATGAATTTTAATTTGCGTTTCGAGTTGCAGAAATTGGTCATTTTTCGATTTTAGTCGAACAGTATACGCGCGCACGCGATGTTCACAACTTTGGGATTTTTTTACTCCCTTAAATGAAAACACCCCCCCGTAAATTTATTAGTTATTATTGCAGCATACTCCTTCTCCGACGCTTTCTCCGGTGCTAGAAACGAGCGTAAAATGTCGTAGGTCGCGAGGCCACAGACGCTCAAAAACACTACATGTTTTTTCTTGTTGTCCACAATCCCATTTGCCGTCAAGAAATACCCGATTCGTCCTTCGTAGGCATCTCAACTAGCCGGATCATTTACGTTGAACGACTCTATTTTCCCTAGAATCGCCATTATCATTCACTTTTAATCCTCGTCGCCAAAATGTTGTGTTCGTCAGTGGGAGGGTCCCAAATAGAACAATAACGTTTAGTTTAACTACTTTAACACATTTATTATTACAACACAAATCGTTACATCTAATTTACTTTTGCTGTTAACCTTGAGCGAGCGTTACAATGCAGCGGATCCAACGGTACTAGTTGGCGCGCTCGAAACGTAGCGAGCACGTTTTCTTTTGGTCATGCGCATACATGACATGCACCACACAAATAAACATTAGTAAACTTAAATTACATATAAAACTGAAGTAATTCTTTATTCTCTAATTATTTAAAGATCTTAGTCTAAATTCTTCCATTCTAACATTCATACTTGCTTATTTCTAACTTATTCCATCCTAATCTTATCAAATTAACTATCGAATTAACTCCAGTAAAAAGTCTTAAAATTCTAACCCAAAATTATGTAAAAATCCATTATATCTAAAAATAAAAATTCTTTAACAATAATTCCTACATTAAAGTTAACCCCAAAACTACAAATATAAATTTATCTTGACCGTTTACTTGGAGTGGGATTTACTTGGATCTGAGTCAATTCCATTTCACTGTCGCGCTGAACACCTGTGTTGCAAATTCAACCTTCATTTCCTCAAAATTGTTTGAGAAAAAGTGTGATGGCGTTAATTTGGGCGCTGCTCTTGTTGTATTCCTTGTCGTGATTATAGAATATTTTAATATGTTCCCATAAAATTTCTTCATTGTCATGAACAAATTTATATTTTATTAAATTATTTCTTAAGGCTTTTATCAAATGAGGGGTGTCAAACATAAATATAATTTTTTCATCATCTACGTTGAAAAATGGTTGATTGGGATCAATGCTTAATAGCCGAGCCGCTTGTAAGTTGTTTGACCCCATGTGGCTAACATGGTTTACAGATTAAATGTATTGTCTTTAAAGCCAATACATTTAATTTTTTTTATTGTTTCAATAATGATTTCTTTCAAAAGCTGTCCCGGGCACAAAGATTTAAAAAAATAGTATGTCAAAGGTTGGCTCCATTTTGTGTAAATTCTCCTTAACATTATTGTAAGTGTAAAACACTTAATGCTGGTTTGGAAAATTCGAGCATTATTGCCAGTATCCTCGAAACCAATAATTTTATCTTTGCCTATAGAGTAAAATAACATTAAGAAGAATTCAACATTATTCAGCCCTGCATTTAATTTCAGATGTTGAATCAGTTTTAATAATGTACCTGGGCTGGGCAAACAACATTTTCTTCTCAAAACGGTTTTATATAACTTCGGGTTTGAAAAATATAGTGTAACTGAATCTCTTTTAAATTCAAATGAAAATCTTCGCCCTGTTGGTTTCTTGAGCCCTTCTGTCACCTGAACATTAATAAATTTGGCGAGCTCATCATTACAAAATTGAAAAGATTTTTTTTATAATCTTCTAAATTGATATTGTCTACTATGTTTTCTTTACAATTTTTTAACTGTTGAACTAATTTTTTATTCTCTCTTGTTAATTCTTCTTTCCGAGGTCAATGGTTAGAGAAGGTGCTAGGAGTTCGTGTAGAACTGCTTGGTGACAGTAGATCTTCCTGTTCTATTGAGGCTGTATTTTCATTCATTTCCGGGATTTGTATTTGTAGAGGCATAGAAATTAAAAAATTAATCTTTGTTTGAAAAAAACAGTTTTTATTTACCCAAATTACTGCTAAATGGATCTGTCAAAACTGAAAGTTCGTCTACACTTGTTGATTGATTATTAGAAGAATTACTAGCAACTGTAAAAATAAATCGCGCAATGTTTAATAACATTTACGTGTATAATATATAAACATTTAAAATTACCTCTTACTTTCTTCAAAAACAACAAGAGGAGGATTGTCTTGAACAAAAAAAAGCAATAATTATGCTCTCTAGTTATTAAGGAACCTGACATGAAGGAAATATTTTTGGGACAGCATTGTCTTTTAATCTGTTCTTTAGGCTGTTCAAGAACAAATCATTTTCAAAATGACCACCACATAACCTGTAGCTAATATGTAAGTTTTCAACATTTGAAGCTAACTCTTTACGGCCTTAAGCCTTAATCCTCAATGTAGCTCTAAAACAAAACAATATTGCTCTATTAATATCACTCCTACCTGATCATATACCTATAATCTATTACTCAAATAATAAAAAGACTAATGTTGTATTACATTGTAACATCTTTTGGGAATCGAAAAAAACTTTCGGTTGATAAGTACTGTTTGTTTTTGGAATTCTGTGCACAAACCTTTCCTCCTTTTCTTCCCTTATACACGTTTGTAATTAATATTACTTATTTTACGTTATTTATGTAGGACTGCTGGGGAAATAAATAAAAAAAAAACACGCACTCAGTAACTGTAATTATAATGTTATTAAAAAAGAATAAAAACAAAACAAAACCAGGTAATGTCTTTTGTAACTATGAACATGTTTTATACATTTCAACAGTTATGGTCTCTGATATTTCTTATATTTCGATTCACAAACGTTTTCTTCTCTTAGCTGCGACCGACTGACTCACACTGACTCACAGGCCTATCTCTCGTCCACTCCTTAACCGACGACAGCCGACACTTCCCGATTCCATTCCCACATCTCGTCCATCCTGACTGACATTCGCCTCGAATGTATCTTCATCTGGACTGTCATTTTCTCCAAATGCGTCTTCATCCGGATTGATACTGACCCAAGGTTTCATGTTGTCTACACTCGTAGTAGTCTTCCGTGGTCCTGCATGATCTCCAATCTTGTCTACTTCATACCGGTCTGGACCTATCTTCTTAACGACACGATAAGGACCTAGGAACTTTGGCAGTAACTTTGACGTATTCTGGAATTGTGTCCTCTTGATGGCCACCCATTCTCCTTCTGCATAGTTCCTTGCTAGTTTTCGTTTCTTATTATAGGTTTTCATATTTTCATCTTGAACTTTTTTCATTTGCTCTTTCGCTTGTATTTGCATGTGTTCTCTCTCTTTCACAAATGAGTTTATGATTTCTTCTTCTACCATCTCTTTCAACTTTATTTGGTCTTTTCTTTTCATTTCTACTCCAAAAAGTAATTCAAATGGGGTTCGACCAATACTCCGGTGATATGTACTATTGAGGATCTCTTGCAACTTTCTAACATGTCGAAACCAATTTTCAGGTTGTTCGATGCATAATTTGGTTAAGGTTGGTATGATTACTCTATTGACTCTCTCAACCTGTCCATTTCCTCGTGGTACGCCAGTTGTGATTTTCACATGTTTTATTTTCTCGTCAACACAATAGTCTTTGAAATCCCTTGAGGTAAACGCAGCTCCTCTGTCCGAAATAATCATCCTGGGACTTCCAAAAATTTCTTTCTGCTTTTCTAGTTTTTCAAGAACTTCTTTTGTTGCTGTCGTTTTTGTTGGGTGTATCCAAACGAATTTTGTAAAAGAATTAATGACTACAAATAAATATTGATATCCTTTTCCTGTCTTTGTCATAGGACCTAAATGGTCTATATGATAGGTCTGCAATGGAGCATCGCCCTTTTCTATTGAATTCAAGTATCCTTCTTGTTTACCCATCTTCCTCTCGGTAAGTATACATGGTACACAGTTCATAATTAACTTTCGAATCTTCTCCTCTAGGTTGTCGATATAATATTCTCGTTCGATCAAGTCTTTTGTTTTCTTCACTGCGAAATGACCATTGTCATGTGCACTTCGTATTACTTGGTGTTGCATTATCGTAGGGACAACTAGTAGTTCACATCCATTTTTGTTCTTATACAAGATGCCATTTTTTAGTTCATAATCCCCATAAGGTTGAGTTTCCAATATTTTCGTAATTGCCTTAAGATGTTCGTCCTGTAGTTGAGCCCTTTTCAATCGCTCTAGAAATTCTGTTTGTATTATCATTGTTATTGGGTTCCGACTCAGTGCGTCACAATGCTTCATTTGATTTCCTGGCCTATGTTGAATGGTATAGTTAAACTCTTCGAGCAATAAAGCCCATCTAGCGACTCTGGTGCACAGGTCTTTTTTGTTCATTGTAGCTGCAAATGCTGCACAATCAGTTAAGATTTTGAAGTGTATGCCCAGCAGATACACACGGAACCTCTTTAAAGCTTCTATGACAGCCAGCACCTCCAATTCATAGCTGTGATATTTCTTCTGGGCATCATTTGTCTTTCTACTCCAGTAGTAAACAGGATATAATCTTCCGTCTTCTTGACACTTTTGCAATAACACTGCCCCGAATCCGTCTTGGCTTGCGTCTACATGCAGTTCAGTTTCCCTGATATGATCAAAGATTTTCAATATTGGTTCTGTACTTAAAATCTCCTTTAGTTTTCTAAATGCAACTTCCTCTTCCGGTCCAAATGAAAATTTCTTTTTTCCTTTCAGAAGATCACTTAGTGGTTTCGCAATCAAAGCGTAGTCTTTGATGTACTTGCGGAAATAGCCTGCCAATCCCAGGAAACTCTGAACCTTTTTCATTGTAGCTGGTTTTGGAAAATTTACAACGGCTGCTACTTTCTGCTTGTTAGGCTTCACTCTTCCGTTTTCTATTTCGTGTCCTAGATATTCCACTTTAGTCTTTAAAAACTGACATTTCTGCCACTTGAAATCTAATCCAAACTTCTTTGCTGTTTCCAGAACTTCTTCTAGTCTTTTTATTGCTTCTTCGACATCTTCCGCTGGTATTATAATGTCATCCATGTACATAATAACTATTCCCTTTCTCATTAACTCCCTGAAAACATTATTGACATATCGTTGAAATACTGCTGGCGAATTACATAACCCAAACGGCATGCGCAAGAATTCAAACTGTCCACTCGGAGTTACGAACGAGGTATATTTTATACTATCTTCTGCGACTGGTACGTGAAAAAATCCATTTTTCAGGTCCAAAGTCGTAAATATTCTTGATCCTGTTAGTTGGTCAATAACGTCTTCGATCACAGGAAGTGGATAGCGGTCTTTAATAATCTTTCGGTTTAGCTTTCTGAAGTCAATGCAAATTCGAGTACTTCCGTCTTTTTTCTTGACTAAGACAATCGGACTAGCATAATCTGAAGTGCTTGGTCTTATTTTACCAGTGTTGAGCCATTCCTCGATCTGTTTTTCGACTTCGTATTTCTCTGGAATTGATAATCTTCTTGGAGGCTGGTACACCGGTATGTCGTCTTGAAGGATAATCTCTACCTGTATGTCTGACGGTGGTGTAATGACTTCTTTCGGCTTATATTTTGCAATCATATTCGCTACATCTTCGTAATATGCTTGTGCTCCTACATCTAAAGAGTCTTGTACATCTATGAGAAGTATGTCATTTTCCTCTGAGTGCTTTTGGGTTTCGACCGGTGTTCCTCGACTGCTCACTTCGATTTCGTCCGAGTTAATCATCAATGTAACATTTTCCAAAATAGGTTTTCCAACAATTAATTCCATGGGTATCGCGTCGTCAGGTACTATATGTATAGCTGTTCTAAAATCGCATTCATCCACAACAATTCGACCATTGAATGTTCCCAAGGTTTTGACTGAGTTGTCTCCTATTCCTTTTAGTGTTATAGTATTTTCCTGGAATTTAGGCGCTCCTATTCTAATATAACTACTGGCCTTTAACAAATTTAAATCGCTTCCAGTGTCAATGAATGCTTGAATTACGTGGTCGTTTAATCTCATTTGTTTATATCCTGGTAATTGTTGTTTGGTTTCATGAATTACATACGACCTTTTTGTCTCTTCTTGTTTCTCACCTGTCCTCTTTGTTCCATTCTTGCAGTCTCTGGCAATATGTCCGAATCCATTACATGAGAAACATTTCATACCTCTTTCTCTATTGCGACAGTTCTGGGAAACGTGCCCTATCTTTCCACAGTTAAAACACCGCTCTTCTCTTTTGTTATCCTGCTTCCTCTGTTTGCTGCTCTTATAATTTCCATCATCATTTCCCTTTGTCTGTTTACCTTTCATTTTCTCGTAAAGCTTCAATTTCTCTTTAAATTCTTTTAAGGAATGTGTTCCGTATAGGATCGCTTTATTGATTTCGTCATCTACGATGCCGTCAATTACGTATTCGATGAGAGCGTCCTCTTCGATACTTCCTTGTGCTGCTATTTCTCTCATTTTCAATAAGTACTGTTGTAGAGTCTCTTCTTTCTTCCTTTTTCTAGCCGATAACATTTTGTGTAACGCTGCTGTGTTAATTGTTTTCCTAAATTCTCCCTGAAGTTTAGTCTTAAAGGAGTTCCAATTTGAGATTCCTTTTTCCGACTTTATAAATAACAGAGCTTCGCCTCTTAATAGTCTTTTCGCATAAATTAGCATCTCCACGTCATTCCAACCCATCAATGTGGCGGTCTCTTCAAATTCCGTAATCCATTTGTCCACCGAACAAGTGTCACTTCCGTCAAAAGCACTTACGGTGTCTTCTACGTCTTTGAACGTCAAAACGAACTTTGGTACAGTCTTCTTCTGGTTTGTTTTGCCGCTATTTCGACTGGCTGAAAAATCTGCCACGTCGTCATCGCTTTCATGCTCTTCTTCGTCGTTATTTACTAAATCTTCGGCCTTTTCACTCTTGTCGTCTTTCTGTGTTAGCGGTACTCTTTCATCGTCGTCGTTTGTTGCGCCGCTTCCGCATTTCAAAAGTTTCAGATTTGTTAGCTTATTACAGAGCATCCCGATTAATTCTTCTTTATCGTTCGCGTCGTTATCGATTTTCAGAACCTGACAGATCGAATTTAGTTCACCCAGCGTGAGAGTGTTCTTTGCAAGATCGATTTTCTCTTTCATAGCGCCTTCGTCGTCAAAATTAAATCCGCTAAATTCTCGTAATCTCTTGCGATTATTACGGTCACCATCGTTCCCAAATATCAATTTATGACACGCTTTTATCGCCTTCGTTGAGGCTTTTGTAATGTTCTGCTCGATCGGCAAAATGCTTCCCAAAGTATTCATTTTCGAAGCAGTTTTTATACAGAAACCTCTCGCAATTTAATATTCGTAAATAAACATGCAACTTAGTTTTCGTCCTTGTCGAGCCGCGCCGCCAGTGGTCTTGCAGGTGTTGTTTACGTCTTACTGGCGTCAGATATCGCCGTTGCCGAATCTTGTATATTCCCGTCTTCACAGCCCTCGTCTATTTTCCAGCACTATAGTTCTGTTTCAACTTATTTATTAATGTTCGCTTATTTTCACGTATTTCGATTACCGATCGCGGTTGAGCCCCCAAATTGTAGGACTGCTGGGGAAATAAATAAAAAAAAAACACGCACTCAGTAACTGTAATTATAATGTTATTAAAAAAGAATAAAAACAAAACAAAACCAGGTAATGTCTTTTGTAACTATGAACATGTTTTATACATTTCAACAGTTATGGTCTCTGATATTTCTTATATTTCGATTCACAAACGTCTTCTTCTCTTAGCTGCGACCGACTGACTCACACTGACTCACAGGCCTATCTCTCGTCCACTCCTTAACCGACGACAGCCGACACTTCCCGATTCCATTCCCACATTTATATACACATATATCTCCTTAATAAGGATTAAATAAATGTTTAATTGTCTAAAATCACCTACATTATTAATACTATAACCTAAAATGCGACAAAACAAAAATTCTTCGGGTGGATTCCTATTCACACCTCGTAATACTATAACATAACATTTAAATTAACCTTAACTATAAACAAAGTATTTTTAATTAAAAAAAATATACACAAAAGTTATTTTGGAAAGTCTTGAAAACAATAACAAACACGCACGTGGTCACTAGGTGTAAACTTATATCAACGTATATCGATGTCTATGGTCTATAGCACAGGTCTATAGATCGATATAAAGTTGACCAATGAACAAATTCTAGTCCGACGACACGATGCGCTTTAGAGGTTGCGCGGCTAGCGTAGACGAAGCGAGTTGATATTCTGATTGTTGGATATTCTGTGACTCGGGCTAGCGCAAATTCGCCGTTTTGAGTTGCCCGAGTCTTACAGTTGTCTTAGATTTATCTATGGAATTCGAAAATTTGAAAGAATTTCTTATAAACCTAAAGAGGCTGGTTGGTTGAGTATATGCAACAGGAGGGAGTTTTACAGTTTCGTGCTATTTCACAGAATTGTGGTCTTTGGGATTCCGGAATATCTATATAATAAAATTACATTTAAACCACAGCTTCGTCAAACCAGGTCGGGAGTCAGTTTCTATCCGCCGAGATTTAGATCTTCAATATTCAAGCAATTGTTTACGTATCACATTTACAAATCATATAGATCTTTACCAATTGTATTGCGACAGTTGTCTTTATTTCGATTTCGCACAAAACTAAGGAGACTGATGTTTTGTCAGCAATCAGCGGTTCTCATCTGAATCGAGTTTTTTTTTTATTTTCTTATTGCAGGCTCTACAAGGGCAACCTCATCCGGTTGTTTTTTTCCTTTTCTTTTGTTTTATTTTGTTTTTTTTTTCTCATGTCTCCTCTTTTTTTTCTTTTCTGTTTATTCGGTTGGATAGAGTTTGTATCTCGATATATATATATATATGTATATATTTCTTTTTTTTTTTGTTTTTATTTTATTTTAATTTACCATAACACATTTATTTTATATGGCTTTCATTTATTGTTTTATATGGGATACAATAGTCATATTATTACTATTATAAAGAAAGAGATAAGACAAATAACAAATTAACAAATCAAAGCTTATCAATGTCACCCATGGATCTTATTAAGATGGGGCGTGAGTCATCCCCTTTCCGTACAAATATTTTGCAGTCACGGATCCATATATATTTGTATTGTACTTCTTCTCCCTTTCCACCTTCTTGGTTCTACCAAAGAGGAGTTTGTTCGCTTGGGTAAGATGCTCATTGCTAAAAAGTTTCCCATCAAAGAATCCTATCAATGGACAAACCAGGGCCAGAATCCTTCGGAGTCGATCGTCTCCGTAACTGGGCGGCAGCGAGAAGCTGATCGCGAATAATGCGACTACAAAAATGGACCACAATTGCTTTAGGGTCCCAATTGGAAGCTCTGTCGGGACCTTGATTAACCCGATTGATCGCATCGACGTCGGAACGTAAGATGGAGACATTCAAGAATACGCCAATTGAAGAGAGAACCTTCACCAGATCCTCGTTGTTCTTCTGAGGGATACCTTGTATTTCGAGGTGCGCTAAGCGCGGCAACGGACCCCTTGGGGATGTCCGTGCACTTGCTGTGGAACCATGCGCTGCAAGACTCGCACTGCACGCCGCCCGCGTTTCGCCCGACTTTTTGGCCACTCCCACAGCACGGGCTTGACGACGACATCGCACGATCTGTTATCTCAACAAAAAGGAAACTTGAGTAAAATAACCACGAAGATTATAATCTTTAAAAGAAAATCTTATAAACGTATAGGGCTTCAACCAGTGAACCAGGCAGTCTGTAAATAAGAGCACGCACAAAATATACAACACTACTAGAACAGACAAGAATTATCTTGTTCTCAACACGATTTTACGCAAATATAACCGTTGATGTGGTAAAACATGTCTTCACCATTCGACAAACGAATATTATATGATGAAATTGTATTAGAGAGTACAACAAGGGTATGAGTGGAATTGATCTCCAAGACCAAATATTAGCATGCTTTCCAGTAATGATGAAATACATGATAGGATATAACTTTTTTTTTTATCTATTCGATATTGGTTTCTTTAATTCATACATTTTATGCAATAAAATAAATAACGGGAAGAAACAATTACGTTGACTATAGGATCAACATAGCCGAATCACTATTGGAGAATATGCCAAAACCGAATTATAGTGGACGAGGACAATTACCTTCCGGAGATATGCCAGAGAGACTGCACGCGAAGCATTGGGCTCATTTTCCAAAACATATTAACCCAACAGCATCAAAATTAAGACTGTCAAAACCTTGTAGTTTGCCAAAAAAATAAGAAATGTAGAGAAACAACGTGGGAGATTATTGCAGATTATTAATTTTGTATTACCGATTTTTGTATAAATATACTTTTTGTAGTACTTGCATCTACCACAAGAAATTATGGCATCAGGTTGTAATTACTCATCAAATATTCCATAAATATTTATAACATTAGGAGGGCGCCGCCGCTAATATTTATAGTTGGCCCGATCATCGTCGGGCATAGCCCGTAATATTCACTTTTGGCCCGATCATAGTACTACGGGTTATGCCCGTAATATTTACGTTTGATCCGATCATATGCTACGGGCTATGCCTGTAATATTTACGTTTGGCCCGATCATCGTACTACGGGCAATGCCCGTAGTTGTAGGTTAAGGGGTTAAATCAAATTAAACATAACTATGTAGACGTAGATTTAAGTGACAATTTTGATTGTTCTTTATATTCATTAGAGGAATTCGAAAACAGTACATTAGTTAATCCATTTATTTTAGAGATAAATAATGGTATATAAATGTATATATGGTATAAATAAATGGTCAAGAATTCAAATTCCAATCTAGTAAAAAGACGAAAAATATAATAAAAAAATTACAAAATAAATTATAAAATGCACATGTAAAAACAAGAATAAAAACAAAAATACCACCCTGGAATAAAAAGGAAAACTAAAAATGAATTATCACAATATTGGTCATAAAAACAAAAAATAACATTGTTATATCATAATACAGGGTGATTCATAAGTAATGGGCCAAATTGTAAATGTACGTTCAGGAGGCCAAAATAATAATATTTTCATTAACAATAATGGGTCTTAGTCTGCTCCTTACTGAGATACAGGATGTTAAAGCGAAAAAAATAAAATAGATTTTTGTTAATAGATCAGCTACTTTTCTACATAATGACTCATAGTTGACTTATAGTTTTTGTAAGGGTAAACAATAATGTGTGAGAGGATTTGAGTTAACTCGTAGATGTCGCCACATGCGCCATATGAATTAGATGAAATCAGCTACAAATTTTTTATCGCTCATTATTTCACAACATACTTGTTTAATTTGGATAGCCCCATCATTTCTGTAGAAAAAAGCTATACTTCTTTGATCTTGAAAATATTAACGATTTTCGAGATATTTGAATTTTACTAATTCACTACACTACATTTCACGGTGGTCGACGTAGCATTAATCTGTTAAGACACAAGCATGGCATGGAATGTTGACATTTACCTAACCGTAATTGATAATTGATAACAATATCAAACTGAAACCATAAAAAAATTACGTAATAAAACAATTTATTGTACGCCAGTTAATAAAACGAAATACAACATTAGAACAGACTTGAACTAAGACCACTTACGACAACTGTTATCAAAACCTACATGTTAATGTTGTGCGAAGTTAAATTAAATTTAAGCTTAATTATGAGCTACTGCAAAAGGTTTTCAACATGACCACCACCAGCATTTATACACGCATTTAACCGTTTGGTTAAGGATTGTCTGACTTTAAAAAATGTAGCAGGATTATTTCGTATTGAATTGGCTGCATCTTGAATTCTATTCCATAACTCGTCTCGTGTATTTATAGTAGGTTCAGCATAGACCATTGATTCATGTAACCCCACACATAAAAATCAAGTGGATTAAAATCGGGACTGCGAGGTGGCCACTGAAATTCACTACCACGTCCAATCCAACGGTGAGGGAATGTTTCATTCAGATGTTCGCGCACAGCACGTGAAAAATGTGGAGGAGCACCGTCTTGCATGAACCACATATTTCTTCTTAGTTGTAATGGAAGATCTCCCAAGAGGTCGACTAAGTCATTATTTAAAAAAATTAAATATGACTCTCCATTTAAAGTAGGAGGTAATTCAACTGGGCCCAGTAATGTATTGCCTATTACACCGCACCACACATTTATTTTAAACTCGTGCTGGAAATGTCTATCTTTTTTTAAACGAGGGTTTTCGGTTTCCCAGGCATGACTATTTCGCCAATTAAAAACTCCGCGTCTGGTAAAGGTTGCTTCATCCGTGAAAAGAATGTTATTTAGGAATGTTGGATTATTATTCAATTTTCCTTTTAGCCACTGACAAAATTGAACTCTGATTCGATAATCTGTTGGAAGTAAATTTTGCACAGGTATAAAATGATAGGGATATAAATTTTCCTTGTGTAAAATTCTAGTCACGGATGGTTGGCTTATTCCAGTTGCTGCAGACAATCGACGAGTGCTTATTTCAGAATTTTGCGCAATTCTTACCAAAATTTCATCTTCTTGCTGCGGAGTGATAATCTTAGGACGTCCTGTATGATATTTTGGACGAAATGAACCTATTTCACCCAATCGATTATAAATATTTTGAAATATCTTCCGGTTTGGCTGCCTTCTGTAAGGGTACATTTCACGATATTTTCTGGATGCTGCTTGCCCAGAAAAACGTTCTTGTGCGTAAACGCATAACATGTCTCTCATTTCTTCGTTTGAAAAGTGATTATGTCTCGGCATTTTGATTTATGTTAGGACAAGAATGAATCAGTTTACTTAACAATAAAATGTTTTAAACTATTCATTAAACGTAAAAGCTCATTGACGTTTCATAATTCATATGGCGCATGTGGCGACATCTACGAGTTAACTCAAATCCTCTCACACATTATTGTTTACCCTTACAAAAACTATAAGTCAACTATGAGTCATTATGTAGAAAAGTAGCTGATCTATTAACAAAAATCTATTTTATTTTTTTCGCTTTAACATCCTGTATCTCAGTAAGGAGCAGACTAAGACCCATTATTGTTAATGAAAATATTACTATTTTGGCCTCCTGAACGTACATTTACAATTTGGCCCATTACTTATGAATCACCCTGTATATACCATAAAGTAAAAGAAAGCAAATAAGTAAAAAGAAACAAAATGATACAAAATAAAACAATAACGTAAAACAGAACAGAGGAATGGAACAGAATGCGCGAAGAATTATGAACTATAATAAGATTCTATAAGATCAGCCACTGCACTGGGCGGTTGCAACGTTCATCACAGACATCAAATTCTTTTTTACTGTTTTTACATCAACGCCAAATAGTGGGATGAAGGAAGCCATAGATAGTTTGTTATATAACAAGAGAATTCTAATAAAAGGAGAATTTCTTCTGAGTTCAGTGGTAAAGCGGGGAATGTAAAATAGATTTTTTAATCGTCCACAATATGCCGGCACGTAAAAACCAATCTTTTCCAAGATTAAAGGTGCATCTATTTTATTGTTTAATATTTTACATAGAAAACAAAGCGATATGATTTTCCTTCTAATAGATAACTTAGTTATATCAAATAATGTACGCGCAAATTCGTACGATCTGAACCCGATAAAGGCATTAAATTGTTTGTAATAAGTATACCGAATAAACTTATTTTGAATAATTTCGATTAAGTTTGAATAAAGGTCTGATCCAGGATCCCATACAATTACCGCGTATTCTAATTTAGATCGCACCAATGAATTGAATAATAATTTTAACGTCTCCACATTTGAAAAACTGTAAGCATTTCTTATAATAAATCCTAAGAGTCGAAGTGCTGCGGAAGTTATGGTTTTCACGTGCTCGGCAAAGCACAAATTGTTGGTAAAAATAATACCTAAGTCCCTCTTTCTGACAACTGATTTCAAATTTATATTATCTATTCTGTACACAAATTCTATCGGCTTCCTCCCCAAAAAATATGTCATTGATTCACATTTGGCCACGTTAAAGTGAAGCTTGTTCAGCCGACACCAATCGCATACATTATCCAGATCAGACTGTAAGGACTGGCAGTCACTTATATCACGAACAGATGTGAATATTTTTAGACCTTTAATACATTTTCTTACCTTTAATACATTAATTTTTTCCTTCTCCTGTTTTAATAAGAAAGTAAAGTGAGAGTAAAGTGTCATGGCGTCTGCAAGTTCGGCACTAAACGAGGCACGAATTAAAATTTGCAAAAAGTGCAATAGAATCGCGCTTACCGGGTTAACGTGTGAAAAATGCGGAACTACATCACACCGTAGCTGCATTAAACTACTAAAATCGGTTAAAATTATTAACGAACCAACGGTAAACTGTTGTGAAATGAACAAAATTGAAAACGAGGACGAGTTGGAGTTGTCCTTTGGTAGTGCTGTTGAGCAGTGCGAAACAAATAAGGAAGTTACGTACCTTCAACAGCTTTTATTACATAAAGACAATACAATCAATCATCTGCGTGAAATACAGGTGTGTCAAATGTCTGGAATCAGTTCGATTTGTGCATCGCTACAGAGCGGATGGGTTTTGCGATCGTGCGTCAAGTGTTTTATTTTACGCTTTATAAATCGTTTATAGATGATTATAAATAATGTAAAATAGTGTGAAAAGTACAATATTTTTGATATTGATAAAATAAACATATTAATAATATAAATCATACACGCGATTTATAACAATAAATGACAATTCAGCAATTAGTAACTGCTGTTATTACGAAGTAAGTAAATCGGAATGCTCGTAATGCTCAATAATGTGGGTAAAATAAAAACAAACAGTCAAGTGGGTCAATAACATGGAAAAGTTTACTCCAAAAACGGATATGGAATTCTCCCTGTTAAATTCCCTAAAAAAAGAAATCGAACACATAAAGGAGCAACACAGTAAAGATGAAACAAATAGATGACCTGAGGGGCATTATAGAAGGTCTAAAAACCCAACAAAATCTTAACCCTCCAGTAACCACCAAAGTGGTGTATACCACAGACGAAGATGAGTTAGCTTTGGAGACTGACTGGATAATAAAACAAGCTAAAAGAAACAAAAAACGTAAAACTGAAACCTCGCCATCTAAATTGTCTTCGGAAATTGAAAGCAAACCTGAAAAGCAATCCGTACAATCTGGCGTAAAAAACAAAATAAAGGTATTTCTACCCCCACCAATATTAATTTATGTCAAACTAATATGATGACATTTATAAATTACTTAAAAGCGTAATTAAAGATGGATTTTTAACACATGCGTTAAATAACGGCACAGTAAAACTGAATCTTAATTCGGAAGAAAAGTACAGAGAAGCATCAAAGATGTTTACTGAAAAGAATTTGTCCTGGTCAACTTACGAAAATAAGCAAACCAGAAATCTGAAAGTGGTCGCTAAAAAGATGCATAAAAGCTGTAATGTTAATGATATCAAAGATGATCTATTGGAGCGCAAGTATAACATTTGTAATGTAACCCAAATGTTAAAATACAAAACAAAAGAGCCTCTTCCTTTATACATCTTGGATTTTGCATCGTCAGAGGATGTAAAAAGAATCCATGAAATAACAAATATATTAGGAATGCGTGTCAAAATCGAAGAGTACAGAAAGCCAAAACAAATGCCCCAGTACAAAAGGTGTCAAGGTTGGAGCCACACCAAAGCTTACTGCCACAAAAATCCGAGATGTGTTAAATGTGCTGGTGAACACTGGACCAACGAATGCACTAAAGCCAAAGAAATCCCTGCTAAATGAATCCCTAAATTCAACTGTGGAGAACATCCACAGAATCATCCAGCGAACTACCGTGGATGCATTGTGATTAAGGAACTACAAGCCATCAGAAATAAGAAAACAGTAAATTCAAATAAAATAAAGCCAGGCGTCTCGTATGCCGAAAAAGCAAGTGGTGAAACTACAGAGAAAACTGTAAGTACATTAATCGATAAGAACGCTCACAGTAAATTAGATCTAATACTAGAAAAAATACTTCAACAAGAAGAAATAATAAAAATATTATATGCTCGTCTAGATTTCATTGAAAGCAATTTAAACCAAGGAGCGATTCAAAAAAGAAATCAAAATGTCTAAAAAGCAGCAACTAAAGATAATGCTGTGGATTTCCAATGGTCTTCGACAGCATCAAAACACACTACCAATAATACTTAAAGAAAACAATATTGATATATGTCTTATCTCCGAAACTCATTTTATACGAGAATCGTATATAAACATCAACCATTACAATACTTACCACACAATTCACCCGAGTAATGCGGCTCGAGGTGGAAGTGCAATTATTATTAAAAGGAATGTTGACCACTATTTGAACAATACAATTAGTACTGAACAACACCAAACTACAGTGGTAAAAGTTTAAACTGCTAATGGCTTAACATCTGTAGGAGCAACGTACATACTACCGAGACATAATCTCAAAAGAGAAGATTATCAGGAAATTCTACTACATCTCGACAACAAATTTATACTTGGAGGAGACTTTAATGCAAAACATAAGTCTTGGGGTTCTCGCTTGACAAATACAAAAGGAAGAGAACTGAACCATGCAATAGAGGCCCTAAATTGTGAGGTGCTCTCCACTGGGAAGCCAACTTACTGGCCAACAGATAAAAGTAAAATTCCGGACCTGCTTGATTTTTTTATTACGAAAAATATATCGCTTAACTTCGTAAACATAGAAGAAGAGCTAGGGCTGGACTCAGATCACTCACCAGTAATTATTACTCTAAATAACAAAGTATGTAACAAAGAAACCTTTTTATCACTAACTAATAAACTCACTAATTGGAATCTATTTCAACAAACGTTACATGATAAAATTCATCTTAATGCTCTTATGAAAACAAACGAAGACATTGACGATGAAGTAGAAAAGTTCTTAAAAGACATACAAAACGCAGCTTGGGCCTCAACACCAATTTTAACACCAAAACCTAAATATAATATTTATCCTAAATTCATTAGAGACAAAATTGCAGAAAAACGGGAAGCAAGAAAGAAATGGCAAACCAATAGAATTCCTAGTGATAAAACTAAATTAAATAAAATAACAGCAGAATTAAGAGCATTAACAGATAGCCACAAAGAAAATAATATTAAAAGTACTTAAAAGACATTACTGACGATGCTAGTACTAATTATTCTCTGTGGAAGGCAACAAGAAAGCTTAAAGTTCCAAAAACACATACACCTCCAATTCGAAATAATAATTGTTAATTTGTTTGCTGAACATCTGAAAGAAACTTTTACATCAGACAGTCCAACAACTATGCTAAATGGTGTCCCTAGCGAATTTCAAAGTGATCAGCAGAGTAATATACCATGTGTAAGAATGAAAGAACTGTATTATGAAATACAAAAACTAAATATAAAGAAATCAGTGGGCTATGACCTAATTAATGGACAAACATTGAAACATCTACCAAAACGGGCGATTATAAAACTATTACACATAATTAATGCTGCTTTTAAACAGAAATACTTCCCAAGCATATGGAAAGTTGCTGAAATAATAATGATACCAAAACCTGGTAAACCCCCCACAGATGTTACATCATATAGGCCAATCTCATTATTATCCTTACTATCAAAACTGCTTAAAAAATTACTATTAAAAAGACTAAAACCTATCATAGAAGAAAAAGCACTAATACCAACACATCAATTTGGGTTTCGGAATAAACATGAACATAGATCAAGTGCATAGAATAACGAATACTATCGAAATAGCAATGGAAGAAAATAAAGTCTGCTCCGCCGTATTTTTGGATGTTGCACAAGCTTTCGACAAAGTCTGGTTAGATGGTTTAAATTACAAGCTAGACCAAATACTACCATCAACGTATAGTCAACTATTAAAATCGTATGTTTCTGATCGATATTTTAGAGTAAAATACGAAAACGCTTATTCACCAATACATGAAATATGAGCCGGAGTTCCTCAAGGAAGTGTGCTTGGCCCAACATTGTACTTACTCTACACATTCGACCTTCCTCAGGTACTAGGAACTTTAACAGCTACATTCGTAGACGACACAGCGATCTTAGCTGTTGCAGAAAATGAAGTAGTTGCAGCAAATAAGTTACAATTGGCATTAAATTCAATAGAAAACTGCGCCAAACGATGGCTAATAAAACTAAATACAAATAAATCGACATACATAAACATTACTTACAAGAAAGTAAACTATGTCCCAGTACACATAAATGGCAATGCAGTCCCTTACGCCGACACAGCAAAATATCTTGGTATGACGCTGGATGCCAAACTCATATGGAAAGCTCACGTCAAAAAAAAAAACGTGAGGAACTTGATATCAAATTTAGACATCTATATTGGCTTATTGGCAGAAAATCAACGCTATCACTAAGAAACAAGTTGTTAATATACAAGCAAGTATCAAAACCAAAATGGACATACGGAATCCAATTGTGGGGTTGTACCTGCAAGACAAATGCAAGTCTGATTCAAAGATTCCAGAACAAAGTACTAAGGTGCATAGTGAATGCACCCTG
The DNA here is from genome assembly GCF_036711975.1 of Onthophagus taurus. NCBI lineage: Eukaryota > Metazoa > Arthropoda > Insecta > Coleoptera > Scarabaeidae > Onthophagus > Onthophagus taurus. The sequence goes on along the minus strand of NC_091973.1, from coordinate 19,550,988 downwards.
GTATATAAGAAACACCGACCTCCATCGCGACTTGAAAGTAGCATCGGTGTCATCAGAAATTGCATCATTCGCATCTAAACATGAGAAGATGCACGATCATCCCAATATCGAGGCCATCCAGCTTCTCGACAACGAGGATGTCCTGCGTCGCCTTCAGAGGATGAAGCCGTTCGATTTAGTGAGCTAGTGCCCTAGTCGATTCAAACGCGAGCAATAGTGCGGCATTATAACAAAAACAATAATACCCAATACATTTGAAGAAATGAATTACGCAACCCAAATGAAACACAAAATTTTATAAGAACGGGAACCAGTCATTTAAACCTAAATGCCACCTCGTATGTGCCCCAATCCGAGGGAAAATGTTAAATCCAGGGGTAAATGATCAGATTACAAATAAAAACGCAATAGTAAAATCTGTTAGCAGTGCCATAAATTCAGTGTACAAAATTATCATTTTTGATTGATTCGGGTTCAGCAGTATCGTTATTGAAGGAGGAGAGTTTACTCCGGACTAAAATTAATTACCACTTAGATTTGCAGCAACACATAACTTTAAAAGGTATCACGGGAAATGAAATAGAAGGAGTAGTATTTGCTTTGTTAGATTTTAGGGTGAAAAACAAGAAATTTAATATTAATTGTGTGATTTGTAAAAATATTGCCATTGAAACCGATGGGATAATCGGATGCGACTTCCTAATTAGCAATCAAGCTATTCTTGATTATAATCAGGGAATTTTGAAGTTAGGACATATTCACTTGAAATTGATCATGGCATCATCAAAAAGACAAAAATCTTCTACTGCGCATGGGAACTGCTTAAAAAATGACATGAATATGAGTGAGAAAAGCAACTGCCAAACACAAATTATGAAAACTCCCTCTCCAGTTTTAACTAAAAGTTTCCCATTTAAGGAGTTAACACCGAAAAATGAAAAACTATTATCTTCTAATAAATCTTCGGGATTGGGTTTTGGTTTATCAAATGGGTGCCATAAACAAAAGATAGGGAATAAAGAAAATATGGAAAAGGTTGGAATAATGCAAACACAAACGAAGGATCATCGAGGGAAAGAAAAGAACACGGAGGGATCATCGTCATCTGGACCAAAGATGATTGGTGATACAGAACGAACAGTTGGTCCCTGTTCGGCTCTGTTGATGGAGGCTTTAGAAATTCCGGGACGATGTGAGGTTGTTTGTGAAGCTTTACAAAACCAATGGGGAAAAGATGAAGAAGTTATCATTGAACCAACTGATACGGGTGTTTATGGGTCAATGTCAGCAAGAGTTGTAACAAGGGTAAATAAAAATCAACGGGTTCCGGTGCGCCTGATCAACGTCACCGAGAAACCATTAATGTTGAATAAGGGAACAAGTGTTGGAATTATTACGCGCGTAAATAAAATTGATATTGAACACAAAGGAGATGAGAATTCATCAGCTGGGATTTGGGAAGAGGTACCTCAACTTGAAAATGTAAACGGTGTAAATAGCACTACTCATAAAAGGGAGAAAATGTATGGAAATTACAGGGAATACGAAGAAAAAATATCGAAAAATATTGTAGAAAATTGGGATATTCTTGAAGATAAGGGTAATTTATTTGATGCGCCGAGGGATTATAGCTTGGCACATTGTGTGAGTGAAGATTTGAAAATGGGAGCAGGAATCGCTGCTGAATTCAAAGAAAAATTTATGGGAATAAAAGAATTAAATAAACAAAATCCAAAAGTGAGAGATATTTTGTATTTAAGACGAGATGGAAGGTATATTTTGTACCTTATTACTAAAAGAAAATATTTTTATAAACCAACTTACGAAGATTTGTTTTATACCTTGGGAAAATTAAGGGAATTTTGTGAGAAAAATAATATTCATAAATTAGCCCTACCAAAGATTGCTTGTGGGTTAGATGGGTTAAAGTGGGACAGAGTTATCAATATGATCAGATGGATATTTAAAGGATCAAATATTTGGGTGAGAATTTATCATCTTAATGGATTGGATAGGGATGTGAACCCTTATTCAGTTCGTGTAATAGACCCTGGAATTGAAAACGCGGAGGATGACATACAAAAATTATTCGATTTAAATCATTTGAAAGGTGAAGATAAACGGTTATTATTAAAATTGTTAATTGAGTACAAAGATATCTTTTTATATGGAAATAATAAATTGGGAACTGCTAATGGCGTGAAACATAGAATTGTTACAGAGGCTTGTCATCCAATTGCAAAACCACCATACCGAGTACCACATAGTCAAAGGAAAATTTTAAATAAAGAAATAAGCAAAATGCTTGACGAAGGAGTGATTGAAGAGTCGCAATCACCTTGGTCAGCACCTGTTGTTATGGTACCGAAAAAGTCTGATAATGGAAAACAAGAAGTTCGAGTATGTATTGACTACCGAGGGTTAAATTTAGTCACTAAAAGGGATTTCTATCCGTTACCTAACCTGAACGAAACAATAGATAGATTGGGAAGTTCTACCATATTTACAACACTAGACCTTGCTTCTGGGTATTGGCAAGTGGAAATAGAAGAAGAAGATCAAGAAAAAACCGGATTTAGTACGCCACAAGGGCACTATCATTGTAAAAAGATGCCATTTGATCTGGTCAATGCGCCCAGTACCTTTCAACGGTTAATGAATACCAATTTATCGGGATTAACGGGGAGTAAGTGTTTAGTTTATTTAGACGACGTTATAGTATTCAGTGGGAACGAAATAATTGAACATCTAAACAGACTGAAAGAAGTGTTTGAAAGAATTAGAAAGGCAAAATTGAGATTAAAACCAAGTAAATGCAAGTTTTTATTATCCGAAACCAAATATTTGGGTCACGTTATTTCAAACGAAGGAATCAAACCAGATGCAGAAAAAATTCAAGGTGTACTTAATTATCCTAAACCAAAAACTGTAAAAGATATTCGGGCATTTTTAGGATTAGCAGGATTTTATAGGCGGTTTATTGAAAGTTATTCAGCAATTGCTAAACCTTTAACGGCATTAACAAAAAAGGATCAACCTTTTATTTGGGGAGAAGAACAGGAAAAATCATTTACTTTACTTCGGAAATCTTTGTGTGATAAACCTGTTTTACACTATCCTGATTTCACACAACCTTTTTATATAACCACGGATGCTTTGGGAATAGCAATAGGAGCTCTACTGAGTCAAAAAGTTGGAGGACATGAAAAACCTGTGGCATATACCAGTAGGCAACTACAAAAAGCAGAAATGAATTACTCCACTACAGAAAGAGAATGCTTGGCGGTGATATGGGGCGTTAAACATTATCGGGTATATTTGTTTGGAAAACATTTTAAAATCATAACAGATCATCGACCCTTAAAATGGTTATTGTCAATCAAAGATCCAAGTTCACGTTTAGCCCGATGGGCATTAACGCTAGCAGAATACGACTTTGAAATAATACGTCGACCAGGACGATTACACGGAAACGCTGATGCGTTATCCAGAGTGCAAATAGAGGCAGGAGTAAATTCTTTAACCACTGGAGAGATAAAGACAATAACAGATAAACAGAAGGAGGATTGTTTCGCTAAAACTATTATTGAAAGAATTGAAAACGATCCAAAGTATTTAGATTTCTTTATTGACGAAGAGGGGATACTATATAAAACAAAACAACAGAATGAAAGATACCATAGATTAGTAGTACCAACGGAATTAAGAAAAGAAATTATGTATCAATGTCATGACTTGCCGTATGCTGGACATTTTGGAGTCGATAAAACCAAGTCTCAGGTGAAACAAAAGTACTATTGGAAAAATATGGGCGACGATATAAAAAGCTACTGTGACAAATGTTTAGCCTGTAACAAACGGAAAAGTTCGTCACATTTAAAACCAGCTCCATTACAATTATTTACGCCAGCACAGGAACCATTTGAAAGGGTATCAATGGATATCGTAGGACAATTGCCGATCACCTACAATGGAAATAAATATATACTCACGGTTCAAGATTATTTTACGAGATACACCGAAGCGATCCCATTGCAAAATCAGAAGGCGGAGACAGTGGCGAAAGCTTTTGTGGTGCATGTGATTACGCGGCATGGGACTCCAAAGTTATTACTTACCGATCAAGGCACAAATTTCATGTCGAAATTAATGGACGAAGTATGTAAAGTACTAAAAATCAAAAAGATTCGCACTACTCCATATCATCCACAAACGAATGGCATGATTGAGAGAATGCATCGAGTTTTAAAGGACTTATTATCTCATGTGGTAGATGATAAACAAAAAGATTGGGACGATTGGTTGCCATATGTAATGATGGCTTACCGAAACAACGTACATTCTACTACCGGAGAGTCTCCATACTTTTTACTTCACGGAAGGGATATGAATCTACCCTACGAACTTTATACCAAACCAGATCGTTATCGATATGATTATGACGACAATTACGTATCCGAACTGCTGGAACGATTACATCAATCGTATCACTTTGTGAGAAGTCATGAGATCAAAGCTAAAAATAAACAATTAGTTCAATTTAATAAAAGGGCTAAAGAAAAAAATCTGGAACTAGGTGACAAAGTATTATTATATAATCCAGGGATCAAAACTGGAGTAAATTTAAAGTTAAGTAAACCATGGGTAGGACCATACCGAATAATAGGACAAACAGGTCCAGTAAACTTTAAAATAAAAGAAATTAATGGTTCAAAAGTCGAATTAGTACATTCGAATCGTATAAAACTCTATAAGGGAGAAGTTGAAGAAAAGAGAAAGAAAGAGTCAGATACTAAAGACCTAGAGAACAACGAATTGAGTTTTGATATAGAGGAACCTATGTGGTATGATTGGAAAGTATTTCCGGACCAAAATAACGAAGACGGAGGGGAAGATCTGTTAGAAGAACAGACAGCTCAGAGTATAGTGGAATACGTTCCAGAAGAAAATATAGAAGATACTAACCTCGAAACAACTGAACCAGAGAATGATACAACGGTTCAAAGAGAAGAAAACACTGGGCATTCATATCGTACCAGAAGTAGAGGTGATGTACCAGAATTGCCATGGGTATTACCGAAAAGAATTTAATAATTTTTATGTATGCATTTTGTTGGTTGTTTCCATTGATTATTGTTAATAAGGTTTTATCTATCTACACATAGTATATTGTTAAGGCTTCGAATATTAATATATACATAGATATAATACGTTTTCTTGGGATTTATAGATTTATAGGAGTATAATTGTTTGAATACATTAATAAAATATATATTTTCAGGTTCTATTTAACTAGTTGGCTACTGATTTTTACGGGGATGTATATAAAGGGTTTAATTGTATTCGATTGTCGGGGACCATCTACCAACATTACAGCAGTGTCGCTTCACGATGTGGCACCCTGGCCATCTCCGCAAACAAACTACACCGAGAAGAAAATAAATGTCCGAGTGATTCAGAAAAATGACTATTCCAAAATAAAAGTAAAAACTTGTCTTATAGAAGTAACACGGTTGATCAGATATTGTGGTATAAATAGTCATGTTAGTGATGTCCACCAAGGGTTCATAAAAATCATCAGGCCAATTGGATGAGATGAGTGTCGAAAACTTCATAATACTGGTACTTATATAGGATATTCAGGGAATGTTATTTCTAATACAAAAGTAAATGCCACAACATCTGCATCAATTACCGTTGCTGGGAAGTTATCTATGAACGGAGATTGTGAAGGAACAGTTTATACAGAAAATGGTCAGACATGGTCTAGGGTAGTTGTTACTGCGGCTGTTACATTTATGTTAAAAGAATATTATGCCACTATCGCTTTGGATTCTAATGAAATATCATTGATGGGAGGAGTTACATGTCCATTTGGATGTTGAAGCAGGTGAAACTATTTGGGATGAAATAGAACAAGGAGCATGTAAGAAACGGCAATATTCAATTATTTATGAAGGTATTGGAACAGAAGTTTCAGTAATTAGTCAGGATACAGTTGAAAATTATTTGGTTGTTGAGCAAGACGAATACATCTTTGCATTGAATCTACTAAGGAAGGGTATTGTATGTAATTATGAGGTTTGGGTTACCGAACATCCTCGATTACTAGTAACAAAATCTAAAAATGCTTTTTATCATTTAAATTCTAAAACTCATGACGTCAATAATATAAATCTGTTGACATATGTTAATTCAAAATTTATGTATATTGAAATTTCGTCAAAATTACTGTTTAGAGAGTTACATGTTCAAGCAGTATATCGAAGATGTTTAATAAAGAGAGAGGTATTGGGAAATAGATTGTTGATGGCACGTTTAAATACAAATGCTATTGCCAGTATTTTCAAGACTTCTCTTGGGTATATGGGAAGGGTTTTAGGGGAAGTTTTATACATCATTAAATGTGAACCAAAAATCGCAGAAGTGCGAAGGGTTGATAAATGCTATAATGAATTGCCGATACTGGTTAATAACAATGAGTCATTATTTATGGCTCTAATCACACATGTAGTGCAAGAGCATGCCGAAGAGATAATGTGCTCTCCGGTAGCTCCTTCACTATTTTACATAGAGAACCGATGGGTAGGATTTAGTCCATATCCTACAGTGTATAGTTCTCCAGCTTCTTTAGAAATTAACGATGAAAATAATATAAAATTTAGTCCTATTCGAAATTTGGGAAGTGAAGGATTGTATACTCAAAATGAAATTGATAAGATTCAACATAATTTTCTGTTTGGATCCGAGCGTGATGCAATTACCTCATTTTTAGTCAATCGGGTTGCAGGTAGAACTGATGATTCAAACCAGTACGACACAACAAAGTTATTTAGTTCAAAAGAAATTAAAAGTTATGCTTGGGGTTGGTTTACCGATATTGGGATTTTTATGTCAGGATTCATGGGAATATACATAGCATTTATCATCCTAAAATATATTTGTTCAGTAATTTTAAATGGTTTTGTTTTATACCAGGCTCTGGGATGCGGATTTTCGATTATTGCCAGTTTTTGGACGACTTTAACTCATGGTTTTTACATCGAAGTTATAATCACAAAGTATCAGATCCAGAGAACCAGGAAGATTCTGCACGAGTACAAGATGGTCATTCTGTTCAACCTACAGTACCCCTGAGCAGTAAAGTGATGTACCCGGAAATTCATGTTGTACAAGAGACGCCATGAATTTTCGATTAAATATGTCGTTACGAGTTTGTAACACAAAGACACTCTTATTGTCTGTAATTAGGTTAAGAAGTTATTGTTATGAAAAAGGAAAAAAAAATAATAATTCATTAAGAGAAAGTTAAGAAAGTTTGATACTCATCACCATGTGGAGGTAATAAGTTTTGAATAGTTTTTTTTTTTGAGTTGTTAAAAATTTTTTAAATTTATGAACGAAAAGTTTTTATTTAAACAAAGCTTTGCATATTGAATAACGCAATATATTTTATGAAAATAATTCTCCGAAAAAAAAAAAAAAAATGCTGGGAAATGAAAAGGAAGTGCCTTCCTTTCCTTGGAATGGATTAAAAGAACAACTACGAAGGATGAAGCTGTTAGTTATCGGGCATGTCGTATGGAAATCGATACAATCTAGCAAGTAAAGACAGAAAAAGAAAAAATTACCACAAAACTTCGAAAGAAAAAAAAAAAAAACATATATAGTTACCAAATGTAGCTGCCCCTTAACAACTGTAATTGCCGAATATGAAGCGTCAGCAATTAATTGTTATAAATAACTGCGAGTACTTCGATATCGAAGAATTGTAATTCCGACTCCACGAAGTACTCAAATCGTCGACGCGGTGTTCAAGTTACGCTTCCGTTTTTATAAAATCTTATGTAATAAATTATAATTTTAAATAAAAGTTAAATGATTAAAACATCCTTTTAATAAAAAAACTCTAAATAACAGTTAAATAATATAATTGGCGCAGTCAGTAGGATCCGGTAAACGTGAGTGATTAAATCTTGTATCGTGCCTAAAATCGGTCCGACTTACGGAACACTTGTGGTGAACTTTCAAGTTCTTTATTACCGGATACGAGAAGAAAGAAGAAAAGTAGAACCCGCCGAGGAATTTGATTAGACTACGTGCCAAAGCACGCGAGGCGGTGGATGCAAATAAAACACCCACCACTTGGCCCGAACTTAAACAAATTCTAATTCATTCATTCGGTGATAAACGATCCGAAGAGGTTCTTGTTTATGATTTGAATAGTTTGATTCCACAAAAAGAAGACAGTACAGCCAGCTACTCTAATAAGATTAAATCAACTCTTTACACTCTTCTTTCTAAGGTTAACTTGGAAGAAGACAATGTAGCGATCCGCAATCTCAAACAAGAGCAATACAACCAGATAGCTCTGAGAACTTACCTATTTGGATTAGACTTGATAAATCCCAACATTGGTTTAGAAGTTAAATTACGACAGCCCACCGATATTGAGACAGCAGAAGGTTACGCCTTGGAAATTACTAACTATAACACCCAGAAACAGCGTTTTCTTTTTAATACAAGGTAGCCAATTGCATCGCCAATGCGTACCATTATCAGACCACATCCCATGGTAGCTCAACGTCCAAACTCGATGCAAAAACCTCCCATGGTTATGCCACAACAGTATGGACAGCCAAATAAATATATTCCACCCGCAATACTGCCACCTCGTCCAATGTTTTATCCCAGACAAGAAAACAATCAACCATTTGTGAGAACGCCGGCACAATTTCAACAACGACCATTTAGACTAACACCGATGGAAATAGACAATAGTAACAAACGTCCAGCCTCATCTATCAACCGACCAGCCCCAAAGAGACAATGGATGTCAAATAATATTGAGCTTCCATCAGAAACAACCGAAGCCAATATCTATGTCCAATATCCTGATGATGACCAAACGGACGATAACTATGGGGAACGACATATCCATGAAAACGTCGAATACACAGAAGACGTTGAGACGCAGGATTTTCCCCAGGACACGTCTCAAGGGCAATTAACGTAACGATTTCGAACAAAGCCTATTCACAAGATCCGTTACTACCCTACGTCGAATTTGAAGGCTTAAGATTTCTTATAGATAAGGGAGCAGAATGTTCTCTTATCAATTCGAAGTTATATGAAGAAGTTAAATCGGTTTATGCATGCGATAGTCAGGAATTTAATATAAGAACACCTCACGGAGTTGAAAAAACAAGAAGCGCGGTTTACGCACCGCTTCCTAACATCTTTAAATCACCGGAATATCATTTATTTGTATGCTTTGATTTTTCACGTACTTTTGATGGTTTATTTGGTTTCGATCTGTTAACAAAATTAGGAGCTTCGCTTGATACAAAGAAACAAATCATTGTTACAGATAATACAACAATTCCTTACAAAATTGACAATACTCAAACAATTAAACCATACTCGCAGTCATTAATGAGTTTTCAGGTCACTAACATTGAAAATGGCTTAGCTTTGTTTCCTGTAATGAAAGATGATACAGACAACTTTACTTCGACGAGTGCTTCCGGGATCATTACCCCGGAAGCACTCGTCGAAGTAAAAAACCATGAAACGCAAATTTTTGTTACAAACAATTATGGAAACCCGATCCGTTTGAACCCGACGCCGGTAGAAGTGCAACCAGTAAGCGAAATTGAAGAAGAAATAAACATCGGTTATAATTTTATAGATAAAAACCATTTAGCGGCACTTCAAGAAAAAAATGTTGAAAAGAATTTGAAATTGGATCATCTAAATTTAGAAGAAAAGAAGGCTCTTCAAGCATTATTATCGAAATACAAACATTTATTCCATATAGAGGGACAACAATTAACTTTTGCTCATAAAATAAAACATCATCTTAACCTAAAAGATAATAGACCCATCTATGTTCGAAATTATCGTCAACCAATCGAGACAAAAAAGGAAATAAAAAAACAAACTATGGAACTACTACGACAAGACATCGTGAAAGAAAGCGTTTCGCCTTGGAACGCACCTGTCCATATTGTAACAACCCAAAAAGACGGAAGAATAAAAAATCGAATGGTAGTTGACTTCCGACGACTAAACGAAAGAATGATAGAAGACAAATATCCAATTCCAAACATTGCCGATACATTAGATAAATTGGGCAGGGCAAACTATTTCACCTCTCTCGATTTGGCATCAGGCTACCACCAAGTCGAAATGGAACCGGAAGATAGAGAAAAAACAGCGTTCAGTACCGAACAAGGCCATTTCGAATTTAAAAGAATGCCTTTCGGATTGAAAAACGCCCCGTCCACCTTCCAGCGTCTAATGGACGAAGTTTTACGTGGTTTACTAGAAGACACATGCCTGGTATATCTCGATGATATCGTTATTTACTCTTCATCGCTGCAAGAGCATATACAAAAACTAATTAAAGTCTTCGACCGTTTAAATTCAGCAAATTTTAAAATTAACTTACAAAAATGCGAATTTCTCAAGAAAGAAATTAAATATTTAGGACATATTATAACAGACAAGGGTGTTAAACCTAACCCAGAGAAAATTAGAGCAATCATACAATTCCCCATACCGAAAACAAAAACCGAAATCAAAAGTTTTCTCGGACTACTAAGATATTACCGTAAATTTATTAAAGATTTCGCCAAAATTACCAAGCCGTTTACATCTTGTCTAAAGAAAAACGCTAAAATCAACATCGAAGATTCAACATACATAGCCGCATTCGAACAGTGTAAAGGATTACTTACTAATGATCCTATACTAAGATACCCAGACTTTACCAAAGAATTTATTGTGACAACAGATGCGTCAGATATCGCTCTTGGAGCCGTTCTTTCACAGGGCATAATTGGAAAAGATCAGCCTATTTGTTACACGTCTCGAACACTCTCGGAGACAGAAAGGAGATACACGACCACGGAGAAAGAACTTTTGGCGATAGTTTATGCTGTCAAACAGTTCAGACCGTATGTGTACGGAAAGAAGTTTACCATCTTCACGGATCATAGACCGTTAGTGTGGCTTTGGTCGCTAAAAGAGCCCAACTCCAAACTAATGCGCTGGAGAATAAAGTTGGAAGAGTACGATTTTGACATCGTTTATAAAAAGGGCAAAGCCAATACGAACGCAGATGCGTTATCGAGAATTACATTAAACGATCTGAATGTAATTACACAAAGCGATCTAGATAGCATTCTACCAAATTTTGATGATACAGAATTATTAGAAATAGCGAGCGAAATGTCAATTGCACTGATTGACTCACCTGCACCTCCAGCTATCCTTGCTACAGGACAAGGAATTGCTCGAAAAGAAATAAAAATATCGGATAGACCAACCAGACAACTAAGATCAACACGTCGGATAGAAGAAAACAAAGAAAATTCTGACAATAATACTATTCATACTACACAGACAGTAGAGCCAAAGAAATCGATTGAAATCCAGGATACTATTATTGACAACAAAAAGACGCAGTTCATTATAACAAAGAGTTTGGGAAATGGATTAGAAATTAAAATCAAAACAAGAGGAGATAACACCATACACTTGGTACGAATCCCAGCAGAAAACCAATACGAACACATTCTAAATTTATATAAAAACTCCATGGCTGGAAATAAAACATTTTATATTTACACGTCTGTCGACAAGCTCTATCAACAAATGTGTAACGTTTATAATAATGAAATATCAGATAGAGGACCACGGATAATCAGGTGCCTACGACGAGCGGAAGTTATTTCAGATGAAGCAAAGAAGATCGAAATAGTAACAACGTATCACGAAGGAATGACGAACCATCGTGGTATACAAGAAACTTTAGAACATCTCAAACGGAAATACTGGTGGTCGAAAATGGAGGAAACAATCACCAAGGTTATTAAAGCCTGTGAAATATGTAACAGGGCTAAATACAATCGAAGACCCGATGTACCATTATTACCGATAACTGAAACTCCAGATGCCCCATTCGAAAAATTATTCGTTGATACTTTCTCTTTCGCAAACAATAAATATCTAACAATTGTAGACTCGTTTACACGTTTGGGACATGCGATTAAAATCAAAAGTAAAAATCCAACAGATATTGTCGAAGCATTTTTGGACTACTTTAATTACTACGGAATCCCGAGAGAAATTCGTTTCGACAAAGGATGAGAGTTTAACAACCAAGTAGTAAAAGAATTGGCCGTATTACATCGAATCACTTTGCACTTCGGTACAGCAAAGAACCCAGAAAGTCAAGCTAATGTAGAGAGATTCCATTCTACCTTACTAGAACATCTGAGATGCCTTGATGAAGATCCCGGTATAACAAAAGAAAAGAAAATTCGATCTGCTACAATTGCGTACAATAACACCATCAATAGCGCAACAGGAATGACTCCATTTGAAGCACTTTTTGGCCATACAAAAACGAGAAATCCACTCGACCTATTTTACGATCCCCCGACGTATCAAGATATTATAGACAAACATAAAAGTCGAATGGCAATTATGTACGAAAGCTTAAAGAAAAAAGACGAGAACAGGAAACTAAAAACTCAAGAAAAACAACAAGAACAAGTAAGAGTTTCAACATGGAAAATTGGAGAAAAGGTATACGTAGAAAATATAACGAAAAGTAATAAAATGGTCAAACCCTACTTTGGATCATACACCATTATTAAAGTAAATGATAATAGCACAGTAGAAGTTCAAACTAGGAGAGGAGTACAAACATACCATACAAGACATCTTAAACACGGTATTGTTTCAGATGCTCCTGGGCAAGACCCGAGGTCCGAATAACAACGTTAGACGGCCCTTTAATTCCATTGCCTATTAAACAACAATCCGATTATCTTATTCTCAACATCCCCCAGCCGTACCTAGCAGAAAATAAAGATAAGTACTTTACGACCGGTACCAAATGTAAAGAATTCCAACGCGAAGAATACCTATGCCAAGCTACAAGTTTAGATACAAGCAAACGACCAATGTGCGCTTACGAAATATTGCGACACCTTCCCATATCAATGTGTACTCATAAGAAAACATCTCGACTACAGGAAGAAAGTATACATCCTACCGAATCGGAATGGATACTGTTTCAAGCCAACTCAACAGGAGAAACGGTGTGCGAAGATCGTCAGGAAGTTCGTCCATTGGAAGGAAATCTTCTAATACAAATTACTCCAGACTGTAGCGTCCACCTGGGAAAAGAAATCTTACGCACCACCACCAACAATTTACCAGATCGTCAATTCCATTTGGCCGTTGTAAATTTGTCCACCATACCTGAAGAAAAATCACCTTGGCAACTGGAAAACATCCACATGAAGAATCTCCAATTGGCAACAATGAATGATGCAAGAACCAATCTCACCGAACTAGACCAGAGACTACGAGAATTCAGAACCAACCACCTTTTCAGTCTAGGGAGTTCGATGACGTCGCTCATTGGAACCGTGACCATAATTATTTTAATCATTATGTTAGTTTGTTTTAGAAAAGGGCAAAAAGTCCAGGATAGCGACAACTCAGTAACCCAAGTCCCGGAGAGAAGCTCTCCCAATCCTTGGTTCACTTTAAGACGGGAGGAGTTACCAAATGTAGCTTCCCCTTAACAACTGTAATTGCCGAATATGAAGTGTCAGCAATTAATTGTTATAAATAACTGCGAGTACTTCGATATCGAAGAATTGTAATTCCGACTCCACGAAGTACTCAAATCGTCGACGCGGTGTTCAAGTTACGCTTCCGTTTTTATAAAATCTTATGTAATAAATAATAATTTTAAATAAAAGTTAAATGATTAAAACGTCCTTTTAATAAAAAAACTCTAAATAACAGTTAAATAATATAATTATATATTAAGAAGTAAAGAAAAGAAAAAAGAAAAAAAAACAAACAAAACAATATATATGTATATGTCATGAAGAAAAGCGAAAATTAAGTTCCAACTGTAGTTGACACAGCCAGTTAAAAATCAGTTAAAAAAATCTTAAATAGATATATTGCTTGGGTAAAAAAAAAAAAAAAAAACTTAAACGAGTATTGATAACGTGTTGATGACCATGTTGATGAGTATTTAAAGCATTAGTTTTATAAACATATATGTACTTTATAAGAAAAAAAAAATATTTCAATTTCTTTTTGTAATAGAGTTAAGTTTATTTTGATGTTTAATTATGTATTGGATTTTTGATAAAATTGTTGATTGACACTTGGACGATACAAAATATTTCTGTTTTTTTTAAATAAGTTGTTGGTAATGCGTAACCAACATCTTAATTAAAGGGGGGAGTAATGTAACAAGTCAGAAAAGATATCTATATTTAATTCGGGGAAGTACAGAAATATTTTGGGAGTGGGGACAACGGATGAGGGACTCGCGAAAAGAGGAGAGAAAGAAGAAGTTAGAGAGAGTGTGGTCGAGAGTAGAGGCATGGGTAAAGTGTGGGAGTGAAAAGTGGAAAAAGACTAAAAAAATTAAAAGAGAAAAATAAGAGAAGAAAGCAGAAGAAAAAGGTGTCAATCAACCCAAAAACCGTTATGTGAGTATGATATAGAAATATTTACTGTTTTTCTTTTTTTTGTTTATTTGATTTGTGTTTAAAAGAAATTAAATTAAAGTATCTCATTAATTAATTCAAAGTTTTTATTGATCTTTTGTATTTTTGACATCCGCCGCTTGATCCTTTCCCCCTTGTCTTTTGCCACACTTGACCACGTTACGAGGCTCCTATAAAGAGTGGACCCGAGGAGAATACCCTTCTCCGAGAATATACTCGGGGGCCTCTTACCACCTCACGCTCGCGGGTGGTAACAATTGAGATTTCGTAAATGTCCCGGAGGGGTGAAAATTTTGAAAAGTTCCGGGAGTTCTGGCAGGAGTTCTGAATAGCACCTCACGAGTTCTAAAAGATATTTTAATAAAGTTTTTAGATACGTGCATTCGTTTAATAGTTATTGCAAATTTTGTGATCTCGTTTTGTGAACTTAGCACCCCAAAAAGTCGATATCGATGTTTTTGCCTATTTTTGCGGAACTTTTAATAAAAATGGTAGAGAACTATAGAACTCAATGGGGTGCAATGGGAACTCAAGAGAAATTTGAAGTTTTAAAAAAATGAGGTGCTAACTTCACAGACGCTAGGTTATGTTCTCTCGGTGAACTAAGAGAATGTTAAAATTATCACATTACCTCTCGTTTTTAAAATTGAAAAAATTTCGAACGGACGTGACAAACAAGTTTTTCAATTTTCAAATGTAAAACTAACTTAACAAACGACATTACAAAATTTAACGCACTTAAACTAACTTATTACTAATTTAACGAAATTCCTTAATTTAATTCACAAAAAAAAAATGGCACTAACAATGATACATGATATTTCCCTTTATTTATATTTTCTATATGATCGAAAATTTCATAAGTATTTCTGAATTTATTAATTATTTTATACGGGCCTTGGAATGGTTTCACTAATTTAGCTACCTGCTTTCTCTTTAAATCTGTAACTTTTCTAGCTTTTATTAAAACAAGATCATCATTATCAAATTCTCTAACTTTTCGTTTTCTTTTCTCTTGTTGTATTTTCCGATAAGCTGCTTTCTTAATCAATTTTTCTCTAATGTTCCTTAGTCTTTCTTCTATCTGGTCATCTTCTTCACTTTTCCAGAAACGGTGTGGGTTTAAACCTGTCATAAGAGTAATTGGTGCTTCTAAATGTGTCGTATTTGGTGTATGATTTAAAATTTTTTCAATGATTTTTAGCTTGGTTGACCATATATTGTGATTTTCGTTTAGGATAATTCTTAAATACTTTACAACTTCTTTTATTACCCTTTCGCTTGGATTTCCTTGTGGATGTCTTATGCTACAATAAATTATTTTGATTCCGGAGTCATTAAAATATTTTCTAAATCTTTCGTTATTGAAGTATGTGGCATTGTCAGCAAGAATGTTTTTAGGTTTACCATATTCATCTATAAATCGTTGTATTCCTTCAATTGACGTTTCCGTATCACACTTTTGAGTAGGTATAAGTTTTGTGAATTTTGTAAGGATGTCGTAAATGACGAAAACGTTCTTATATCCTTTACTCGTTCTTGGTAAATTAATGAGATAATCAATGGCGATAATTTCTAATTTTTCTGACGGAATTATGTTTTGAAAATCTGGTTCATAGTGAAAATTTCTTTCTTTTGAAAGTTGACATTCTTTTCAATTCTTGATTAAACTCTTTATTATTTTATCATCGTTTTTACTGTAAAATCCTTCTCTAATTATTAACCATGTTTTTCTCCCCCCCTATATGTTTAAATTCTTGATGCATCCTTAGACAAATTTCAGAAAGGTATTCTTTCGTTATGACAAATAACTTCTTATTCCCTACTAACTTCTTTAAAAAATTGTCTTCTAAAAAATATCCCTCAAATGTTCCTTGTTCTTTAATTCTTTTAATGATTGAGTCTATTTTTTCACTTGATTGTATCTCTTTAATTTTTCTTTCGGACCAAAAACCACGATTATTTAAAATTATGTGTGAAATTATGATTTCTGTAGATGATTTATGAACAAATTTTCGGCTTAGAATATCTGGTATTATCATTTCTTTTCCAGGGCGATAAACAATATCGAAATCGTATTCATTTAATAATAAACTCCATCGATAGACACGGTTATTGTCTATTCTCCCCTGTAAAATACTGATGAGTGCTATATGGTCTGTTTCTATAGTGAATTTTTTTCCTAGTAGAAAATGTCTAAGTTTAGTAATTGAATATATTATAGCTAACATTTCTTTTGACGTTATGGAGTATTTAATTTCGCAGGGTTTTAAAATTCTTGCTACAAATTGTATAGGAACTTCTTTCTCTTCTATGCCTTGTAACAGTTCTCCGACGATAGCAAAATTTGAAGCATCACACTTTAAAATAAACGGTATTGTAAAATCGGGTTTAAATAAGAGCAATTGATTAATGAAATTTTTCTTGATATTTTGGAAAGCTTCTTTGTTCAGAACTTTACGTTTATTTTTTTTATATATAATATTAATTATTATTTTAATTACATTTCAACCTTTTTTTTTTTTAATTTCTTTATTTCGTTGCCTTAACTCGCAACCCGCGTTGTACATAAATGTATTATAAAACCTTATTTGTTGTATATATTTCATGTTATTTGTTGTAAATATTCGAAATTCGACCATTTGTAAACCTGTTTGTACGGTATATATTCGATGTCCTGTTCTTAATAAATCCTCTTGTTGTCCAGTCTTCAAGCGTTTTGGAAGTTAAAAACCCGTCCAGAATTTAAAGGTCAGTGAGTTATAAAATTAATAAGAGAACAATTACGAATAATTCGCAAAATTAATAAACATTTTGGTCCTTCGAGCCGGATGCATCTCGCTATCGAATCGAAAATCGAATTTTGTCAATTTTTCACGATAAAAATTAAAAGACAGCGTGATCTTCGACGGCCATATTAAAGGTCTCGCTCGGTCGGGTTTTTCCATTTAAAACGCTAACTTCCCCCTTCTAAAAAGGGAACTTATAGTGATATTAATAATTAAACAATTTTAAACAATTCACAAGACAGTTCAGTTGTTCGGACCGCGAATTTTAATCGTTTGTGTCGTGCTTAACGTTTCTGGGATTTATTATCTCCTTCATTATTTCTTTGAAAGCGTTGCAACTGTACTCGAACAATAATCCGCGCGCGTCTTGTGTCTTATTGATTCACATTCTAATAATAAAGACTATATTACCGTGTTTTTCCATTTATTCTGATTTGCGATGTCAAAGTCCGGTGATAGAGAAAAGGACTCAGAATCTGTATTCGAACGTCAAAATGACTTATTCGGTTCGATTTCGCGTACTATCACGAATATTAAAAAATTAGCATTGCCAAAAAGAACTGTCGGTATCGTTCAAGCGCGATTAGAGAGGTTAGCTGAGTGTTGGGAAGAATTCAAAACAAATCATTTATTCCTGCTCCAATATCGTACTACTCTTTCCGAAACGGTTTATTTCAAAGAGGATGTTTTCACTTCATGTGAAGAAGCTTATATCGAAGCTAAAGGAGCTATCTTCGAGTTCCTCTGAGAGCTAGAAACCCCTGCATCTCCATCTCCTCCACCGACCAACGTCTCGACTGACACCAGTACAACGTTGCAACCTCGTCAATTGCCTCGTATTAGCTTGCCTGTTTTTAACGGAGCTTACGCGGAATGGGCTCAGTTTCGCGATTTATTTGTTACAATGGTCTCCAAGAATCCAAATCTTTCCGGGGTAGAAAAGTTCCAGTATCTAAAAATGAGTTTGGTGGATGAACCAGCTCAATTAGTTAAAAATCTTTCAATTACTAACGATAATTTTGATAGAGCCTGGAAGTTGCTTGTCCATCGCTACGAAAATCTTCTAATTTTAGTCGATACTCAGGTGGCACGTTTATTTAACACTAAAAATATCAAAAACGAATCCGCATCAGAACTAAGTCGCCTTATCGCTGAAATCGAAGAAGCTTTAGCAGCTTTAGAGTCCTTGGGTTGCGATATCAAGCACTGGGACCCCCTACTGGTTTATTTGGTTGTCAAGAAACTCGATCAAGATTCCATCAAGGATTGGGAAAAGTCCGTTGGCGATCATCGAAATCCCTCTAAGTACAGCGAATTACTTGAGTTCCTTTCGTCGCGTGTATTAACTCTCGAGGCTATCGAGAAAAATTTTAGCAAAAAACCTACAAATATCAATATTGGACTAAAAAATTCGAAAAATTTTCATGTCAAATCGCATAATGCCTCACCTTACACTTCTCGTTGTGCGTTGTGTAACAATCCACATTACTTGTCCCGATGCCAAAATTTTCTCTCAAAAAATCCAAAACAACGATCCGAATTCGTCATAGGGAAGAAACTTTGTTATAATTGTCTTGGCTTTCATTCCATTACAACTTGTAAAAGCGAAAAAAGGTGCAGAATCTGCCAAGATCAACATCATACAGTTTTACACGAACTTCCTCCAGAAAAATTAAACAAACCTTCAACAGTTATATCGAAACCTCTTGCTACTAACACATCAAATTTGCCTTCAACAAGTCATACAGTACATTCGCTTCACATAAACACTCCGGTTTTACTAGCTACTGCTTTAATACAAGTTTTGTCTCTCCATGATGAATCCTTTACAGTCCGCGCATTGATTGACCAAAGGTCGGAAGTGTCGTTTATCAGTGAATCACTGGCTCAACAGTTACACCTTCCTAGACGTGCAGCTTGTGTTCCTATTAATGGAGTTGGCTCAAAACGCACATGTACTTCAAACGGACTTGTTTCCATTAAATTAGTGTCTCAATTGAATCCTTCAATTTCATTTCTTGAAGAAACATTGGTGTTACCAAAACTAACAACTTATCTTCCAACGCGATTGTCAAATAACTTACCAGTTCAGGTGAAGAATCTTCCTTTAGCCGATCCAGATTTTGAGTGCGATAAACGAATCGACCTAATCCTTGGGGTACAGTTTTATTTCAAGATTCTTTTAAATCAAATTAAAAAATTCAATAACAATCTCATGGTTGCACAAGAAACTTCTATTGGCTGGATTCTTTTTGGAGCGATCGATTGTCCGGCTGCAACTAACAACACTGTTTACGGGTTTCAATGTTCAGTTGACCGAGCTCTGATTGAGACTATTCAAAGATTCTGGAAACAAGAAGACGATTCCCTTCCTGAACACCGATTATCATCAGATGAACGTGATTGCGAAAATCACTTCCTTCGGACATATTCTCGCGAAGTTAACGGTCGTTTCATGGTGCGGTTACCTTTCAAAAAATCCCCATCAACACTCGGAAGTTCTTATGATCTCGCAGTGAGCTCCTTTTATCGTTTGGAACACCGATTTCTGAAAAATGAAAACCTTTCAGCTTCGTATCACGAATTTATGAATGAGTATGTTTCGCTTGGACACATGATGCCCATATCAACGAATGCAAATATTCCGAATTATTACTTACCTCACCACGGTGTTATTCGCGAGTCAAGTACAACCACGAAATTAAGAGTAGTTTTTAATGGATCAGCTCAAACTTCTAACGGTATTACACTGAATGATTGTTTGCACATTGGACCCAAGTTGCAGACCGAGTTGGTCGATGTTCTTCTTCGTTGGCGAAGACATAGAATCGTATTTGCTTGTGATCTGGAAAAGATGTATCGCCAAATTAAGATCCATTCCGATGATTTACATTACCAACGAATAGTGTTAGATACGTTAAGTTACTAGGCAACGGATATAGTTGTAGAGGATTAAGCATAGAGGGCGGTACACGGAATGAGAAAAACAAAGACAATCAGTATGTACGCAACCATTATGAGAGTAGTTTGTAACGTTTGTTATTCAATGAATATAAACATTAAATAAATGTGTTTAAGTTTACAAGGTGTATTTATATAAACCGTACATACATAACAAAGTGGCGACGAGGATTGGAGTTAAGAAGGTACGAAAAGAGAAGAAAAAAAGAAGAAATAAAAAAAAAAAATGGCGACCGGTATTTCTACGATGCAAACATTTACGATTGATACGTTCAATCAAACCACAACAACGTGGGGACGATGGGTTCGACGGTTAGAAGGAGCGTTCAAGGTTTTCAAAACACCTGAAGATATGAAGGTATTTTATTTACTGCATTATATGGGGGCGGAAGCATACGACATTTTGTGCGACAAAATGGCTCCACAAGAACCGGACACAAAGAAATACAATGAAATTGTGGAAATGTTACAAGGTTTCTACTCACCAGCGCCACTAGAAGTTGCGGAAATTTTTCGATTTCAATCCCGGAAACAAAGAGAGGGAGAAACGATACAAGAATTTTGTCACGCTCTACAAAAACTGAGCATAAATTGCAAGTTTAGTGACTACTTGGAAAAAGCAGTACGAAATCAGTTGATTTTTGGACTTCTTTCAAAGAGAATTCAAGCCCGGCTTTTGGAAACCAAGGATTTATCCCTGGAAAAAGCATTAGAAATTTCAACGAGTATGGAAACTACCGAAAAGACGTTCCTTTGAACTCCTTTCACGGAAGTCAAAGGAGTTAAGGAACACAAACAAATTACAAAATCGAATAATAAGTTCAAATTTCAAAATAAAAATAAATATTGTAAGGAAAATAATATTAATAAATTCAATATCGCATGTTACAGGTGTGGGGGTGAACATTTAGCAACAAAATGTTCACTTAATTTAAATATACAGTGTTCAAAATGTGGTAAAAAGGGTCACCTGCGCAAGGTCTGCATGGCGAAGGTGAAGATGGTCGAAGAAGTATGTCAAATTAAGACGGAAGATGTACATTACAGAGATAAATACCATATTCGGATACCTATCGGAAAGAAACTGGTAAATTTCGAGATTGACAGCGGTTCAGCGGTTACATTAATGGGTGAGCAACTTTTTAAACAAAGTTACCCTGGATACGAAATAAAACAAACTTCAATAAAATTAGTTTCATTTTGTAATACAAGCTTAAAAGTGGCAGGGTATGCAACAATTAAGGTAAATTATAATAATAACTCGTATAATTTGAATATGTATCTTACGGAGGATAATAAAGAACCTTTGTTGGGAACGGAATGGATTCGGCAACTTAATTTACTACAATTTAGTAATGTAAATAAAGTAGATGTACAAACTGAGTTACAAACCTTATTTAATAAGTACAAACCATTATTTGAAATAGATGGTTCAAAAATTAAGGGGTTAACAGCAAAATTACAATTAAAGGAAGATGTTACACCCA
Source organism: Onthophagus taurus (assembly GCF_036711975.1). Taxonomy (NCBI): domain Eukaryota; kingdom Metazoa; phylum Arthropoda; class Insecta; order Coleoptera; family Scarabaeidae; genus Onthophagus; species Onthophagus taurus. The sequence continues at coordinate 19,529,196 of NC_091973.1, read as the reverse complement.
AATTTATTAAAGCACGCAGAGTTCCTTTTAAATTATTACCATTAGTAGAGCAAGAATTAGACAGATTGGAACAACAGGGTATACTTGAAAAAGTTAATGGTTCAGAATGGGCTACTCCTGTCGTGCCGGTATTGAAAGCTAACAACAAAATTAGGTTGTGTGGAGATTTTAAAGTTACAATTAACGCTAATCTTGTAGTAGATGAACATCCCTTACCCACCATTGACGAGTTGTTTTCTGACATGGCTGGGGGTATTTCATTCACAAAAATAGACCTTCAAAATGCATATTTACAGTTAGAAATTGAACCTGAATGTAGACATCTTTTAACATTGAGTACACATAAAGGGTTATACAAATGTAGCAGATTGCTTTACGGTGTAGCAGCGGCTCCAGCTATCTGGCAACGTTCTATGGAAACTATATTACAAGGTATTCCAGGAGTTACAGTGTTTCTGGATGATATAAAAATTACTGGGAAAACTCAAGAACAACATTTACAGACCCTACAAGAAGTTTTTGAACGTTTTAACAAGTACAATATTAAAATTAATAAAGAAAAAAGTGAGTTTTTCAAAGATAGGATAGAGTATTGTGGTTACATTATAACAAAAAACGGTATAGAGAAATCACCTAAAAAAATTGAAGCAATTAATAAAATGCCTAGACCTACTAATATACAAGAGGTGAGAGCTTTTATCGGGTTGATTAACTATTATGGAAGATTTATTCCAAATTTAAGTTCAATTCTATATCCATTGAATAGATTACTACATAAAAATACAATATTTAAATGGACTAAAGAGTGCCAACAAAGTTTTGAGAATGCAAAGAAAAATTTTCAATGTCCTAAATTTTTAGTACATTTCAATCCAAAATTGCCAATTACAGTGGCAACCGATGCTAGTCCGTATGGTGTTGGGGCAGTACTTTCACATATTTACCATAATGGGGACGAAAGAGTGATTCTGTATGCTTCACAAACGCTTTCAGAGACACAACGAAAGTATTCCCAAATAGATAAAGAGGCTTATGCAATAATATTTGCTGTAAAAAAATTCCATCAATATCTGTACGGAAATACATTTACGCTTGTAACAGATCATAGACCTTTGGTTCAAATTTTTTCACCGACAAAAAGTTTGCCAATTTATTCTGCAATGAGAATGCAACATTATGCACTGTATTTACAAGGTTTTAATTACAACATTAAATACAGAAATACTAAAGATCATGCTAATGTAGACTGTTTATCACGGTTGCCGGTTGAACAAAGTTCAATGGACTGTGATGTCATAGATGTTTTCCAAATTCAGACAATAGAAACGTTACCAGTCACATTAGAGCAACTTGTTTACGAAACTAAGAAAGATAGTCAATTACAAAAAAATTATAAAAAAATTACAAAGTGGTCAGGAGATTCCAGAAAATGATAGATTTCATATAAATCAACATGAATTTAATTTACAACAAGGTATATTGATGAGGGGACATAGGGTAGTTATTCCTAACAAATTAAGAGTGAAAATATTAACAGAATTACATGAGGGTCATTTCGGAGTTGTGAAAATGAAGGGACTGGCACGAGGGATTTGTTGGTGGCCAAATATTGATTCAAATATAGAAGAGTTGGTTAAGGATTGTACAAATTGTAGTTTAACGAATTCGTCTAAGGTAGAAGTTTATGTATGGGAACCGGCAAATAAACCTTTTCACAGAGTTCATATCGATTTTGCTGGTCCATTCATGGGGAAATATTTCTTTCTTTTGGTTGATGCATTTTCAAAATACCCGTTTGTGTACGTTATGGACATTATAAAGACGGAATCAACAATTAAAACATGTAGGGAGATCTTTTCAATGTTTGGATTACCGAAGGTTGTGGTTTCAGATAATGGAACCACATTTCATTCACTGGATTTTCAGAACTTTTTGAGACAGAATGGAATTATTTCAAAATTCACAGCACCTTATCATCCATCAACAAACGGACAGGTGGAAAGATTTGTACAAACGTTAAAGAAAGGTTTAAGAAATTTAAATGCAACCAATGAAAGTTTACAAATGAAATTGAATCAATTATTACTACAATACAGAATCATGCCACATCAAGAAACGAAGGAATCACCTTCAGTATTGATGTTCGGAAGACGAATTAGAACTAAATTGGATTTGATACTACCTGAAGAGAAACCGAAAATAAGGGTAAATGACAATAAGAAGATTCGAATTTTCTCGGAGGGGGAAAAAGTGTTATGTAGGAATTACACAGGAAAAAGAAAATGGATACTAGGAAAAATATTACACAAAATTGGAAAATTGCATTATACAATCGAACTAGTTAACAATAAAATATGGAAGAGACATGTAGATCAATTAAGAAAATGTGGCCAGAACGTTAGAGATCATGAAGAGTTAAATTCAGAAATAGATTATTATAGTATAGAACATGAAGAACCGGATAGGACTGTAGCGCAGGCTCAACCCATACCACAAAATGAAACTGTTGAATCAGATTTAGAAAATGTTCCTATATCAGGCGAAACGAACGAAAGAGTACGTAGAAATGTAAAATTACCTAATAAGTTTAAAGATTATTATTTGCATTAAATCGTTGTGCATTCGTTATTACCATGATTAATTTAGTTTTAGTTACATTACTTGGTCTTGTATTATTAAGGAAGAGAGATGTTAGATACGTTAAGTTACTAGGCAACGGATATAGTTGTAGAGGATTAAGCATAGAGGGCGGTACACGGAATGAGAAAAACAAAGACAATCAGTATGTACGCAACCATTATGAGAGTAGTTTGTAACGTTTGTTATTCAATGAATATAAACATTAAATAAATGTGTTTAAGTTTACAAGGTGTATTTATATAAACCGTACATACATAACAAATAGTTTGGCGAGATAGCCCTTCGGAAGAAATAAAAACTTACGAATTGACCACAGTCACTTACGGTTTAAATTGCGCTCCGTTTTTGGCTATTCGTTGTCTTCGTCTGTTAGCAGAGCAACATTCCAGTGATCAACCAAATGGTGCAGCGATTCTTCTGAAGGATACCTACGTCGACGATATTTTGTCAGGTGCTGATAGTGTTTCTGAAGCCCAGAAAGTCATATCTCAAGTACAAACGATTGTTATGGCGGGCTGCTTTCATGCTCGGAAGTGGATGTCGAACCATCCAGACGTTCTCGTACAGCTTTCCCCAAGCGATGATTCTCATACCGTAACAGTAGATTTAAGAGGGGATGATGCCCCAAGGGCTTTGGGATTGATCTGGAACAATGAAACTGATGAATTTTTGTTCGTGTTGAGTCAAGCGAGTGAAACTTTGAATAGACTTACCAAACGGTCGGTCCTTTCCTTCATCGCGCGTTTGTATGATCCCCTCGGTTTATTATCGCCATTTATAATCACCGCGAAGATCTACATGCAAGAACTCTGGATCCTTGGTCTCGATTGGGACGAGGAGTTCCCTTCTGATCTAACTAAAAATTGGATCTCCTTTTTAAAAGACTTTCACAATGTCCCTGCTATTCGCGTTCCGCGTTGGATTGGTACTCATAATAATACCAATTCCGTAGAGATCCACGGATTCGCTGATGCTTCAGTTCGTGCGTTCGGTGCGGTCGTTTACTTGCGTGTGGTTGATGATCCAGGACTTGCCCGAGGCCCGCTGGTCTCACGTTTCAACCAAGGACAACCCCGCCGACTTGGTTTCCCGTGGAGTTCCTGCTTTACAACTTCAGGACAACTCCCTCTGGTGGCGCGGACCTTCTTGGCTCTCCCAATCGTCCACCCGCTGGCCTTCTCTACGACCTTCTTCTTCACCAGACGCTGATAATGAAAGACGTTCCAGAGTGACTGCTCATGTTGGTGCCGTTTCGAACTGGGGTTTGAAAACCAAATACTCATCTTCCATCAAATTTTTACGAATAACTGCTTGGTGTTTTCGATTTGTTAATAAACTTAAAAGAGACTCTGTTTCAGGCTCGCTTTCTCCTGCTGAGATTGATTTTGCTCTTTTGTTTTGGGTTCGCGAGGAACAACGAATTCAATTTCAACAGGAAATTCATGATCTTAAGGCCGGAAAACCGATATCCAAATCAAGCCCTTTATTTCGACTCACCCCGTTTATTGATGGTAATGACATCCTGAGAATTACTGGACGCCTCCGATTCGCTTCTCTTGATTGGGACGAGAAACATCCGATGATAATTCCAAAGACTTCTCATCTGACAACATTAATCATCGATTCACATCATCGGAGGACTTTTCATGGTGGTACTCAGCTCACTTTGTCCTACATAAGGCGACGGTTTTGGATAGTTGGAGGACGGATTCCGGTACGATCATTCATCCAACAATGTATCGTTTGCGTGAGACTCCGAGCCGAGACCAGCCAACAATTGATGGGACAGCTACCGCCCGCACGCGTAATTCCATCGAGGCCGTTTTTGCATACAGGAGTCGACTATGCTGGTCCCTTTTTATTGACAACATTTCGCGGACGAGGTTGTAAATCTTATAAGTGCTATTTAATACTGTTTGTTTGTTTAGCCACCTCGGCAATCCACTTGGAGGTGGCTACTGACTATTCGACCGCTGGATTCATGGCAGCCTATAAGCGTTTTACTGCACGCCGTGGATTATGCCAGTGTTTATACAGCGATTGCGGAACCAACCTCGTCGGCGCGGATCGAGAATTGAGATCGTTGTTCTCCGCGGCTTCCAAGGATGGAACTGGGTGGAAATTCAACCCACCTGCAGCACCTCATTTTGGTGGAAAGTGGGAGGCTGGGGTCCGATCCGTGAAAAACCATCTTAGAAAAGTTGTCGGCTCCACTCTACTAACCTACGAAGAATTTACAACTGTTCTAATTGAGATTGAGGCTATTTTAAATTCGAGACCACTTTGTGCTGTTTCAGATGATCCGAGTAACTACGATGTAATAACATCATCCCATTTCTTAATCGGATCATCTGGTTCCGTAGTGCCTGAGCCGTCTCTTCTGGATGAAAAGGTATCCCGCCTCACTCGATATCAACATCTCCGACGTTTGGTTGAGGAATTCTGGAAGAGGTGGAAAGATTTCTATCTTCAATCTGTACAAAACTCAACTAAATGGTTCAAGGGAAAAAACTTACCGGCTATTGGAGATTTGGTACTAGTTAAGGACGAGCGATTGCCCCCTTCGAAATGGCTTCTAGCAAGAATAACTGAGCTTCATCCTGGAAAGGATGGTTTGGTACGCGTAGCTACCATAAAGACTTCAACTACCACTTTAGTTCGACCATTGGTGAAATTATGTTTACTTCCTTGTTAAAAAAAAAAAAAAAATTAACAATTTCCTTGCATATTGTTAACGTAAAATTTTCTATTTTTAATGTGAATTCTATGAGTACTTACGTTCAAACTTTAATTTTCGTTCAACACATATTAATAACCGATTCATTTCACTATGTACACTGTATTTGTTCCTTTTACTGGCAACTTTAGCATTCAAATACTTTACAATACAGTCACTTAATTTCATTGCGCATATTTTCATTTCGCTGAATCATTCAGCTGATTTTCATTTAGGGGAATTCTGATCTACAATTCTGTATTCAACCCGCGTTTGGTACCCCTTCTAGATTGAAGGTCGCGGCGCCGCGGTACAATAATGAAGCACTATGCCTTCTTCCGTTTTCCGTTGGTTACAGAGTCCTGTTTCTAATGTGTAGTTACCTGTCAGTCCGCCCATCTCGAAACTACATTTTTCTTCAATAAACGAAGTAGAGGTAAAATTTTCTCGGCATATTTAGGAATAAATCGATGATAGTAATTTAAAAGTCCTAAGAAACCTCTCATCTCTTATCTTTTTTGGTCTCGGAAAATTTTGGATTTGTTTTACTCTTTCTGGGTCTAATTTTATTCCTTGTTCGTTGATTAAATGGCCTAAATATTTGACTTCTTTTTGAAAAAATTTTGATTTTTGGATATTCACTTTCATACCGTTTTCAGCTAAGGTAGACAATATAATTTGTAAATGTATCATATGTTCTTCAATGGTCTCGGAAAATATCAATATGTCATCGAAATAATGTATGCAAAAACTCTCAAATTCGTTTAAAATTCTATGTAGGAACCTTATTAATGCCGATGGACTACATTTTAACTCAAAAGTTGCGACTTTAAATTGATAAATGTTTCCATTTATGTTGAAAGCACAAAATTTCTTAGATTCTTCTTCTAGTTTGATTAACCAAAAAGCTGATTTTAAGTCGATTTTTGTATAAATTTTGCTTTTTCCACATTTAGCAGTCAGGATGTCTATAGTTTGTGGTGTTTCAAACCCTGGTTTTATACGCTTGTTAATTTCTCTGGCATCAAGACAAATTCGAAGGCTATTGTCTGATTTCTTTTCTATAACGATAGGACTTATAAAATATGATGTTGATCTATCGATAATCTGTTGGTCGATTAATTTGTTTATTTCGTAAGTTACTTGTTCACGATAATGGAATGGTATGGGATAACTATTACTTTTCAAAGGTGTTTCATCTTCTATCAAAATCTTGTATTCATAACCTTTGGCAAACGTTATTTCTTCATTGTAGATTATAGAATATCTTAGTAGCATTTCTTTCAAATTCTCTTTACATTCATCTTCCAATTCTAACTCTTTTATTAACTTTTCTATGTGCTCAATTTTATTTTCTTCAGCAATAATTTCACTTTTTATTTTATTTTTATCTTTTACTTCATTTTCCTCATAATACTCATTTTTAATATCATAATAATCATTTTCATCGAATTCATTTTCATATAATTCACTTTTGTTTATATAATTAATCCTTTTATTATCACTTATTAACTCATATTTCTTTTCTTTCTCGAAACCTCGTTCTATTTCCTTTTTTTCTTCTTTCAACTTTTCCTCAATTACTAAAATTTCTGTTGCTACGATTGAATCAAATTCCATTTTATTCCCTTTTATTTCTAAATAATTTTCTTCAAAATTTAAGATCATGTCGTTTCTTTTGATGTTATCTATCCCTATTAAACAATCGTGTGTCATTCCTTCAAATATGTAAAATTCCATTAAATAAGCTTTATCTTTGATGATTACATTAACAAAAATTTTCTCTCCTATCTGTCCCATTTTCTTCTTTTTTGCCGTTGTTTAGAATAATTCAAAAATTGAAAGTTTTATACTTATCGAATTAAACGAAAATGTCCTCTTTTTTCACTCGAAACTCAACAAAACTTATAACTTGATGTATTCAATAAAACGACGAAATTCACGCTCTTTTCAAGACTTTTAATCGACTGACTGACTCGATACAGGTATTTTTACAAATATACATTCAAACATTCCGCCCGCCTTGCCAAACACTTTGGCAATAAGAAATTTGAATAATGAACAACAGAACATTGAATATTTTAGGTGGAACGATCGAAACAAATAAATCAAAAGAATAAGTGAATTTTGCATAGAAAACTTGAATTACAATTACAAAATATATGAATGTGTTGAATACAGTAACATATAAATTCAACTAAAGAAAAACAAAATGAAATTAAACTGATTGAAATAGAAAAGAATTAACATAAAAATAAACGTATTATTACAATTAACAAGGAAGCAAACACAATTTTACTAGAGGGCGAGTAAGCGTCGTAGTTGCTGTTTTTATAGTAGCCACACGAATATTGCCATCACTACCGGAATGCAACTGTTGAACTCGCGCCATCATCCATTTTGCAGGGGGGAGTCTTTCATCTTTGACAAGTACCAAGCTACCAATCGAAGGAATATTTCGTTGTTCATACCATTTTGTTGAATTTTGAAGTGACTGCAAATAGAATTTCTGCCAATGCTTCCAGAAATCTTCCACCATTCTTCGAAGAAGTTGCCAACGTGAAAGTCGAGACATATTTTCGTCTGCTAGAGATGGCTCTGGAACAACATTTAACGATGATCCAACCAGAAAATGAGCAGGAGTCAAAGCTTCATAGTTGTTGGGATCTTCGGATAGTGAGCAAAGAGGTCTCGAGTTCAGAACTGCCTCGATCTGTATGAGGACGGTGGAAAACTCTTCGTAGGTGAGCAGCGTCGAACCAACAATTTTCTTTAGATGCGTCTTGACAGAACGAACGCCAGCCTCCCACTTTCCCCCAAAGTGCGGGGCAGCAGGAGGATTGAATCGCCACTGAGTACCGTCATCACCCAGAACACCGGCCATGTGTCTCTACTCTTTGGAAGCAGCAGAAAACAATGATCGCAGCTCTCGGTCTGCGCCAATGAGATTGGTACCGCAATCGCTGTATAGGCATCTACAAAGACCACGACGCCCAGAAAAACGCTTGTATGCCGCCAAGAATCCCGAAGTTGTATAGTCCGTTGAAATTAACTAAACATACAAAAAGTATCAGATATCCTTTATATATCTTACCATTCCGACCTCGAAATGTTCGAAGCTGAAATGGCCCTGCGTAGTCAACTCCGGTATGTGTGAACGGTCTAGATGGCGTGACTCTTGAAGGAGGCAGTTGTCCCATAAGTTGTTGACTAGCTTCTACTCGATGTCTGGCACATATTATATAGCGCTGAATGAAAGATCGAACAGGAACACGGCCGCCGACTATCCAGAAACGACGTCTCAATGAAGACAGAGTCAGCTGCGTACCTCCATGTTAGTTATCCTAGATTGCTTGGGCAAAATGAGGGGATGCTTCTCGTCCCAGTCCAGTGACGCAAACCGAAGACGGCCCGTAACCCGCAAGAATCCCTCACCGTCCAGAAACGGAGTAAGCTTGTACAACCGACTGGATCTCTGAATTGTTTGTCCGTCCTGAAGAGTTCGAATTTCATTAGGAAAATAAAGTTGCTGGCATTCATGGACCCAAAACATCATTGCATGGTTAATTTCATCGGGAGTAAGAATGCCTACAACAGAACAAGACTTAGATTTTTTTAAATATTTGAAACACCAGGCGGTGATGCGAAGAAGTTTATTCAACGTTGAATATTTATTCTTTAAGTTCCAGCCGTGCTAAGGAGATGCTGTATGAGTCACTGAAATGGAACGTCGTCGCTCGCGATCTGCCTCCGATGATATTGTTGGTCGAATGCAAGGCCAATATGATGAAGGTAGAGACAGCCAAGAAGGTCCTGTCCACCATAGTGTTTCGCCTTGGAGTTGACGAATGGGGACTCCTCGTGATGCAAGATCGGCAGGGTTATCCTGACTTGGAACGTAAGACCATTTAGCTTGAGACAGGTCCTGATTTTCGATTATTCTGTTTCGGATGAAGTCCTTCCACCTGCCAGGATGACTACATATCCATGAAAGTGCTACTGTGGAGTCACTCCAAAGATGAACGGGGACACTTTGTAAGTCTAAAGCACGGATCACGCGTCTCACCAACCGCACAAGAAGCACAGCCGCGCACAATTCGAGCCGCGGTATGGTAACGGTTTTCAATGGTGCCACTTTCGTTTTAGAAGAGATAATCGAAACTCGAACATCCGAATCCCCAAACGCACGAAGGTAAACGACCGCCCCAAAAGCAGCATTAGAAGCATCCGCGAAACCGTGTAGTTCAATGGACGTAACGTTTTGTTCTATTCCAAGCCACCGTGGTACTCGAATTGCTGGAATAGTGCGAATATCGTTTAGAAAAGAAGTCCATTTTAGAGCTAAGTCATTTGGTAACGACTCGTCCCAATCAAGCTTTCGGATCCATAGATCCTGCATGAAGATTTTTGCTGTAACTATCAGCGGAGATAGCCAGCCTAGAGGATCAAATAGTCGGGCAATAAACGAAAGAACGGAACGTTTTGTAACCTGACCCGAAAATTCTCGAAAATCGTTCAAACGAAACAAAAATTGATCGTCGACGTTGTCCCAATGAAGCCCGAGAGCGCGGGGAGAGTGATCGTTATCAATATCTAGAGTGTTACTCTTTGCGATCAGTTCAGGAGATAGATTCGTTAATGATTCGGAATGATTCGAAGTCCACTTACGCGCTTTAAAACCGCCCAGTTTCAATACTTGATTTAGTTGAAATATGACTTCCTGTACGTCATCAATGTCATTTGCCCCAGGGAGGATATCGTCAACATAAGTATCCCGCAAAAGTACCGTTGTGCCGAGAGGTTGACTAGAAGAATGTTCGTCCGCGATTTGACGAATGCAACGAATCGCTAAGTAAGGCGCGCAAGAAAGCCCGTATGTAACATCCCAAAGATTCTAATGCTCCTAAAGCCTCTTTAACTTCCCCGAGAAGTCTCCTCAATTCGGAAGCTGATTCAGATTTAATCGAACGTGCTGACAACAGTAAGGTCAATTGCGCATCCACCATAACTCGACGATTTTCGTATCGTTCGATCAGCAATGTCCACGCACGTTGAAAGTTGTCATTAGTTACCAACAAATTTTTTAATAATTGTGATGGTTCGTTAACAAGGCTCATTTTCAAATAATGAAATTTTTCAACATTAGAATTTCCAACGTTTGAATAAATCATTGAGGAAAATAAGTCATAAAATTGGGGCCAGTTATTGTAGTTACCGTCGAAAGTAGGCAATTTTATTTGTGGTAATTGTCTTGAAAACAAAAACGACGGTGTTGCCGTAGCAATCGGTGGAACCGGTTGTTGTATTGAGGGATCGACGATTGGTGGTGGAGCTGATTGCACGGGCCTAACACTGCGAACCGATCCCGCTGAAGAAGATCCCTTAAACGACCGAATAGAATCAAGAAGAAATGCTCTAGATTCAATATATGTCTCTTCACAAGCCGAAAATAAATCGTCCGAAAAATACACGGTATCAGCATATTCGACTTTATATTGAATTAACCGTTTATGAAGATTAAAAAATTCATTCCAAGTTGCTTCCAGTCGATCAAGACGACTTTGAAGATTATTTAATGTCCAATTATTTTTACCCATTTTTTTTGTATTTTCCACGACGCGAGAAATAGAGCCGTAAAAGTCATTTTGTTGCTCGAAAAGCGCATTCAATTCAGTTTTGGATTGGGTTTCAACAATTTTAAGTAAAGTCTTGTTAAAAAAAAAAAAAAAAACGAAAAAGAATAAGAAATTGCGCACCGAAAAATTAATCTTAAAATAAATCGAAATTGTTATTGAAACTGAACCGGTATAATTGCACGCACCTCCACGAATTTATTTTCGCGTTTATTCGAGGATCCGGCTCGAAGGACCAAATGTTTAGAATAATTCAAAAATTGAAAGTTTTATACTTATCGAATTAAACGAAAATGTCCTCTTTTTTCACTCGAAACTCAACAAAACTTATAACTTGATGTATTCAATAAAACGACGAAATTCACGCTCTTTTCAAGACTTTTAATCGACTGACTGACTCGATACAGGTATTTTTACAAATATACAGGTTTTTGACAAGACGCACGCGTAACATGAATACAAAGACAACATACAAAAGAACGAAATTATGAACGAAAAGGAAAATTCGAATTGAAAACTAAAACTAAGTAATAAAAATTATAAGAATTCAAACAGCCGTTATTAAATCGATCTTCTTAATTTTTTCTAAAATGTTTTCTAAATTTTCTATTTTCGATGCCATGTCTTTATTTATTAGTGAAATTTCTGCTGCTGTGTCGATAATTGCTTTTATGGTTAAATTTCGAATTCGTATTTCAATTTTTGGAATTAAATTATATAAGATTTCCTCTTCATCAGGAAAATTTAAAAAATTATGTGGATTATCGTAAAATTTCTTAGGGTTGTTTAAATTAAATTGGTTAATACATAGAATCTTATTTTCGGGTTCTTTTAAAATTGTTTGTAGTTCATTAGTTAATTTGACGTTTTTTTTTTTCATTTTGACCGTGGTCATGTATCTCTGCAATGGTCACCTCTTCTTTATTCCAGCGATCATCTTCTTGTCTGCGAGTGTTTATCACGTTTATATTAGTATTATTTGGAGTACGTTCATCTGGTCCAAATGAATTCCTTCCCTGATTAAAATTTGTCTGTCCTCGTGGTTGAAATCCAAGTCGTGGATAATTTTGTGGTCTATATGTATTTGGTTGATAATTACGGTTATAATGTTCATTATCTCTGTTTCCTCTGGAAAAATTATTTCCATTTCCATTATGATTTTCATTTTTATAGTTATAGTTATAATTATTTTCGTTATTGTGATTTTTGTAATTATTCTTGTTGTAATTGTTGTAGTTATGGTAATTGTTTTTGTTGTTGTTATTTAGGTTAGTAGTTTTATTATTGTTGTTTCCATTTCCGTGTTGATTAGGATAGTGGTTTTCGTTTCTTAACTTAGGTTTATTGTAAATATTATTTTTCCTTCTTTGCTGTTCACTAAAGTCATCCAATCGTCTTAAAATTTCCATGAGTTGTGTCATTTTCGTTATGTTCTGACATACGAGTAATTGGTTATCTGATAGTACAAAATGGTTTAATAAATTTGGTGATTGTCGATTCGTCTAATCCTTCTACAAATTTACAGCGATTAAACATGTCACATGCGTAGTTTTCCCTACTTCCATAATTTTCTCGGTATTTCCCAATCAACAGTCGTACTTTAACTCTATCCTGCTGACTTCTACTGCAATATTGATTAACAAATTCTCTCTGGAAATCTTCTAAACTGTTACATTTTTCTTGAACCATTTCAAACCATTCTAAAGCTCTTTCTTCCAACGTCAATCGGATCAAATTTAGTATAATTTTGGGATCAGAAATTTCTTCAGTCAGTCTAATAATGTTGTTTAAGTATGTCATTGGTTGAAGTTTATCTGAACTACCTTTAAATCGGGGCCACATTTCAGGTTTTAAGTAAGGATTGATTTTATTCTGGTCAATATTATTGATATTTATTCGCACTCTTTTTAATTTTTTAAGTTCATTTTCCAGTAATTCCAATTTAAGTTTTTCTTCTCCTTTATAATTTTCAAGTGAACTTTTTAAATTAATGGTTTCATTGTCAATTTTTCCCTCTAAACTGGTCGTATAATATTCTATTTTATGAATTTTATCTTGATGTAAACTAGTTTGTTCTTTTATCTCGACTAATTCCTTACTTATATTCTCTTGTTGTATGTCTACTTTTTGGACTTTGGTTTGTATTTCATTAATGTCTCTATTTAATTTGAAATTTAGTTCGTTGAGACTTTCAAACTTTGCCTCGGTACAATTTTGGTTTTCTTCTATCTTTTTGATCTTTTCGTCAATTCCAACTTGATTTTCATATAAGCTCTTTAAACTGTTCTGTAATTCTAGTTTAGTTTCTTCAATTTTATGGTTTACTTCACTTTTATATTCGTTTAATTTCTCGTCTGTTAGTTGTTGGTTGTTTTTTAATAATTCTATTATTTCTCTTTTATTTTGCTCTGTTCTTTGTTCTGCTCTTTCTTCAGCTATACGTTGTCTTTCATCTGCTTTTTGTTCTGCTCTTTCTTCAGCTATACGTTGTCTTTCCTCTGCTTTTTCATTAAAATTATCCATCATTTCTTTTTTATCCTGAGCAGCTCTTTCTTTATTTTTTCTTTGATTTTCATTAACATTTTCTTGCATTTGTTTAAGAAATTCCATTAAGATTCGGTCTTCACTTTTTCCTTTTCTATCCCCCGAAGAAGTGGTGGCTGCTATTATCGAGGTTTCCTTGCTTGTACCTCTATCTCTGGTCTTTTCCTTCGCTAAAGTTCTTCCTCGTGTTACTCTTTCTTCAGACATGATGTTTTTGTTTATTAAAATAAATAATTTCGTACGAGAATTGTTCTTTTATAAAACTCTTTTACTGATCTGTTTTATGTTTTTGCTTAAATTAGTTACCAAAATAAGAACCGTATTTTTTTAATAATAAAAATTTTCGCTAAGTTTTCTCTCTCTCTTTATCTTTCTACCTCTCGTTTTTACTCTCTCTTTTCTTTTTTGAACTGCCCAGTAG